>NW_027468881.1:1200000-2400000 GCF_046254945.1 Alosa pseudoharengus
TTCTGATAAAAACAAATGTCTCACAGTCACACACATTTGCCATAGAGAGCTCCAGCACGAGAACAGGCTACTGCAGACTGGTTAACAGTATTTACACAAGACATGAACAAAAGTATGAATCACAAAAATAGACAACTGTACCTGATAAAAACAAATGTCTCACAGTCACACACATTTGCCATAGAGAGCTCCAGCTAGCAAAACGAAAACAGAAATGATTCAGTTCACGGTTCGTAAAGTATTACAAAAGTTAAGCTATCGAGCTAGGTTCTAACCAGACTAGCAAGCTAGCACAACGTGGCAAACTATTTCACTTTAAAGCTAAACCAAAAGAAACAAAACAAAATGGTCTCTAATTCTCCTGTGTGGATTTACTACATGCATACTAGCATATTATTACACTGGACACATTTATTTACGCTATAACAGCGGAGCTCAATATATGCAACTTACCACGAGAACAGGCTACTGCAGACTGGTGATTGTGTGTAAGAACTCACCCTAAACGTCAGCAGAATAGCACCAATAGATGGCGCTCGTGTCACATGAAAAGCCTGTCTCATAGAGAAATTACTAGCTAAATGAAAAGTTCAATCTTAATGGCAAGTGGAATTATTTACTCCGCTACACTACAGAGACGCTGATTAATGCAGTGCTATTTATACATGATTAGAGTCTCGTGACTGCCGGCTACTGCGTGCGTGCGTGCGTAGGTCAAAGTCCGCTGATCGCGGCATTCCCCTATTTTGTAAAATTATTTTTTACTCCTCTGGGTGTTGCAATGGATATCAATGATTCATATGATTGCCCTCATTAAAAAAACACAAGAAACAGGACGCAAACAGTTACAAACACTCAGGTTCCCTGCTTCATAAGATGTCGCGGGCGATCGGGAAGACGCTGAGCAGAGGGCACCGTCGCGTAAAACAACGTGAGTCCGCGGAAACTGCCTGACGGTGCTTCTGGCCGGATTCGAACCGGCGATGCCATTCTTAAAGTGCTATGTAGCACAGCGCTGCCTTTCCCATGTGTGCTACGGAGACGCTGATTAATGCAGTGCTCATTATACATGATTAGAGTCTCGTGACTGCCGGCTACTGCGTGCGTGCATAGGTCAAAGTCCGCTGATCGCGGCATTCCCCTATTTTGTCAAATTATTTTTTACTCCTCTGGGTGTTGCAATGGATATCAATGATTCATATGATTGCCCTCAGTAAAAAAACACAAGAAACAGGACGCAATCAGTTACAAACACTCAGGTTCTCTGCTTCATAAGATGTCGCGGGTGATCGGGAAGACGCTGAGCAGAGGGCACCGTCGCGTAAAACAACGTGATTCCGCGGAAACTGCCGAACGGTGCTTCAGGCCGGATTCGAACCGGCGATGCCATTCTTAAAGTGCTATGTAGCACAGCGCTGCCTTTCCCATGTGTGCTACGGAGACGCTGAGTAATGCAGTGCTCATTATACATGATTAGAGTCTCGTGACTGCCGGCTACTGCGTGCGTGCGTAGGTCAAAGTCCGCTGATCGCGGCATTCCCCTATTTTGTAAAATTATTTTTTACTCCTCTGGGTGTTGCAATGGATATCAATGATTCATATGATTGCCCTCAGTAAAAAAACACAAGAAACAGGACGCAAACAGTTACAAACTCTGCTTCATAAGATGTCGCGGGCGATCGGGAAGACGCTGAGCAGAGGGCACGTCGCGTAAAACAAGTGAGACCGCGGAAATGGCCGGACGGTGCTTCAGGCCTTATTCGAACCTGCAATGCCATTCTTAACGTGCTATGTAGCACAGCGCTGCCTTTCCCATGTGTGCTACGGAGACGCTGATTAATGCAGTGCTCATTATACATGATTAGAGTCTCGTGACTGCCGGCTACTGCGTGCGTGCGTAGGTCAAAGTCCGCTGATCGCGGCATTCCCCTATTTTGTAAAAATCTTTTTTACTCCTCTGGGTGTTGCAATGGATATCAATGATTCATATGATTGCCCTCAGTAAAAAAATACAAGAAACAGGACGCAATCAGTTACAAACACTCAGGTTCTCTGCTTCATAAGATGTCGCGGGCGATCGGGAAGACGCTGAGCAGAGGGCACCGTCGCGTAAAACAACGTGAGACCGCGGACACGGCCGGACGGTGCTTCAGGCCGGATTCGAACCTGCGATGACATTCTTAAAGTGCTATGTAGCACAGCGCTGCCTTTCCCATGTGTGCTACGGAGACGCTGATTAATGCAGTGCTCATTATACATGATTAGAGTCTCGTGACTGCCGGCTACTGCGTGCGTGCGTGCGTGCGTAGGTCAAAGTCCGCTGATCGCGGCATTCCCCTATTTTGTAAAATTATTTTTTACTCCTCTGGGTGTTGCAATGGATATCAATGATTCATATGATTGCCCTCAGTAAAAAAGCACAAGAAACAGGACGCAAACAGTTACAAACTCTGCTTCATAAGATGTCGCGGGCGATCGGGAAGACGCTGAGCAGATGGCACGTCGCGTAAAACAACGCGAGACCGCGGAAATGGCCGGACGGTGCTTCAGGCCGGATTCGAACCGGCGATGCCATTCTTAGACTGCTATGTAGCACAACGCTGCCTTTCCCATGTGTGCTACGGAGACGCTGATTAATGCAGTGCTCATTATACATGATTAGAGGCTCGTGACTGCCGGCTACTGCGTGCGTGCGTAGGTCAAAGTCCGCTGATCGCGGCATTCCCCTATTTTGTAAAAATCTTTTTTACTCCTCTGGGTGTTGCAATGGATATCAATGATTCATATGATTGCCCTCAGTAAAAAAATACAAGAAACAGGACGCAATCAGTTACAAACACTCAGGTTCTCTGCTTCATAAGATGTCGCGGGCGATCGGGAAGACGCTGAGCAGAGGGCACCGTCGCGTAAAACAACGTGAGACCGCGGACACGGCCGGACGGTGCTTCAGGCCGGATTCGAACCTGCGATGACATTCTTAAAGTGCTATGTAGCACAGCGCTGCCTTTCCCATGTGTGCTACGGAGACGCTGATTAATGCAGTGCTCATTATACATGATTAGAGTCTCGTGACTGCCGGCTACTGCGTGCGTGCGTGCGTAGGTCAAAGTCCGCTGATCGCGGCATTCCCCTATTTTGTAAAATTATTTTTTACTCCTCTGGGTGTTGCAATGGATATCAATGATTCATATGATTGCCCTCAGTAAAAAAGCACAAGAAACAGGACGCAAACAGTTACAAACTCTGCTTCATAAGATGTCGCGGGCGATCGGAAAGACGCTGAGCAGAGGGCACCGTCGCGTAAAACAACGTGAGTCCGCGGAAACTGCCGGACGGTGCTTCAGACTGGATTCGAACCTGCGATGACATTCTTAAAGTGTTATGTAGCACAGCGCTGCCTTTCCCATGTGTGTTACGGAGATGCTGATTAGTGCAGTGCTCATTATACATGATTAGAGTCTCGTGACTGCCGGCTACTGCGTGGGTGCGTGCGTAGGTCAAAATCTGCCGATCGCAGCATTCCCCTATTTTGTAAAATTATTTTTTACTCCTCTGGGTGTTGCAATGGATATCAATGATTCATATGATTGCCCTCAGTAAAAAAGCAAAAGAAACAGGACGCAAACAGTTACAAACTCTGCTTCATAAGATGTCGCGGGCGATCGGGAAGACGCTAAGCAGAGGGCATGTAGCGTAAAACAACGCGAGACAGCGGAAACGGCCAGACGGTGTTTCAGGCCGGATTCGAACCTGCGATGACATTCTTAAAATGCTATGTAGCACAGCGCTGCCTTTCCCATGTGTGCTACGGAGACGCTGATTAATGCAGTGCTCATTATACATGATTAGAGTCTCGTGACTGCCGGCTACTGCGTGCGTGCATAGGTCAAAGTCCTCTGGGTGTTGCAATGGATATCAATGATTCATATGATTGCCCTCAGTAAAAAAACACAAGAAACAGGACGCAATCAGTTACAAACACTCAGGTTCTCTGCTTCATAAGATGTCGCGGGCGATCGGGAAGACGCTGAGCAGAGGGCACCGTCGCGTAAAACAACGTGAGACCGCGGACACGGCCGGACGGTGCTTCAGGCCGGATTCGAACCGGCGATGCCATTCTTAAAGTGCTATATAGCACAGCGCTGCCTTTCCCATGTGTAGGGATGTGACGCTCGAAGCTGACGTTTCGAAACAGTGTCGAGCTTCCGAAACGCAAGTGTTTCGAACAGTGTTTCGAAGTGTGGTTCAAAACGCCCATGTCACGTGACCATGGCTTCGTGGTGTTTCAATTTGGTTTGGACCTTACTGCGCGAGCCAATTACCCGAGTAAACACCTGTTTGATCTAAATTACAGTCCCAGAATGCTTAAAAGTCATTCAAACACATCCTATCTTTGTGGGTTTTTTGTGAGGAGAGAGATTTTGAGAGATATAGCGACATAGAGACATATAGAGATATAGCGATTTATAGTGCATTCTTGTGATTGATAGGTTAGTGATATAGATTAGTTGACAGGCTAGAGACAGACAGTGAGCGATAGTTTAGATAGATATAGTCTAGTGACGTTAATATTTAGATAGTAGCAGAAGTAAAAAAATATATGACTGATGCCTTTATTTCAAGAACAGCTGACCCTTTGAAATACTGGCAGGAGAGGAGAGTGGTTTATCCAAACCTAACTGTGATGGCCAAAAAATATTTGTGCATGCCAGCAACAAGTGTGCACTGTAAAAAATAACATTACATCTTACTGCAGTAACACAAGTATACTTTACTTACTATAGGCTGACCTAGTGTTCTTACTAGAGTAACATTAGTAATGTGCCGAACTTGCATCAATGGGGTCTAAAACTTGAGATACACGAGTAAGCTTCACAACTCAGACCTGAGTAAACTGGACTCACGCAGTGCACACGCGCACAGTCAGCAGAGGGAGCGTTCTGGATTCCACAGTCAACGGTCGGCAGTGTTACGGTGTGGCTGACTTTTGGGATGGGAGTGTAACGCAGCTTCACCAGTGACTTGCTCTGTCCGGTAAGTTTACAGTATGTATTAATGTGTCAAATGTTTACAGTATAGGTTGAACTAACAGCATTTGTGCAAAACTGTACATTGGGTTTCATTAACAGCTGGGGTAATGTTAAGTTCAACTTGCTAAGTGGCCGATATATGCGCTAGCTGCTAACAGTTTGCAGCTAACTGATAGCAGCTATGCGAGTTAACATTGCCTCAGACCATGCAGAGCAGAAAACAAATATTCTAGGTATTCAAGCCCTTTGATATTTTGTTATCGAAGTTATGAGGAAGTGGTGGCGCCTGGGGTCTAGAACTAGGCTGTATAAATTTGCCAATAGCAGTTGTCTTCATGAGCTCTTAATGAAGTTTAGTTCTAACGCTTGCTAGCATGCTAAGTTGATTCAAAACGTGTAAAGATTAAACTGTGTATGGTTTACGTCGATATTCCTACTGTATTGATAAAACATTGATAATTGGACTCATAACCTTACTGACTGAGAAAGCCATGGTCTTTTATCTAAAATCTTTCGTTGTGATTTAGCAAGAGGACTTAGGTTGCAGTGTGTGGAATTTAAACGAATGTGCCGTTATAGACCTCTCCAGAATATATCCCGCCTCCTAACTTCCGTATCCATCCAACTTCCGGGCGTGGATTGTCTATGGGAAATAACATGGCGTTTTGAAAGATCGTACCTGTCACACTCTGTAGGTGACAAAGTAGAAAAAGCTG
This sequence comes from Alosa pseudoharengus, assembly GCF_046254945.1. Lineage (NCBI taxonomy): Eukaryota > Metazoa > Chordata > Actinopteri > Clupeiformes > Clupeidae > Alosa > Alosa pseudoharengus. The sequence goes on from NW_027468881.1 coordinate 1,205,747, forward strand.
CTGGGCAGATTGGCCTACACACTTCTGCCATCTAGTTTCCACTGGATTTTTTGATTTTCGGTGCCGTTTAAGTAGTATAGTCTATAGTATACTACTTAAACGGCACCGACAATCAAAAAATCCAGTGGAAACTATATGGCAGAAGTGTGTAGGCCAATCTGCCCACCAGCTTTTTCAACTTCGCTACCTACAGATGTTTTACCGGTATGATATTTCGAAACGCCATGTTATTTCTCATAGACAATCCACGCCCGGAAGTTGGATGGATACGGAAGTTACGAAGGCGGGACTTATTCTGGAGAGGTCAATTGAGGTGCAAAATGGCGTCATATAATTCCAACGTATGATTGACATTTTAAATTATATTGTGATAAATGTACTAGGCCTGAAGCAATAGAGAAAATTCAGTTGCCAAATCATAATATTTTTAGCTTATCAGTATTAATTAGGTCTCTGGAGAAATAATTTAAATGAACATTTAATGTGATAAACTTAATCAGCTGTTTTAGTTAAACATGGCCAATAGATGCATATTGATAATAATTTTGCCCTCTTTTTCTTTTTGCAGTTGGAAAACTGAAAATGCAGAGCAATGAACTGGACATGTAAGTTGTGCTTGTTTGGATGTGAAGTCAGAGGTCAGTTGCTCAAACACTACAGATTGAAACATGGAGGTTACACCAGAATACGACCGAAAAAAATTGCAGAGGGTGGTGAAAACTGGCCAACGCATCACCGGTTCCTCACTCCCCTCCATCAAGGCCATCCAGGGCAAGTGATGCTTGCGTAAGGCGCGCAGCATCATCAAAGACTGTTCTCACCTCAACCACAGACTGTTCACCCCACTCCCCTCTAGGAAGCGTTACAGGTCTCTCTGCACCCGAACCAGCAGGTTCAGAGGAAGCTTCTTCCCTGCGGCTGTCACCCTACTGAGCTCTGCATCCCGGTGACAACCAACCAACTAAGCCCCCGCCCGATGCCTCCTTGCCTGTGCCTGTTGAGGTGTCCACCATGACCATGGAAACCTTGACGGGGGACACCCACCCCCGCGGACAATTGCACTACTCTATCCCACCCATAGTGTTCTATTTATTTACAAATGTACATACTGTAATTACACTTATACATGGCATTTTCTACTGCTCTTCATACTATTCATCCTGCACATACACATATTCTTACTACTCTTATAATGTTACTGTTTCTGCACTACAATGTTACCCCACTGCACATAGCTGTATACTGTACATATATGTCTATATGGTTCATACCGAATATCCATATTTATTCTGCTAATACACTGCACATATTTATACCTAATTTATATTACTCTAAACCACCTTCTGTAAACCAACTGTATACTACTGTTTACACCGCATATTTCTTATCCTGTCTATGCACCACCTGTCTTTGTATATCACATTGCATTTTTCTGCTTTTTTTGCACTTCTAGTTAGACGCAAACTGCATTTTGTTGTCTTTGTACTTGTACTCTGCAAAATGACAATAAAGTTATCTAATCTAATAGTGCCAACTATTTGTGTACATTCTGCAAGTAAACTTTACTATCCAACATAAAGTACCCTTTACAACTCAAAGTAAGGGTAACTCATTTAACAGTAGTAAATACAACTTTGTTTTTAAGTAAGCTTTACTCGAGGGCATGAAGTAAACTTTACTAGTTGGAAGTAAGTAACCAGAACTTTAAAGTCTTAAGTAAGGATAACTTCTTCTAAGTAAGCATTACTTGTAGACATCAAGTAAACATAACTTGGAAGAGAAAAGTTTTGTTTACTTAACTTATTTAAGGCAACGAGTTTCCACCCTTTTTTCAAGTAACCATTACTTATTATTTTTTACAGTGTGCCTTGTGAAAGAATTTTTTCCAAGGCTGGGGAGGTTTATTCAAAAACAAGAAACAGATTAAATGCCAAGACGGCAGAACAACTGTTATTCCTAAATAAAAATGTATGTTGACATACAATTTTTTTTTTATTTTTCCCATGTTGTACCTGTTTAGTCTAACGCATGTATCCTTTATTTCCCTACAACATGTTCCCAAAAATAACCCTGGGCCATAAGCATAGCCTACATTTTAAAACCATTGTAGCATTTTCCTCTCCAGCATATTCCAAAGGATAATGTACTATGAAACTGAAATAACAAAACATCTAACTGGCAGATATAAAAATATTCTTGTTATTGAAGGCATATAGTCTGAAATTTCTAAGCACCAGCAGGGAATCGAACACCGGACGCTCCGGCCGAATGCAAGTGTGTTAACCACTCAACCACGTAGCTGTGGACGAAATCGTGCGTTCCATGTTGGCTATTAATATTCTTCGTCTGAAGCAGTTGTGCTTCACGGTCAAAATGTGATGGTGACATCTAGTGGCTAGTTTTGCTAACATGGAGTTACGGGTGTCGGATTGTTTCGAAACCTCGACACATTCCGGCGCAATTGCTTCGAACGTTTCGTTGTTTCACAAAGCCTCGTTCTGCCCATCCCTACCCATGTGTGCTATGGAGACGCTTATTAATGCAGTGCTCATTATACATGATTAGAGTCTCGTGACTGCCGGCTACTGCGTGCGTGCGTGCGTAGGTCAAAGTCCGCCGATCGGGGCATTCCCCTATTTTGTAAAATAATTTTTTACTCCTCTGGGTGTTGCAATGGATATCAATGATTCATATGATTGCCCTCAGTAAAAAAGCACAAGAAACAGGACGCAAACAGTTACAAACTCTGCTTCATAAGATGTCGCGGGCGATCGGGAAGACGCTGAGCAGAGGGCACCTCGCGTAAAACAACGTGAGACCGCGGAAACGGCCAGACGGTGTTTCAGGCCGGATTAGAACCTGCGATGACATTCTTAAAGTGCTATGTAGCACAGCGCTGCCGTGTGCTACGGAGACGCTGATTAATGCAGTGCTCATTATACATGATTAGAGTCTCGTGACTGCCGGCTACTGCGTGGGTGCGTGCGTAGGTCAAAATCCGCCGATCGCAGCATTCCCCTATTTTGTAAAATTATTTTTTACTCCTCTGGGTGTTGCAATGGATATCAATGATTCATATGATTGCCCTCAGTAAAAAAGCAAAAGAAACAGGACGCAAACAGTTACAAACTCTGCTTCATAAGATGTCGCGGGCGATCGGGAAGACGCTAAGCAGAGGGCATGTAGCGTAAAACAACGCGAGACAGCGGAAACGGCCAGACGGTGTTTCAGGCCGGATTCGAACCTGCGATGACATTCTTAAAATGCCATGTAGCACAGCGCTGCCTTTCCCATGTGTGCTACGGAGACGCTGATTAAGGCAGTGCTCATTATACATGATTAGAGTCTCGTGACTGCCGGCTATTGTGTTTTTGTATGGTTCCATATTTTTCTGTTGTGAAAACTTTGCCGTTCATCACTGCACGATGGTAGTAGGGGAGAGCGGGGTTAGATGTCACACGGGTAAGTTGTCACATGTGTTAGATCTCAGCCACTCAAGGGCACTGGTCAAAACTGTTAATACAGAAATTATCAGAATTAGTGTCAGAGGTCATCTACGTTGGAATTTAAAATGAAAGATTTATTACCTTGATGTGAGACAACTTTAACTGTTTTTCATGTCTAAAAGTAAATTTTGACACATTCAGTCTTTTTCTTCTAACTCATTACACAATGGGTTGACAATAAAATAATTAGTACCATTTAGAAGTATAAAGAGAGAGCTACAATTCAGTTACCTTTCATCATAGCTACTCTAAAACATGTGGCTGCTGGCCATCAAAAGAGCTAGCAATGTCAGTTGGGGTTGGTTGTCACATTTTTTGTGGGGTTAGTTGTCACATGTTGGCCTATGGACTCTTCAGTATTTCATTATATCATCATATTACCTTGGTTTCAATAGGGATTTAATCTAAATAGTCTTAAAAACAACTTAAAACATAAAATACTAATGAAAAGAACATACCTGATGTTTCCTGTTCATGTTCTCAACGCATAAGATGTATGTAGTTTTGCATTTCAATGAAATTAAACTTTTTACATTATTTTTAAGAATGTATCAATTTTTCATTTTTATCCCATGGAATAACATTGGGACAACTAACCCCATAGCGTGTGACAACCTACCCCGTGATGGGGATGGTTGTCACATTTGCGCAAGGTGCATTTGACAGCCCACATCCTTCTAACTGACTGGATTCAAGCAGATCAAGGTCCCTCCATTTGTACCTAACACATGAGGCTTCCTTTGTGTCCTGAAAGAGAATTTGTGCAGGACACGGTTTTTGTGGAAACTAATTTTAAGTAAAAAGTGTGACATCTAACCCCGCTCTCCCCTACTGTGCAACAGTTGTGCCTTGAGGTCCCCATATAGGAGCTAGCAAAAACTGCTCCACATTATCAATTTCTTTGTGGTGTGGACACCCAAGTAGTACTATATTTTGTAACTTTAGAGCTTTTGATCTTAAAGGATATCCAGCTATCCAATCGTACCATCTTATCAATTCTATGTGTTAGATTGCTATCACTTTTTGATTTGTCCAATAGAATGGGTAAGGACTGTATCAGAGAAAATCGAAATGCTATCTGCTGCTTTATCAACCGTCTCTGTTTTTACCGTCTGAACTCGGAGCGCTCACCTGCGCGAGGAACACCCACGGAATGTCTGGCTCTGCAGACAGCGTTCGAAGTAGGTCAGCAGCTGCCTACGTCAAAAACAGTCCGTCGTCGACGACATCAAGTAGAAGCTACGTCGTCGAGACAAGAGGACCAAATGACAGTAAGTAACGTTAGGCTACTAGTAGCACTATAGTTTTGATTAAAACAATACAATAACTTTTTTAAGCCCCAGCTGTCTGCCTTGTAACAGTTCAGTTTACAAAGTAGCCCAAAAACTATGTTTAGGATAGACCAGGTAGGAGATGTAACATTATATCTGGGATAAACGATGTTGGTTAAAGGTTTAGCTAAAAGCTAGCCCTACTGGTTTTACTAAATCCCGGTTACGGCACTGACTGTTAGCAGCTATGTTAAAAGTATTTACCTGAATTAAATGTCGGGTACTTTCTGGCTTTCATTCATAATCATAACCGTAGCACTGCAGCTTCGTTAGTAATGTTAACGTTAGTTAGCCCAATGTTATTGTCACGCGATGTATGTAGCCTAGTAAGTTACAACGTTTCATAGCAGTGCACGCGACAAAATGTATCATGTTGTAGCCATAGTTGTAGCCTAGTCCAAACAGTCTTGGTTTACATTTCTCCCATCTTTTCCCAGAACACGATGTTCATGTTGATTGAATGGGTTGAAGATCCCCCAACCTGGGATGTATTGCCTGTAAAGAAGGTCATTTACGGCGAAATCGAGGTTGGAAATATATGCGATGTGGAGTATTTGGAGGAGTCAAGTCCAGCCAGAATTATAGAGTTAGGTTGGTATTTAAGTCTATACACAGTATCCTACGAATCAATATAGAAAATAGTAAAGTTTTATGTTGTGTTCACAGATGCCACTTTTCAGGAGCAATGTCTTGCTGGGAAACCTCTAGGAACTGTAATGAGTTTTTTTTGTTGTTGATGTTGTTTTTGTTGTTGTTGTCTTTATCAGGGAGCAGAAACACGTTGCTAAAAGCACTGGGAAAACTGGAGAGAGACAGGGCAGGAGGCCCAACAACAGCACCCGGGCCAAGTGGCCGTGGTCAGAGGGAGAAGCGCCCCTCTGCACCATACTCACCTGGTGGCATCACCAGTGACAATGATGAGGTGAGTACACGTGAAATTCAACAGTATGGAAACAGATGCTGCTGAAGTAGTGATATGGGCATATTGATGGAAGGTGTTACTGATTCCATGCCAGGGTAGGCTTATAAAAGTATGGCCAGGATGTGATAGTTATACACTTGTTTCACAGGAGAACCCATAGAACCCAATTCATTTGTTGACGGATTCAGAGTATGTCTATTTGTCACACATAATCATATTTTCTCATGTCTTACAGTGTGTCCCCATGAAACGCAAGAAGAAGGAAAGGGAGTCCTTATCAAAAACATTTCTAATGGAATACCACGTAAGTGTACAGACATTTTGTTTGTGGTTTTTCAGAGCTGCAGCCTATGTGGACTATTATTTGTGTCATATGGTTACAGTGTTTTCTAACGTATGTGGTTCTGTCTTCCTCTCCACCCCACAGGCCGGTCTGAGAAAGTCCTCTGGCGATTCAGTAAGTGAACTCGCAATGGTTTTCAGAGCTGTATGTGGACTATTATTTGTGTCATATGGTTACAGTGTTTTCTAACGTATGTGGTTCTGTCCTCCTCTCCACCCCACAGGCCGGTCTGGGAAAGTCCTCTGGCGATTCAGTAAGTGAACTCGCAATGGTTTTCAGAGCTGTATGTGGACTATTATTTGTGTCATATGGTTAGTGTTTTCTAACGTATGTGGTTCTGTCCTCCTCTCCACCCCACAGGCCGGTCTGGGAAAGTCCTCTGGCGATTCAGTAAGTGAACTCGCAATGGTTTTCATCTCAAATCGTGCAGCCCTACTCATCAGACCAACTCATCCTTTTTTCTCTCTCTAGGATTCAGCTACAATCAATAGCATGTCACACCAGCTTGATGAGATTTACAATATATTAATTGATATGAACCACAGAATTAGCAGGCTGGAAAAACATATAATTACAAGTAAGACTCTTATACTCAAGTTGTTGTTTTTAAGAGCTCTTCTTAATATTTTATATTGTTGGTTGGTTTAATTTCCAAGTGTATTGTGATGGAATTTGAATACCTAATTTAAAACTAAGTGGGTATTAATTAATAATTTTTTCATGTTATTGTACAGACCACAAAACGCCTATGCCAGCAGGAGCGTCAGTACCACCAACAGTGCAACACCCACTGGCTGCACCAACAACACCAGTGCGCCAACCAGCACCACCAGCACCAGTGCGCCAACCAGCACCAACACCCCCATCAGCAAGTGCAACTACTATCTGCAGCACCAACAACACAGATGTATGTATTGTGCTTGTGTGGTGCACTTAATATGATACGATAATATGGCCATGTTGGTGGCACCCATACAGAAAAATAACATATCCACATATATGCAGCTTGAACATATGCCAGTATAAGCACATCTATGTTAAATAAATATATTTCCATCTATGTTAAATATATTTCCATGTATTTATCAATATATTTCAAAATAATGTATTAAATATATTGTAGCCATCTATTCAAATATAAGCTGGATGTAGCTGCATATGTGAATATATTTTTTCCCTTTATTTTTCTGTATGGGCAGTAGGAATCACAATATCACCTGCTCATTAACATTAGGATAGATTATAATTAGGGCTGTCAAAATAACACGTTAATTGCAATTAATTAATTACAGAAATAATAATATGCTAAAAAATGTAACGCTGATTAATCGCATTTCATAGTGACATTTGACCCAGTGCAGTCTAGCTTTCATGACTGAAGGAAGCAGACGAGAAAGCACTGCTTTGAATGAAAAATTTAGCTTAGGCCTAAAAAGAACACCCAGACCAATATACTGTTGACAGGAGCATCAATCTACTATTTCTGCAGTAAGGAATTTCAATTGCCTACCATAGGAGTTCGTCATGTCTGAAGTAGCACCTCAATGCAAAACAATCCAGAGTTAGGCCTACAAGTTAGCACACTGATGATGATAATGCTAGCCGCCAGCCTTGTCAAAGTTAAAGGACAATTCCGGCGCAAAATGAACCTAGGGGTTAATAACACATTTGTACGAGTTCGACCGTTCGCTGGGATTTATTTTCATGCTAGTCGAATGTGACCAGTTTTATTGCAAACCGCTAATTAGTGTTTAACGCTAGCCTTCGGGGCACACGTACAGTAGAAAGAAATCGCTATTTCTATACCACTAACAAGGCTCAAAATAGCACCACACTTACACAGTAGCATAATGAGGGTCTCTACATGTAAACCGAAGCATTGAGAACTTTGTAAGTGTACAGGCAGTTTATTAAAAAGAAACACATTACCGTTCACGTCTGGTTCACATACAGGCAGGCGCCTTGGGAAAACGAAACTCTGGGATGTGAAGTGAATCTCATGTGAAACGTTGTTGCTGAAAGAAAGGACTGTGCAAAAGAGAAGCACTGAACGCAACAGGAGACATAAGAGATGGCAGGCTATTTGAACGAATTTGAAGACATCGAGGATGAACCCTTATTGGACGTCGGAATATAGCCTACCAACGAAGAGCTGCGGAGCTCCGTGAAAGGGCTATGAGAGAGAGAGAGCTACCTGTAGTCAATGCTGCACACAGCCTCGCACTTCTAGAAACTGTAGGCTACCTGCGGACATTGTGAAGCTATAGCCACCGAAGAGGAGTGCCTGTGTTGCATGGAATGGGACCTGTTGCGTCGCGACCCCCAAGAGACGCAGTGTTTTGTAGAGTCTGAAGATTCCCCCTCATTGATAAACAGGGCTGTAGTTGAAACTTTTTTCCATGTCCCGAAAAGAAATTGGAGGCGGCGATCGATACCAGAGAGACCAGATGGACATCCACTAAGTAAGTACACTATACAAGTTATGTTACATCGGAGCTTATTTCTGATAGGCCTATAATATTGAGCAAATTACATGATTTTAGTTCACATCGCCTGCCTGTATATGTGAACAACCAGACGTGAACGGTAATGTGTTTCTTTTTAATAAACTGCCTGTACACTTACAAAGTTCTCAATGCTTCGGTTTACATGTAGAGACCCTCATTATGCTACTGTGTAAGTGTGGTGCTATTTTGAGCCTTGTTAGTGGTATAGAAATAGCGATTTCTTTCTACTGTACGTGTGCCCCGAAGGCTAGCGTTAAACACTAATTAGCGGTTTGCAATAAAACTGGTCACATTCGACTAGCATGAAAATAAATCCCAGCGAACGGTCGAACTCGTACAAATGTGTTATTAACCCCCAGGTTCATTTTGCGCCGGAATTGTCCTTTAACTTTGCTAACGTTTTGCTGAGCCTACCCTATGACCGACTAACTAACTAACCAACAAACTCCCTTAATAAATTGACTACATTTGTTGCAACAAAAAGTCTTCAAAAGTATGTAGAAGGTGGTTACATTTATTTCCATTCCAATAACTTCACACATTACATTTCCATTTGCACTTGTAGGCTATGCTCCTTCAATTTCTTTGTTCCTACTATTTAGTTTATTTTCTTGAACTGCTATTTCTTATCCTGGACTGCCACCTACTGGATAGAAAAGGCAACAACCTAGTAATTATGTGAATTAAAATCTACTCGTTTGAATGGCCAAAAAAAAGATAAATCATAGGTGTATTTTCACACATTACCTTGGTGTTAGGATAGCCTTCTCTGCACGTACCATTGACAGTGAGTGGTAACTTCAGTCATTTGCATTTATCATGCTAAAAATCTGACACCAGGCACTATGCTGATGCCTATCAAAGGGGAAATTATAATAAAAGAGAGACACGTTGAACTTTAAAGTCTATAATGTTGGTTTGGCTGTTCATGTATTCACTCATCTGCCAAACTTGTTTTTAAGATATGTTCATAGCAAAAATGGATGCATGGAAATAATTTAGATTAATGTCACAAAGTGTGTAATTAATTGGATTAAATGTTTTAATCGATTGACAGCCCTAATTATAATAGTCTCCCTTTACATACAAAGTTGTTTTGTGGTTTAGGGAGCATAATACTAGGGATGCTATCTCCTGCTAAATGTAATTTTTGTAGAGGTCTGTGGAATTGTTTTTGAGTCATATCTAACAACAGTTGTGGCTGACAAGTGAGGAGTAGTAACCATTTCGTAATCAAAATTCATGTGTATATCCACAGGTTCATATAGGACCTTCCACTTCAATAACCCAGCTTCAATATGGTTCAATCAAGTGGTTTAATGTTAAAAAGGCCACGAAGGACCTTCTTCTGGCGGTGTTTGGGAGGAGCATACTTGCCAGCCACTCCTACACTGGCAAACAGTCAAATGCTTTTCGGGCTAAAGCAGCTAAACCCCAGCTTAACCCGGTCAAAGTGAGCGACATTATAAGTGAGTAAAACTTTATTTCTCCCTCACTTACAATGTAAGTTAATGGTTGATATATTGACTTTAAACTGTTTAAACATCATATACAGTACCCTCCACTGTAATTGGCACCCCTGTTGTTAATTTCTGCATTATCGTGAATGAATATAAGATTTGAAAAGCTGAAAAAAAGCCTATGTCCAATTAAAGCATATCATAACAACAGCTAACTTGCAATATAAAGCACATGCTAACGTATTCTTACACTTTCCCGCTGTTTTTGTTTCCACAGATTACATCACTAAACGATTTGGGGTCGACCAGGGGGAGGTAAAGAAGGCCATCTCCGAGAAATGTGCGGATCAGGAAAAGATGGAGAAGAGGCGGACACATTGACTGACACACACACACACACACACACACACACACTGATTATTTGTAACAGTAATATTTTTTTTATTGTTGCTATTTCTTTGTTTGTTTGTTTATTTGTTTATTTATTTATTTATTTATATTTAATAATAAATATAATTACTTCATGTCTGTTATTGGGAACTGGTTTATTTAAATTCAATATTGTTTATATAACCCTATAGGATTTAATTTAGTAACATCCTATAGGATTTAAAATCCTGTAAGTGTTTTTAAAAGAAAAAAACCTGTAGGAATAATATCCTTTAGGATTCCAATAGAGGAAATCCTGTAGGATTTCTATCAGATTTTGGAACCGAAATCCTATAGGAATTCAATAATCCTACTGGATAATTTTTTTTGTAAATCCTATAGGATTCTGGTTCCAAAATCTGATAGAAATCCTACAGGATTTCCTCTATTGGAATCCTAAAGGACTTTCTGATAAGGGTACCTAACAAGGACAGCCCAACGCAGCTCACTTGGCTATGATTCGTGACACATTCTAACATCTTATTAGCATTAATGTTCCAACTCATCAACTCACCTGGTACTGAGGTTAAGTAGTAGGCTAGCCTAGTCTACTGTCAAGTGTTTTTAACAGATGGCTTGAATTGTCCCGCTGCTGCTGCTGCTGCTGCACTAGGCCTACTCACGATGTGATCAGAACCGTAGGCTACACTTCCTGACTGGGCCAATGGTCGTAGATAGAGTGCAGTAATTGGTTCAGTCCCTGCTTTGCAAAGTGTTGTCGAAAACGGCAGCAATTCTTTTTTTTTTACTTTTCACTGAACGGAGGTGGGGGGGGGGGGGCAGCAGGGTGGCCAAGCTTTGACCAGTGGTGGCCGTGGCCCCCCCTGACCACCACGTAGCTCCGCCCCTGGTTGCGGAGAAGAAGAGCAAGCTCCTTCGCACCTTTTTCACTGCATGACGTTAATTAAGACACGTTTGTGGAGCGGCTGCTCTGATGGGTTTCCCGTTTACCAACAAAACTACATTCGCGCGCAGCCGTGGGGCAGAAGACGCTTGGTGCCACAACGTTATAAACTTGACTTAAATAGTCGGCTGCTGTAAGCTAATCGGAATTTTTTTTATATACCCCTGGTCCCCTGTTGTCTCAATGATAATAACATCTCATTTCAGGCTATAGGGGAGCGCGGGGCACAAAGTAACACTTTTTGGTTATGGCTAAATAATTCTAAAATCATTTGAGTTTCACTAGTTATACTTTTTAACAAGCAACATACATATCTCTGTTACACATATGCACTGGAAGTTTGTTTGTAGGAGCTACTGTTCTTTTACAATTCCACCGAGAGTGGCGATAGGTGAAATGTTACAACCTGCCCCATATGCGGGGTTAGTTGTAACACTCATCCCAAAGGCTGTTTTTAATTAAATGAATTCAATAAATGTATCTGAATGTGTATGATAGAATAGGATCTGACTATTTATGATACATAAGTCATGAACTAACAACAGACGTGTGTCGAAAATTGACTTTATTTTCTATACGGAGAAATAACATGAGAAATATGCGCCAATTGAAGCAAATGAGTCTAACCAAGGTCAATCCTGCCAAGAAAAGCCCTCAAACCTGAAAACACATGAGGCAAAATGCAAAACATCACAAAAACTAACACTAATACGGGCATATTTTTGTATTGCAACATCATTGTACAGTATGAGTGGCTTAGTTGTAACAGCGCGTTACAACTAACCCCGCTGGGTCACGTTTGTTATAAGATAAGCTAGCTCCTGCTATGAGTTGGCTACATGTTTCAAAACGGTGTTCATTTTTAGCCTACAAGACGGTTATTAAGATGATAGAAGATTGGAGTCAGTGAGCTGCACCCACAACTCAGTAATGGAAAAACAAGTACCACCTAGACATTTAAGTTGATGTCTTCAAAAGGCGTTTTGCTGCAGATCTACGTGGAAACACGTCCATACTGACTGAAAATTTGTGGAACACCGTCTCATAGTAATGTGATTAACTGACCAATAGCATGCCTCGATCAACCCCCTGCAAATAGGGAAAAAGTCCGTGTTACATTTAACCCCGCGTTACTTTGTGCCCCGCGCTCCCCTATTTCAGAGTTTGCCGTTCATTTGCATTAACATCGTAGGCTATTTTGTCATTTTTGGCGAAGACATGCATTCCTTTAGGGATATTGAACATTCTCTAACCATCGTGATTTCGAATTGGTGTAAATTGGTTTTGTTCTTTTTTCATGGAGAGCACTGCTCTATGCTGTTCTATGGTGCTTTCTGCCTCTTGCGCACCCATGTTTTCGTGACGTTGCATAGAAATCCATGTAGGCTATTCTTTTTTCCTTTTCATATTTCATATTGCATTCATTTTTTTGGAGTTGTGCGTTGATATATCCATGTTCTTGGTTCAGTCTTGCATATTAAAGTTAGAGTTCATCACCAATGGGGCTACAAACGTGTTATGTCCGTGCATGTGAAGTTATATCTGTGTGTTGTGGGCACATGTACGCGCGTGCATGCGCGTCCCCGTGTGGGCCGCTGGTTAGTGAAAATGCCAGGGCCGTTTTTTAATCCCAGTCCGTCACTGGTTTGGAGAGTAAAGTTATAGGGCAACTTGAAGTTTTATGAAAATAATTTACGAACCAGAAAATAAAGACCATGAAGCTTCTATTTCTTGCAGCTGTTAAAACACCCGCTAGATAGTTTAAATACCCACCAACATTCGTTTTTGCAGTACAGATTATTTCTGAAAGTTATTTGTCTACTAGGCCTAGTACTGGCTGATTTATCAAACGAGTGCTTTCTCGTTCGTCCTCCGTAAACTACAGGTGTTTCGGTAGAGAGCCATTGAATAAGCGATGCCAAGCAATTTCTGTAACAGTTTTCTAATTTTGAAGGTTCTAAAACATTATTATGCTTCACTGAATCCTTCTCGTTTTCTTTCATTTGTCCAGCTAACTTTTCCATTGAACCTAGCCATTTATGATGGATTACACACTCGACATTCTGAAATGTCCTGCACGATCAAGGCCAAATTAAGTTATCACGCAGCCACTGTGTCAGCAGCATGAGTGCTGACGGTGACGGTGCGTTTCTGATGTCAGATTATTATGTAGGCTAGCCTACTAGACTGTTCTCACGTTGCAGCGCTTTACTTATATGAAGTAGCATTAATCAATATGAGGGGCAGAGGGGGATAAATGTTGTCCCCACCGTGGATAAAATTAATTTAGCAGAGGTAGGGATAGGAAAACCAGAGGGGGGGAAATCCTCACCATCCCCCCCTACAAATCGCACCCTGGCTGCTACCATTTGGCCATGTGCAAGTTGGGGTGCTCCTAATTAACGACCATCTTGGAGTAAGAGCCCCAAGTTAGAACAACAGATAATGCCCCCCTCTGTTGTAACTTACTTAAAGCTTAGGATTCCTCATGTATATAGTTAGAGATATGGGTGACCATTGAAGCTTGTGTCTCTCCCTTGATGCTCATCATTGAAAGTTTCCTGATTGACCTTCATCCTGACTGAGTTTCCAGATAACCATGGTACTAGGAAAATTACCATCAACACAAAACAATATAGTCAGTTGAAGGATAATACTATGTGCTATATCACAGGGCTGTGCAGTGCTACAAAAAAATCAGTCTGTGCGATGGATGATTTTCCAACGTAGCACTAGTGCGATACAGTTGTATGGCAATACAATAAATATGTGTGAGACTGACAGGGAGGCTACACCAATTAGGGGAGACCGGGGCTGGTTGGAACACTTTTCACTCTCGGCTATATTTCTCCGTCTTACAATGCGTTGAAATTGTCAAATTGTGATTAACTGAAAGCTTGGGATCTCAGCAACAAAATGTATACATTCAATGTCAACAAATTATCCCTTGTTTTGAGTTATATCTGATTAAAGTGGTGTTGTGCACGTGTGCCAACCTGCCCCATGCACGGGGTTGGTTGGCACACGTAGTCGGGGTTGGTTGGAACCAGGGGCGTCATGCAAGGCAAAATTCAGAGGGGGCACAATCAGGCAATTTTTTTCGGGGGGGGGTTCCTGTTAGAGGGGGGCCGGTGATTTCAACCCCAGTATGCTGCTAAACATACAATTTCAATGCAGTTTGGGAGGGACAGAAATAGCCTACCTTAACAGAGCAAGCAGCAACCATCCTCTATCTGAGGACTAAGCTAAAGTATCTATTTTGTAAGTTAATGTAAAACACATAGGTTGGTGAAAGAACTGTAAGCTCAAATTCAGCTCATTAAAGCATGTTTAGACACACACATTTACATTTAGGCCTACTACACATGATTTTAAAAACAGTATCATTGCAGTTGTTATGATTTGATTGATATGTGACCTAAGAACAATCTTACATTAAAAAAGTTGCTGAGGTCTGACTTTGTGGTGCTCAGAAATTAAATTATTGTAATCTTAATTCATGTGATGAAGGACTTTGAAAGAAGTTTGACAGGTTTCAGTGCTGAGCAAGGTTAACCCTAAATATTTGAATATTTTACTTAACAGGCTAATATATTTTTCATGACCATTATGGCAAGCAATAGGCTACCTCATTTGTAAGTTGCTATCTGCAAATCATGAGCAAGTGACCTGATAATAACCTAAGTTATGAGCACGAGAGAGACTATTATACTTTCTTGCCCTCTACATCACGGTCATAGCAATCCTATATAAAACAACTTTAAGCCTCCTTTTGAACGGGTAGCCTATCCCATTTCATTACATGGATTAGCAGCCAGATACATGAAGAGAACAAGTGGAATAACATCCAACGCAATTCCTTGGTAGGCCTAATTTTATTAGGTTGGATTTTGTAGTCACTGCAAATCTAACACCCTCGTTTATGAAACTGGAAACAATTGAACCAGGAGACTTTGCCAAATATTTGTAATATTTGTAAGAGTAGCCTAGGCTACGTTATACTGACACCATGTAGGCTAACGTTAACGTAATGCTCTGAATTCACGGCCAACATCAAATCCATAGTTCTAACTATTTGATCAAGTCAAAATTTCCTGGTCAACTACAAATAATTCCACTACTTTTTATTGCTTAACTACTTGCCACTTCAACACCATTGACTGTATCTGTTTAAACTGTAACTGTAACAATTCAACTGTTCAAACTGTAGCCTAAAGTTAACTGTAGCTAACAGTTCAACACAAGCAAAACATTGCGAGCTGAATGCACGTGTGAGTTGTTACGGGAACATACACAGACACCAATTTTAGGAAAAGGGCTGTTGACTGGTCTTCAGCTATTTTGCTACGGTTTATTACACATCTAGAAGAATACATTTGAGTCATTATAGGCTCTGGCTTATTATGGAGCATAATAGGAACAAAGTTATGATCAAAAAAATTATCAAGGACGAAAAATCCGAGGGGGCACGTGCCCCCTTAACTTCAATGGGCATGACGCCACTGGTTGGAACACCTATGTGATCCTTTGCAGTACCCCTTTTGGTTTTGTTTGAGGTGCTCATCTATATCTCTGCCTGTAGGGCTTTGCTGATGTCTTTCCTGTGTGTTTTTCTTCAGTAGGGCCCACCGTCAATACTAATTTGGTCCCTACCGATTTTTTTTTTTTACTTCAAATGTTTAAAAATGTCTGAAATGCTTCCAAATGTAAAACTATGTTCAGTAATTACAATAACAATGCTAAAATAAAGATTGATGATGTTTTTATGTGTAAAATACAAAGTTTATAGATTTGTCACAAAATAGCCATAGGGAATGTATGTGCCAACCAACCCCAAAATCAGTGTGCCAACCTGCCCCGCCCACATTAGGTCAAACTTTTTTGCACAAATGCTGTTAGCCTGCTAATATCAGTCACCTCAGGTTTTCAAACTTAATTTTAAGATATAGATGAGTCTAGTGCTGCTGCGATTAGTCGACTTAGTCGACCTAATCGACCATGAAAATTAGTCGACGGCAATTTTTTTAGTCGAAGAGTCGTTTTACTATTGACCGCCTATTTATTTTTGGTCTCACACGGCTGTAATGTTATATTAACTCTATGTTATTAACTCTTGAAAAGTACAATGACTGTCTTTGGATGTTAAACAGGCTACTTAGACGTTGGCATGTTTTAAACCCCACTATACACGCAAGTGTTAACGCCAGCAGCAAAGCTGCGTGCCTGCCTGCTTTCAGCGCAATTAATTATTAGGCAGAGCTAAGTGGGGGGAGCTAAGCTAGTTACGCTAGTCCAGACTCTGACTAATATAGTAGCCTATTGTGGAAATTGAAATAAATGAAGTGAAGTGTCTCACGTTGACAACGCAACGGCGTGTCATTACTGTAATTCATTCATACAAAAAAACGTTAAACCGAACATGCCGCCGCCCGTGATATCAACAATCAAGGTGCGCGTCATTTCCCATGGTCAATAAGTCACGACGCATATTTTGTTAGCGTTCAAGCCAACTGATAAAGTGAAGTAACCTATGTGGTAAGACGCGCAAAGTGCCTGTAGCCTACTTGTTTTGAACATGCTGATGTTAGGTTCATTTGCAAAGTCCTCAACTCCTGTCGCCTTTCAAAGTCCAGCGTTTCTCAAACTATGGGCCGCGCGGACCAGCACCGGCCGTAACGTGGACATTGCTGGTCCGGAGCCGCGGAGTGAAATTATTCCCGGGGCTTCGTCTGATAATTTGCTGCGCAATTGATCAAGGAACCGCGGACCGACAGAAAAAGAAAACAAACTTTTCTGCAATCAGTATGAATTACTTGCTAATTTGGTGTCATCAAACATAGAGGCATACAATTAAATGGTGGTATGAGCGTTCATTCAATGCGCGAGAGAAACTGAAACCACTTGATAACGTTGGTAGCAAATCTCCAATTCAACCTATTGGAAAGCTATTTAATTATGAAACTACATTTAATAGAACAATGTGGATTTATGCAACTTCCATAAAAACAGAGCACAGACTATAATACACTATCTAGAGTATTGTATAGTAAAATTTTAATAACGTGGCCAAAAGCTTGTGGCATAATTAAATATGTCTTTCCATTTGCCTACCAGTATATGATGCTTGTATGAGGGAAACATTCCAAAACGATGACACCCATATAATTGCTGTTGTTTATCATGCAACCATGCAAAAGCAATGGAACTATTCTAATTATATTTTACATTAGTAAAGCAGTCCTCTGATGTGCATGTTTTCAAACTTTTTGTGAACAATGTTAACACTTTAAACACTGGCTGCTTTGAAGTGCATGTATAACAATATAGCATAACAATAATAATTGTGATGTGATATAATGATAATTTGATGGGGGGTGGGTTCATGTAGGTGGGCCCTATGACCCCAAAGTATGCCATGACCGGGTCTCAGGTCAAAGAAGTTGTCTATGTCGATGGCAACACTGGCATACAAATAAAGTCTATCAAAGGTCTGACATTACTGAAGATCTGAAGGTAGCATTTTAAATGGGTGTTTTTTTTTAATACATAATGTTTTTGAACAGTTTACTTACAGTAATACAGCTTCTAACAAAAGTAGGGTGATATATATTTTACGTTTTCCCTTTAGTTGAGTTCAAAATAAAACGTACACAACAAAATAACAAACACTTGATTTAAAAAAAAATAGTCGTTTAGATTAGTCGACTAATCGAAAAATTAGTCGAAAGATTAGTCGTTAGAAAATTAGTCGTTAGTGGCAGCACTAGATGAGTCCCCTAGCAATCCATTATAATGAATATTTTTTTTTATATCCCTAACTATTACCCTTCTAGGATGTATTTAGTGGGAGGTGCATATTCTAAGTTTTGACACTACAAAATTAAAATGTTGTTCTCACCTAAAGGGTTAATGACCTGGAGACCAGTTACATACGTGAGTTTACTCTACTCAATAAGGCCGTCAGTTTAGTGTTGGAATTTCCTCCCTCTAGTAGCCTGGATATTAACAGTGTTTCAACCTGCCCCTGTTCCAACCAGCCCCGGTCTCCCCTACCTTCCACTGTGATCAGTGCAACTGGCTACACCAGATTACATTACATTACATTACATTAAATTTGGCTGACGCATTTTTAGCCAAAGCGACTAACAACATGGTAGAGATGCGCGGTTCGCGGTTACAGCCGCTGACTCCGCGGTTAAACCGCGGATCGGGCGGATGACGTGAAGAAATATAATATTTTAATTAAATTCGGGCGGGTGGCGGTTGAAACAATCAAATGAAAAAAATATAGCCTATACATTGTTAAATTGTGTTACCTACATCCGAAAAAAACGAGCACACTTTGAACTAGTCAAATTTTCATCAGGCAGTTTGGCCTAGTTGCTTCCATGCATGCTGCTTTGTTTATCTATCAGAGACGGTGTTGCGGAATTGGTGTATTCCGATGTTTCACTGAGCAACCCCTCACGCACGCACACACACACACACACACACACACACACACACACACACACACACACACACACACACACACACACACACACACTAAAGGTAACAAAGTTTAAATTAAGTAGCCTATCGTAGCCTAACAGCATGTTTTTCTCTCCAGTGTGCAATAACAAAGTAGAATAGGCTACAGTGCAAGTTGACCGATGATTCATCTCCCATGTCGCGTCTCGTTGCAGAGCCTTGGTAGGCCACTAAGCAAATCTGCAACCTATGAGCCCAGCTGCCAGTATTGGAGGAGGCCTAAACATCTCGTAGATGAGACTGACTGGGTTATTTTGTTTCGATATTATATATAAAACACAGTCATTTTAGCCTACCATTCAGGGAATAGGCATTTAAAAGGGAGACAGATTATGGTGTGATATGACTCAGAACTGACATCGGGCAATGGCAGTGCGAGATGTTCAGAACGTAAGAGCTAAAACTTCTACAAGCTCAGTAACATCCACAGCGGAAAAAAGAAGGTAAGAAAAATAGTCGGAAAACTTAGATGTGTAAGGCAAGCAAGCAAGTTGTTACTAAAAATGTAAACATGCACGTTGCACTGCTGTGCGGTGGGTTACAGTGCGTAAAGTAGCCTATTAATGTGAATGACTTATTTTATTAAGGATTTCTTTCTTTTTGCAAAAAATAAAGTACAATAGGCATTAATTAGTAGGCTAAATAGCAGCATGTTGAAATGATGTGCTAAATTGCGTTTTTTATTACAATGATACAATTGTAGGCTACAGGCTGCGTTTTATTTGGAGACTTTTGCGAGACAGAGACTGAGTTTGCTGATGATATTCTGGGGATAGGCTACAACATAGCAAATGTAGGACTAGCCTTTTAATATATTTGCTGCATTGGATCAGTCTTTCTAGAACAGGCAAGAGCTTTCTAGCCTCACGTCAGCAGCACCGCATCACCCATATACATTAAAACAACCAGCGGATGGCGGGCGGGTGCGGATTTGAAAATTGGTCAAAAAACGTTGGTGCGGATGGATGGCGGATGGATGATAAGTTTTGTTATGCGGTTACGGTTGAAATAATAGCCCATCCGCGCATCTCTACAACATGGTAAACAGTTTAAGTTTTAAAGCCTTTTAAATATTCTCGATATTAAGCCTTTCTTGTCCAATGTGTTGAATATAAGGCGTGGCACCACAGGTGAATTGGGTAAAAAAAATAACTAGCAGATATCACTATGACACTTCCCCAGTTGATTACTTACATTAATATGGAAAAAAAATGTATTACAAGTTATCTGTAATATAAAGTTTAAATATGCAAATTAAGCATAATCCAATAAAATGTGCTGATTTGCATAAACTAAAAAAACTAAATCGGAACATTGGATGAAGGCAGGTTCAAAATTACTTTTTCATTGTGTTGACATACTAAATGAAAAGTCTTTACACAGGGAATTTTAGATATCTCTTTTATTTATTCCGTAAATCAGAAAGTACTGCCAATAGCCTTAAAAAATAAAATGTTTCCATGTTTTTAGGAATAAAATGTCATATAAAAAGGCTAGGAATAATATATCAACAAACCCCTCAGTAGAAGCCTTCTAAATATAGTGACGTGTTGCCTGAACACCAACCGTATGGACCACAGAGCGGTAGCACAAAACCAATACGTCTTACAAGGCGAAAACGCAGAAAGGCTAGATTCAGCGCTATCTATCAAGGTAATCTATCTGATCTAGAAAATATGATTAGGCAAATTAGGAAAGAAACTGACCAGGAATTGAATCGTTATGTTAAACCAATGACCTTGCAACCTACTCTTGAATTAAGTTCACCTGAAAGTGTGGAAGTGAATGAATGTGCTGAAACAGATGTTGAACAATGTGCTGGATTACTGAACCAGATTACCCTGACCTCAGAAATACTTGATGATTATTGAATGTGAATAAAAGAATGGAAAATGAACCATAACTGCAAACAATGACCCCATAATAAATAATAGTGTGATGAATGAAATGTATCATTACAAGTACTTTAGTAGCCTGACATTGTAAAGTTTAGGGAATTATGTACTTAGAGAATTGTATGTCTCAAAACTGTGAAATGGGTAAAGTGCCTTAAACTGTTTAAATGAATGTATTCAGATTGCATTGTGTGAAGAGTTAATGCCATAAGTGTTTGTAACCTGTAAGAATGTAACCAAACTCTCTTGATGACTGTAAAAGTGTACGTTGCTAAATGTAATGTGTCACATTGTTATAATTGTAACTGTAAACTATTTGTGTAACCTCTGGAAACTATCTGTAAACCTGAATGTAATGTTAGCATCTCCGAAATGTAACCCGGAGAAGTAATGTGTGTCATTTTAAATTGTTGGGTAAGATCAGTGACTTCTAGAATGTGATGTACCGTGAGAATTATCCCAGCTACCGTGAGAATATTCCCAGCTACCGTGAGAATATTCCCAGCTATCGTGGGAACTTCTAGAAGGTTCTAAACTGTCGTGGGAAAATAGGATTGATTTGTTTTAGGATTGTGTGGGGGAGGTCAAGTCTACCTAGTATAAATAGGGGTCGAACCAAATGATCGGGGCTGCTTCTTTTTTCTTCTACTGCTACGTGCTATCTTTTTGCTGTTACGCTGAATTGTTAGGATTCGTCGTCCGTACTTCGTTGAAAAGCAAAGTGTTAGGACTTCGTGCCAGGCTGAAGCCGCGGACCGTAACTCCGCACCACCTGTTGCCGGAATCGCACTGCTACTCCGACAGTGAGAGACTGCAGAACAACAATCAGCGGATTTGGACTTACTTTTTTTCTTATATACCCTTTTTCTCCATTTGTGGATTTACTATTGTATTCTCTTCTCCGTTTGTGGATTACTATTTTTATTGTATTCTCTTTTGTGGATTTACTCTTTTTACATTTTCTACAACATTGTAACCTGCAAGTGGATATTACGCCGCATTTTGTTAACATCACCAAAGTGCTGAAAAGTAAAGAACTCATTTAACCTTGGCATCCAATTCTTCAAGCAGTATTTTTTGTTTTTTCTTGGTCTTTCTACGAATTCCAGCAGAAGGGTAAGATAACTGGCTTCTTCTGTGGTTATTCATCTGCTCTGTCTAAGACTTGGGATAGTTGGACTTTAGTACTGCTGGACGGTAATAAAATCTCCATCCTTATAAAACTTGAGCAAGAAGTAGCCTATAACCTGTGTCTCTAGATAAACTCTAGGGTCAAACATCTTTGCAGGTTAGCCAACTGTTCGAGACCTAGGCGTAGTCGCTTCTCATCTAATAACATCATAAATCCACCACGGAAGCCTGATCAACTTCCAAGGGGGATATTTAAAATAGGAGTAATAGGTTATCTGCACCGCAGAGGGAAGACGTGCAACTTCGCTCGACAGTAGGTCCCTGCTACCTGCAATAACCTCTTGAGGGTATCGTGGGTCTTAACTGCATAGGCCTGTGGTTACGTCTGAGAAACGGCTGACGCTGACTAGGTTCTGGGGGTTACCTGCAGGGGGCAACACAATAGTTAGGTATAAGTTTGGTGTATGTAGGTGCTTCTGAAGGGCAGATTTCATTCTCAGAGTGGGAGAGGAAACTAATCCATGGGTGCTACATGCTAGCATCTCTCACTAGCACGACTCCCGCCACTTCCGCGGTAAAAAAGTCAACATGTGAATACATTGTGCCAATCATGTGGTGTGTTGTGAATACATCGTGCCAATCATGTGTTGTGATCTCACTGCTGGAGCAAGGTTGGTGTTGTGAAGTCTTGCTCACGCCGAAATAGATGCCTGTTAAGTGCCCAAAAGGCACTACAATATGGCTGCTGAGTGGAACTTGCCTAAACTGCCCTCTATTAGCTGACAGGGTGTCTGTTCTACTGTTCTAATATGTATAAAATATATATTTATTTTTATTCTTTATTGCAGTAGTAGTCTATGCTCAGAGACTAAACTAGTCATTCAAAAAGAGAATATTCATTTTTAAGTATTTAAATATTTGGAGCCTGAAATAAAGGAATACTTCAGTTGGAAATTCAACTGCCATTTGAAGAAAGATTCATTGATTCGTTACTGAGCCCAACCAGTCTACCAGAAAATGTCAAACTTGCACCAAACTACATTTTGGAGATGATCAGATGTGGCTGCAAGAGTGAAAATCCTTGAATCCTTGACTTGCTCTAACAGATGCAGTTGCCAGGTTAATGGTGCCTTGCACAATGTTCTCTGCATGTTTTAGGGTAGGATGAGCCAGAATTATTATAAATTCATTATTTGACATAGAAAAGGGTTATATTTTCCCAATTTGAATGCATGAAGTATTGTCTGAATAACTATCACACTGCAAACTGTATTTTAGTACATTCTATTTGAGTTGATTATTTGCTTTTCCTATTTTGTTTTCTTCATGATTTCAGCACATAGGGCTTTAATGGTTAATATAGGATATTGCCCAAGGGATATCACTGGGCTCCCTCCTAAATATTAAAGAGCCACCCCAAGTCAACAAGTCTAAGCAAAAATTAATAAATAAATAACCCACAAAACCAGGTCTGACCCCATGGCTCCCGGATTGGCATTATCTGAAATATAGAAATTCATTAATTCACTTAGTAAAGGGTTAAATTGTCCAAATTTGAATGTACTGTCTGACAAACTCACACAGAACACTGTATTTTAGTACATTTTATTTGAGTTGATTTGCATTTAATATGAGTAGGCCTACTCATCTTGAAATTAGAGGTATATCCTATTTTTTCATGATTTTGGCACATTGGGCTTTTTCATATTTAAACATTAAATTTTAGAAAACTTGTAATCCAAATTTCCTGTGTAAAATACTTTTCATCTAATATGTAAACACAATGAAAAAATAATGTTGAACCCGGCTTCATCTAATGTTCAGATTTTTTCTTTTTAAACTTTATGCAAATCAGCATATATTTAATTAGATTATGCCTAATTTGCATATTCAAACATTACATTTCAGATAACTTGTAATACATTTTTTTTCCATATTAATATAAGTAATCAACTGGGGAAGTTTCATAGTGATATCTGCTAGTTAATTTTTTTCCCCTATTCACCTGTAGTGTCTCTCACCTTGTATTCAATACATTGAACAAGAAAGGGTTAATATACAAAATTGCCCAAGGGATATCACTGGGTACCATCCTAAATCTTAAAGAGATACCCCTAGTCTACAAGATTCTGCAAAAATAACCGACAAAACCAGGTCTGACTCCATGGCTGCCAGACTAGTAGGCGGGAGCAGAACCGGAGACTACTTTGTAGATGCTAGCATGTAGGAGCCTTGAATTTGATGCGGGCTGCCATAGGTAGCCAGTGTAGCTGGATGAGCAGCGGGGTAACGTCCCCTTTTGGGTTGGTTGTAGACCAGGCGCGCCGCCGCGTTCTGGATCATCTGAAGTGGTTGCACTGCGCAGGCTGGGAGACCTGTCAGGAGGGCGTTGCAGTAGTCAAGTCATGAGATGACTATTGCCTGAACCAGAAGTTGGGTAGCATCTTGAGTCAAGTAAGTCCTGATTTTCTGTATGTTGTAGAGTGCGAAACGGCATGACCGGGCGACTGAGGCAACATGATCTGAGAAGGTTAGTTGGTTGTCGAGAACAACTCCTAGATTTCTTGCAGTCCTGGTAGGTGAAACAGACAGGGAGTCAAATTTGATGTTGATCGTGGTGTATGGTAGGTTTAGCTGGGAGGACCAGCAGTTCAGTCTTTGAGAGGTTCAGCTGGAGGTGGTGTGCCTTCATCCATGTAGCTATGTCTGAGGGGCAATCCGTGATCCGTGCTGAAACCAAGGGGTCATCAGGTGGAAAGGACAGATATAGCTGTTTGTCGTCTGCATAGCAGTGGTATGAGAAGCCATGCAAACGGATAATCTGTCCCAAGGAGGTGGTGTAGATAGCAAAGAGAAGGGGGCCCAGCACTGAGCCCTGGGGGACCCCTGTGGTGAGATGGTGAGGTGCAGATAGCTGACCAAGCCATGATACGTTAAACGAGCGTCCTGTTAGGTAGGATTCAAACCAGGAGAGAGCAGAACCGGAGATTCCCATGTTAGCAAGTATAGAGAGAAGGATGCGGTGATTAACAGCGCAGATGTGATCGCAGCGCGTAGACCAGCCTTCTAAACTATTTTTGCATGTTGCAAACGGAGCGCTTCAGTTACGCGCCCGGTGTAGCCTCCCTGTGAACCGTTTGTTTGAAGTGCCTGTGTAGGCTATACGTCTGTGAGAGGGGAATCGATGTAACCTACTTTGATTTCACCTTGGTAGTTGTAGTCTACGCGATTAAAAAGCATGTCTACTTGTGTGTAGGCCTAGTATCCAAACAATCCAACACCAAATCTTGCGAATTATCCTTGCGAATCGAGCCTATTTGTTTAATAGTTTATAATAGTTAAGCCTAAAGTGAGAGTATCTTCCAACCGAGCCGAGGTGCATTCAGATTAGGCAAGCAGGTAGAAGTTTTTGGTAATTGCCTTGTTGCTTTGCATTTTCAGTTCAGTTTAAAATGAACAATGTAGAATTCACAACACCTTTCAAATATAAAACTTAAAAGAAAAAAGTCCACCCAGTTTCTATATGTCAAATTTAAACCCACTTCATGCTTTATGCTCAACATAACACTAGTCTCGCTTAGTAGTGCTTTATCCTTTACAAGAGTATTATCTGTTCCGAAAAAAACTTCACAACAATTAGGGCTGCTTTGGCCACGGACCTTCAGCGATCTTCAGTAGGCTACGGTGTACAGAACGGTCTAGTGACTCATTTCATGGATGCACTTTTTGACATGTCAGTTAGCCTATTCATTTGCACCACCGGTTAGATGTTTGTAATAAAAAAAAAACTACTAAATAAGATGCATCATGCTGATGGCTTTAGCTCTTCTCAAACACAATGTAGCCAGGGCATTTTATCAATCCAGTTGCAGTAGGCCTAGATCCCATCCACAATTGATGAACTGCCCTATTTGTGATTGTTTTTAGAGATTTTAGAAGATTTATACCGATGCTACAGATTTTGTGGCTGGTGCTACAAATCTTGTAACCTCTGTAGCACCACTGCTACGTGCAAAAAAAGTTAACGTACAGCCCTGTTATCAGATCATCTTAACCATGGCAGCATGGTATACCACATTTTAAAAGACACAATACATATTATTGAAAATAATGTGCAAGAGACTGGAAAGGCTATTTTCTTATTGGCTGACAGGGAGCTTTTAATTCTGAACTTGGGACACGTATGAAGTATTTATTATTATTTATTTATTTTTTATCACCATCCCATATCAATGTAAACAATGACTGAACTAACAAGCAGGCTTTGTAACAGTGAAATCAACTGTAACTAAGAAACTACCCTTCAATATAATGTTAAGATTATGGCAGGTTATTGTACACAAAGTGCACACAGAGACAGCAAGGGGTAGAGAAGATAAAGGAACATGCCAACTTTTGGGTAAATTAAGTCCATGTATTTACATAAATTTTGTCTATGTGAAAAATGCAGATAATAATTGTGATATTTGCTCTGATTTTTTATCAATGCAGGAAACAGGCATTGATCCCAAGCCTTCTAATTCCTTAACCCTGCCCAGGCAACAGCTAATGTTAAATGCCACAACCAACCAAATACTTGTAAGTCTCTTAAAATCTCCTCGTTGTGGGCCAGCGCATAATGTATGTTTTAATTTCTGAAAAATCCAAAAAATGAAGACATTATACTGTGAAATTACGCTACAATCTAAAATGTGACTATTAAGGTCCACTATTTATATTTTCCATGAATCTCAAAATCATACCTTATGGCTTTGGCTCACAGATGTGGTAACTGTACTAGGATGCCTGGACATGCACACACTTAGAAACAGAGGGTTTGATATGCTTAGTACAAGTACTTGGACAAGATACCTGGAAATATTCTTCCTCCAATGACAGTCTGAGAAAGATTAAATAACTTGTATTGGTGGATACATGAAAATAACCACATTTCTCCCGTCTTCAGAGAAATACAAGCTCAAATTGTTCTGTCCAAATTACATGAAATCATTATTAATGCTAAAAAGCGTGTTAAGGCAGGGAGTGTTTCATGTTCAGTGACACAATCAAAATCCAGTGGTCTCACAAGAACGTGTCCAGATAGTGAATTGGAGAGGTTTGAAGGTTGTAGCAAATGAGACAGCAAGCAGTAGATACATTACAGCATGTGAGAACTATGTCTTTTAGTCAATCATATTCTACTGGCTACACCCTTGTCCTGTGTCCATTGTCCTGTCCTGGTCTGTGTTGAGTTCTGCTGGGCTGTCCTTGCTGGTTCTTTGGTCAACTTCCTTCCAGAGAAAATCTAGGATAAACAAACAGGGCATTGACTCTAAACAATCAGAAAATGTCATGTGATGTAAATCATTAAAATAACAACAATACATTTTTTTATTTTTTTTTACTGCAGCTAGCAAGCCTCAGAAACCATGGATTTAAACTGCATTTCAACCCTGACCAGACTAGGTCAGACTCTCACTAGGTAGGCTATGAGATATTGCATCCATACTCAAGCTTAATTCTTTGTCCTTCCTTAATTAAAATGTGATGGCTAACTGTGAAGCTGATGATAGACGAGGTAATGTTGCCAGCAACACAGGGCAACTAATGAGGGCAACAGACAACTAGCAACTTTGTTAGCAAAATCACTGCTAGTTAGCTAAATCCCATTCAACCTCAATGGAGCAATGGTAGCGAACAGTTTACTGGGAAAAAACAATGTTTTCTTAACCTCAGCACATAAAAATAGATGCAATGTATGATTTCCAGCCGTCTTATTTGCTATTGTGGAATTATTCACAACAGCTCAATATTTGAACCTGAAGCATAGACGGTGGCGCAGTAATATCAACGTGCAATGAGTCTTCCAACAGAAATCAATGGGATTTTACAAAATGCCAAATAAAACACGACAGAAACTGTATTTCGCTACGCTACTTGTTTTGGAGCATCAACGAACACCACTAACCACTCGGTAAGTTGCACAGTTTTGAAAACGAACGTTAAGGGTTGTTTTAGGACATGTTTGAGTAGCCTACAGTATGCCTGCTGGCAGCCACTCTGACTAGTCAAAGGCGATTCAAAACGAGTCAGAAAGGTCAAGACAGGACCAATCGTCAAAATTT
Source organism: Alosa pseudoharengus (assembly GCF_046254945.1). Classification (NCBI taxonomy): domain Eukaryota; kingdom Metazoa; phylum Chordata; class Actinopteri; order Clupeiformes; family Clupeidae; genus Alosa; species Alosa pseudoharengus. Next base: position 1,233,809 of record NW_027468881.1, read on the forward strand.
CGGTATCCACCACTCTAGTTCATCCAAAACAAACCAGAAAAGGGACTCAAAGTGCTAAATACCGGAATTTTCCTTTAAGCATTTGGTCAAGTAAAATGTCCATTTTGGGTTTCAACATAAACACTTAAAAATATATGAGGCCTTTCTTTTCCCTCGCTTCCCATGTGATTCATTGCTAGCATTGCCCAAAAAGTGGTCCTGTGATTCATCGTCAATAATAAACAGAATAAATTGAAACGAGTTCTATAAAGCACCACTGTTACAGATAATGTACATGTTAAAGCTGCAGTTGGCAAGTCGGACAGATTGAGGGGACTTAGCCAAAATGTTGAATGTTTACAACTCTCATGCCCCTCCCCCAGTACGACCAAGCACCCTCTCATCGAGTTTGTGCTCGTCAGTGTGCACCAGACTGTGATTTACAGTCAGATCTCACACAGCCCTGCTCTGATTGGACCAGAAGAACCGGGAGCTGTGGATTTTTGCAAAACAAATAACAGGCTCTAGGTGGAGGTAGAAGTGTGGGTTTTCTAAAACCGGCTGATTTATGTTGTTCTGTTGGAGCATAGTGTTGGTTTAAGTGAATATGATCAAAATAATCTTGCCAACTGCCGCTTTAACATGCGTGTTCGATGTGAGTGACTGACACTTAGCTCCAAATATAAGATATGAATATCAGGCCTAAAGGCCTAATTCTTTCCGTGCTCAGTGTCTCTCAGCCAAGGGGTCCTTGGGCTAAAAAGGTTGAAGACCCCTGCTGTATTGTAATATGCTATAATGTTTGAAATATATGCATCTCAATGTATCAATACTTAAGGTGGCAAGACACTAAGGGCTCCATCTTACACCCAGTGCATCCTGGCAGCAAGCCCGAACCAATCTTGTTCCTATCTTACTCTCAACTCAGTTCACAAGTTCACAAGATGTCAAATGGACAATGCCCTCCCACAGGTGTGTCAATGAAAAAAACAGGTGTGATCAGGTGCATGAACAAAAATTGCACTATTTTATCATCACTAAAAATTATAACACCACTGACCAAGAAATACCTGGTCTAAAGTGAAAGGTGCATGTAATGCACAGCTATTTCAAAGCAGGGGAAATCCAGAAATCAGATTTGATCCTATTAGTATAGATCTCTGAAGTTTGCCTACAAAAAAGCTGTCATGATTGCTCATATAAAAAGATCTGGGTACTTGTGATTTTTCCTATGGGAAAATAACATGGGGATTTTGAACAATGACACTTGTTAAAACTCTTGTGAAGACGAAGGCAAAGGTTTTGCCTTACAAACTTTTGTTATCTGATTTCAAGTGGGTTTTGTGAACTTCGATATATTAAGACATGTAACTTTGATTTTTGCTATGGGAGCTAACTTGCAATAATTGCTTAGCTTCCGTTAGCTCCAGGATCTCATTATATGGGGAAAGATATTGGGTCCTTTTTATAGGCAAACTTCAGAGGTCTATTATCCAACATAATTACCCTCTGTGTACACAAACTGTCAAAGGACTTATTTTGAACTGCCACCAAACTAGACACCAAAGTTTACAGAAACTTTTAGACACACCACTTCAGTGTGGCAAACCCATAGGCTGAAGAAACATCAGGATGCAAAAGTGTCTGTTGCATTTATTTGTGTGTATGTAGTGTTCAGAATAAATCTCGATTAAATACAAGACAGGACGTCATGTGTAAGCAGTTTGTTTAACTTAAACATCGGTCCTCATGCTAACTTCACTTTCAAGTCTTGGTTCGCTTGGGCTACACAGGCTTGTCTGACTCACCAGTGTTGCGAGTGGTTATCTAACGTAACCTCTATGTAAATATCATGAGGAATGATTGGAGGATTTGATGCACTAAACTTACTCGCCGACTCAAAAACAATACAATTTCAAGATGACTTTGGGTGTTGTGCCTTAACAATGTGCAAGTGAAAGTCATTACTATAGCCCGTCATATTAGGCTACTGATTAAGTGAAGCAACAGCCCTTAATTACACTGTGAATTCCACAACCACAAAGACCTTATATCTTCCAATGCTAATCTTTTAATTGTGCCCAAAGTGCTCCACAAGCAAGGTGGAGAAGCTGCTTTTATCCATTATGCACCAAAGCTATGGAACACTCTGCACACCAGACAGGCAAATTCAGTTAATATCTTTAAAAAAGACCTGAAAATACCTGTATGAGAGCATTTAGTCAACTAATTTTTTTTTTTTAATATCTCGTAGCCTATTTCTTCACACTATTTTACATTCTACTGCTGCTATTTACAGCATCTTCCTAAATTCACTACACTAGTTGTATTATGTGTTGTTGTATCTGTCTCCTTACCACCCTGTGAATCTTGACTTAATTCTAAATCTCTGTTTTAATTATTTTGTTTGTTTGCATTATTATTTTTCTTTCTTTGCACATCGTGTTAAGTGCTCCAAATATAAATCACTTTGAGCTGCATTCTGTGTATGAGAAAGGTGCTATACAAATAAATCTTATTATTATTGTTATCACAACAGGACTCAATGTCTCGACGTCTGTGAAAGTGCTTGCTCAAAGAGAGCACTTATCTGGTATGGCAAGCTCTTTAACAGCTGTAAAGTCAACTATCAGACTCAGGGGACTTGGTGAAGAACTTTAATTAAAAAATGGCAAATATTATGGATGACATTGTTAACTTTCTTGAATTAAAATTCAAATTAAATTCAACTGACAAAATCTGACTCAACTATCTTCTCAATTACTAACTCATTTAGAACGTCTAGCTAAAAAGGGAGGGAAACTTAACTTGATTTCAGCCTGATAGAAAGAAGAAAAAAAAGACGGTACTGAATCTCAGCTCTTCTACATGTGGCTTAAACACTCTGCCTAAGTCCCTGAAAACAGCTGTTTTAGTAGTCTTTAAACAACTAACCACCTTCCTAACATCAAATGGGTATTTTGATGACTTTCAGTCTGGTTTTCAGGCAAATCACAGCACTGACACGGCTCTTATTAAGGTTTTAAATGACATATGCCTCAATACAGGTGCAGGCAAAACATCAGTCCTAGTGCAACTGGACCTTAGTACTGATGTTTGACTACCCATAACCTTAGCACTGGATTTTAACAATGAAAAGTGTGCTTTTCAGACACTTTTTGTGAAGGGTGACTTTTGACAGTCTCAGTTTGACAGTATTCACTTCCTGCAGCATTTTGGTGATATTTTGTGTTGAATGTGTGTTGATATTTTGTGGGTAATTCCCTTTGGTGAAGTCTGCACCGATGCAGACTCACGGAAAGGGCTCGGTAAGTGTGTACTCAAACACTCACACCCTTTGAAATTCGACATTGGTCTGTTAAAGTCTGTGAGTGAGTCTGGACTTTGGGATTGGCTCTTCCTGTCTGCCCAGTGCTTTTGATCCCACCTTACCACTTAGCTGGCTTTACCACACGTACACACTGCACATGCACTCCCATTTTCGTTGTGACATTCCATTCTTAATGGATATGGCTGCAAAAATATTCCGGACTACACCGCACGGTATGAACGTTACATTTCAGATTCATGCAGAAATATGCGTGTGGACCAACAGTGGTAATGTCACTGCCTGACAATTATTAACTGCTCATTCAAAACTAGAGCTGTCAACTGAAATATCTGACATATAAGAAAGAGTGCCAGAGTTTACTGCCTTGAAATATAACAGTTATTATTATCATAGTTATTCAGAAAGCCATCTCGGTCATAGGGGGTGGAATTAAGTTGGACACATGGCGGATGACGGCAGAGGGGATGATGCTTCACAAGCTGAGCATCCTGAACAACGCCTCATCTCCCATAAATGATAGGCTTGTTGAGCTGAAGAGTACTTTCAGTGGGAGGCTAATCTTCCCCAAATGTTCCTCTGAGACACAGTAGGTCACTCCTTCAAATGGCCATCATGTCTTCACAGTGCCACAGTGATAAGGCTGTTTGTGGCTGATGTGACACTTTTATGTTAATACAATGTTTGTGTTTATTTACATGCACAGGATGGTGCTGTTGAGAGTCAAATTTCCTTCGGCATGAATAAAGTATTTCTTAGACTTATTCTTATTTCAACACATAATGCACCTGGCACTAATAATAATCAGACATCTAAATCTCTAAGCACATCTACCTCATCATCAGCAGAGACCTGTTCCCTCTCCAAGATATCTGCTCCAGGGATACGGGCATCCAATTCAGATGACTCCACCTCTGTAAGGATATCCATTGGGGCTTCTGCGATGGCGCGTATGGTTTGGTCCTCTAGAGCCAGTGCGGTGTCAAAGAGCAGTGGGGAGGGAGGACACTGCAGGCCATCTCCAACCACATCCAAATCCTATAATGCATGGGGTGGGGTTGTTAATGTTCTGTTGACTTAAAAGCTTTGGCAGGGTAACCAGCAGCTCAGTCTTTGAGAGGTTAAAGGAGAAGTTTGGTATTTTTCAACCTAGGGACAATATTTTTGAACCGATTTCAATTACTGCCAAATAGAATTTCCTGCCATATTGGATTTTATCAAAAACACAAAAAAGCTTTCACAAGTCACACATTGTGTCCATTCTTCACAAAATGTGTCACATGATACTTCAGACCAAGCCTCACAAAAGCTTCACATTTATGCAGGCGTTCACTTAATACAGCCAGTCAAAATTGACAGCAAAGCCGTCAAGCAGGAAGTGAGATCATCTCTCAGCCAATATATGGCCAACTGCCATGAAATTTGCTGTAATCCATTAAGGAGGAGGCTCAATAAATGTTATGACTTGACCACTATGGGGGCGCTATAATCACAGGAAGTAGTGTCATATTTCAGCAATGCTTTCACATATAAAAAAAGTCGGTACATGGGGCCAGGACGCAATAATAAGGAGACTCAAGAAATCTGGTGACTTTTGACTACTATCGGGGCGCTATAATCACAGGAAATGAGTTCATATCTCGCCAATGCTTTCACGTATCAAAACCTAGGGGGGCACTATAATTAACAACACGTACTGATGAACACATTCTGAGGACTTACAATTAGGGTTGCAAAATTCAGGGATTCAGGAATTTTCAAAGTTGGAAACTTTCCATGGGAATTAACAGGAATATATGGGAATTAACAGGAATAAACGGGAATTAATGGGAATAAACTGGGAATTTTTAATAAGGCAAGTTAGTCTATAACAGGGAACTTAAATGTAGTGGACAAAACCCCATCTTGCAGTCTAATATTAGTTAAACAACCTGATTTAATGCAATTTCAGTCGAATATTTAGCCTGCACATATGTCGATCACATGCACACAGCAATCGGCACAGGCTGCTAGAAACCTATGGTGCGTTCATATGCATGGGGAAAAAATGTTCCAACCAATTGGATTTTGTTGTTGAGTGGTGTTGTGTATCTTGGGCAGTTCAGTGTGGCTAGTTTAAGCACGCTAGTAAACCATAGGCAGAGAATGGGATTTCGGCTAGCATGCTAGCTAGCTTTGTATGCTAAGTTAAACGAAATACAAACATACAAATCATATTGCTTATTACGAAACAAAACGTTAATGTTTGTATATGAAACAGTTTGTATGAATTACCCAAAATTCCCAGTTAATTCCCGTAAATTCCCATCAATTCCCATAATTTCCTTTAATTCCATGAAAGTTTCCAATTTGGAATATTTCCAAAATTCCCCAGCTTAACTTCCCATGGTAAGTTTCCGGAAATTTACCGGACATTTTCCGCCCCTTTGCAACCCTACTTACAATACATTTGGTTTACATGGACTCATGAACAAATCCTGAGGATGTGGGTCAAACAAATGTGAGATGACCTGTGACCACTATGGGGTTATAATGTAACAACATTGCATTGCCATTACAACTCCTGCTCAACTGCTTGGCCCCCTCACTGCTGCTTGCAGCTATATTTCTTATTATAACATAAAGCTCATTTGCCATTGAACCATACAGTAAAAAGTTGGAAAATTTGGCACATTGATTCAGTACAGTATTAAGTGCTCTAGCCACCAATGTGTCAAATTTTGCATTACATCTATGCGCTTAACGTTTCAACCGTACACATGGGGGCATATTTGGAATCCTTGAATGAAGCTGAACTCAATGCACCCCATGACGTCAATATCCGCCATATTGGATTTAATCAAAAACACCTAAAAGTTTTCACAGGTCAAAGTTTACCCGATTTTCACTTGACGCAGATGATCGTCAGACCATGACTCATAAACGCATTGCTTTTTGGAGCCATATCCAAAACCAGTCGCACGTCACGACCAATCGAGTTTGGCAAACAGGAAGTAGCCTTACAATTCGGCAACGCTTTAACATATAGTAAACAAAGTCGGTACATGGGGTCAGGACCCAATAAGGAGGAGGCTCAATAAATGTTATGACTTTTGACCACTATGGGGGCGCTATAATCACAGAAAGTATAGTCATATTTCAGCAACGCTTTGACATATAAAAACCAAAGTCAGAACATGACACGCACACACAGGGATAATGCTTTGTAATGTACTCAGTGAGGTGCTAGCTGTAGCTTTTTTCCTAGACCAGGGGTCGGGAACCTATGGCTCGCGAGCCACATGTGGCTCTTTTGGGAACTGCATCCGGCTCTCGGACAAACCTGCCATTTGTTTACTCTATAAGACATGAATAATTTTGGTACTGTATTAAATTAAAAATGGACCTACTGAAATCAAAATGTTAAAATAGTGTTCGAAATATAATATATGTTCACGTAGTTTAATCCATCCCATGTCTGTTCTCTACCGCTGAAGTTCACGGTTACGTCGATGTACTGTACAGATATGAAAAACGCGTTTTTTTATTGGACAATGCTGTGCCGAGATAACATTCCACCCGCTGATGCTTTACTTAAAAATTCAGCTAGCTAACGGTTGTATCCAAAACAAAGAAAATGGCAAAGAGAAAAAAAGATGAACGAGAACACTTTAATTGTTATTGTTGATGTGTGCGCTTGCTGTAGGCTAGATAAGGAAAATGTCAAAAAGGAAACGTCAGTGACCACAGCTTGCGAGCGCGAACACAAGCGGGCTGAAATGGGAAAGTTTCCATCCGAAGACTGATTCTGAAAACGCGAAATGAACTGCCCGTTATATATCGCACACTGCAACGAGTTAGTATTGCTGTGTTAACCCTGTTCGGTTCCACTTGCATATGAGAAATCTTTCTCACATATGAAAAATATAAAGACAAACCTGCGCTCACGTTTAAGGGCAATTCCGCGCAAAACTGTCACATCCATAACGCCAACACAATGCCATGTTAGCGTTATGGATATATGACAGTTTTGCGTGGAGTTGCCCTTAAATGATGACAGCCTCAATTCTTGCATGAAACTTCACCTCACTGAATATGAGCCAGCCAGACTCCAATGCCATCACCAAATCTAATCTCTGGTACAGTAGGCCTAATGTTCAATTTCGCCAATGACATGTCATGAAAATTGAGTGTTGTGTTGTTAACTATGAGGTTACTTTGCATACCAAAAGAACACTGGGAAAATAGCGGTGGTGTTTAGCCTACATGGGAAGCCTAAGGCCTATACTTCTGTCATTCCACTTTACATTTCAAGTTACTTGCACATTACTTTTAAAACTAGTAGAACATGTATTTAAAAATCCTCTGTTGAATGAAAGTAAATGTAGCCTACGTTAAATATCTAAACTTTTTCTTGTAACCGTCTTTATGTGGCTCTTCTGAGATTTAAAAAAAAAAAAAAAAATGGTAAAAGTGGCTCTCCAGGAAAAAAAGGTTCCCGACCCCTGTCCTAGACAATGTAGTGATAGTTTTGGCTTTGGTATTGTTCCGTTGTTTGTTTGCCGAACGCATTACACAATAGTGAAAAGAAAAAGTACCAGGCGTCATGGATGGGCAGTGACAAGGACAGCAATAGGGAGAATCGCTTCACTAAGTCAGTGGACCGTCTAAATTAATTTGAAACCATTACTTTAAGGCAAAGTTGCTACATAATGTTGCTTTAACCGAGAGAGAGAAATTGGATGTTGCTTTAACCATGTTCCTTATTCCTTGCAAAATACAGAAATAATGCACCACTTTTTTGCAATAAAGGGGGCTGTGATATTTGTTTGCCAGACTGATAAATCAGGATTGGGAAGTGATGGAAATTGGATGGATCAGAATGTATTGTTCTCTTACTTGGATTATGATTAGCACATGCACATTTTCCAAGTCTCTGAACATTTTAATCTATTGGCCAAGTTTAAGACAACCTAGCAAAAGAAAAGCAGGAGCAGCCCCATAAATTGGATCCACTCCAGAAATTCCTGGGTGCCTTGTTGGCCCATGCTACCTTTCCAACGTTTTCATAAAAATCAGGCTGGTAGCTGATAGCCTGTTTACAAACAGACAAGCTGAAAAACATCACCTCCTTGCTACAGGTAGCGATATGTAATGCTGGTACATAAAACGATGTAAGGTTGTTATGGCAGCGAAGGGATTGTATTTAACTAAGTGGGGTTAAATTAATAGATCAGGGCTTAATGCTTATGCAAGCACGATATTTTTAATGAGAAACCTAGTCATTTATAACCTAGGCCCTATTTATAGATGTTTAGCTCCAAACTTTCAGTAGGGACCAAATGAATGAATTGATACAATATCAAAAGCATGCTATCTAGGGGCAAATAAAATGGACTGCTTTTCCACCACTGACTAGACTCAACATTACAAAGTGTCGTCCAACATGGACAGGAACTTTAGGGGGAAACCCCTGTGCCCTTTACCTCAGTGTATTTAAAGAAACTGTACAAACGACACTCATCGATTTAATGACGTGTTTACAACCACGGTAGTGAGCCGTTTATAGCTGGTAAGAAAAAAGTCCAATACTAGCAACACAATGCTGGTTACAAGCCAAAGCTAGCTGAATTGATAATGTCAATATCTCAAATCACAAATGACAATTAATGAGCCAAACTATTTCAATGGAGTATAAGGTTTAGGCATGTGGAACAATGTTGTGTGTACGTACATCACTGAACTCGAGGGGCAAATTTTCTGTTGGCTGTAGCTCAGCAGTACTCAGATACAGCTCAGAAGGTGTGGGAAGCAATGGTGACTGTGTCAGTGGTGCCTCTTCAGGACGGTACATGGGTGGTGGAAGGGATGAATGCAGTGGACAATGAGGTTCCTCAGATTGACCCATGTGAACTGGGCGATCACATGGCATATCCTTCAGACCTGGGCACATCCTAAATAGAACCTGGCTGCTGTCTTGATAAATATCTACAGCCTGGGAGTTAAGGAGCACCAAAGTATTTGAATCCAAATTGAAACAGAAATTGTTCATATTGAAACATAACAGCATACAAGGCCACAACACAAACTGTTAAGAGACACTGATACCTTATCTTAACATTTCCTTAACAATCCTTTATCATTTAACATATTATATATATATCTTAACATGTATCACATACATCTTAACATGCATCACATTATGTACTCATAATTTGCTGGGCTGTGGATTAAAGATGATCACAGCAGTAGTGTAATTTTCATAAAGCCGTTTTAATGAAAGTTTGTTCATGTTTTCAGACAAGTACTTCATAATCATTTATTGTTTGCATCTTCTTGTAATATATGGGCTAAGAGGGGAACATGCGCACACACCCACCACCTAGACTTAATTGTAGCCCTGGTCCCAGAGTTTAAGAAAAATCATGTTAACAAGAAATTAACTCATTCCCACTGTATCTGGTAGACCACTTTCCGACCATCTGGTACCAAGTGGTGGAAAAATACCGATTTTAAGACAAATGAGAGATGAAATTGGCCATTGCTTATGCATAAAGTGGTCAATATTGAGCAAGTTGGGTATCAACACAAAGTATTTGACATGTTATATCATAATTTAAAGTTCAATTATGTATCACACCATATTTCTTTGTTTCTCTATGCCCCCACATGACAAAAATGTGTGATGGACTTTCAAAACTCATTTTATGGATTTAGGTGAAAAAAGTGTGCACCTAATACATTTTGGTCTGTACCATAAAGGAAAACTGATTCAATAATATAAACCATAAACCATATATTTTCTGAACACTTATACCCTCAGCTTATTTTCTGAAAGATTATACCATAGCCCTATAAAAAATAGCCCATTGTTCTTTTTTTGATGCAATGACAAAACTTTCAAATATTAATAAAAAAAAAAAAAAAAAAAAAGACAAGTTCAATTTGGATATGGCTAATACCTCTGAAATGGTCCCATCTCCGAAGGTAGCCAAAAGGATACGAGACACACAATGTCTGGTCATGGGGAGACACTGATTGGAGCAGCGTGTACCCTCTACAAAGGAGATACACCTTTGACTGAGGCGAAGACAGTGAGCCTAAGGGACAGAAGACATTCACACACACACAGTGTCACCAAACTAAATACAATGTGTGTCAGATTTAAAAAAATAATAATATTATCCAGGGCTCAGCCCTGGCACATAAGCCTGCTTGTTTGTGTCCGGATGTGCCTGCTTGCAGTCAGTTGCCTACTGGAAATATGTCACATAAAATGTGATGAAAGTGATGTTTTTGAAAACATCATATTTCTGACAATAAATAAAAGATTTTTGAAATGGCATGTCTATACAACTGCTGGCCCGAATGCAATGCCATGAATAATGATCATCAGCTCCGCATAATGACAAAACAAAGAGGTCCATCTAGGTAGGCCTAGGCTTTATTTTTTTGATGAATTCAAAATTTTGATTGAATTCATTCAATATTACAACAATTAAAAAAGCTTGTGTGTAACGATATGCGATTCGAACCCGAAATCGCGACACTCATATCCACGAACCTGTGTCGCGGTGTGAAAAGGCAGAACCGACACACATCTCCCGCTTTACTTACCGGTAGCCTACATTGTCCAAAAATGAATAAATAAATAAATTTCATACCTCGTTGCTTTCATTATAGACTGTGTTCAACTTTCCCAAACAGTATATAAGTAAACCCCCTCTCCTTGCCCCACTCTCTCTCGCTCTCCCTCCCTTTGCCCTCTTCCGCTTGCTCGCTCGTTGGACACGCATGACTCGGCCAACACAATCCAAATAAAACATTCACAATTGTGAAAGCAAGGACACATAGAAGACGACTAGCTAAATTACTATTAAATCCGCTTAGCATGATTAGCATGCTGCACATATTTGTTTAAAACTCTTGCATTGAAGTTGACTGATCATCTCAATACCAATGTTTCCCAAAAGGGCCTGTCCCAAGGAGAACAAGTATCACCTTGAAACTTAAATACACATGGGGAAACTGAACAGTCCAATCAGTAGACTATGATAAGCTAGCCAACTATGCTACTTTGTTTACAATATTTCCAGGCTTCAACCAGACAATTAAAGAGGTAGAGTTGTAATAGCAGGGTATATGCAGGAATCATAGAGTTGAATTTACTACTTTTTACTACCTTTTTTTACTACCTCCACAATATTTTTTACTACCAACACGACATCAAGCAGCAGCCCTTTTTTTTTTTTGGGGGGGGGGGGGGGGGGGGGGGGTACCACTTAGTACTTGCTATAAGGTATAAATCATAAATATTAGGTACACTAATAATTTCTAATTGTGATAATTAAGTATGGTCATTGTCAATGACAATGTTTTTTTGTAGTGTCGAGGAGTTCAGTTTCAGTTGTCCTTACCTTAACCCTAGCCCTTGAGTTATCCTAACCAGCCCTTAGCCCTAATAAGGTGAATGATAACCTTGGCACAAATGACGCTAAAACATGTGTGGTGAAAAATGAAGAACAAACACCACCGAAACAACTCTAGTCTAAGGATAGGCCCAGAAATCTATTTATATGGATATATAAAGCCATTATTATTGGTATGGTATTGTTGTTGCACATTTGACACAAAGCAGTCCGTGAAAACATGCACATCAGTGGAGTGCTTTAATGCAAAATTGAAAACTATGATTTCATTGCATTACTCAGCATGGATGCACGATGCTTGCATGATAAATACTTCCCAAAACAACAGTTAGGTAGGTAGGTAAGGATGCCATTTAGGAGTGTAAATCAAGTTTAATCACAATTTGATAAAATATAGATTCTTTAAGACAATGATTTGATTATTTTCAATACTTCAAAATGTGTAGCAATGCGATTCGATGCGTTACTGGTCTGTTGTCGATAGGAAATGATAGATTTTGGTTAGTTTTCATGGATTCAAATGCCAATATTATAGGCTAAATTATAAGCCAAATACTGAACATTGACTGTGGAATCAAGTAGGTTACAGAGTTTCTTTCCCCCCCTAAAACCTCCTGTCACTAGCTAGATGCTTTCAAATTTAACATGGTTTTAAACTCATATGTTGCAGTTTTCTGTCACTGCAATAAAACTAGCCTATTTGGAATATTTTGTATAATTTGCTGTTCCTTTTATGAGAACAATTTAACTGATCAAGTTTTCATAGGCTATTGAATGATTTAAATGTGAATGCCATAAACTTAATTCGCCATTAACTAGATTCGCGTGGTTCTTCACGCAGTGGTCATCTAAATGCAGTGTTTTGTAGGCTATTCAAAGAATTTCACGTTCATCACTCAGTTGTGGTGTAGGTCTGTCTTGAGTGACCGCTGTCCCTTTAAATGTCTGGGACTTTAAATAACGGGACTTTTAAACTGCATGCTGTTTTTGTTGATGGACAGTTCCGTCTTTGATTCAGTTTTCTACCGTTTTAATAAATGACACGCGCACTTGCGTGGTTAAAAGTAAGGAATTGTTTTCACTCGTTTTCTTGCAATTCCGTAACATTAGATACTAGGTCTAGGTTACGTTAAAAAAATGTTGTCGGTTACAGTGACTAGTTCGAACTTTGTTACTGATGGGATAGGTGGAATTTTATTGCACGGTTCTGGATGATCACAGTCAGATGGCAGCGCTACCGTCAGCTGAACGAAAGCTTAGGCCTACACTAGTCAAGTCCACAGTTGTTAAAACTTCCAGCTGAAGTAGCCTAGTGTAAACTGAGAGAGTTGCCTCCTAACGGAGTGAGTGTAGCCTATATATTTTTTAGCTGCTATCCGAGTGATAGGCTAGCCTAGGCCTACATCTACCGCTCCTTTGCTACATGAACAAATATTATTAGATGAGTGACAGAAGCACCGGACACCAGACCAGCAGGCTCATATGATAAACGCAGCTCTGGTAGCCTGCGGTAGGGCCTAGATGACGTGAAAAACGCGAGAGTCGCCGAAAAGCATCCCTGCATCCCTGGCCCCAAAAAAACTCTTCGGATCTGCACGATTCATATAAGTCGCACAAAGCAACGTGAAGGAGACACCGAAAAGCGTGTTGTTTGTATCCCTGTAATATCAACTGAAGCAAAAAGGCGAAAATGTTGTTTGTTGGCTGTCAACCACGGAACTCTACACAGTTTACTTCTACGTCATTGCTATCGACTCCGACTCACTCAGGTCCTGTTAGCACGTATATATTTTTTAATTAGGCAAGATGAAGTTAAAACATGTAGACACAAATATTAAGCAAAATGTAAACTCATATATTGAGGTGGTGATGAAAAATTTACTACCAAGTCAAATTGCATTTATTACCTTTTACTACCTTTCAAGGGCCTTAATTTTGCTAGATTCTATTTACTACCTTTTACTACCTTTTACTACCGCGCGGACACCCTGCATGCGGTATCAGACTCAAATTCAGTATAGAATTGAGTATGGCTACGTCAGCCTAACAAAACTCCCTCAGATTGTGAGACTGTGCCCCAAAAATGCTACAATTTTTCCATGCTTTTCAATGCTTACAAGAAAAAGGCCAAACCTGTGATACTCCATCAGTGACCGCTTGCCGTCTTTCCCTGAGCTGGCGATGGAGCAGTGCTTCAACACCATAACGGTACCGGTATCTTCGTAGAGCCTTCAGTTTGCGCAAGTTCTCACGTTCCTTCAGAGATAGGCCCTCAGGCCCAGTTAACAAACTGCTACCTATAGTATGCAGGCACAAAGACAAACAGAAAGACAACAGTGGTGTAAAACAGACCTGTTTTCATGCCCTGTACTACCATGCGTAATTCAAGTTTGTTTCAAATTGCACTAGACCAGAATTACTTTTTGAGACAAGGTTCTTAACAGCCTCAGCTTTTACACATTCTAAGCAATTATCATACAGCGGGGGAAATAAGACTTTGGGGAAATTAAACACTGAAATCGACACTGTCCCTATCACATTTGAACCAATATCGGTACCGGTGCCTGAGTTTTGGTGTCGGTATTCAACAATACTTCGGTATCTTACCCTTACTGAATCTCAAAGACTCAAAGTCAAACAATTAGTCCATTGGGGTTTAGTGATAAGGCTATTTTAGGCCATGTTCATGAAAAAGGCAATCCATCCACTTTTGTATGAGTCTTAACCAATTTAACAGTATGCTATTATTCCCTCCTTCCCATGTCTATCTTTAAGTTACTTAGTTTCAGTCAGTTGAAATGAGTTTGGTCGTTCGGTTTTTTTTTGACAAATAAAACATTCTATGCCAACGTGAATTTGAAGTAAGCTTGTTTTAATGCAGAGCATTGTCCCATAAGCATAGCCCATCAGGTTATCTACTAGCAAACTAGCCTAAAAAATGAATGGATTCAGTCTTCAGTTAACTTGTATCTAATAATCAAATTGTAGCATTACATTGGGAGAAGCAAAGACACGTGTCTCACACAGTCGATGCATGATACTTTAGAGCCATTAGTGGTGCTGACTTCAATGCTGGTTGCAGGTGGGGGTGGGCGATATGGACAAAAAAATAATATCTCGATATTTTTTGTGATTTTGACGGTAACAATAATTAGTCGATATCCTTTAAAAAATGTTTCGTAAAAGTCTGAGTTACTTTACAGCTCATTATTTATGAATAGCATTATTACAATAATAACCAATAACCTAACCTGTGACTTTTTAACCAAATCAACCAATGCATTGTCACTCTGACATTTCCAATTCTGCCCCCACTTGTGTGTGGCAATGACCTTGTCTAGCCAGCTACATTAGAGAAGATAAATAGGCCTAACAGTTTCCCAAGAGAAAGTCTGAAGCTGAAGTTCCTTTCAAATCTTTACTTAGGATTCACTGTAAAACTAAGCAGACCAGAGTACATCTCAGTTATTTCATTCGATGTTTTGTTTAAGAGAAACTAATGTGTTAGCTTATAGCTATGTATATAAGAAATCCCATAGAGATGCTAACGGTTAGTATAATCGATAAACGTAGATATTTAGAGCGAACTTCAGTCCATTTTTTAAAAAAAGGGCTGAGAAGAGTTCTTTGTTTACAACTGACTATTAAAATACTCAACGGCTAATGTTTTCTCTCCATATAATACTGTGTAGGAAAAAACGTGTCTCTCTTATCAATGCTACTTGAACAGAAGTAGCCGCACAAAATCCCAAGTACATCTCGCTGCACAAAATAAACATTAGGTGTGCGTGTGACAACGTGGACCCACTAGCGATCATGACACTTGCTCTGCTGCAGCCAGGGGCTTCTCCCGCATACACTTCCTGGATTTAGTGAATGTATGGGGTTTCAATGCGTGATTTCAAGTGTTTTTCCCCATAAGTAATTTAAGGGGGCACAGATTTTATTTGAGGGAATACTTGTTTTCAAGGCTGAAAGTTCAAATATACTAGCCTACTGTGATTGAATTAATATGAATTATATTTCTACTTCAATTATTACCAAATGTAGTCATAACATAGACCTGGTCTAATATTGTGTTGGTCATAGGCTACTATAGAATGATGTTTTGCTGTCTGTTAAATAATACAGAAGATAGGGAGTTAAAAAAATAATCATATATTAAGCTTAAATCGAAATAGCAATATTCCATATAATATAAAACTATTATGTTCTTACTAGGGATACTATTCTAATTCATAATTAATGCCTGCTCATGGCGCAACACATGTAGGTTTAAATGGTGCACTAACACAAATCACAAAAAATAGAGATTTTATTTTTTTGTCCATATCACAACATCGCTAGTATTAACTCAGCAAATCCACAAATATAAAGAATGCACAACATTAAAGTCTGTCATTTTTTTTCATTTCCTAAAGAGGGATTTCATGGATAAACATCACTAATCAAAGTTAAGATGATCTGTAAATAAATAAATAAATCTGTGGAGAGTGGATAAGAACTTGTTACTTCCAAATGAATTGATTTTCCCATTTTAGGTTGAATGGGAAAGTCAACAGACCATTGGAAGAGTTTGCTGTGGGCCACTGTTTGAAGCCAGTAGCTACAACAAGCTGCTAGCCTTGATTCAGGGCCACAAATGTGATATGAGAGGAAAAGTCAGAGTGGTGTTAGGGGCCAGGTTTAGGTACTTCATTGATTCTGACAAACATTCTCAAAAAATGTAAGATGAATGTTATTTTACAATCAGCACATTTTTAACTAGTTTTATTTTCTTTATTTTTATTGGAATACTGCATCTAGTTCAGTGAAAAGGAAATCCTAAATGTTCAATTGTGAGTTAACATATAAAACATACTGCACATGGACTATACATGAAGCATTGTAAAATATAAAGGGATAGTAAGGTTATATGCAAATACCCATACTAGCCAACTAAATAGTAGGTGAGAATTTTGAAACCGCTTTTTTATTTTGAAAACCGTTCCTACTGCCAGCAAGGCAGCTAAAGAAAACAGACAACAAGGACATGAATATTGAGAAATGAAATAACATGATAAATTGACTGTTATAACACACTCCGAAGAGAAACAAGGTTAGTGTTCACAGAATATTTCACTGTTATTGTGTGTTTTAGGCCTTAAAGTAGTTTTGAACTCTAGGCTACCTAGAGACGACTTGCAAAGTTGAGTAGCCTTAGTGTTAACTGCCGTGAATGAATGAACCTCAAAATATTTCCACACAGGTCATTTCAGAGAAGCAGGAGGTGGTTCTACTGTAGTTAGGTTAACCTGTAACGGCAGGCTGTACAGCCCACTGTACGGGGGCGGGGGGTGGGTGGTAGCGACAAGTTCCTTGACTGTTTTAAACACCAAGCCTGAATGCCATGCACCATTGGAAAGCTTACATCACCAGGATTAATTTAAGACCACTCATGAATAATATGGTTGCTCACAGCCATAATAGTATTAGCGGTTAGCTAGGTTAGCTATTCAGCTAAAGCATAGCTAGCAAACATGCCTACATACCTTCAGAGTCTCCCCTTTATCCACAACGACCATTTTATGGCACAGGATGCTTTTTACAGATAGCCAAGTATCCATGCATGTGGAATATAAAATCAGTTTTCTTCTAACATATTTCCGTCAATATCTCCATGTATCTAGCCCTACGACGTAACGTAACACAGGTAGATCCAAACACATATCGCCGCTTTATTTACATTGTATGACTCGCACTTGTATGTATGCATACATCTGACCTAATGTCGACGTCCGTGAAACTCTCCTGCATCGATTGACACCACTGACGAGCCAATCGGTGCCTAGGATGCAGAAAAAAATGGCAGTGAATGTGAAAACCGGATGTGACTGACAACGACGGCATCGTTTTCATGAATAGTTCGAGGCAATAGAAATTTCCAGTGAAATTAAGTTGATACACTTTTAGCCAATCGTCTGAGGTTTCCAACAGTGTATGACACTATACCAGTGGTCCCCAAACTTTTTTCTTCCGAGGGTCAGCTCACTATGCCTGGCTCTAAGACGGGGCCAGAGACTCGGAGTATATCAGTAACCATAAAGCTTAGTGCTGTGAACAACAACAGTCTACCTTAGTTGCAATATTGCAGTAGCCAATGATTAAATGTAATGGAATATTCAACTAAGGTAGACTGTTGTAATACCATTGTTAGCTGTGTTTATATTGCCATCATACCATGTAAAATGTAGCTCAAATGAAATAATAGGGCAATTCCATGCAAAGGTCATCCTTACCATGGAAAAAAAAGTTGTGCATGTACGCAAATAGAACTGTTGTTAAAATCTTCATTTAGGTCTATATTTTATTGTTTGTAACTGATCTGATTGAATTTGATGGAGAATTACACTCTTTTTACACCATAGATATGGTGTGCAACCATACCAGAAACAACATTTTTCACATGGTAATATTATACATATTTAAAAAGTGGATAAATGGACCCAAGGTTCAAACAAATTGTGTCATTTGACAAATTCCAGATTGACAAGGGAATGGTAGAGCAATGTCTATGCTCAGCTTGCCTTTAAGAGCACAACTCCTTACATTTGTAAGGCTTTTGTTTTTAAGTCAGCAAGTTCCATGGCCATGTCACATCCATAACGTTTTATAGGAAAAGTTTATGCTACACATACAGTGTTGATGCGACAATGTCCAAAGTGTCTGTGCAAAGCTGATTTATATCAATGTAAAGTGTGATGACCAAATTGTGCCCCTTTCTTACTTTTAAAACCTTTAATGGTGCGTTATGGATGTGACGTTATGGATGTGACGTTATGGATGTTACATAATGTGAATTTATAAGACTGGAGACTTTATTATACCTCAAAGCCGATAAAATGTCTGTTCTGGTGGCATGTCAGTTTCAACGCATTTCACCTTAGTGTTTACAGTTGACATTTCAAAGATTATTAGGTTGATCAAAACCACAGGGAGGCCTTGCCTAACCATTAGCAAAACAAACATAATATTAAAATACCTCCAGTGATTAGCCTAGCCATAGCCTATTTTCAAGTGGCCTAATAACGAAAATCTGAGCGATTATCTTCCCGTAACTGTCATACTGTTTTTGTACAGTAACTGGATTATCGTGTTAGCTGGTGAAGATGGCTGACTTTGCAGCTGGAGTTAACATAGCAACCTCCTTCTGTTGCAGATCTGTTCAGCCTGCCGTTCACGTCTGCTTAACACAGTTTAATTTTAAATGTGACGCGATATGCCAGCATGGTCCTCTGTAGCTAATACCCACAGAGTAACATGAGTAACAGCAGCAATAAACTAGATGTACCGCATAGCGGTACACAATATGACCGCCTCTCAGTCCTGCATATTCTCTTCGCAAAAATAAATCACGCTTGTCAATTTGTCTCCATCTCCTACTCCTGCAACTCATGTGCATGTAAATTAGTGTGTGCATATGTGAGTTTGCTTTTGTTTATAAGAGTGTGTGTGTGTGCATGTGCGTATGCGTGCCTGTGTTTGTGTGTTTATGTGTGTGTGTGTGTGTGTGTGTGCGTGTGTGTGTTTGCATGCGCACATGCGTATGTGTGCCTGTGTGTGTGTGTTTATGTGTCTGCATTCATGTGGGTGGATGTTTGTGCATGTGTGTGTGTGTGTGTGTTTGCCTGTCTGTATGTGTTTATGTGTGTGTGTGCTTGCCTGTCTGTATGTGTGCGTGCGTGCGTGTGTGTGTTCTTGCATGTGCGTGTGTGTGCAAATCACAAATGAGTGGGTTAGGTTGATGTGGGCTCTTGAGACTAACATACCATAAATATTTTGTCATCTTGGGTGCAACGGTTCAGGTAGGGCTAGTTATTTGGCGGAGTGGCCACCAAGTTTCATGTTCCCTGGTGTTTCAGTAACCCGGGAATCACTGACCAAAATTGATGACGGTAAAAAAAAAAAAAAAAAATTGAATAGAAGTTAGTTAATTAGTTATTTAACAATTAATTGATAAACTTTTAGAATACTTTGAGCACTGATGCAGTCAGCATAGGCCTCTTACATTGTTTGCAGGTAGGTTGATTCCGTTTTCGATGGCAAACGCAAAACAGCGCCAAAACAACCACCAGTGGACAAAAAGAGTATTACATGTGTATTGTTAAGACTCGCCATAGAGAATGAATGGGGGAAATTACGGAGGTTATAGTTTGACTATGTTGTACTCCCGTGCGGGCCAGATCCTACCACAGACATGTTTTGGGGGGCCACCCAAATTGAGGTGGCGGGCCGTATCCGGCCCGCGGGCCGTAGTTTGGGGACCACTGCACTATACCATCATGTCTGGTTATCCATAAACAAACCCCACGTGTACCCAACTTGCGCTAGTTTCATAGATTTACAGGCAGCGTTTGTTTGTACTGCAGTAAGGCGCATGCCCAATATGGCAAGGAAGTACACGGCTGCAGAGACAGCAAATAATGGTAATGGTATCGACATGGATCGACCAGGAGGGGTCAGGCTCGGAGGCCAGTTATGTGTCTGAGGATACAGAAGGATTTTGACCTGGAGATGTGAGTATATTTTGAATGGCCTCACGATTTTTTCACTGGAAAGTTACTGTATTGTGATTATGCATGAGTATATCATGAGTATTATGAATATGTGCATCCTTGTATGAGCCATTGCATGCATGCATGCATAGTGTCATGCATTGCAGTGAATTTCGCTTCACTTTCATTCGGGTTGTATGGGAGTGATTCTGAGGTCATCTTTAAAAACATGCATTTGCCATAATCCGACCAACTCAGTCAAACCGGGTCCAACCTGAATGGAAAGCCAGAGGCATACTCACTAATGGTGTCATGCTCCAGTTTACGGCTATGCAAGTACCGTCTCTTCTTTTCTTTTAGTAGATGCTGTAAACGTTTGAACTGGTCAATGTAGAGGGACTGCAACCGGATAAGTTTCTCCCGTGTGATTAGGGCCACTTCCTCAGCTGTATAAACACCTGCATGTCTGTATTTGTGAACATAAATGAGAAACAGCACATTTAAAAATGTATCAACTTTGAGAGAAAGTGGAATAGAACATTATGTCCAATATTCCAATATATGGTTTAATGTTCTGCATTTTGTCCAATAATCCAATATGTGGTTTAATGTTCTGCATTTCTCATTAGTAGGTCACTTTGATACTAAAAGTATGATTCTATGTAATGACTGTATGATATCTGTACTGTCCCTGTGTATATCTGTGTGACTGTGTTTAGAGATAAGCATGAATATTATGACTTTGCAGAGTTTCACTGTTCTGCATGGCTGCGTCAGTAGCTATCTGCTCCGGATTGCCAGGCTGCCACTAATCAGGGTCTGATTCAGTGTAGTCCACGTGAGATGGGATGACCAACGCCATCTCCCGTCAGCCTGGAAGGATACTTAAACTCTAACTATTTCCTTGTCTAGTTAGAGCAGCTGATGGATCTTTAGGTGAAGTCATGCTGTCTCTCCCTTGATGCGCATCATTGTAAATAAACTCTGTTCCTGATTTTTCATACTATTGGTCTGACTGGGTCTCTATTAAATCTATGGTATCAAAATTACCATCAACTTTCATAGCTTAACAGTTCACTATTTGTTAAGTGGCTACTACTGGCCTTGAATGATCAATTTTCTGTCATTAAGTGATAGACAATAAAGTTTTTTAAATCCTTTGAACTTGTTTTCCTAAATAACACAGAGTATCTATCCACTAATGAGGTCATCTGTGTGTGTGTGTGTGTGTGTGTGTGTGTGTGTGTGTGTGTGTGTGTCAAACTCGGCAGAAGTCTTACTATGGGCACGAGTGAGTGCAGTGCCAAGTTTGACGCTGTTTGCATAAGAAATGCAAAAGATATTGAGATTGAGACACCAATTGAGACACCCTACTGCACACCTTGTGGATTATACCGCATATTCATGGTTATGGTATTTAGCAGACACTTTTGTCCTAAGCGACATACACATAACAATACAAAGTTAAATTTAACAGTAAACAGTTTAAAGGTCCCCTGTGTAACGTTTTCAGTTGTTTGTTAACAAAATCAACATTTCCCATACATAAATGTGTGAATGCTAACTTTTGGTGAATTTAGGAGAAATATACAGTGGCGAGTAGACAAAATGTAATGAAATAAACACCCAAATGTGTAAATTGGACTTTGTTATTGTAGTAGTGTGAAAGAATACATGCTAAGGTAGCAAATTAGCCCAAAATCTCGAAATTGACCAGTGCATGAAAAAACAATGTTTTCACCTGCCTTAATAGAACATTTTAACATAGAAATATAATCAACTTTTCAATAATGGAATGGCTGTTAAAAAAGTGGATGAGGTGAACAGACAGATTGCTCTTCAAGTCTAACTTTAGCTGCAGTATCAAACTAATGCTTCCCAGTGTGGGACATTTACACACTACTAAATGTGTAATGGTTGTTATGGAAACAACCATTTTCTTTTTCTCACATCCAATATCCAACTAAAAATACAAAAATAATTTGATACATTTGAACATGCGGTCATGGAACATATTCAAATTTGGAAAATGAATACTGATGTGACATTTTTTATAAACAGATAATCGCTATAAAATAGAACTATATAAATAAAACCCAGATTTTCAACCTCAGAAAACGGCTGGTCATCTAGCGTAATGAATTACATTATCTTTCTCGTTATCCCTTTACTCTTTTCCTTGCTTAAAAGAGCTAACAAAGGTTGCTGACTTGTGGATGGCTCAGCACTAGGTTGAGCTTGACATTTACCTTAAGTGTCTGAGGCCTAGATGTATTAAGAATTGCTGGCAAATAACCGCCTATTTCGGACGCTTTTTGAACCTTACATGGCATCATATGTACAAAACTGATCGCACATGGATCAAAGCGCATTTTGCGTGCCACTGAAGCGCAAAATCTGCGCTTTTCTTACTACTTATGGCATCATATGTACAAAACTGATCGCACATGGATCAAAGCGCATTTTGCGTGCCACTGAAGCGCAAAATCTGCGCTTTTCTTACTACTTACTAATATACATATCAGAGACAGTTGAATCAGTATTCAGATCAGTTTTCTTTATTGTACTATGTCAAAAGCAACCTTAACTTTTGTTTTCCTTTCTCTAATATTGTATTTTCACTTTCACAACTAGGCCTACTCTGTATGTCGCTGCTTGTTGGCCTCTTATTATTATGTATGATCGCTAAACTTCTATTCTTTTTAATGTCAATCTGTTAACTCCATTTAACTGCGCTTGTAATGCAGCTGTGGGCACACAATTTGCGTTGTAGTGGGGGCAGGGACAGGCGGTGATAAGTCCTGCTTGTATGAAGTGACATCATCTTCATACACTCTAAAGAACTTCCATACAGCTGACATGTTGCAGGTTAATCCGAAAGTTTTCCTACATTTGTGTGCCACGTGCACGTGTGCTGCTGATGTTGGGCGATGTTAATCATGCAGCGCGTGAGTGCAATTAACTGGCATAAAATTGGCATCTCTCAGACTGACTGACCGGCCGGTCACTGGTCATGTCCAATGATGTGAAAATCGGCCAATTCCAGTCACCAGCCGATCAATCGGTGCATCTCTAATCATTTGAAAAGTCTTTCATTAAAACACTTTTTTCCACTAGGTGGAAATTTGCTTCAGGTAAATCAAAATAAGCAATCAATTGATGAAGGTAGACATTGTCAATTCACTACTTACTTGAGAGGGTCATCATGGTCACTGTCAATGCTGTCTGCTTCACTATCTGGGTCACCCCTCCATGTTTGATCAAGAACTACAGGATCCTGTTCCTCATCACTCCAGCTGTCCTCATCTGTACATGATCAGTCAGGTACCAACATCAGTATTCAAACAATCTTTTGGCAAAAACGGAAAAATCCTACATATGTCATAAATGTCAAGTGATTCCCCTAGATCAGGGGTCGGGAACCTATGGCTCGCGAGCCACATGTGGCTCTTTTGGGAACTGCATCTGGCTCTCGGACAAACCTGCCATTTGTTTACTCAATAAGTCATGAATAATTTTGGTACTGTATTAAATTAAAAATGGACCTACTGAAATCAAAATGTTAAAATAGTGTTCGAAATATAATATATGTTCACGTAGTTTAATCCATCGCATGTCTGTTCTCTACCGCTGAAGTTCACGGTTACGTCGATGTACTGTACAGATATGAAAAACGCGTTTTTTTATTGGACAATGCTGTGCCGAGATAACATTCCACCCGCTGATGCTTTACTTAAAAATTCAGCTAGCTAACGGTTGTATCCAAAACAAAGAAAATGGCGAAGAGAAAAAAAGATGAACGAGAACACTTTAATTGTTATTGTTGATGTGTGCGCTTGCTGTAGGCTAGATAAGGAAAATGTCAAAAAGGAAACGTCAGTGACCACAGCTTGCGAGCGCGAACATAAGCGGGCTGAAATGGGAAAGTTTCCATCCGAAGACTGATTCTGAAAACGCGAAATGAACTGCCCGTTATACAGACATCCCAACCTGCAAAAAGTAATTTCAGCCCCCCCAAAATAAATAAATAAATAAATAAATAATAATAAAAACTTTAGCCTACTTAGATACTGAAATACAGATGAATATGTTTGTTCAATAATGTCTAGTCAGCACACCAAATAAGGAAGGACTATAGATAGAAATTGTGAAAATAAAATATGTAGATTTTGGTAGTTTGGTCTTTTCATGTAGCCTTGGCAACTAGCCATCTAGTATAGGCCTGCACATGAATATGCACATGAATTGACACTAGTTAAACTCACCTCAACATGTTTTTTGCAATCATTGAACTCGCCATGGGCAATGCTAAAGTCACTGTTACAAACAGTGCAGCGTGCAAGACTAGGCCTATCATTGTTTTTTACTCTTATGATTATGAGACAAAGGTACACTTTGAAATGGGTCTTACATTTTCCTTTTTTGGGGGCACTGACTCTGCCATGAGGCTCCTGTTCCTAGATACACTGAACTGATTAAGTTCGGGAGAAAAAGAGATAAAAAGCTCGCCTATACTGAAAACTGATTGGTTGATTTAGCGAAATAGGCCAATCAGGATGCTCTCTGTCTTGGATGCGTTAAGGCACACACCCTTTCTCTCCCCCCTGTCGTGTGCGCGCTACACTCGGATGCACACGCGATTTTAAGTCTAGGTCTGTGTGATCGCTCGCTCTAGATCCCGGGAGATTTTATCTAATTTGCGGGCGTCAGGGAGCCGCTATCAACATGCGGAAGACTCCCGGAACTTCCGGGAGACTTGGGATGTCTGGTTATATATCGCACACTGCAACGAGTTAGTATTGCTGTGTTAACCCTGTTCGGTTCCACTTGCATATGAGAAATCTCTCTCACATATGAAAAATATAAAGACAAACCTGCGCTCACGTTTAAGGGCAATTCCGCGCAAAACTGTCACATCCATAACGCCAACACAATGCCATGTTAGCGTTATGGATATATGACAGTTTTGCGTGGAGTTGCCATTAAATGATGACAGCCTTTTCTTGCATGAAACTTCACCTCACTGAATATGAGCCAGCCAGACTCCAATGCCATCACCAAATCTAATCTCTGGTACAGTAGGCCTAATGTTCAATTTCGCCAATGACATGTCATGTCATGAAAATTGAGTGTTGTGTTGTTAACTATGAGGTTACTTTGCATACCAAAAGAACACTGGGAAAATAGCGGTGGTGTTTAGCCTACATGAGAAGCCTAAGGCCTATACTTCTGTCATTCCACTTTACATTTCAAGTTCACTTGCACATTACTTTTAAAACTAGTAGAACATGTATTTAAAAATCCTCTGTTGAATGAAAGTAAATGTAGCCTACGTTAAATATCTAAACTTTTTCTTGTAACCGTCTTTATGTGGCTCTTCTGAGATTAAAAAAAAAAAAAAAACGGTAAAAGTGGCTCTCCAGGCAAAAAAGGTTCCCGACCCCTGCCCTAGATATTTCTCCAGCAGCGGTGCTGTGATGTGCCGGAAGTTTTAGTCAAGCCATGGTAGGGGGTACAGGGGCATGCTAGCCTGGGTGCCAGCCGAACTTAGTCCCGCCCACAACATTTGAGGTCGGGAAGTTCGGTCTGGCATTGCTCCGTTGTGGAGCAACTATGCTTGCCCTAGACCTGGCGGACCAATCAAATCGGGCTTTACAATGATGGACAGGTAAGCAACAGCGCCTCGTCCATCACGTCATCTGAGCACGTTTAGATTAGGCCTATGTTTGCAACAAAAACGCTGTGGCTAGAAGGAAACATGGCTTTTATCACTGAAAAAGATTATTTCTGAAAACTTTGGCCAAAGTTGAGATGTGGGAAAACTCATGGTTTCACTTTCATCAAGGGAAAACAGCGCGTTGCATTGTGACATGTTGTTCCCTCGTTCATTTGAAATCTCTGATTGACCACCTGTTCGAGGGATTTGCGACAGCCTTTTCCAGCTGTTTATAACATGTTTGTAGCATATCAGTGTTCAACAGAATTATTTTTAAAAACAGAGGGGGTATAGGCGATATCAGTTATAGAGGATATCAGTTTTTTCCTAATAGCCTACCCTACTACGCATCTCTTAGATTTCGCTAATGAGTGTTGTAGGAGATTGTAGGAGACTGTCAATGGCATGTGCAGTAGGCTACCCTAACACCAAGGTAATGTGTGGTATACCCCCCATGATTTGTCCTTTTTTTGGCCATTCAAACATGTTGTAGATTTTTATTCACATAATTTATGCCTTTTCTATCCAGTAGAGCAGTGTTTCTCAAAGTGTGGTCCGGGGACCACTGGTGGTCCGCAAGCTGACCCAAGTGGTCCGCGAGCAGACATGGTAAAATATAATATAGATGAGTTAGATGCCATAGTGAACCAAATTGTATGTAAAACCAGACAGTTCTGCAACACTGCTTATGTAAGCTAAGCCAGTTTAAATGAATCTTCTGACACAATAAGCAAGGTACAAATACAATAAGCAAGGTGGTTCAGTGAGTAGGTCTACTGTGTAATATACTGTTGAAGTAGGTCTACTGTTTTTTTTTTTTTTTTTAAGCTAGGTGGTCCGTGAGTTTTTTTTTATTGGTTAAGTGGTCCTTGGTCTGAAAAAGTTTGAGAAACACTGCAGTAGAGAACAAACAGAAATATAATGTGTGAAGTTACTGGAATGGAAATAAATGTAACCACCTTTAACATACTTTCGAAGACATTTAGTTTCAAGTGTGCAACAAATGTAGTCGATTTAGTAAGGGAGTGCGTTGGTTAGTTTAGATTATCTTAAGGGAGTGCGTCGGTTAATTTAGAGTCGGCTAGCTTAGATTCCACTCGTTCGCATGATGCCCTCATATATCTGTGATCAGTACTCTGCGAGAAGTGCAGGCTGGTTGAACCTGGACTTGAGATTTTACTGGGGCAGTTATCGTAATGCCTCCAATTATCACCACTTGCGTTCCAAAATTCTAAAACAACGATGTTAATACTTCAAAATAACATTTGATAAATTAACCTTACATTTCTCAGTAGCCATAGGTGTCTAGATTTGAACAAAATCTGGCTCTTAACGGGAGCATTTAATGCCTGAAATATCCGATTTTGTTTACCATGCTCGGAGGTTAGTGCTGGCCTGGTGGGTCGCCTATTTACAGTTTCAACGGCACATGAACGGTTAGACGAGAATTCTCGTCATGAAATTAAAATTCCACTGGAGCTCCAAGCGGATGTGTACACGCAGCCTTACAACACTGTTTACAGCTCTTCGAGTCACGGTAAAATGTCATTTTTAGTACATAGCTCATTTAGATATTCCTATGGTGTGGGTGCTTGCGTTTCTTTAGGAATCCGCCGTCTTGGTTTGTATAGAAATGGATATTAAGTGACACATACACTCAAGACGGCGGAAATACGGGACCGACGGCAATAGGGGGAGTTCCGATAGGGCTGTGCAATTAATCAAATTTCCATTTTGGCCCCAAACAATCACAAAAATAGTATAATCAAGAAAAAAACAATTTTGCCACATTCCGTGAAGAAATAGTTTTTTTGGAAATGCATACAATTTCAACTCATACAGCGCACTGATTAACGCTGCTTCTTTAAGCCTCACACTCAACACGCCCCTCCCCTCTGTGCACAGGCCACTCAAGTTTTGGGAACCTTGCGCAACATTTACCGGCGTCATGACTCATTTTCTATTTTAAACCATCAAAACGGCCAAAAGTCATACTTTTTTTTTTTTAATGAAACTGGTGTCAAATATTTAAATAAATCTAAAAATATATTGTAATGAGTTTGGGTGTTTTTTTAATTGTTCTCAAAAAATATGTATTTTTCTCCACGTAAAGTGCGCTATTTTTTTGTTTTCTTCATGTAGTTTAGCTACATTTTAACTATGAAATATAATTTATGCCCATCGATTGAAATATTGATAAGTTTGAGGACATTGTAGCCCAAAACTCCTTCAGGTCATCATTAGTCTCCATTCATTTATGTGCTTGTGTTGCCCTTACCAATATGGCGGCCGCGTTGACATATTCCTTCTAATAGAACTTAACGGACAATGCGGCATCTATGTATATATACTACCTAAACCTACATAAACCTAAAGTACTGGACAGCAAATCATTGCAACCCCTACTGTAGAGTATATTAGAGTTGGCTAAATGCTCTTTGAGTACCAGAGGAACTCACCTGTGCATTCCACACTATACACTTCAGCGTTGCTCCGGCCATAAGTACTCAGCTGGGAAAGAAGCAACTCTGGGGACGGACCAGAGGAAGCCTTCCTCAGGTGTGCCTGAAGGGCTAGTGCATTTCTGTGGGTGTGCTCTCCGCAAAAAGCCACTCTGGTGCAGAAAGCCGAACAAGCAGGAAGGAAGACAGACAAACATGCTCAAAATGAGTTTGAGATTGGTCACATTTAATTCCACACCTGATTCATCAGTCTTCAGAATAGCTTTACAGTAAAGACATTTAAACACAACCCTAAAACACCACAACATACACCCAAGATGCAGTCAATGAAAGCAAAGGCAAACTTTGTTTGCTATGAATTCACTTTAGCAGCACACACAAATTGTCTGAGGTAGTTCTTGGCAAAAAAACTGGACACTGGATATTTCATAAAACCTATTAATCAAAATCAGAGATTTGTTTGGAAAAGTATTCCTGACATTGGCATTGGAATGTGCTAGCCATCCATAAACATATGATAATGGCTATACAGCAGGGGTCTCAAACACCCGGCCCGCGGGCCAAATCCGGCCCAATTCCGGCCCGCGACGCATGTCAAAATAATAATGTAATCCGGCCCTTGAGACTTTTTAATTGTGACAAACAACGATACTGATTAAAATAGACGATAGTTCCAAGTACGGTGACAAATCTCATTTGTACTCTGCTCCACTATGTGCTAGTTTTCAGGAAATACTTGTATTACACGCGAGAAACACAAAGACGTGCATTTGTAATGACGCGGAAGCGATGCAGGCCATAGTGTTGCATAAATTGAAGCAGAAATTAAGCAGAAATAGGCCTACACCAAATGTTGAAAAACGTTTACGTGTGATAAAGTCTTAGGTAGGCTATGTTATTCACCTATTCTAAATCTGAAGGAGAATATCCTTTTGGAGATTATGATCGATCGTCTATTGAAGGTGCATCTGCGTGTATACGATGGTGTCCCAACATAGCTTGGAGGTTGCAGTGGTAATCGTAATGATAGTGTCCGTAATGGACGTGGTACAGACAGCAGGGCTAGTAGAAATAGGGCTCTAAACTACAAAGTCACCTGCAATATGATGCGAACTTCTGGGTACTCAGATTACCCGCGATTGGGACTGATTTAACCAGAATACTTTATTGTAGGCCTGGTGGTTTAGAAACCATATACATTTTAGGTGTTGGTATACATCTTAGGTGTTTTCCTGTTAATTTGTTATGTGGGTAATATGAAAAAAGTAAAGTAAACCTGCTCAAATATGTTCATCCAGTATTTATTGAAAGGTGCATAATTTGAGGTGCTTGCCATCCAGTGGCAAATTAGATGGGTAAATTTACCCCCTTCATAAACTTTTTGTTTTACTCAAAGATTTTTACATTTACAGTAGGACTTTATCTCTGACCACTTTCAAGCCATGGCCTTTTGACATTTTGATATAAAAATCCAATGGTGTTGCTTTCTTAACCCTGACACCTATAGTTTGCCAGGTTTAAAAAAGTTATGAGAGGAAAATATTTTTATTTGGTGTGAAACACACACATACCTGTTTTTATGCTTTTCATTTGTTTTATAATTTGTATTAATATTTATTTTATCATTATTTTATTTATAAGCTAAGGTTGCTAGCACAAGTGTCTAAAACTAGATAAAAACACTTGCACTTTCTGTTTGCAGTTTTGTGTGGTATTTGAAAAAAAGAACATTGCATTTTCAGAAATAGCCGGCCCTCCAATCAGATGACGTTGGCAGAATTGGCCCCCAGCTCATTTGAGTTTGAGACCCCTGCTATACAGCTTTAAGTTCCTAACTAAGGGTGCAAAGGATTGGAAAATGGCTGCTAAACATTCCAGACACTTTCCATGGGAAGTTAAGCTGGGGAATTTTGGTTTTGTTGGCCAATATTCCAATATACAAGTTGGATAATTTGTCAATAGAGTACCGAAGCCATGACGTAGCGTTGCCAAGGCAGCAATTTCACTGGATCTAAACAAATCAATCTAACCATTTCTAAGATGTTAGTATATTTGTTTACACTGTAGGAATCACATACCAACACGATCAAATTCGTTTTTAGCATGGGTTTCCTCTGTAAAAGAGACCAGCATGTAACTTCACAGCATGTGGTTAAATCCTTAAATTCACGCACGTATTTTGGCTTTATTTTTAAGCAAAAAACGTCACTCTTAGCAGCCGCCAGTCTTTGAAAAGAAGATCCACTGGAATTTTGTTTCTTTATGTTACACCTGCCAGGGAATCCGTGTTATGTGGGTAAGCTGCTGCCTAGCAGGCAAAGCACGTTTAAATGGCTATAGCCTACATTTAAAATTATTTATTAGCTAGAAATGATGCCACATGTCTACATTCAATACTATTTAAGCCACTTCGAAAGTTTGTTTAGATCCAGTGATTCTGCCGCCATGGAAACGCTACGTCAGACCTCGGGACTCTATTAAATGGTATTAGGTAGCGTACATTTAGCATACCTGATTTACATTTTTTGTCCAATCAGTGCCCCATTTCTTATGACTAGCATACAAAAAAATTCAGCCTGATATCTTAATTAGCTAAGATATCAAGGTTGTGCACAATTCGAATTGCAATTCTGCTTCCTGTTTGCTACCTCAATTGAAATGCAAGTGAAATTCAAGAATTGAATTGGAATTTAAGAGCCAGTTTCAATTCAATTCTAGAATTTTGCACAAGCCTGAAAGATATGTCTTTTCAATTATGGATAGATACAACCCAGAAAACTGCCCCGAAATCTAGTATTTTATGTTTACCTTTTTGTAAAAAATATATATTCCTCTCCTTTCTCAACCAAACCATATTTTTTGCTGAATATTTACAGACTGGGGTAGAAACGTGTAGATTTCTAATCCACATTGGAATTGCTGTCTTACCCACCATTTTTGTTTTTATTGGACTAGTATGCACATTGTAGCCAATTTCTCTGCACATCATTATGCTGATAAACAAACTCAAATGTACTGACTATTGGTCATTCCAAATAAATGAATTAAATATGTGTGTGTGTGTGTCTGCCACTAGTGGCAAACTTCTGTATGCAAACATTTTATTTTTGTAAGGGAGTAGTATATTTGTTGAACTTCCAGCCTTGTAAACATGTAATCATCATCATACACTTTGAAGGTAGCTAGTGTCGCGCTGGTCCCAGGCGCTTGGTGACGTCACACATTGATCGCACAGTGGTCAATGTATGATCGGATTTGCAAATCGGAATTGCAAATGCAATTAATCGTTCAGCCCTATTTGTAGTGCTCGCTTTAGCAATTTGCCAAATTTGAAATTCAACAGTGAACATGGAGAATTCACTTACCCCTCTTTCTTTTCTGGCTTGGGGGCAGCATTAGGGCAACGCTTTCCATTCTTGTTGGAGACATAGCTGCATTGCTTGTAAGGGGCACTCTTGTCCTCAAGAACATGTTTGATGCAAAACTCAAGGCCATCAAGGCATGGTTGGGAGCAAGGTCGGTGACTGTATGAGCAAGTCTGGGGCTCGATAGGGCGCACTGGCTGCACCATCCTTCCCCTGCTGGAAGGTAGCACGTGGATACGAATCCGGTTCATCGTTATATCTGAGAAAACAACAATTATGTTGTTAGTGCTTAATTTTACCAGCAGAGAAATGACAAATTTGCCATTCCTAAAAATTGCGAAAAATGTTTTTACACACAGTGCTGCAATATGCTTCATTTAGGCATCAGCCAGACATCACTTCATAAGTGGTCCAAAACACAAAAGCTGTGGCGCAATTGGTGAATTTGTTGCCCTGAATGAAAATGATGTGTTTACGAATTGTTTTTTTTTAGGACAGTATTCCCAAAGTGTCTTCTGTCCACTGGCCGGCTGTCAATGTATAATGTAGGCTGTGATGGGTAGCCTACTGTACATTATTACATACATATTTTTTTTATCATTTTGTAATTGATGTTGAAATGCTGTAAAGGGTAATGATCAATAGTTAGTAGCTCACTAACACTTAGTCTAGTTGCTAGAGATATTTAAATAAATTCAAGTACATATTTTGTCAATTGCTAAGCCAGAGTACCCAACCATCATGATTTGTATATTGCCAGACTCCAGACAATCACATACATCAATATGAATAGATATTACTGGCATGATGCCTGGTGACATGAATGCAAAAACATGAAAAATCCATGTTAAGCAAATGTTTTTTCCTTAATATAGTATTTCCACATCATACATTCCCAGATATGGAAAGCCCAAACTGTCCTGAAAACAAGATATAGCATATAGCTGGCCCTTACAATGGTACTTTAAAAATGTTTTATTTTAATAGACCTCTGAAGTTTGCCTACAAAAAAGCTGCCATCGATTTTTCCAATGGGAAAATAACATGGGGATTTTGAATTATCGCACCTGTTAAAATCTCGCAGGGATGAAAAACTCTGAAATGCAGACGTTTTCCTGAACACACTTTTGTCCTCTGCCTTCGAGTGGATACTGTGATCTCCGGTAAGTGTAGACGGTACACTTTGATTTTTGCTACCCCAGAGCTAACCTGCAATGCAACTTGCCATAGATAGTTAGCTTCAATTAACACCCGGATCTCCTTATATGGGCAAAGATGGCCGTTTTGGTTCTTTTTTGTAGGCGAACTTCAGAGGTCTATTAGATTGCTGTTGGGCTATACGTCTTATAGTGAGTCTGATAACAACTCTTTGGCGTCATTCTGAAGCGTATCTCGCAGTTATGGAAATATCTTGCATATGGATGATTCTGCTATTATTATAGCTGTAACAGTAAGTGTTCCCATTTATATCATGTTTCTATCGTGCAAAATTTTAAGTTAGGCCACTGCACATCCAAATAAGTGCCCTTCACGACCCACAGTCAGTCAGTCTCCATAGGTTAACATGGCAAAACTTGATCTCCTACTACCTAACATATTTCTTAAACTGCTTTTCTAGCCTCTTTTTCCAGCCTCTTAAATGATACAGATGAATTAACAGAGATCAAGGATAAAACAAATGAAACTGAAGAGATGGATAAGTTTAAATAGCTGTAACATTAGCGAGTTGTATTTGTGTGTATTCAGGCAAATTGCAATAGAAAGTCATGAACTGTGCTACACAATTAGCAATTAACAATTATTTGAAAAAATAAGCTTGTGTTAGTAGGAAAGCCTATTAAATTCATGCAGTGAGTATAGGCCTACTTATGCCTATGTGTTTGAATGTTGCTGCTACAACAATTGAGGGAGAGTACTGGTCCTACAGTATTACAGTGACAATAATGATTTTGAAGCTTGTAGCCTACCCGTAGGCTAGCTATTTATTTCATATTGCGCGCACATTTTTTTTTTTTTTTTTTAAATGTAGGCTATTGGGAGTTGGGGGCCTCTAGATCTAGAATCGCCCCTGCCTGAACAGCTGTTTTTAACGTAGCCAGCTGTTTTTTTTTCTTTCTCTGTAATGAACTGCAAGAACTGACAGTGTGAAAGACCCGATTGATCTTTTTCCAAGTTTACACTGAATAAGGAGAGGTAAATAGGCCTATTATTTAGACAGAAGTAGCTATTGCACTGGTAAATAGATCACAACACAACAGGGTTGCTAGGTTACGGGGACGCTGGCGAGACACGCCGCTCCGTCTGGCATCATGTTTTTGTTTGTATTTATGTAATGTTCGTAATTTTATGTAATGTTCTGTTAATTTTTTGTATTTATTTTTCAAGTTAAATGTAATCACTCTTTATTTATGTTAGTTTCGATCGTTTTTGTATTATTCTTAGTCCTTTTTTCTGATTAACAAACTCGGCTGACACCATCAACGTCAAGTTAACGTTAACGTTAACCAGCTTCCTTTGGGCTGATGAGCGCCTTGGCTAGCCTGCCTTATGTCTCTGAAGTCCCTCATCCATCCGTGACGCTGCACATCCAATGTCTGGACGGAAGGATTGCTCAGCAAGGGTGCCTCAATCTGCAAGAGATCTGCAGCTGCCACGACCACCGAGCTGCGACTGACATGCGAGCTGCTATGCTAGCATCTACCGGTGCCTGGAGTCTGGATTGAGTGCTAAGAAACTCTGATGACAGTGTCAACCATGAAACAACATCACTGGTGACAACGGTCACTGTCTAGGACCACCGAGCTGATAATCAGCAGGGTCGCCCATCACAAATTCGGACTGTCTTGTCCTTCCAGTGCTCTCCAGACTGCCAGTGGATTCTCCGGGTTGGTCAGTTATTAAGAACTTTTGGTGTTGCATCGTGAAGACACAGCTGTGCGCAGTTGTCACGCGGGTCATCTTTGCCCCTTGGACATTGGACTAATTTTATTTTTAATTTATATTTATTTTATTTATTAATTTGTTTCTTGTATGTCTTGGTGTCACGGGTACGCTGGCGACTACGCCGCTCCGTCCGGCATCTTTTGTGTTTGTTATTTCTTAAATGTATGTCTTGGTGTCATGGGTACGCTGGCGACTACGCCGCTCCGTCCGGCATCTATTGTCTTTGTTAGTCTGTGTCAATGACAATGTCTTATATGTGAAGCGCTTTGGGTTGCACTCTGTGCATGTTAAATGCGCTATACAAATAAATCTGACTTGACTTGACATAAATTCCCATTGAGAGACTGTATAACCCTTTGTTCATGGCCTGCTTAAACACAGCGCATAAGATAGGCTATCAATCACTAATAAGGTCTATCAATCACTAATAAGGTCGAGATTTCACTCAAGCGTCTGATGTTCATAACTTAAATAAATGCAAATGGTAGGCCTAGGCTAAACACAACCGTGCTTGACACTATTGTATCGTTTCCATGCAGTCAAAAACTCCCAAATTGTCCTGCTTGTCCTATGTAAAAGACCACAGAAGTTCGTTTTCAAAAATCATTAGCCTATTTACAGGCTGCAGCCAACTTAAAACACGTCCAGATGAATCTAACCATTGAACTTAATTTGTGCAAAATTGAAAACAATTTGCTTGAGTTATAAAAAAGCTGTAGTCCTATTATTTAGGCCTACTCATCTAGGCCTACTGTAAATCCTGAAATTATGCCATGGGTCTTTTCTTTACTTATAGGCTGCGTAAGCACATGCCTTTATTTAATTAATAGGGCTGTAACAATACACCAACCTCACGATTCGGTTTGTATCACGATTTTTGACCCACGGTTCGATACGAATCTCGATTTTTCTTTTTTTCCCCCTTTTTTTTTGAGGGGGGGGGGGGGGGTAGACATTTTATTAAATAACATTTTAATAGCCTCCCTTAGAACACCAGAGGATTACAATATAATATATCTATTATTTTATATCCTGATATACAAATATTTTTCTGAATGACTGATATTTATGACAGCACACTTTATGCAGATTAGCCTATAGCCTAGGCCTACTATTTTTTTTATTACAACTCTACCTCTTTAATTCAGCTGTCTGGTTGAAGCCTGGAAATATTGTAAACAAAGTAGCATAGTTGGCTAGCTAGCCTATCATAGTCTACTGATTGGACTGTTCAGTTTCCCCATGTGTCAAGGTAATACTTGTTCTCCTTGGGACAGGCCCTTTTGGGAAACGTTGGTATTGAGATGATCAGTCAACTTCAATGCAAGAGTTTTAAACAAATATGTGCAGCATGCTAATGATGCTAAGCGGATTTAATAGTAATTTAGCTAGTCGTCTTCTATGCGTCCTTGCTTTCACGATTGTGAATGTTTTATTTAATTTGCGCGTGTTCATTGAGCAGGAGAGGGAGGGAGAGAGGGAGGGAGCGCGAGAGAGAGCGGGGCAAGGAGAGGGGGTTTACTTCTATACTGTTTGGTAAAGTTGCACACATAGTCTACAATGAAAGCAAGGAGAGGTATGAAATTATTATTTATTTATTTATTTGTTTTTGGACAACGTAGGCTACCGATACATAAAGCGGGAGATGTGGGTTGCTTTTGCGGCCACGTAAGCTGCAAAGAACTGCGTGAAACACTAGAAAGGCCTTTTCACACCGCAACACAGTATCGTGGATATAAATGTCGCGATTTCGGTTTCAAATCGTATATCGTTACAGCCCTATTAATTAAGCATTATTTACTTTCTTATTATAGGCTGCGCAATTGTGCATCTTAAGCCTCTCGCAAGCTCAAAAGAGCGCAGCACGCGACTGAGCTTGAGAGCGACGTGAGACCCGTGGTTTAAATATTAACTTTCAGTGTTTTACGATGTCTTTGTAAATTAGGCCTATGTTTAATTAAAAAGTGTTTCTTGCGTGCGTTCTTTCTCTCATTCCCTCTCCAAAATGTTCCTGTTCTAGGCTATCAAGTGCATGAACCCAGCATCGCTGTGCGCGTCACATGAATCACAATTGAGACAATAGATTGACCATCTTGTACAACTGCAAAGCCTTATCATAGGCATGTTACATTCATGACATGATAAATGGAACTTATAGAACGAAAATGACAAATTAGGCAGTCGGCTAAACGTTTTAAACTTGCGCAAGATGAACCCAGCATCAGTGCGTCGCATAAATCAAAACACAAATTGATGCAACACTGACCATTGGACAATCCTACCACAAAACCTTTCCATAGGCATTCAATGTTTATGACATAAGAAGTGGAATATGAACGCATTTCATCACACCTGACAAAAAAACGATTTGACTGATCGTTGAGGTTTCAGCGCAGTGTTGACTTGCATGCGCGTCTTTTTAAGATGTGAGCGTAAACGAAGGAAAGCCCTCTAATCGGACGGGCAAGACTGCAAGTAGACGGGCCTAGGCCCGTCCGTGGCTATGCGTAGGCCTATGTCAAACAGATGCTTTCTCTTCGATCTCCACAAATTAAGCTGCAGTTAATTCCTTAGCCGTTTGAATAAATTTGCGTTTGCGATTGACAACGCGACAGACAACGTTGTGATAAATAGGGTATAATAGGCTACTAACTTAGCTCAAAATTGATACAATCAAGTTGACTTTGCAAAGTTGTGTAGGCTACCGCGCCAGTTGAAGTCTGCATGAACAGTTATTGCACAAGCCACCGTTTTGATTTGCTTGCTTAGGGGAGATGCAGGCTGAACCCGTTTGAGGGAGAGAGGCGCAGGGAGAGAATGCGTGCTGTAGCCTACACATCTCTATGAAATAATGTAGCCTAGGCTGTCAAGGCTAATCCATATTTTAAATAAGCAATCATGGAGACAATAAGTTAATAGGCTGAGTAGGCCTAGGCCTAATGCAGGAATGGACGTTACAGTTATTCAGTAACTGTAACGAATTAATGAAATTTAAATTTACCTTTAGACTTCTTTGTTTCCCAACAAAGTAACGAAATTACATTAACGCTATATCCCAAACATAGGCCTATTGAACTTAGTTTTGGTGGAGGATGGACAGATGTCAGTGCCCTAGCCTAATTTACCCTCGGAAATAATTTGACAATGTCTTTATACAATATATTTAACTGGTCTAGACATGGTGTGGTCTATTGGGTTTCTCGTAATTTCAACATACAGCTTTAAAGAATAAATATTGATAACATTTTAGGATCTGGGGCCTGTACTACTAAGCGGGGTTTCTGGCTTATCTGGGTAACTTCGAGAGTAACTTGATCACGTGTGGCGTAACTTCCCGATTAACCCGTACTACGAAAGGTGGATAGGTTTTAACCGAGGTATGCTGCCATGGCAATTTACGCTGCATCTCAAACCTGCTCCGACCAGGTTATGTTCTTGGTTAACCCGAGGTTTCCGTTAACCACACCCTTTATAAGTACCACCCCTCCACTAACAATTTCTCCCGAGACATGTCGGCGTAGGCTACCTGATCCATACGACATTGGAGCGCAAATTGTGAGGGACTCTCTTCGCAGGGCGAGGGGTTTTAAAGACCGCCAGAAAATATATATAGCCTACCCGGACGATATTCTCTATGAAGATATAGATTGTCAGCCGAGGGAATTAGTTATCTTTGTCAGATGATCTAGGAAGACGTCTCATAGCAATGCCCGTACGTAGACATCATGCATTCAATCGGTGATGCAAGAATACTGTATGTCCTAAAATAAATCGGACATAGGCCTACAGTATGCTGAACATCTGAGCAAGAATAGCCTAAAATAAATCGGACATAGCCTACAGTAGGCCTAATAAATAAAAATCACCATTTTAACAAACTTGTTGAATTGAATGTCATATTACTGTACCCTGCACATAAAGGCTACACATTTCCACAGCACCAAAATCCGACCGAATGCCTCCCTCAACCCCCTCCATAATCGGCCTTCCACTATTATTTGAGATGGCCAACTCCTCTGCTACTGTAAAACACTCTGGTGCCTTTCCTCCTACAGTAGTGTTCGAAGACACCTGTTTCTTGTTACCTGTAAAACAGAGGCCAAGTGAATGCTATAAGCTAGGCCTACATGTTTTCATAATTAAGAAATATTAATGCAAGCTATAACTATTCCTACTATTCGGAATAATGTTTTTGTGTTTCATTTTCACCTGCTGCCATGTGCGTTTGGCAATGGTGTTGCATCTGAAATGTTCACAGGATTAGGCATACACTAAATCAGTCAATGGGGGCTACTTAAACATTCAATTATCCTTATTACTGTAATCTATATGCCCACTTCTGAATTTGCATCTGTAGGCCTTTCTATGAACTCAAATTAGGCTATTTAATTATTTCAAATCATTTCAGACATTCCGTAAGCTACTAATCCTCCACTAATCCTCTGTAACACATATTTGAAGAACATGTGGGAATAAAACTTTACTTTTAGGCATTTAGGCTACCCGATCTGTAATACGTTGCCAACAGCCTTGCTTTGCTCACTGCCGACGTATTTGATTTTTGTCGTAGAGTGGGTTTTAATTCCTCATAACTTGTCATAATAATTGTGCATTCCTCATCCGTAAAATAAGGTGATCGCGTCATCATTGAAAGTGGTGACTTGCGCTGCAACCCGCCCCTTTTATGTGAACGCGCACAGGTTAACCCCGGCTCAACAAATCAACTTCATAATCAGCGTCGTAGTACCGATTAACACCACTTAAGATAACCAGGTTTTGTCAACCCTGGTTTAACAAAGTAACCCTGGGTTACATCTGGGTAGGTTAAGCTCCCTTCGTAGTACAGGCCCCAGCGCCATAGGATTCCCACGGTAGCCAGCGTCTGTGACGACACCTGAACTTATTCAGGTAAAAGACAGTAAAAGAAATGGACGAACAGACTCCATCATTTTCAATGGGAGGGCACTGAGTCAAATAGAACGATTTTTCAGTTGGTCCCCCCAGTACTGCGCAGACTCACACTTAACTTTGTGACGTTAGCCATCGAACTGAATCTTGTAACTCATATGATAGATACACAGAAATTCTTCTCACACTTCCTTCGCCTTCAAAGTCATCGAAGTTAAACATTTATTTATGTATTATTATTAATATCATCCTCACCAAGTCGTGTTTATGTTGAAGCTACCATACATGATCATCTTCAAAAACAGTCATGCTAAAACAAAACAAAAAAAGTTATAGCCTTGAAGCTAATCTCTTTCCACTTTTCTGACCTACGGTCAATCCATCGAAAACCTCTGAAATGATTAGTGCCGTTTTTAAAAAAAATTAGGTTTACTTTTTTATTATTATTAGGTTGCCTCTGTGTAATGCTTTACCTTAACATACGGTCGTGTATGCTAGGTTTTGCTTATGACTTACCGTCAGACAGTAAGGTGGACTGAGCTTCTTATCCAAACAATACGGTTATCTTCCTAAGGCACGAAAGAGAGATTACGTCAAAGCTAGCTTTCCTCCAACCGAACAAGCTAACCATTCTTCTTACGGGTAACCAACGTTACGGACGAGGTAGTGGAGTCTGTTTTGCCTTTGTAGTGTTTATGTGGATTACACAGAAGCTACAATATCGGCACAGGATATATGTTATATGAAGTTATGGTATTTCAAAAAAATCCTAGAATGAATGGGCTTCTATGGGAGTTAGCAGAGAGGTGGTCCCTCCAGCCTACGTCGATTGTTCTACTTCCGGGAATTCGCCTGCCCCCTTGCATAGAACGTACTTCAACATATCCAACGTATTTTCCAGCCAGTAATCCATCTTGCGCGTAGCGCTCTAGAATCTTTGGTAGGAAGTACCAGGCATTTTTAGACATGATACGGCATAAAGACGTCTCCTCTTCCCCCGAATTGTGCGCGATCTTAGTGTAAAAATGACTTATGACGTACCTAGCAGATAATACCACACTGCATTTTAGCAAGATTTTAGTATAGCTAGTTGGTTCGCATTATATTAGGTAACGTTCCAAAAAGACGTCCAGGCACACGGTTTTGGTAACATAGCAACAAAAACACCAAAGCGCTCTGAAAATGATGTTGAGGGCCGCTATCAGCGTAAAAAACGTGAAGTGTTTTTTGTTGTTTGGGAGTGCAGTACGTTTAAATGGCGTTAAGAGTCATTCTTTTCACGTCTCAACTTAGGCCTACGTATTGCTTTATTATCAAACTCAATAATTAAAAGTGTTTGATAATCTGCTAATTGATATTTCACAATGTATTAACAACACAGATAATACGTTAATCAATTGTAACGCACGCGATTGACTAGTCGGCCATTTTTGTCAACACATTTTAAAATGTAGCCGTCCAATCTTTCACATGACATAATATCAACACAGGCAATAGCAATATCCATAGACAACGTTAAAACAGACTTATACGGTGAAATCGTAATATATATATTATAAAATAACACGACTGAGCGCATTTACTTACCATTGCAAGACCAAAGATGAAGAAGACGTCCGTGAGACTCGACAGTTGGCAGGCTAAGACCAGAGAATGTCTAATAGACCTCTCGAGAATAAGTCCCGCCTCCGTAACTTCCGTATCCATCCAACTTCCTGGCGTCGATTGTCTATGGGAAATAACATGGCGTTTCGAAATATCATACTGGTAAAACATCTGTAGGTAGCGAAGTAGAAAAAGCTGGTGGGCAGATTGGTCTACACACTTCTGCCATCTAGTTTCCACTGGATTTTTTGATTGTCGGTGCCGTTTAATTAGTACGATCTTTCAAAACGCCATGTTATTTCCCATAGACATTTGACGACCGAAGGTTGGATGGATACGGAAGTTAGGAGGCGGGACTTATTCTGGAGAGGTCTATGGGCTAGTTGCACGAAAGGCTCCCGGTGAGCTTGTTTGTTTCCTGTGGAGCCAGGTGTGTTTGAACCTGCCGCTCTTCTGAATGTAATTAGTGTCTACACGTCCTTCTTTATCGTAACGTGCTGATTCTCTAGGTGCAACACCTAGCCGGGTCCGTGTAGACACTAATTACATTCAGAATAGCGGCAGGTTCAAACCGCTAAGCGCCACCCTTAGAACGCTGATGAGCCAATGACAGTCGGACTCGGACATCAGCTCGGACAACTCCATAGGAAACAACAGGGAGGAGGCATAAAATGACAAATTAATGGTTATTTATGGAGTTTATTAACTCAAAAAACCCCTACGGATGACCATGGTCAAACGTTTTGCATGGGGGACGTGTAATACTGATAGCCGGTACCCCGAGAGGCTAGAAAACGGGGTATTCACCTTATTCAGCCCCGCCCATTTTTTAAAATTCCACGTTGTCTTTAAACGTGTGGTCGGCTAGGTACGTCTAGTTAGCTTCATTGGGATAACACGGCAGAAGAAGATAGAGAGGCTAACTTACAGAACAGCCGCTCTAAAGTCAGTTTTTTCCTAACTTCAGATAGGAAAGCTGTATAACAGAAATGTTTTAAGTCACCAAAATCCTAAATAAACGTTCCTAACTTTAGGATGATCCATAATATATGATGCCAGTCATCTCGATAGAGCTCTGTTATCTCAATGTATCGCAATGGATGTACTGCTCAATCGGAAGTTTGGAGACAATGTGGGCAAAGCTAGCGCCCCCATGTTTGCGCGCAGAATAAGGTCAATATTTTCATCAACAGTAGCCTACAGGACGTCTCTCGCGTTTGCAACAGCTCGACGTAATGTAGGCTACTAAGCCAAGAACGTGGGCACAGGTTCCCTGTTAAATCCCAAGATGAAAATGCTCATTAACCAACTACTATATTCTTACTACATCAAATATTAACGTAACCTAACATATCTTAGTATCAATCTTCCACTAGCTAGCTAGCTAGCATTAACGTCAGTGGTTTTTGCACGGTGATTTGCACGGCTACTTGCCACAACTGCTTGTCACCTTGTATGTATTCTAAAGTTTTGAATACACCCCTCTATAGCATAATTAAGTCCCTTTTGATAGCTTGTGGAGGAAAGTAAATGCTTTATCGACCAAAACGTCCTCAAAGCCTGCTTTCATATACTGTCAGCTGCTGTCCAGCTGTACTGTCCACAATGTATTTCTAATCAAGTCTGGTTTGTTTGTCCGAGTTTTCGCACGGTAACAATGGGGGGCGGGGCTTAGCGACAGGTCAATTGGGAGGGTCATTTTGTCTTTGAATTTTTAAAATCTTAGATTTGAGGGTGAATGAAGGTCAGATAAAGTTTAAAGAAATACACCAATTTTCTGGGAAGTTAGATTAGAATAAAATAGACTAAAAATACCAAAAAATAAAACACTAAGACTAAAATAGACTAAAATAGCCTATTCAAGTTTTATTGTCGCATATACTTTGCAGTAGGCCTATAGTGAAATTCTTGTGCCACCGTTGCATTAGTGCAAGGAGGGGTAAAAAACACAGGGGGACAGTAGGGGGGACCTTAAATAAAGGGAGTTCAAGAAGGACTGTACAGTACCACACATAGCCAAACTATCCAAACATGCACACATTATTCAGCCATAAATACACACACACACAGTCGTGGCCGAACCCTGACCAGTAGGAACGGCTGAAGTGCCCTTGAGCAAGGCACCTAACCCCTCACTGCTCCCCGAGCGCCGATGTAGCAGGCAGCTCACTGCGTCGGGATTAGTGTGTGCTTCACCTCACTGTGTGTGCTGAAGGTGTTTCACTAATTCACGGATTGGGATAAATGCAGAGACCAAGTTTCCCTCACGGGATCAAAAGAGTATACTTATACTTATACACACACACAACCACTATAAGTGCTCTCTGTGGATGATACAAAAAAAAGTGAAGACACAGCAAGAGAGATCAATGGGTCATTCCATGTCAATTCAACC
Organism: Alosa pseudoharengus; assembly: GCF_046254945.1. Lineage (NCBI taxonomy): Eukaryota > Metazoa > Chordata > Actinopteri > Clupeiformes > Clupeidae > Alosa > Alosa pseudoharengus. The sequence continues at coordinate 1,277,452 of NW_027468881.1, forward strand.
AGGGCCCACGCACTTAGGTCTCAAAAAATTCTGAAAAACTTACCAGGTGTACCTATGTTACCCAGGAGACACACTGTAAAATTACTTTTATGTAAAATTAATACTTTCCAAGATACAGCCAGTTTTACAGGGGGAGGGGGTGTCGATTTTGTTCGGCCTCTTTTTTTTGTGTCAAAGTTCACAAGCCCAAGAACTAAACCATACAGGAGGCTCAAATTTTGCATGCTGGTACGTAAATAGGAATAGTATGTAGCAAAATCGTCACGTTTGGTCTGGATGACCAAACCACAGGTTACTCTATACAACCACAGGTGGCACTGTGTAGCAGCCGATAATGTAATAACGTTCAATAACATAATAACGACAAATAACGTAATAATTGTATTGTAATAATGCCAATAATGTTATAATTTGCCAATAATGTAATAACATTTCTGAACCAATAATGTAATAACGTTTTGCCAATAATGTAATAAGTTATTACATTATTGGATAGTTATTACGTTATCGGCTTGGTTGGAGGAAAAAACTATAAAAATGTAATAACTGCAGCCAATAATGTAATAACATACTGATATCACTTCATTTAAGGTTTATTTACTGGATATAAAGTGTCACACTTCCATGGCACAGTACTTAGCTCTTCCAAATAGCTTGAAATCATGACCATAAACACCCTCTTTTTATTTATTTATTGGCTCTACCCAAAGTTTATATGAATATTGCACAATTTATTCAGCTAGGTTAATACACAGGGGTGGGCTGTATATATTTATTTTCCTCATTCTTCTTTCTTCGATTAAATTAGATTAGATTAGATTCAACTTTATTGTCATTGTGTACAAGTGTACAGAGTACAAGTACAGAAACAACGAAATGCAGTTTGTGTCTAACCAGAAGTGCAAACAAAGCAGAAAAGTGCAATGTGATATACAAAGTATAGACAGGTGGTGCATAGACAGGACAAGAAATATAATGCAGTGTAGACAGTAGTATACAGTTGTTTTGCAGAACAATATATAATATAAATATGTGCACTTTATTAGCAGTTACCTTATAAGAGCAGAATACATATGGCTATGTAATATGAACAATGTTTAAACAACATATACAGATATGTGCAATGTAGTGGCAGTACCATTATAGTAGTAGTAAGAACAATGTAGATATATGCAGTGTATTGTGTTACAGAATATGTTACAGAAAAACTGAATAAATATGGATATTTAGTATGAACCATATAGACAGATATGTACGGTATGCACAGCTATGTGCAGTGTGGTAACAGTACCATTGTAGTGCAGAAACAGTAACATTATAATAGTATTAAGAATAAGTGTATGTGTAGGATGAAGAGCAGTAGAATATGGCTATGTATAAGTGTAATTATAGTATGTACATTTGTAAATGAATAGACACTATGGGAGGGATAGGGTAGTGCAGTTGTTGTTGTCCGTGTCAAGGTTGCCATGGTCGTGGACACCTCAACAGGCACAGGCAAGGAGGCATCAGGTGGGGGCAGGGTGGGGGGTGATGGGGTCTAGTTCGTTGGATGTCACCAGGATGCAGAGCTAGAGTTCAGTAGGGTGACAGCCGCAGGAAAGAAGCTTCCTCTGAACCTGCTAGTTCGGATGCGGAGAGACCTGTAACGCCTCCCGGAGGGGAGTGGGGAGAACAGTCTGTGGTTGAGGTGAGAACAGTCTTTGATGATGCTGCGTGCCTTACGCAACCATCGCTTGCCCTGGATGGCATCGATGGAGGGGAGTGAAGAACCGGTGATGCGTTGGGCAGTTTTCACCACCTTCTGCAGTGCTTTCCGGTTGTGGGCAGAGCAGTTGCCAAACTAAACTGTGACACAGTTGGTGAGGATGCTTTCGATGGTGCAGCGGTAGAAGTTCACCAGGATCTGAGGAGACAAGTGGACCTTCTTTAGTCTTCTCAGAAAGAAGAGACGCTGGTGAGCCTTTTTGATCAGGGTAGAGGTGTTGAGGGTCCAAGAGAGGTCCTCAGAGATGTGGATACCCAGAAACTTAAAGCTGGTGACATGCTCCACCTCAGTCCCGTTGATGAGAATGGGTGTGTGTGTGCTAGTTTTAGACTTCCTGAAGTCCACAATGAGCTCTTTGGTCTTCTTGGTGGTGAGAGCCAGGTTGTTATCAGTGCACCATGATTTTAGGTGCTGGACCTCCTCCCTGTAGGCCATCTCATCGTTGTTGCTGATGAGACCAATCACCGTAGTGTCGTCTGCAAACTTGAAAATGGTGTTAGAGCCATGTAGGTGTGCAGTCGTGGGTGAAGAGGGAGTAAAGGAGAGGGCTCAGCACACATCCCTGTGGTACGCCGGTGTTCAGGGTGATGGTTGAGGATGTGTGATTATCTAACCTAACAGACTGAGGTCTGTTGGTTAGGAAGTCCAGAATCCCGTTACAGAGAGAGGTATTGATGCCCAGTTCACTGAGTTTGGTGACCAGTTTGGAGGTGATGATGGTGTTGAATGCTGAACTAAAGTTAATGAACAGCATTCTCACATAGGTGTTGCTATTGTCAAGGTGGGATAGGGCAGAGGGAAGTGCCGTAGAGATGGCATCCTCTGTGCTCCTGTTCTGGCGGTAGGCAAATTGGAAGGGGTCAAGTGAGGGTGGTAAGCAGGTCTTGAGGTGGACCAGGACCAGGCTCTCAAAGCACTTCATGATGATGGGGGTGAGTGCAACTGGATGGAAGTCATTAAGGCTTGTTGCAGTGGAATGTTTTGGCACCGGTAGATGGAGGTGGTTTTAAAGCACGCGGGGACAGCTGCCTGGGCTAGTGACAGGTTAAATATGTCAGTCTTAACCTCAGTCAGCTGCACTGCACAGGCCCTGAGTACGCGTCCGGGGATACCATCAGGACCAGCAGCTTTACGTGCATTAGTCCTGCTCAGTGCTGCACACACATTGGTGGTGGAGAGTGTGAGGGGCTGGTGATCTGCAGAGACCACAGCCTTGATGGCCATCTCCTTGTTGTCCCTATCAAAGCAGCCATAGAAGTGTCAGCTCGTCAGGCAGGGTGGTGTCAGTGACGGGGGGGTGGAGTTAGTAGTTTTGTAATCTGTGATGGCCTGGATGCCACATGTGTCGGGGGTCAGAGTTGTTCTTGAAATGATCCTCAATCTTTAGCTTGTGGTTGTGCTTGGCCTTTTTGATGCCCCTTTTCAGATTAGCCCTGGATGAGCTATAGGCTTGAGCATCACCAGATCTGATTGTGATGTCTCGTGCCTTCAGCAGGAGTCTGACCTCACTGTTCATCCATGGCTTCTGATTAGGGAAAGTCGTAATCCGTTTGAGGGTGGTGACACTGTTGATGTCGGAGTTGATACAGTCCAAAATGGCAGAGCCATATGAATCAATGTCCGTGTGGAAGTCATGGGTGGCCTGAGTTTCGAACACTCTCCAGTCAGTGTTTTCAAAACGCTGCTGAAGTGCCGAGTCGGCTCCCTCTGACCATGCTCTGACTCTGCCTGTTCTTACTGTTGGTTTCACACGTTTGATAAGAGCTGAATACTTGGGCAGTAGAAACAATGAGAGGTGGTCTGAGTGTCCTAGGTGGGGGAGGGGAGCGGCTTTGTAGACATCAGCTATGTTTGTGTAGACATGGTCTAAAATATGATCTCCTCTTGTGGGGCATGATACATTTTGATGAAATTTGGGCTGTACAGTTTTTAAATTGAGTGGTTGAAGTCACCCGCTACAATGAAGGCTGCCTCGAGATGCAGAGTTTGTTGTTTACTGATAGCAGAATGCAGTTCTTTAATGGCAAGCTTAGCATTAGCATCCAATGGTATATAGGCTGCTTGTTGATGTAAACTCTCTGGGCAGATAGATAAGATACTCTATAGGTTAGCTGAGCAGACTCTTGGTGATGGTGGTGTCCTTGCATCACGTTTGGTTAACATAAATGCACAGACCCCCACCTCTGGTCGTTGTGGCGGAGTTCGTAGGTGTCAGTGATTTAGCAATCTCTGAGACGCTTATATAGATGTCGGGATTGCAGGAACCGATGTCTAAAAGTTCCTGTCGGTTGTGCGATATGTACGCTAAACTGTTTTTACCGAAAATACTTGAAGTAAATAAGCATATTACCACTAATTTGCAAAATCTGGAAAGACACAGAGCGTTGCAATGTCTCCGCACCGCCATCTTGTGAGCATTTCTTATTAAATTGCTGATTTATTATAAAGTAATGTAATAAATACATGGATACGGTCAATACATAAATACAACACATTGCATAAAACACTGTGGTTTATTTAAGCAATAAGCCCCGAGAGGCCATAGGTTACACTGATTCTACAACAGCTAAGAGGCATTGTTAGGCACGACGCGCTAGCGGAGTGCCTAAAACCCCCCATTGCTGTTGGAGACTCAGTGTAACCTACGGTCGAGTGGCTTATTGCTTTTCTAAAACTGTTACTACCTGGCACAGTTTTATAAAATAAAGGTACAACAACTAGAAATATAGCCGCAAGCGGCAATGGCGGGCCCGAGCACCTGCGGGCCGCAACCCGTGACATGTCAGAATCCAACAAAGCACCGACGTGGTGCGTTTGTGAAATGTACATATTTGATGCGTGTGCTATTTGTTTTTGTATTTGATTTTCTGCCACATGTACTTGCTTAGCCAGGTGGGGGTGCAATGCAAGGCAGGCCCATTGGGTGTCATCATAATCATAATATATATTAACCTGAGAAATTTCAGACCATTCATTTTAAGCAAAGAACATTTCTGATACACTTTTTGGTTGGCCAGATGGTGGCGCTATGCTAGGCATGGAAATTACACATGTGAATATCATCACAATAATGATATCCAATTTTTTTGTAAACGTTCAGATCAATCACTTAAGGCATTGTCCATTTTCTGGCACATTTCTTGCTTGACCAGGTGGTGGCGCTATGCCAGGCAGGCCCATTGGGTGTCTGGATATCATCATAATTATAATATTTATTAACCTGAGAAGTTTCAGACCATTTATTCAAAGCATAGAGCATTTCTGGCACATTTCCTGCTTGGCCAGAAGGTGGCGCTATGCTAGGCCTGTGAATTACGCATGTGAATATCATCACAATAATGATATCCAATATTTTATAAAGTTTCAGATCAATCACTTAAGGCATTGTCCATTTCTGGCACATTTCCTGCTTGGCCAGGTGGTGGCGCTATGCCAGGCAGGCCCATTGGGTGTCTGGATATCATCATAATCATGATATCTATTAACCTGAGAAGTTTCAGACCATTCATTCAATGCACTGTGATTTATGACACATTTCCTGTTTATGTGGTGAGATATTAAAATCATATCAAATATATTACAACATTCAAAAATCCATTCACAATTTAACATCAGCGACATCTTGGCATAATGTTTGCCAAATTTCAAATGAATCTGACAAACCGTCTAGGAGGAGTATGTTCAAATTGATCATGTGACATCAGTATAATTGTCATTCTTTCTGTTGCCAGTTGGTGGCGCTATGCCAAACATGCATTATGGGCATGTGAATATTATCATTAACATGGTCTTCAATGACCTGTGAAATTTAAAACATTTTAAGCCATGCATGGTGAATTATGACACATTTATTGTTTATGTGGAAGGCTATTAAAATTAATAATTTTGCCATTTCGTCAAATTACAACATATCAAAAAAAAACTTCACAATTTATAATCAGGAACATCTCGGCATCATGTATACCAACTTTGACATGAATCGGATCAACCGCCTAGGAGGAGTATGTTAAAATTTATCATGTCCACAACGTACAAAATCTCAATTACCTCACTTCCTGTGGGCGTGGCTAATGCATTGTACATACGAAAGTTGTTCATCTTGGGGAGATACACACACCTACCAAATTTGGTGTTTGTAGCTGAAAGTATATGCCCACCACGGGATCAGTCATCTAAGGGGGCGTAAGGGGGCGCTAGCGAGTCTATGGGCCATACCCGGGGCCAAGCTTTTTTACCTAGCTGCTTTGTGTGACACCTGATGTGTGTGCCAAATTTCAAGACTTTTCGATTATGTTAACCACCTCAAAATATTTGCCAACCACGGGATCAGTCACCTAAGGGGGCGCTAGCGAGTCCCTGGGCCACGCCCGGGGTCAAGCTGTTGTACCTAACTGCGATGCGTGACACCTGACGTGTGTGCCAAATTTCAAGAGTTTTTGACCATGTTAACTACCTCAAAAACAGGACAGCAAAAAAGTAGAATAACAATAATAAATATAGCCGCAAGCGGCAATGGCGGGCCCGAGCACCTGCGGGCCGCAACCCGTGACATGTCGGAATCCAACAAAGCACCGACGTGGTGCGTTTGTGAAATGTACATATTTGATGCGTGTGCTATTTGTTTTTGTATTTTATTTTCTGCCACATTTACTCGCTTGGCCAGGTGGGGGCGTAATGCAAGGCAGGCCCATTGGGTGTCATCATAATCATAATATATATTAACCTGAGAAATTTCAGACCATTCATTTTAAGCAAAGAACATTTCTGATACACTTTTTGGTTGGCCAGATGGTGGCGCTATGTTAGGCATTGAAATTACACATGTGAATATCATCACAATAATGATATCCAAAATGTTTGTAAACTTTCAGATTAAGCACTTAAGGTATTGTGCATTTCTGGCACATTTCCTGCTTGACCAGTTGGTGGCGCTATGTCAGGCAGGCCCATTGGGTGTCTGGATATCATCATAATCATAATATCTATTAGCCTGAGAAGTTTCAGACCATTTATTCAAAGCATAGAGCATTTCTGGCACATTTCCTGCTTGGCCAGATGGTGGCGCTATGCTAGGCCTGTGAATTACGCATGTGAATATCATCACAATAATGATATCCAATATTTTATAAAGTTTCAGATCAATCACTTAAGGCATTTTCCATTTCTGGCACATTTCCTGCTTGGCCAGGTGGTGGCGCTATGACAGGCAGGCCCATTGGGTGTCTGGATATCATCATAATCATGATATCTATTAACCTGAGAAGTTTCAGACCATTCATTCAATGCACTGTGATTTATGACACATTTCCTGTTTATGTGGTGAGATATTAAAATCATATAAAATATATTACAACATTCAAAAATACCTTCACAATTTAACATCAGCGACATCTTGGCATAATGTTTGCCAAATTTCAAATGAATCTGACAAACCGTCTAGGAGGAGTATGTTCAAATTGATCATGTGAAATCAGCATAATTGCCATTCTTTCTGTTGCCAGTTGGTGGCGCTATGCCAAACATGCATTATGGGCATGTGAATATTATCATTAACATGGTCTTTAATGACCTGTGAAATGTAAAACATTTCAAGCCATGCATGGTGAATTATGACACATTTATTGTTTGTGTGGAACGGTATTAAAATTAACAATTTCGCCATTTTGTCAAATTACAACATATCAAAAAAAGGCTTCACAATTTAGAATCAGGAACATCTCGGCGTCATGTATACCAACTTTGACATGAATCGGATCAACCGTCTAGGAGGAGTACGTTAAAATTGATCATGTCCACAACCCACAAATTCTCAATTACCTCACTTCCTGTGGGCGTGGCTAATGCATTGTACATACGAAAGTTGTTCATCTTGGGGATATGCACACACCTACCAAATTTGGTGTTTGTAGCTGAAAGTATATGCCCACCATGGGATCAGTCATCTAAGGGGGCGTAAGGGGGCGCTAGCGAGTCTATGGGCCATACCTGGGGCCAAGCTTTTTTACCTAGCTGCTTTGTGTGACACCTGATGTGTGTGCCAAATTTCAAGACTTTTTCGATTATGTTAACCACCTCAAAATATTTGCCAACCACAGGATCAGTCACCTAAGGGGGCGCTAGCGAGTCCCTGGGCCACGCCCGGGGTCAAGCTCTTGTACCTAACTGCGTTGCGTGACACCTGACGTGTGTGCCAAATTTCAAGAGTATTCGACCATGTTAACTACCTCAAAAACAGGACAGCAAAAAAGTAGAATAACAATAATAAATATAGCCGCAAGCGGCAATGGCGGGCCCGAGCACCTGCGGGCCGCAACCCGTGACATGTCGGAATTCAACAAAGCACCAACATGGTGCGTTTGTGAAATGTACATATATTTGATGTGTGTGCTATTTGTTTTTGTATTTTATTTTCTGCCACATTTACTTGCTTGGCCAGGTGGGGGCGCAATGTAAGGCAGGCCCATTGGGTGTCATCATAATCATAATATATATTAACCTGAGAAATTTCAGATCATTCATTTTAAGCAAAGAACATTTCTGATACACTTTTTGGTTGGCCAGATGGTGGCGCTATATTAGGCATGAAAATTACACATGTGAATATCATCACAATAATGATATCCAACATTTTTGTAAACTTTCAGATCAATCACTTAAGGCATTGTCCATTTCTGGCACATTTCCTGCTTGACCAGGTGGTGGCGCTATGCCAGGCAGGCCCATTGGGTGTCTGGATATCATCATAATCATAATATCTATTAATCTGAGAAGTTTCAGCACATTTATTCAAAGCATAGAGCATTTCTGGCACATTTCCTGCTTGGCCAGATGGTGGCGCTATGCTAGGCTTGTGAATAAAGAATGTGAATATCATCACAATAATGATATCCAATATTTTATAAAGTTTCAGATCAATCACTTAAGGCATTGCACATTTCAGGCACATTTCCTGCTTGGCCAGGTGGTGGCGCTATGCCAGGCAGGCCCATTGGGTATCTGGACATCATCATAATCATGATATCTATTAACCTGAGAAGTTTCAGACCATTCATTCAATGCACTGATTTATGACACATTTCCTGTTCATGTGGTGAGATATTAAAATCATATCAAATACATTACAACATTCAAAAATCCCTTCACAATTTAACATCAGCGACATCTTGGCATAATGTTTGCCAAATTTCAAATGAATCTGACAAACCGTCTAGGAGGAGTATGTTCAAATTGATCATGTGAAATCAGCATAATTGCCATTCTTTCTGTTGCCAGTTGGTGGCGCTATGCCAAACATGCATTATGGGCATGTGAATATTATCATTAACATGGTCTTTAATGACCTGTGAAATTGAAAACATTTCAAGCCATGCATGGTGAATTATGACACATTTATTGTTTGTGTGGAACGGTATTAAAATTAACAATTTCGCAATTTTGTCAAATTACAACATATCAAAAAAAGGCTTCACAATTTAGAATCAGGAACATCTCGGCGTCATGTATACCAACTTTGACATGAATCGGATCAACCGTCTAGGAGGAGTATGTTAAAATGGATCATGTCCACAACGCACAAATTCTCAATTACCTCACTTCCTGTGGGCGTGGCTAATGCATTGTACATACGAAAGTTGTTCATCTTGGGGAAATACACACACTTACCAAATTTGGTGTTTGTAACTGAAAGTATATGCCCACCACGGGATCTGTCATCTAAGGGGGCGTAAGGGGGCGCTAGCGAGTCTATGGGCCATACCCGGGGCCAAGCTTTTTTACCTAGCTGCTTTGTGTGACACCTGATGTGTGTGCCAAATTTCAAGACTTTTCGATTATGTTAACCACCTCTAAATATTTGCCAACCACGGGATCAGTCACCTAAGGGGGCGCTAGCGAGTCCCTGGGCCACGCCCGGGGTCAAGCTCTTGTACCTAACTGCGATGCGTGACACCTGACGTGTGTGCCAAATTTCAAGCGTTTCCGACCATGTTAACCACCTCAAAAACAGGAAAGCAAAAAAGTAGAATAACAATAATGAATAATAATAATCCTTACAAAAACAATAGGGCCTTGCGCCCTTCGGTGCTCGGGCCCTAAATATAGCCGCAAGCGGCAATGGCGGGCCCGAGCACCTGCGGGCCGCAACCCATGACGTGTCGGAATCCAACAAAGCACCGACGTGGTGCGTTTATAAAATGTACATATTTGATGCGTGTGCTATTTGTTTTTGTATTTAATTTTCTGCAACATGTACTTGGTTAGCTAGGTGGGGGCGCAATGCAAGGCAGGCCCATTGGGTGTCATCATAATCATAATATATATTAACCTGAGAAATTTCAGACCATTCATTTTAAGCAAAGAACATTTCTGATACACTTTTTGGTTGGCCAGATGGTGGCGCTATGATAGGCATGGAAATTACACATGTGAATATCATCACAATAAGGATATCCACATTTTTTGTAAACTTTCAGATCAATCACTTAAGGCATTGTCCATTTTCTGGCACATTTCCTGCTTGACCAGGTGGTGGCGCTATGCCAGGCAGGCCCATTGGGTGTCTGGATATCATCATAATTATAATATCTATTAACATGAGAAGTTTCAGACCATTTATTCAAAGCATAGAGCATTTCTGGCACATTTCCTGCTTGGCCAGATGGTGGCGCTATGCTAGGCCTGTGAATTACGAATGTGAATATCATCACAATAATGATATCTGATATTTTATAAAGTTTCAGATCGATCAATCACTTAAGGCATTGTCCATTTCTGGCACATTTCCTACTTGACCAGGTGGTGGCGCTATGCCAGGCAGGCCCATTGGGTGTCTGGATATCATCATAATCATGATATCTATTAACCTGAGAAGTTTCAGACCATTCATTCAATGCACTGTGATTTATGACACATTTCCTGTTTATGTGGTGAGATATTGAAATCATATCAAATATATTACAACATTCAAAAATCCATTCACAATTTAACATCAGCGACATCTTGGCATAATGTTTGCCAAATTTCAAATGAATCTGACAAACCGTCTAGGAGGAGTATGTTCAAATTGATCATGTGAAATCAGTATAATTGCCATTCTTTCTGTTGCCAGTTGGTGGCGCTATGCCAAACATGCATTATGGGCATGTGAATATTATCATTAACATGGTCTTTAATGACCTGTGAAATTTAAAACATTTCAAGCCATGCATGTTGAATTATGACACATTTATTGTTTGTGTGGAACGGTATTAAAATGAACAATTTCGCCATTTTGTCAAATTACAACATATCAAAAAAAGGCTTCACAATTTAGAATCAGTAACATCTCGGCGTCATGTATACCAACTTTGACATGAATCGGACCAACCGTCTAGGAGGAGTATGTTAAAATTGATCATGTCCACAACGCACAAGATCTCAATTACCTCACTTCCTGTGGGCGTGGCTAATGGCATGTTAATACAAAAGTTGTTTGTTTTTGGGAGTTACATACACCCCCCAAATTTGGTGTGTGTATCTAAAACTATATGCCAACCACAAGTCACAGTGACATAAGGGGGCGCTAGCGAGTCTCTGGGCCATACCCGGGGCCAAGCTTTTTTACCTAGCTGCTTTGTGTGACACCTGATTTGTGTGCCAAATTTCAAGACTTTTCGATTATGTTAACCACCTCAAAATATTTGCCAACCACGGGATCAGTCACCTAAGGGGGCGCTAGTGAGTCCCTGGGCCACGCCCAGGGTCAAGCTCTTGTACCTAACTGCGATGCGTGACACCTGACGTTTGTGCCAAATTTCAAGAGTTTTCGACCATGTTAACCACTTCAAAAACAGGAAAGCAAAAAAGTAGAATAACAATAATAATAATCAATAATAATAATACAAATATATAACATATCAAAAATCCCTTCACAATTTAACATCAGCGACATCTTGGCATAATGTTTGCCAAATTTCACATGAATCTGACAAACCGTCTAGGAGCAGTATGTTAAAATTGATCATGTGACATCAGTGTAATTGTCATTCTTTCTGTTGCCAGTTGGTGGCGCTATGCCAAACATGCATTATGGGCATGTGAATATTATCATTAACATGGTCTTCAATGACCTGTGAAATTTAAAACATTTCAAGCCATGCATGGTGAATTATGACACATTTATTGCTTATGTGGAAGGGTATTAAAATTAATAATTTCGCCATTTCGTCAAATTACAACATATCAAAAAAAGGCTTCACAATTTATAATCAGGAACATCTCGGCGTCATGTATACCAACTTTGACATGAATCGGATCAACCGTCTAGGAGGAGTACGTTAAAATTGATCATGTCCACAATGCACAAAATCTCAATTACCTCACTTCCTGTGGGCGTGGCTAATGGCATGTTAATACAAAAGTTGTTTGTTTTTGGGAGTTACATGCACCCACCAAATTTGGTGTGTGTATCTAAAACTATATGCCAACCACAAGTCACAGTGACATAAGGGGGCGCTATGGAGTTCCTGGGCAACGCCCGGTGCCAAGCTTTTATCCCTGTCTATTCACTGTATCACTTGATGTGTGTGCCAAATTTCATGCGTTTTCACCCATGGGAAGCACCTCCTTTGGCATCATGATTCATCACATATTTCATCACATATTAGTCTGCACAAAATCCCAAATACCTCACTTCCTGTTGGGCGTGGCTAATGCATTGTACATTCGAAAGTTGTTTATCTTGGGGAGATACAAACACCTACCAAATTTGGTGTGTGTAGCTGAAAGTATATGCCCACCACGGGATCAGTCATCTAAGGGGGCGTAAGGGGGCGCTAGCGAGTCTCTGGGCCATGCGCGGGGCCAAGCTTTTTTACCTAGCTGCTTTGTGTGACACCTGATGTGTGTGCCAAATTTCAAGACTTTTCGATTACGTTAACCACCTCAAAATATTTGCCAACCACGGGATCAGTCACCTAAGGGGGCGCTAGCGAGTCCCTGGGCCACGCCCGGGGTCAAGCTCTTGTACCTAACTGCGTTGCGTGACACCTGACGTGTGTGCCAAATTTCAAGAATTTTCGACCATGTTAACTCCCTCAAAAACAGGAAAGCAAAAAAGTAGAATAACAATAATAAATAATAATAATAATAATAATAATAATAATAATAATAATAATAATCCTTACAAAAACAATAGGGCCTTGCGCCCTTCGGTGCTCGGGCCCTAATAATAATAATAATAATAATCCTTACAAAAACAATAGGGCCTTGCGCCCTTCGGTGCTCGGGCCCTAAATATAGCCGCAAGCGGCAATGGCGGGCCCGAGCACCTGCGGGCCGCAACCCGTGACATGTCGGAATCCAACAAAGCACCGACGTGGTGCGTTTGTGAAATGTACATATTTGATGCGTGTGCTATTTGTTTTTGTATTTTATTTTCTGCCACATTTACTAGCTTGGCAAGGTGGGGGCGCAATGCAAGGCAGGCCCATTGGGTGTCATCATAATCATAATATATATTAACCTGAGAAATTTCAGACCATTCATTTTAAGCAAAGAACATTTCTGATACACTTTTTGGTTGGCCAGATGGTGGCTCTATGTTAGGCATGAAAATTACACATGTGAATATCATCACAATAATGATATCCAAAATGTTTGTAAACTTTCAGATCAATCACTTGAGGCATTGTCCATTTCTGGCACATTTCCTGCTTGGCCAGGTGGTGGCGCTATGCCAGGCAGGCCCATTGGGTGTCTGGATATCATCATAATCATAATAACTATTAACCTGAAAAGTTTCAGACCATTTATTCAAAGCATAGAGCATTTCTGGCACATTTCCTGCTTGGCCAGAAGGTGGCGCTATGCTAGGCCTGTGAATTACGCATGTGAATATCATCACAATAATGATATCCAATATTTTATAAAGTTTCAGATCAATCACTTAAGGCATTGTCCATTTCTGGCACATTTCCTGCTTGGCCAGGTGGTGGCGCTATGCCAGGCAGGCCCATTGGGTGTGTGGATATCATCATAATCATGATATCTATTAACCTGAGAAGTTTCAGACCATTCATTCAATGCACTGTGATTTATGACACATTTCCTGTTTATGTGGTGAGATATTAAAATCATATCAAATATATTACAACATTCAAAAATCCATTCACAATTTAACATCAGCGACATCTTGGCATAATGTTTGCCAAATTTCAAATGAATCTGACAAACCGTCTAGGAGGAGTATGTTCAAATTGATCATGTGAAATCAGCATAATTGCCATTCTTCTGTTGCCAGTTGGTGGCGCTATGCCAAACATGCATTATGGGCATGTGAATATTATCATTAACATGGTCTTTAATGACCTGTGAAATTTAAAACATTTCAAGCCATGCATGGTGAATTATGACACATTTATTGTTTGTGTGGAACGGTATTAAAATTAACAATTTCGCCATTTTGTCAAATTACAACATATCAAAAAAAGGCTTCACAATTTAGAATCAGTAACATCTCGGCGTCATGTATACCAACTTTGACATGAATCGGATCAACCGTCTAGGAGGAGTACGTTAAAATTGATCATATTCACAACGCACAAATTCTCAATTACCTCACTTCCGGTGGGCGTGGCTAATGGCATGTTAATACAAAAGTTGTTTGTTTTTGGGAGTTACATACACCCCCCAAATTTGGTGTGTGTATCTAAAACTATATTCCAACCACAAGTCACAGTGACATAAGGGGGTGCTATGGAGTTCCTGGACAACGCCCGGTGCCAAGCTTTTGTCCCTGTCTATGCACTGTACCACTTGATGTCTGTGCCAAATTTCATGCGTTTTCACTCATGGGAAGCATCTTTTTTGGGATCACAATTCAGCACATATTTCATGACATATTAGTCTGCACAAAATCCCAAATACCTCAATTCCTGTTGGGCGTGGCTAATGCATTGTGCATAGGAAAGTTGTTCATCTTGCGGAGATACAGACACCTACCAAATTTGGTGTGTGTAGCTGAAAGTATATGCTCACCACGGGATCAGTTATCTAAGGGGGCATAAGGGGGCGCTAGCGAGTCTCTGGGCCATACCTGGGGCCAAGCTTTTTTACCTAGCTGCTTTGTGTGACACCTGATGTGTGTGCCAAATTTCAAGACTTTTCGATTATGTTAACCACCGCAAAATATTTGCCAACCACGGGATCAGTCACCTAAGGGGGCGCTAGCGAGTCCCTGGGCCACGCCCAGGGTCAAGCTCTTGTACCTAACTGCGATGCGTGACACCTGACGTGTGTGCCAAATTTCAAGAGTTTTCGACCATGTTAACCACCTCAAAAACAGGAAAGCAAAAAAGTGGAATAACAATAATAATAATAAATATAGCCGCAAGCGGCAATGGCGGGCCCGAGCACCTGCGGGCCGCAACCCGTGACATGTCGGAATCCAACAAAGCACCGACGTGGTGCGTTTGTGAAATGTACATATTTGATGCGTGTGCTATTTGTTTTTGTATTGTATTTTCTGCCACATGTACTTGCTTGGCCAGGTGGGGGCGTAATGCAAGGCAGGCCCATTGGGTGTCATCATAATCATAATATATATTAACCTGAGAAATTTCAGACCATTCATTTTAAGCAAAGAACATTTCTGATACACTTTTTGGTTGGCCAGATGGTGGCGCTATGTTAGGCATGGAAATTACACATGTGAATATCATCACAATAATGATATCCAAATTTTTTGTAAACAGATCAATCACTTAAGGCATTGTCCATTTTCTGGCACATTTCCTGCTTGACCAGGTGGTGGCGCTATGCCAGGCAGGCTCATTGGGTGTCTGGATACCATCATAATTATAATATCTATTACCATGAGAAGTGTCAGACCATTTATTCAAAGCATAGAGCATTTCTGGCACATTTCCTGCTTGGCCAGATGGTGGCGCTATGCTAGGCCTGTGAATTACGAATGTGAATATCATCACAATAATGATGTCTGATATTTTATAAAGTTTCAGATCAATCACTTAAGGCATTGTCCATTTCTGGCACATTTCCTGCTTGGCCAGGTGGTGGCGCTATGTCAGGCAGGCCCATTGGGTGTCTGGATATCATCATAATCATGATATCTATTAACCTGAGAAGTTTCAGACCATTCATTCAATGCACTGTGATTTATGACACATTTCCTGTTTATGTGGTGAGATATTAAAATCATATCAAATATATAAGTTATCAAAAATCCCTTCACAATTTAACATCAGCGACATCTTGGCATAATATTCGCCAAATTTCAAATGAATCTGACAAACCGTCTAGGAGGAGTATGTTCAAATTGATCATGTGAAATCAGTATAATTGTCATTCTTTCTGTTTCCAGGTGGTGGCGCAATGCCAAACATGCATTATGGGCATGTGAATATTATCATTAACATGGTCTTTAATGACCTGTGAAATTTAAAACATTTCAAGCCATGCATTGTGAATTATGACACATTTATTGTTCATGTGGAAGGGTATTAAAATTAATAATTTCGCCATTTCGTCAAATTACAACATATCAAAAAAAGGCTTCACAATTTATAATCAGGAACATCTCGGCGTCATGTATACCAACTTTGACATGAATCGGATCAACCGTCTAGGAGGAGTATGTTAAAATTGATCATGTCCACAACACACAAAATCTCAATTACCTCACTTCCTGTGGGCGTGGCTAATGACATGTTAATACAAAAGTTGTTTGGTTTTGGGAGTTACATACACTCACCAAATTTGGTGTGTGTATCTAAAACTATATGCCAACCACAAGTCACAGTGACATAAGGGGGCGCTATGGAGTTCCTGGCCAACGCCCGGTGCCAAGCTTTTATCCATGTCTATTCACTGTATCACTTGATGTGTGTGCCAAATTTCATGCGTTTTCACCCATGGGAAGCACCTCTTTTGGGATCACAATTCAGCACATATTTCATCACATTAGTCTGCACAAAATCCCAAATATCTCACTTCCTGTTGGGCGTGGCTAATGCATTGTACATAGGAAAGTTGTTCATCTTGGAGAGATACAGACACCTACCAAATTTGGTGTGTGTAGCTGAAATTATATGCCAACCACGGGATCAGTCACCTAAGGAGGCATAAGGGGGCGCTAGCGAGTCCCTGGGCCATGCCCGGGGCCAAGCTTTTGTACCTAGCTGCTTTGTGTGACACCTTATATGTGTGTCAAATTTCAAGACTTTTCGTTTATGTTAACCACCTCAAAATATATGCCAACCACGAGATCAGTCACCTAAGGGGGCGCTAGCGAGACCCTGGGCCACGCCCGAAGTCAAACTCTTGTACATAACTGCGATGCGAGACACTTGACGTGTGTGCCACATTTCAAGAGTTTTCGACAATGTTAACCACTTCAAAAACAGGAAAGCAAAAAAGTAGAATAATGAATAATAATAATAATAATAATCCTTACAAAAACAATAGGGCCTTGCGCCCTTCGGTGCTCGGGCCCTAATAATAATAATAATAGTGAAAAATAATAATCCTTACAAAAACAATAGGGCCTTGCGCCCTTCGGTGCTCGGGCCCTAATAATAATCCTTACAAAAACAATAGGGCCTTGCGCCCTTCGGTGCTCGGGCCCTAATAATCCTTACAAAAACAATAGGGCCTTGCGCCCTTCGGTGCTCGGGCCCTAATAAGAATAATAATAATAATCCTTACAAAAACAATAGGGCCTTGCGCCCTTCGGTGCTCGGGCCCTAATAATAATAATCCTTACAAAAACAATAGGGCCTTGCGCCCTTCGGTGCTCGGGCCCTAATAATAATCTTTCCAAAAACAATAGGGCTTCGCACCTCTCGGCGCATCGTCGGTGCTCGGGCCCTAATAATAATCCTTACAAAAACAATAGGGCCTTGCGCCCTTCGGTGCTCGGGCCCTAAATATAACGAGTTATTCCTAGATAATCATTCTTCCGCCAATAAATATATTTCCTCTATCTGAATGGTTGCCAAGCAACGTTGAGACGCCGCTACTTTTTAACTTTTGTATCAAGTTGTGGTAGCGCAGTATAGGGGTGGGCGATATATATCGTCTGCGATAATATCGTGATTGTTGTTTTAACGATGTGCAAATTGACATTATCGAGTATTTAAATTACTTATGGGGGAAAAACACTCGAAATCACGCACTGAAGACTCATACATTCCCAGGAGGTAGGCTATGCGGGAGAAGTGCAGCAGAGCAAGTGTCACGTGATCACTAGTGGGTCGTTGTCCCACGCAGCCTAATGTTTATTTTGTGCAGCAAGAGTAGCCTACTTGGGATTTTATGCGGCTACTTCTGTTCAAGTAGCATTGATGAGACAGTCACGTTTTTTCCTACACGGTATTATATGTAGAGAAAACATTAGCCTTTGAGTATTTTAATAGTCAGTTGTAAACAAATAACTATTCTCATGTAACTCTTTTGTAAATGGACTGAAGTTCGCTCTAAATATCTATGTTTACCGATTATGCTAACCGTTAGCATCTCTATGGGATTTCTCATTTACATTAGCCATAAGCTAACGCATTAGTTTCTGTGTTCTGTAACTTGGAATGCTAGCCTACGTGATTGCTCTAAAACAAAACATAGAAGGAAATAACTGAGATGTAGGCTACTCTGTTGGTCTGCTCTTAGTTTTACAATGAATCCTATGTAAAGGTTTGAAAGGAACTTCAGCTTCAGACTTTCTCTTGGTAAACTGTTAGGCTTATTCATCTTCTCTAATGTAGCTGGCTAGACCATGTCATTGCCACACACACAAGTGGGGGCAGAATTGGAAATGTGTCAGAGTGACAATGCATTGGTTGATTTGGTTAAAAAGTCACAGGTTAGGTCAGGGGTCGGGAACCTATGGCTCGCGAGCCACATGTGGCTCTTTTGGGAACTGCATCTGGCTCTCGGACAAACCTGCCATTTGTTTACTCAATAAGTCATGAATAATTTTGGTACTGTATTAAATTAAAAATGGACCTACTGAAATCAAAATGTTAAAATAGTGTTCGAAATATAATATATGTTCACGTAGTTTAATCCATCGCATGTCTGTTCTCTACCGCTGAAGTTCACGGTTACGTCGATGTACTGTACAGATATGAAAAACGCGTTTTTTTATTGGACAATGCTGTGCCGAGATAACATTCCACCCGCTGATGCTTTACTTAAAAATTCAGCTAGCTAACGGTTGTATCCAAAACAAAGAAAATGGCGAAGAGAAAAAAAGATGAACGAGAACACTTTAATTGTTATTGTTGATGTGTGCGCTTGCTGTAGGCTAGATAAGGAAAATGTCAAAAAGGAAACGTCAGTGACCACAGCTTGCGAGCGTTAACACAAGCGGGCTGAAATGGGAAAGTTTCCATCCGAAGACTGATTCTGAAAACGCGAAATGAACTGCCCGTTATACAGACATCCCAACCTGCAAAAAGTAATTTCAGGGAGGTATCACAAAGCCCCCCCCCCCCAAATAAATAAATAAATAAATAAATAAATAAATAAATAAATAAATAATAATAATAAAAACTTTAGCCTACTTAGATACTGAAATACAGATGAATATGTTTGTTCAATAATGTCTAGTCAGCACACCAAATAAGGAAGGCCTATAGATAGAAATTGTGAAAATAAAATATGTAGATTTTGGTAGTTTGGTCTTTTCATGTAGCCTTGGCAACTAGCCATCTAGTATAGGCCTGCACATGAATATGCACATGAATTGACACTAGTTAAACTCACCTCAACATGTTTTTTGCAATCATTGAACTCGCCATGGGCAATGCTAAAGTCACTGTTACAAACAGTGCAGCGTGCAAGACTAGGCCTATCATTGTTTTTTACTCTTATGATTATGAGACAAAGGTACACTTTGAAATGGGTCTTACATTTTCCTTTTTTGGGGGCACTGACTCTGCCATGACGCTCCTGTTCCTAGATACACTGAACTGATTAAGTTCGGGAGAAAAGAGATAAAAAGCTCGCCTATACTGAAAACTGATTGGTTGATTTAGCGAAATAGGCCAATCAGGATGCTCTCTGTCTTGGATGCGTTAAGGCACACACCCTTTCTCTCCCCCCTGTCGTGTGCGCGCTACACTCAGATGCACACGCGATTTTAAGTCTAGGTCTGTGTGATCGCTCGCTCTAGATCCCGGGAGATTTTATCTAATTTGCGGGCGTCAGGGAGCCGCTATCAACATGCGGAAGACTCCCGGAACTTCCGGGAGACTTGGGATGTCTGGTTATATATCGCACACTGCAACGAGTTAGTATTGCTGTGTTAACCCTGTTCGGTTCCACTTGCATATGAGAAATCTTTCTCACATATGAAAAATATAAAGACAAACCTGCGCTCACGTTTAAGGGCAATTCCGCGCAAAACTGTCACATCCATAACGCCAACACAATGCCATGTTAGCGTTATGGATATATGACAGTTTTGCGTTGAGTTGCCATTAAATGATGACAGCCTTTTCTTGCATGAAACTTCACCTCACTGAATATGAGCCAGCCAGACTCCAATGCCATCACCAAATCTAATCTCTGGTACAGTAGGCCTAATGTTCAATTTCGCCAATGACATGTCATGTCATGAAAATTGAGTGTTGTGTTGTTAACTATGAGGTTACTTTGCATACCAAAAGAACACTGGGAAAATAGCGGTGGTGTTTAGCCTACATGGGAAGCCTAAGGCCTATACTTCTGTAATTCCACTTTACATTTCAAGTTCACTTTACTTTTAAAACTAGTAGAACATGTATTTAAAAATCCTCTTTTGAATGAAAGTAAATGTAGCCTACGTTAAATATCTAAACTTTTTCTTGTAACCGTCTTTATGTGGCTCTTCTGAGATTAAAAAAAAAAAAAAACGGTAAAAGTGGCTCTCCAGGCAAAAAAGGTTCCCGACCCCTGGGTTAGGTTATTGGTTATTATTGTAATGATGCTATTCATAAATAATGAGCTGTAAAGTAACTCAGACTTTTAACAAAAACAATTTTTTAAAGGATATCGACTAATTATTGTTATCGTCAAAATCACAAAAAATATCGAGATATTATTTTTTGTCCATATCGCCCACCCCTAGCGCAGTAATATATAATGAAATGCGGTCAAGGTGTATGTTTATGCTGGATTTTACAAAGGCATCGAACGTGATTCAGCCAATCACAATCAAGGACCGGAACTATCAGTTTTAGAATGTGGCTAATTCCCAGGATGTGTGTGTGTGTGTGTGTGTGGGGGGGGGGGGGGGGGGGGGGGGATCTAGCCATCAAATAAAAAAAATAGTTGTTGTAGAGAGTAGGGGTGATTTTACGTGTGCTGTCAGGTCTTTAAGCAGCTAATAGACAATAATAACTATGAGCCATGGAAGTGTGACACTTTATATCCAATAAAATAAAGCTACAGGCAGCAATTAGGGGGCCAAACAGGCCAGAGTTGCCATGGCATCTCGATACTATTATATTGGACATGTGAAGCAAGAAAAGAATCATGTGACTGTCTCGAATCAGTGTGCCAAATTTCAAAACTTTCTACCAGACAGTTCTATGGGCTGTCATAGACTCCCATGGCAATAGAAAGATGCATACTACTACTAATAATAATAATAATAGAAAGAAAAGGTTGAAACACTATGGGTGCCTTCACCTCTTGGCCTCCAATAAGGTGATTATTACATTATTGGCTGCAGTTATTACATTTTTACCGGTTTTTTTTTCTTAACCCAGCTTACTACATTATTGGCAAAAAGTTATTACGTTATTGGTTCAGACATTTTATTACATTATTGGCAAATTCTAACATTATTGGCTTTATTGCATTACAATTATTACATTATTGGCCATTATTACATTATTGGCTATTACGTTATCAGCTGCTACACACTAAATCTATATAAAACATATTGATCTCAATAGTGCATTTTGCCCATGTTCAGGGTGGAAAATAAAAAAGAAAGATTTGCATAAGACAAGTCAAATTGGTGTTTGTAAAAAGAAGGGATCATGGAGAATAAAGAAAAAAATATTTAAAAAAAATCTTTGTATATTCAAGGTGTTTGGGTGCTCTGAAAATGAGAACCAAAATGTTTTTTTCAGACTTTTGAGGTCTGCTGTTCAGACCCTGAAGGAATCTATTTTCTGTTCATTGCTTTTTGTGAGAGTGTTCTACTTATCTCAAAGGAACATAAATCAGTTGAGTACAAATATGCCTTCTGAAGGCCTAAACAGAGCCCAGCAAAAAACTCGAATAAAATTTTGGTAAACTTTGAGGGACCACTATGACCATGCAGGATCATCCAGACCAAACGTGACAATTTTGCTATATACTATTCCTTTTTATGTACCAGCATGCATTTGAGCATGCATGCATTTGAGCCTCCTACAGTTCTTGCGCTATGGGCTTGTGAACTTTGACAAAAAAAAAGAGGCCGAACAAAATTGACACCCCCCTCCCCCTCGTAAAACTGGCTGTATTTTGGAAAGTATTGATCTTGCATGAAAGTAATTTTACAGTGTGTCGCCTGGGTACCATAGGTAGCCTACACCTGTTTTTTCAGAATTTTTTGAGACCTAAGTGCGTGGGCCCTGGTTGAATTGAATGACCCCAATGTAAAAACGCAGTCAATATATTACATTGGATGTAGGTCTACTGATGACAGCAATGGGCAGTAAAAAGTCACGCATGTTTTCTATTTCAAATCTTGAAAGCTAGCCTAGGCCTATATCAAATTAAACCAACCCATTCCGACAATTTTGTTACCCGGCCACATTGGCTCCTGGAAATATCCGAGTGGATATTGCAGCTGCCTATTTCAATTCTATCCATATTGGACAACAACATAATGCAATATTGTTTTATTAGAACTGTAGCACATACTCTGCAGGTATAATAAAACCAGAGCCCGTCTACGGAGAGCCTTGCCACTCCGTATTAAGTCCCATTGTACCGAATTTTGGTTGCAGTTCCACCAGATTTCCACTGGGGGCGATCGCCATGAGTGCAGAATGAATGGGAGTCAATGGAGCTAGACGGCTAAATTTGTCTCTTTCACCTGATTGTCGTTGACAAATCTCAGATTTGATTGTAGTTTGTATAACTTCAACATGGGTTATAGGTCAAAAGTTGAATGAACGAGTACTTATGTCCTTTTGATTTCTTACAGTTTGGGTCGTTGTTGCCCATAACACGCTAGCATTGTGCTAATGAGTGACGTCATTGACACGTTTGAAAGGCTTTTTAGAACAATTAAGTGACTTTAAAAAATATAATACTCCACCAAGTGTATTTTCTTTGCCTCCCCTTTCGAATACAATATTCAAATTACTTGAAAAAAAATTATATCCCGAGAAAAGTGGATTTTGAGGGGTACAGCTCCATAGACCTCCATGCATTCTGCACTCGTGGACGAGCGCCCTCATGTGGAACCACAGAAGGAACTGCAACCAGTTCAGAAACCGGAAGTTTTCCGAGAGTGGCAGTTCTCCCCTTATTAGACATTCTCTGATAAAACCCACCATACAAGATTACAATTGCTTTTCAACGTGCAACGTGAACGTGCAGGCAGAGCAAGAATGTAGCCTACGTTACTCCCACCTCCTCTATACCCAATCCGAGACCATTGAGTTCAAGCGGTTTCAAGGCGCCCTTCGTGTCATGGCGAAAGTCCACCATTACACAAAAAAACGTCTAATGCACTTGCTGATCACGTCAGTACGGCTGTAATCTCCGAGGACCCCAGTAAAATCCCACCAAGTTAAAGTGTACCAATTCAACTACTCTGAAAACCACATTATCTGTGATGTTTATGTGTAGTAAGGGGAACTTGAAACCCTCTTCCCCGCCCCGTGTGCTCGCTTGTTTTGACTCCAGTCTGGATTCTCCATGTTGTTGGATCCTGAGGTGAAGACCGAAACTAGAGGTGAGAGCGTAAACACAACCCCAAATCAAGCGCGCAGGAGAATCACATATAAGAAAACACTATGTTTGAAATTTGGAAATCTGTTTCACATGGGAAATCTCATATAATTAGTGTAATAGACAGAATGTCGTTTGTTTGAATGTTAGCTTGTTTATGAACACTGAATATATTTCCAATTCGCATGGTCAAAACATGGGTCTTGCTAATAGGGCGTAGGACTGCGATTTCGTAGCACTATAAGCTAAATATGAAGTGCATAAACAAGTTAACAGGTACAGGTAACGCTTGGTAGGCAAAGGCTTAATGTTATTCGTTTAAAATGTTACCATTATGCTAGACGCCTATCCCTATTGTCCAACTGGACTGAATTGTTTTGTGGTCTTTCCTTTTGTGGTAGCTACCATCCTGTTTATGGAATAGTCATCATTGTATGGTTATAACTAACATAAGCCCTGCTGAAGTTCGCTGGAATATTGTGAGAGTGCATTCTCTATGACCATTTGATAACTTGTCAACAGCCCCTCCAGTATTTGTGAGCTTAAGCCTACTAAAACTAACATAACATGCACTGGATTGTACGTCGTTTATGTCACACGGTTTAAAGGTAGAAATCACTTGCAGTTAGTGCAACCTGCAAGTCTTCTTTGTGTAGCCTAAACTGAACGCCACCTTCAATAGGCTATTCATGCTGAATTGACCTGTTGAGGCATTCAGATTTAATCACAGCATAAATTGCTGCTTATATTATTATATAGACATTTTTAAATAGGCTAAACAGTTTTTGCATTGACTCTTGTCAGTTTTTATATGGCTTTGGCCACCAGCAGCACTATGAATGAAAGGAGTCGACTAACAAATCTGCAAGTTTTTTTTACATTTTATTTTAATTGAAAAATGAGTTTGTGTGAAAGAATAGAAAAAAACAGGCTGATTTTGCAGCTGTGCTTTTATTTTTTTATAATTTACACACATTTGCCTTCAATCTGATTGGCCAACATCTTTAGGCATCTTCTAGGCGTATCACTAGATTACTGATGGCTCCATTTTATTCATTTAGATTGCTATAGACCTCGACAGTCACGCCCACAGCCGATTCCGGAAGTAAGAATCCAATACAATTTCTCCATTGACAATTGGGGTATAAGCCATAAAAACGTAACCGTACACTTAAAACCAGTTACGGCTGGACTAAGCGATTGTGTATGCTCATATAAACGCCAAAAGTTCATGGGGCACCAACCTTGTTTTGAGATAAATGTATTTTATTCGCAATGTCTTGGATTAAGTACTTCATTACCCATAATCCTGAACAATCCCACAATCCTACAGTGATGCCTCTGATTGGTGGAAAGTCCGTTACTGTAAGGTTTCCCAGGTGGTGTCTAGAAGGGATACAGCTAAGGGTTAGGGTTAGGATTAGGGTTAGGTTACTTCCTGTCCTGATACTGTTTATTTCTATGGAGATTTCACTGGAGATTTCACTATCTGTTACGTGACTTCCGTTGTTAGCTGTATCCCATCTAGCCACAACCGGTTTCCCAGCGAAATCGCTGACCAAGATGGCAGGGTCTTTTACTGTCTATAACGGCTATAACACAAAACTCTTAATGTGATTAAAAACTTTCTAGACGAACATTGGTACTTGTATCAACAAGGATTGTGGTTTATATACTGTATCACACAAACGTCGAATCAAATAGACCACTGTAAATTCTAGTTTAAACACTCCAACTTTTCAGGTAGCCGACAGGCTAACCATTAGCATTTCATTGTAAGCCAGACAACAACTAACATGCTGCAACAGGTATAAAATATATTATATTTTAGTGACCTTGTTGTTTCTATGAACATGAATTGTTGTGTATAGGCAACATCAACTTAGTCGAGGCATAAAGACCCCTGTATATATTTATTAAGTACTTGAGCTAGTTGATAGCCAAATTAGCTCGTTTTGTCACAACCGGCTAGACACTGCAGTAAAATGGTTTGGCCGTACATGCCCCTGAGGCAACATTTTGCTGTTTCAAGGACGAGAACAA
Source organism: Alosa pseudoharengus (assembly GCF_046254945.1). Lineage (NCBI taxonomy): Eukaryota > Metazoa > Chordata > Actinopteri > Clupeiformes > Clupeidae > Alosa > Alosa pseudoharengus. Next base: position 1,303,199 of record NW_027468881.1, read on the forward strand.
GTGTCCAAAGGGGTGAAAACCACTTTAAATCGGGTCACATTATTGAGTGTTGTGTGTCCAAGAGTCAGCTTGTGGGTTTTGTAAGCCCCGCCCCTCCTCCGAGAGCACTTAGTTTCCAGATGTAAATTTCCTATTCATTTCTCCAATCGACGTCTGGGAAAATCCATTCAATAAAGAGTTTTAGACTAGGGGTGGGCGATATATATCGTCTGCGATAATATCGCGATTGGTGTTTTAACGATGTGCAAATTGACATTATCGAGTATTTAAATTACTTATGGGGAAAAACACTCGAAATCACGCATTGAAGACTCATACATTCCCAGGATGTATGCGGGAGAAGCCCCTGGCTTCAGCAGAGCAAGTGTCACGTGATCACTAGTGGGTCACAACCTAAAACGTTGTCCCACGCACGCCCGGCCTAATGTTTATTTTGTGCAGCGAGAGTAGCCTACTTGGGATTTTATGCGGCTACTTCTGTTCAAGTAGCATTGATGAGACAGTCACGTTTTTTCCTACACGGTATTATATGGAGAGAAAACATTAGCCTTTGAGTCAGTTGTAAACAAATAACTATTCTCATGTAACTCTTTTGTAAATGGACTGAAGTTCGCTCTAAATATCTACGTTTACCGATTATGCTAACCGTTAGCATCTCTATGGGATTTCTCATATACATTAGCCATAAGCTAACGCATTAGTTTCTATTCTGTAACTTGGAATGCTAGCCTACATGATTGCTCTTAAACAAAACATAGAAGGAAATAACTGAGATGTACTCTGTTGGTCTGCTTAGTTTTACAGTGAATCCTATGTAAAGGTTTGAAAGGAACTTCAGCTTCAGACTTTCTCTTGGGAAACTGTTAGGCCTATTCATCTTCTCTAATGTAGCTGAGACCATGTCATTGCCACACACACAAGTGGGGGCAGAGTGACAATGCATTGGTTGATTTGGTTAAAAAGTCACAGGTTAGGTTATTGGTTATTATTGTAATGATGCTATTCATAAATAATGAGCTGTAAAGTAACTCAGACTTTAACAAAAACTATTTTTTAAAGGATATCGACTAATTATCGTTATCGTCAAAATCACAAAAAATATCGAGATATTATTTTTTGTCCATATCGCCCACCCCTATTTTAGACCATGCAAATCATGGTGTCAAAAAACGTAAAAACGAACATGACGCCGTCTGTGATATCAACAATCAAGGTGCGCGTCATTTCCCATGGTCAATAAGTCACAATCCATATATTTTAGTGTTCAAGCCAACTGATAAAGTGAGGTAACCTATTAGATGCGCAAAGTGTAGCCTGCTTCAGTTCAGTTCAGTGTAGCCTGCTTGTTTGGGACATGCTGATGTTAGGCTCATTTGCAAAGTCCTCAATTCCTGTTGCCTTTCAAAGTAGGCTACTCGACAGGTTTGTCTATGATAGTAGTGTGCTTTGTTTCCATTTCCATATGGCGTTTTAGTTTTGATGGTTTCATGCTCTCATATGCCAGTAATTAACTGCACACCACACACTGGTTTTTGCCCTTTTTGTTCTCAACACAAGTGAAAGCATTCTTCAAGTATTAATGGTCATTTTGCCTTATTATGCCATGCTAAAATGATGTCTAACATGACCTGTCACAAACATTGAACATTGTCTATGTCAATGGCAATGGCTGGCATACAAATAAAGTCTATCAAAGGTCTGTTGAAGTCTATCGAAGGTCTGACATTAGATCTGAATGTAGCATTTTTAAATGGGCGATTCTTTTTTTCTTTTTTTAATATACATAATGTTTTTGAACAGTTTACTTAATGAGTTTCTAATAAAAGTATGCTGATAGATATTTTATGTTTTGGCCCTTCAGTTGAGTTTAAAATAAAATGGACAAAACAAAATAACAAACTTAATTTAATAAAAAAAAAAAAAAAAAAATAGTAGTTTGGAATAGTCGACTAATTGAAAAATTAGTTGTTAGAAAATTAGTCGTTAGTGGCAGCACTAGAACAGATAAATGATAAAAAGGCAAAGATATAACTTAAGACTGCATACATAGCTTTATTTCTGAGCAAAGGGACTACTCATCCCATGAGCCTTTGCTAATTATACTATACGATTACGACAATTATGATAAAATTATAATTTAACATGTTTACTTTTGAATGTAAAACAACAAGATGACTAACTTTTCATTTCATTTTGACGAGACATAACGAGCTGTAATCATAGGGTGCTAACGGGATGAAAGCGCAATGTTCACGCCAGAATAACATTACCATAACTTGTAGGGGTGTGAATCTCTCATGTAAAAGACGATACGATTCGCATCTAGATACATGGGCACGATTCGATATAAGAAAAGATACATGTTTATAAAAAACGATTCAGTACGATTCGATGCGATGCGATTCGATGCATTTCGATGCAGTTCAAGAATGGAAAGCATTCTGAAAGATTTTTTATAATTTGCTCAAGGTGCACATTCATTTTATATTATCAATTATCATGGTCATGGTTGTCAATTAGGCAACAAAATGTGTGAATATGATTATCTAAACTGAGGTTTGTTTCATATACTGTATTGAAATGAAAAAAGAATAGTCTACATTTCAGTCAAGCACAGCAGCAAAATACAACATAAAAATACATTTTTATAGACTTTACAGATTTTATAGAGTTATATCTGATTGTTTTCATGGAGCTGTAGCCTTGTTAAGGTAAGACAATACCGAAATAAAATAAAACAGTGCTTAAGACACTGTTGGCCTTTTCTCATATAGGCCTAGCCTACCCTACAAGAATAAAATAGGCTTACAAATCAATGAACTCTCTGGGCTTATTTTGTTCCAACAGTAGACCTAATGCCGAAACCTAAAATGCTGTAAAAGTCTGAGTGAATATGAACAAAATCATTTGCTAATAATTTATGCATCGTTTTAGCAGCAAAGGCCAAATTATTATTTAACATTAAGGAAATCCCTTCATCAAAGGTAAGGCTCCTCCACAGACTATTGTTGCTGTTTAGGAATGCTTAAAGTGCTTGATTTCGCGCTGGATTTCGAAAAACAAAAGCCGACCGAGTGCAAATTGTCACATGGTTAAGTTGCAATAGATGTATGGGTAATGAGGTCATTTGACAACTTTGGCCAATGAATGTAACCAAAAACGAACTGCATTACCCACAATTCCGTGCCACATATAGTTTCAAAACCGGAAGTGGGATGAACCGCGCTGCTTGGAACGTAAATGAGTCTGAGCGAGCAGAAAAGGTTGTGCAACGATTCATAACAAGTAAATCGATATAACGACTGGTTCATTTCAGTTTTTTCCGATACGGGGCTTCACGTATCGATGTAGCCGTATCTTACACGTTAAAAACGGATACCGATACATATCGGTTAATCTTTACACCCCTAATAACTTGTTAACGATCTATTTCATGTTCGGTCAGTAGCCTACTACTGGTAATATTTGTCATGGCATGTAGACTGCAAATTGTTCAATAATTATTGCCCAGATGTAGGATAGGCTACCCGAAATGCGCTAATTAAAGCCCACAGCATAATACCACCAAAGCGTGTTGAGTCCTAATAATAATATTAGTATTGTTACAGTACGTGCTAGCAAATCATGTTATCAAAGAAACAGACGTAATGTAGTAATGCACACAGATATATTGCAACAGGTAATGGTGTAGGCCTATCTCACGAAGACCTGAGTGGTTGGAACGTCGTACTTGTACACTGGGCGCAAAGAAGACTATCCTCACATTTTCCCCTTTGCAACTGTCAAAGAAATCCCATGAACACGGGAAGGCCTAGGGTAGCCTATACTGTACATCAGATGGCCTTAAGATTAGGCCCCTCTGCATAGCATTCAGTGATTTGCATGCAGTAATTTTAACACTGACCTTGATCTAGCCTAGTTTGGCTATTTAAAGCTACTTTATTGCCCAAAAACAACACAATGTAAATTAACTATAACAAACAATAAAGGACTACATATATAATAATTATGTAGGAAGTTTAGAAGTTTAGAACCCAGAATTGACCTACACACTACAAAAGTGCACCAAATTTAACACAAATGACTCAATACACTTGGAGGAGGTATGAGTCCTTTCTTCTCCAGATATCTTAGGATTTCGCCGTAGTATCGTTTTAGTATCGAGCATCGTGATATTTATGGCAGGTATCGTATCGAAGTCATAATTTTGGTATCGTGACAACACTAGTTCCCATGACATCAAGACATGACAAATACATTTAAAAAATAACAAATACAAAAAATGCCGGACGGAGCGGCGTAGTCGCCAGCGTACCTGTGACACCAACATGACCGACAACAAAACAAATAAAAAGTAAAAAAAAAAGAAAATACATTTAAAAAGGGGGAAAAGTGATGTTAAAATTAGTCCAATTTCCAAACCAGCTGAAAATGTCCAAGGGCAATGATGACCCGTGAAAGAGCTGTGTCTTCACAACCGATGCAACGCCAACAAAGTTCTTTACAACTGACCAACCCGGTGAATTCACTGGCAGTCTGGAGATAACGTTAACGTTGGGCCTTGTAGACTGCAGTCTGGAGATCACTGGAAGCACAGTCTGAAGTCGTGGGCGATCTTGTAGATCCGCAACTCGGTGGACTTTTAACAGCGACCGTTTGTTGCTCCGTGAGATTGCAGCTCTTCACCGTTAACGTTAGTCTGCAGTTGGCATGCAGCTCGCAGGTCAGCAACAGCTCGGCAGTCACGGCAGATCTTTCGCAGAGTAGCCTAGGTCCAGCTGTCCCGAGAGATCCCCTCGACCAGACAGTGAAGTGCAGCACTGCTCATGGATGGATGGAAGGATGTCAGAGGCCCAGCTAGGGCAAAAGCTAGCCATAGCAAGCTCCCAATTAGGGTTGGGTATTGTTTGGGTTTTATCCGATACCGGTGCTAAAACGATACTTTTAAAACGGTGCCGGTGCCGAAACGGTGCCTGAACCGGTACTTTGTTTTTAAAATATTTTAAATTAAAATGGTCTAAAGCATGAATTGCTTTTTTTATTGATGAGACAAATTTGAAGATTTTGACAGTAGCTCGCAATATCGCTTTAAAGTAAGCTACTTGGGCTCACGCAAGCTGTCAAACACTGTCCACTCATGTGGTGCACCCCTCTGGTTTATACATCCAGTGTTTATCATATGTTAGCTAACTGTATCTGGATGTGTTGCTATCAGAGCAAGACGTTAGAGATGGCGCATGACATGCAGTGATGCCTCTTATTAAAAAAAAAAAAAAAAACGCTATTTAAGCACCGAAATGAGGCACCGAAATCCACGTTGTTATTCGATGCAGTTACTACCATTTGTGTCGGCACCGGTGCCATATTAGAACCGTGTTTCGGTGCCCAACCCTACTCCCAATGGACAAACGTCAACGACATCAGCTGACTTAGAAGCAGTAAAAAAGGACTAAGAATAACACTAAACAAAAATAATGTAAATAAACAGGGAAAACATTTAACTAGACAAACCAATACAAAAAATAAACATGACATTACATAAAATTACGAACATTACATAAAAACAAACAAAAACATGATGCCAGACAGAGCGGCATGTCTCGCCAGCGTCCCCGTAACCTAGCAACCTATGATGTAACGTTATGGTGACAGTGCTAAGAGATCAAAGCTTTGGCATGCTAAGTAAACATTAGTCTTGCACATAATATTGAGCTGAATATTTAGTGGAAATAGCCTACTGTAGCATTGTGCTGATAGATAAAAAGTTGCCTATTTAAAGGCGCAGTCCGAACGAACATCACTAACCACTAGGGGTGAGCGATATGGACAAAAAATAATATCTTGATATTTTTTGTGATTTTGACGATAACGATAATTAGTCGATATCCTTTAAAAAAAAATCTGTAAAGTCTGAGTTACTTTACAGCTCATTATTTATGAATATCATCAATACAATAATAACCTAACCTTGTGACTAACCTAACTGTGACCAAATCAACCAATGCATTGTCACTCTATGACACATTTCCAATTCTGCCCCCACTTGTGTGTGAGGCAATGACATGGTCTAGCCAGCTACATTAGAGAAGATGAATAGGCCTGACAGTTTCCCAAGAGAAAGTCTGAAGCTGAACCTTTAATTAAGTATAGTAAGTAAGCTTTTGATCCCGTAAGGGAAATTTGGTCTCTGCATTTATCCCAATCCATGAATTAGTGAAACACACACAGCACACAGTGTACACACAGTGAGGTGAAGCACACACTAATTCCGGCGCAGTGAGCTGCCTGCATCAACAGCGGCGCTCGGGGAGCGAGGGGTTAGGTGCCTTGCTCAAGGGCACTTCAGCCGTGCCTACTGGTCTGGGTTCGAACCGGCAACCCTCCGGTTACAGGTCCGAAGTGCTAACCAGTAGGCCACGGCTGCCCATAGGATTCACTGTAAAACTAAGCAGACCAACAGTGTACATCTCTGTTATTTCCTTTGATGTTTTGTTTACGAGCAATCATGCAGACTAGCATTCCAAGTTACAGAATAGAAACTAATGTGTTTTTGGCTAATTTATATGAGAAATCTCATAGAGATGCTAACGGTTAGCATAATCGATAAACGTACTTAGAGCGAACTTCAGTCCATTTGCAAAAGGGTGACATTAGAAGAGTTCTTTGTTTACAACTGACTATCAAAATACTCAAAGGCTAATGTCTTCTCGCCATATAATACCATGTAGGAAAAAACGTGACTGTCTCATCAATGCTACTTGAACAGAAGTAGCTGCACAAAATCCCAAGTATGTCTCGCTGCACAAAATAAACATTAGGCGTGCGTGTGACAACTGGACCCACTAGCGATCATGTGACACTCTCTCGCATACACCTTCTGGATTTAGTGAATGTATGGGGTTTCAATGTATGATTTCGAGTGTTTTTCCCCCATAAGTAATTTAAATACTCGATAATGTCAATTTGCACATCGTTAAAACAACAATCACGATATTATCGCAGACGATATATATCGCCCACCCCTACTAACCACTAACATCAACGAACATCACTAACCACTCTGTGAGTTGCACAGTTTTGAAAACGAACGTTAAGGGTTGTTTTAAGGACATGTTTGTGCATGCCTGTAGCCAGCCACTCTGAAGCAGTCAAAGGCGATTCTAAACGAGTCAAAAAGTCGAGACGGGACCCATAGCCAACATTTCTGTGTCCACCATTCTAGTTCAAACAAACCAGAAAAGCGACTCAAAGTGCTAAATACTGCAGTGTTTCCCATACATTGACTAATCTGTGGCAGGGCGCCACGAAATAAAAATCGGCCGCCACAGATTAATATTCTATGTTTAGTTTAATTTAATTTAATTTAAATTAAATATAAGGTCAAATCCTTGCATTGCCATTGAGCTGCGCTTTTTACGCACGCAGCCTTTCCTTGCCCCGCCCCGCTCTCTCTCGTAGCCCGCTGCCACTCCTCTGCATGTGCATTTAACAAAATATTCACGATTGTTGAAGGATTGTTGTTGCCACATAGAAGCATTGCATAGAAGACGTCTGGCTAAATTGCTATTAAATCCGCTTAGCATCGTGACCATGCTGCGCAAATTTGTTCAAAACTGCTGCATTGAAGTGAACTCTGCTAAGGTCTTATCACAACATAGTAGGCTACATTGAAGAGACTAAACTAAGTTAAGTTATGAAATCAAGCAGTATCTCAAAGCTAACGTTAGAATACTGTTTGGATGTCGAATTTAGCATGCTTAGCCTACTTACAGCTGCTTGTCAATTTCGTTGAAGGGCTCATTTTATTGACTCTGACACTGAATGTTTGCAAAATCCCGATGTAAATGGAAAAGTGTTTTCCAAAATTCAAAAGTGCTTGTCCCAAGGAGAAGTACGTGAACCTTTATTTTAACTATGTAGAAAACGTTATGAATTGCATCCACACATCAGCAGCCTTTCAACTGTGTTACAATTGCAAGGGTTCCCTCAAACGTCTTAAAGTGACAGGCACTCAATTAGACCTATACACTACCAAGACGATCTTAATACCAATTCTGTGGGAAACACTGTACTGGAATTATCCTTTAAATAAAGGTAATCACCAAACGGCATTGTGTTAATTTGATGACTAAGGTTGATTAACTAGCATGCTCACTTGATCTGACTAATCCATCAGCTGTTTTCCACAGAAAAATAAACAAAAACAAAATATGTGCATCAGGTGAAGCTATAGCGATGGTAGACAGTGAGGGTCACTCAAATATATGCAATTTTAAACCCTGATCACATGCATATCATGTGAAAGTGAGGAACATGAGCTTTCCAATGCTATTAGCGGTTCTTTGCTGTGATAATCGGTTCACGGAACAATGAACCTTGAATACACATGAAATTTCTGCACAGCGCTGCGTCCATCTCCGCACCCATTACTCTCAGTGGTATATCTCACAAACTCTTCTCTCAACCCATAGCAAGCCAAACTGTAAACAATTATACAGTGGAAATGCACAGAAAAGTAAGGCAACTTTATTACTGTACTTTTTTTTTAAAGGAACTGTATAGGCCTGTGACCTATTCAATATAAATAATGGGAATGCCCTCAAATTAATTGTGAAATTTGCAAGGTGTCCTTAAAGATATTGTGCAAAAAGTGTTAATGTAGATGAGCATTTACCCAATAAGATAAGGAGATTTTCTGGTCATTCTTACATGAGTTCTTAGATAAAAATCATGCATCATTTTTGAGCAGTAATATAATTTTCCAACAGCATTGTTTTAGAAGTTGTATGCATTTCATTACTTGTTAGTGTACTTGCAAACATTCATATTGTAAACAAAACCACACAGACAGCCTTTTAGGCTTTCATAATTGTATTGTAGCTTCAGTAAACAGTTGTACATTTACTAAAAATGAGTGCAACCAGTATTTATGTCAGGGCACACTGAGCCAGGACTGGGAGGCTTTATTCCAAATGGTGGTTGACACACAGGAAGCAACCAGGGAGCTGTACAATCTAAGTATATGTCTGAAAACGCCCTAAACATGTTTGAAAAGCTATACCCATGGTTTCGTGAATTGAATTTCTTGGAACAGCAGAAGCAATGCTACGTATTCTTTGAAAAACTATTCAGATCAGATGTGGAGCAGTATTAAGATTTTAAAGGCTAATGTAATAGCCTACTGTAAACTGTGACACATTCTATTTAAAGGTATTGCTCAACACTATTGGTCGGCTTTAACCAAATCTTTCACTTTGAGCATGCGCTCCTGTTACCGCCGGGAGAATATGATCTCAAACTCATAGTGTATTTGTTTACATGCATCAGACAGTGCTGTTGTGACAATCACATTTCCTCTGAGATTAATAAAGTATTTCTCATTTTATTTTTATTTTTTTAGGTTTGGCATGGCATCACCTGTGATTTTTTTTTTTTTCCTGAGAGGGTGACCTGTGAGCTTCAGGGTAATTTGACTTGGAATGACCCACTAGCGCTTCAAAAAGGGAACATTTGGAATGACAAACAAACTATCTTTTCAGAGTGGCACATTATGTTTGGAGCACTGAAATTACTACTGTATAAATGCATTTGTAATCCAGAGTGTAATCTTTAAACAGTCATATGAAATGACTGGATAACTCTGGACATAAGCAGTGTAGTACAGAAGCAGAATTGAAATGTACCACAGCACATTACTTACAGCTGTGAAAGGTGGAAATAATGCAGAATTTTAATTTAGGTAATTTCATTTAAATTTAATTTAATTTAATTATCTTAGTCTTACAGTAGTTTCTAACATCATACCTAAACAGCCATATTTTCACGTCCACCATATTCATGTTTTAATCGGAATAATGAAAATGTTTTGATTGTGTATGAGTCATTTAAAGACCTTATTCCAGTTGCCAATTAAGATCATAAAAAAAACCTGAATAGGACCCCTAGCATATTTTAACTGGAATATTGGGGCATGTACACACATGTCGTAAAATGCCCCTTTCAGAATATAACATTACGACTGAGCATGATCATGCAAGGATGTTGCTCTGTCTTTTGGCAAACAACAAAAAGCGTGGCTAAAAGTTTGCACTTTTAGAGTGAAGATGGTCAATTTATGCATTTACAATGGATGAAAAACATTGCTAGATTTGTTGAAAAGGTGCAGATTTCATAGCATTTACAATATTTATACCATAAGATCACTTTAAATAGTTAAGCCAAGTATTTTTCATTTGTTGTACATCACATCACATCTTTGGCTTTTACCTGATTCAAGTAATCCAGGATAGGCTGTTTTCATATGGCATAGCCTATTCTTGATTACTTGTTTCAGGAACTTGCTGGAAGCAGCAGCCCACAGTATGGAACACTGGAGGATCTGATAATGGAGGAGAAGTCTGATAATATTTGTCTTGATCCTGAGAGTATGTCATTTATTTAACAGAGTTTGAACTGTTCCCTATGCTACTATAACATCTGTAAGGTAGAACAGTGCACGTGAATTATGTTGAGGAAGGAGCACATTAAAGTAATATACAAATGCTGTAGTTTTCATGGTCATGATTTTGGCATTTAGTTGGATTGGACTAGTCTTGGTCTGTACGGATAAAACACTTCAGCCAGCATGTCACATGTCTAACCACTCGCCTTTGTATCAATGCAGTCAGTGAGTTCCCCCCTCTGGCCTGCAGAAGAGGGAAAAATATAAGAGTGACAACTTACCAAATTTCCAAGATCAACTGGCTCCCATCCGTCAGTCAAAGGAAAATAAGTGGTTACTCTAGGCCATAGGTTCTCAAAGTGCGGCCTGGGGGCCAATGGCGGCCCGCGGAAACATTTCTGGCGGCCCGCGATAACATCTGTAAAACTGTACAACTGTACTGTGTGCTTTGAAAAGAATGAATCTCCATTTAGTGGTGTTTCGTGCCCGTCAGGTTTTCCTGTGGTGCTTTGGTAGCTGAAATTGGCCCTGAATAAGGCCTATGCTGATAAGAAGCAAGGCACACTGAGACTCAATAAGTTAATAATAAATTGTTCTCAATAAGTTTGTACTTGAAATGGACTGCAACCAGAACTGTTATATCCCAAATTTGTCTGTTGAGGGTAGAGAACCCAAGGGATTGTGTGTGCATTGCAATTTTTTGCAAGTTTTGCCAGGTTTAGCCTCAGTTATGAATTAAAATGTGTTTAATGCAATACATTTAAACTGTGGAGATGCAACCTGGTCATTAAAATTATTAAAAAATGATTTTTTTTCCAGGTTCTTTTTTTTTCTTTTTCTCCCCCCGCCCCTTTGGCGGCCCTCATTTCAATGTTGGCTTCCTGAATTGGCCCTCACCAATCAAAACTTTGGGGGAATACGTCCTCTTTACAGAGCGCCCAGACAACAAAAAGTCTTTTAACTCTTCCTTACTAGAAGTAGTTTATTATACAAGAATCAAAAGGATTACAGAAAAAAGAAACGACATACAAAAGTATATAAAAATGCCCCAAATAAAATAAAAGTTAAATATAAAAGTACTTAGTTTTTCCCGTGAGGGATAAGAAGTGTTAAGGTCCCTAGTTTAGTTCTGTCCTAGACAGCAAAAAGTGTCAGACATGGAAACGGGGCTCTGGGATGTTTCTCACCCTTATAGCTTTTATATGTTTTCCCATTATCATATATGGTATGCTTCTGTGCCCTCCTCTGTTTATTGAGCATGCTGTGTAGTGGGTGGCGGTCATTGTCCATGATCGCCAGCATCCTGCTCATGGTCCGTTTCTCTCATGGAGGTATTATATATATATATATATATATATATAACTGGAGAGAGTGATTAAGTCCCGCCCCCATTCATTTCAATGGCCCATGCTAGGCTAGCTATTTAAGCCAAAAAAGTTTGAAATTGGCCGCAGCCATCTTTATGAAAATGGCGTTTCATGGGTGCTCATTTCCAGCACCAGCTAAAATTAGCCAATTAGGTTCCACGTTATAGACAGAGAGAAGGTAAGGTACAACGGTGTGTCGTTGATGCAGAGTAAGGCCCGGACACACCAACCTGATTATCAACCGTCGGACGTCATCGGACAGTTGGGCGAGGTCCATAACTCGAGTCGGTTTGGTCTCTGCGTTCATTTTGGCCAATTTGACAATTATCATTTATCATTTATAATTATCTATTCCGTGTCTGAAAGAGTGTTTCATTGGCAAAACAATAAAATAGTACACAATACAGTATACATTTATATTTATATTTTCTTATTGCTTAATCAGAAAAGTATGAACCTAGTGCCATTTTGTTCCATTGGCTGCAGTTATGAAAATGTATTACATCTCGCGCACGTGCAGAATGTACGCTCGGTGTCGGCTCGGTGTTTTCCGAAGCCACTTTTTAAACCGACTTGGGGAGACGGGAGCCAACTGATCAGTATGACTGCTTTTCTGCCGACGGTCTGCCGTCGGGTTGGTGTGTCCCAGCCTTTAGATATTCTGTCAGAGGAAAGTAAGTTGTTCGGGAAACGCGCTTCACCTACCCTCGCTATAGGCGCAAATGTATTTCATTGGTTGGGATCACATTTTGGGGATGGTGGTGTAGAAGTTTGCCCCTTGTCTCGAAATCCTATAATGTGATAATATAATAAACATGGCGAGTCAATATTGAGTAAGGATTCACTTTAGGCTATACAAATAAAGGTCCCTAAATGTTTGGACTGGCTGTATTAGGCTATTAAGTGTGCAATATGTAGGCTGTACAATGAAAATGACTGTAATTAAGTAGACATGGGACGTAAGAAACTTGTGGATAGCTGGGATTTTTTCTGCACCCAGTGTGAATTTGCAGTTTGTTAAACCTAAATGTGCAAGCAGATGAAATGAAGGCAATGCAAATTAAACTTATCGATAGAAGCGCACACCCCTCAGGTGTATTGTGGTTCGAGAAACCAGGCATTTTAAGAGTATGCAACTGCTGTCACTATTAGAAACTTTCCTTTGACGCTATCTAGGCTAATAGTAAAGGGGACAGACAGGATTGTTGGATATTTTGCTTTGGCCTCGACTGGCAGCCTGACCATTTAAATCAAATGCATAGCCAATTGCTAGCAGTAGGCTATGATTCAACATTGTAATTTCGTTTGGTGGGCTCTGTATGATATTTGAAATTCAACTGATCTGAGCTTACATTATTGCTATATGCAATATTGTGCAAAGCTATAGTCTACAGCTGATTGATAAGTATACATACTCTTTTGATCCTGTGAGGGAAATTTGGTCTCTGCATTTATCCAAATCTGTGAATTAGTGAAACACACTCAGCACACAGTGAACACACAGTGAAGTGAAGCACACACTAATCCCGGTGCAGTGAGCTGCCTGCAACAACAGCGGCGCTCGGGGAGCTGTGAGGGGTTAAACTTCAGCCGCTTTCTACTGGTCGGGGTTCGAACCGGCAACCCTTCGGTTACAAGTCTGAAGTGCTAACCAGTAGGCCACGGCTGCCCCAATCTTACATCTGTTGCTCTCACAGATTCATATCTTCTCCATGAAACACATGTTAATGCTCAGTAGTACACGTATATGGTTCTTTAATGTATTTGCATTGTACTAAAACGTGTTCATTTTCAATATCCGGCTGAAACAGGTAGCCTAGTGGCAGATTTCTGAGTGCAGGGGACAAGCCGAGGTGAGCTATGAGACATACGTTCACACTCGGTAGGCTATCATGTTTCAACACACTTAAGGTCAATATCACACCGGAATTCTCCTTTAAATCTAACAAGTTATGCATTTTACAACAAGGTTTTGGATGGAAAAGTGGTGTTTAATTTCCATAATCTTTGTTTAGTGAACGCATAAAACAGTCAGTTTTTTGCTAAGAATTACGATCTTTGAGTTTGTTTATCGTAACCTAGCAACCGAGGCTTTAAGTGTTAAAAAATATTGCAATTTCAGTATATACAAGATGTGCCGTAGCACAGTGGTTAAAGGAGTGAGCTTTGATCAAGGATCTTTGGTTCAAGTCCAGCAGCAATCATTCGGCCAATGTTAGTTTTGGACTGGATATTTAAATGGCAACAAAAAAGGTTGTAAAAGTAGCCAAATAAGAGTTTGTTATACCAACCCACCCGACCTACCAATATGTGCATTAAATATCAACCCCACCTGAGGCAACCCGCAAATTGCTATCTTTGACGTTACAGTCAGGAACGCCTCATATAGGGATCACGTTTTAATCCAGTTTAGGAAAACAGTGCTCCTATAGGCTTAGCAAACATTACGAAAAAGCCCTTTCATTCCACGCCTAACTGTAACAAGTTCAACTGATATTACTCTGCCGGACTCTTCCGTCTGCCTCTCTCACTTTCACGCACGCACACGTGAAGCACTCAGGGCCGTTTCAAGGAATTTGGGGGCCCCAAGCAAAATGGACATGGAGCCCCCCCCCCCCCCCCCCACTGCACGCAAAGCCTACAGGAACCACAGCATAGCCATACAGTTTAAGTTCACCCACACTTTATATAAATAAAAAATGTTGACAGTGCAATACTGCAGTTGCATATATATATACTGTGCACTAGTTTTGAACATTTGCAAAAACACCACCGTACCATAAAATCCAATATAAATGTAAAAAAGTGCACAATAACTAAATCCAACATACTTAAACACACACACACACACTTAGATTAAAATTTTTCAGTTCTCACAAAGTGAGAAAATAAAACACTGCCATCTTATGCAGAAAAAGGATGCATTGTTCAAACTATAAAGAGTGCAGGTTGTATAGCAGTTTAAACATCCAACATAAATACAAGTACACACACACACACACACACACATAAGATTAACCTTTCAGGCCATCTTCATCAGTGGAGGTATCCTTAGGAAGAGCCTGAGAGCTGAGAAATTTAAGCAAAGTACCTTGAGGGAGAAAGAAAAGATATGTTAGCATTTCCATATTTTGATATTTAGAAGGGATGCAGCTGCTTTCACAACTACCAATGCTTACTGTAAAAACATCCCAACCTAATGTTATACATTGACCTAGGCCTACTTGTAGCTTAACATAGCATTTAAGCATTCTGCTGTTTGAGAATTAGACCTACGCACCTGATGCTTTAAAGACAGTAAACAGCTGGCGTGCATGAATACTACTAGACATGAATGTTCCAGTCTGCTTTGATGCACGGAATTTATAGTGTAGATTATCACGGTCGAATAGTTAGTATAGCAGAGAAGCTATGCCACTTTCATCAAAACCTATTACAAAGCTATAGCAATGTTATGTCATTAAATACATAAACAGTGATTCTGGAACAGATCTGCGTCTTCCTTATCCTGTTAATAAACATATTACAGTATGTAACCATATTTCGTCCGTTTGAAAAAAAAAGTGGCGCTAACTGTTCTAGTTTGTTACAAGCAGCATGGGCCGTCAGGCAGGTAGTTAACATAAAAAATGTTTGCTAGGCTAGCCTTCCTGCTGCGACATTACACCATTTGTACAAGACAAGTAGAGCTATTTTTTCCAGTGTAATTTATCACTTACCACTATCTTGTTTTTTCTTGTCAACCTCTTCCTTTCTCTTCTGGCTTCCGGAAGCATAACTCTGCTTCATCATCATGACTGCGAGGTTTTATATTTTCGCGGCAGCAGCAGAGACCACAAACCTGGCTGGCTGGCTGCTGTCATCGACTATTGAGAGGGGCCCCCTTGAGGGGGATCCCGGTATTGCCGGTAACAGTGTACTTTACTGCATTGACTATCAAAGGGGCGCTCACAGTTTGTCGTTGCATTTTATTCTTAACCAGTCGTTGTCTTGGGGCCCCTGGCCAGCTCGGGGCCCCAAGCAATTGCTTGGTTTGCTTGCCTTCTAGCGACGGGCCTGGAAGCACTGCCTTAAAAATAAATCCAACTGATAATAAGCTACTTTACCATGATAAGCCCATATAAAACTGTGATAATGGAATAATAATAATGGCACACGCACATAGACTCAAATAGACCTATCCTGTCCCGACTTGAAGTAAGCCTTTAGCCTTTGATGAAGGTATACCTACATTAAAAGAAGACAGCTTTGTGAATTATGTAAGGGATAACGGCCGCCGAGGTGTCCTGTTATACGGAATTAATGGACGAGGGCGAGGGGCAAGTTGCCTCCGCCCAAGCCCATTAATTCCGTATAACTGGACACACCTCGAAGGCCATTATCCCGCTTATCACCCGGTTGCCACTGTAAACACGCGGTTCTGTTTAAAAAGAAGCTCACTAGTTCAGCTTGTTGTACAACTTAAGCATGGACAATTAGCTTGTTTACAGTTGATTCCATTGTTGGGAAGCCTGCAACCAAAAGATTCTAGAGCGCTGCAACCGTCGTCCTACTATGGTTGTTATAGTTACCATTCATAAGCATTGATATGGAACGGTGTCCTGTTATTCAGAATTAAAGTCAAGTCAAGTCAAGTCAAATTTATTTATATAGCACATTTCAAAGCAATAGCATTGCACCAAAGTGCTTTACATAAAATAATAATAATAAAAATAATAATAATAATAATAATAATAATAATAACAATAATACATATACATTGGGGAGAACCGGCACAATTGTAACACTTTTTTATTTTTCCAATTCAAACTCGATTTACACAAAGACGATAGACTTTGAGATGTGAAATTTGACCAGAACAGAGTCGTACATGTCTACTCCATGAAAGTTGAAACAGAATTAAAAAAATATGTTATAGTTTGTCAATAATTTAACTTAACAGCGACATGTACCTTTGTTAAAATCTTGACGCAGCCATAAAAAAGTGCGGTACAGTTGTAACAGTATAGCGTAATGAATCTAACAGTGCTAAAATCGTGAATCCTATAACATATTTTAACACAAAACACTGCTGGGTTAAACAAAGAGCATCTGTTTTCATATAAAATCAACAAAAAAAGTCCAAATATATGACTGTTACAGCTAATTTATTGCATTATTGATTAGCCATTGCAGACCATATGTTACGGTGTTATGCTAGCTCACAATAACCTTTAAATATGCTTATTTTGGCCATGTCCACTTGATAAAACCAGTAAATATAGTTGATAAACTGCTTATTTCTTACATGTCTGAAGCATTTGGTCCAACAGTGATATTTCAAGTTGCTGTGTTAACTTTAATTGGGTGATCGCGGCACAAAAATCATAATCCATAACTCGCAATGAGAATGTTCGCGCATGCGCGATAAAATCAGTTCATTTTGCCATAGAGACAAGTGTTACAACTGACCCGCACAGGTCATGTTTTTATTTTCATTTAATTGCATTTGCTGTGACTATATAAATCAAATGGCACTCATGTTAACTTGAAACAGAGGGACTGAAGATATGAATGACATGTGATTGAAGTCCACACGTTCAAATTTCACGAAGCAAACTTAAACAAACAGTTGCGGTTAAAAAATAAATAAAAAATCGCGATGCTTGAATTTTGCACCTTTTTGCTTAATATCTCTGGTCGTATTTATAGTAGACCATTCATATTTGGATGGCTGTAAGATTATACATAATTACATGATATGTGTCTGTTTACGGTTCCGTAGCTACACCATATGTTGACAATAAAACACTGTTACATTTGTACCGCTGTTACAATTGTACCAGTTCTCCCCTACATATAAACATATATAAAAAAATAAAAAAAATTAAAAAAGGGAGAGGTGAGGGAGTCAGGGAGTGTTAAAAGCTAGGGAGAAGAGGTAGGTCTTTAGGTTGGATTTAAAACTACTAGTGGGGCAGGATTTCACAACATCAGGAAGGCTATTCCAAAGCTGGGGAGCATAGACAGAGAAAGCTCTGTCACCTTTGGATTTAAGAGAGGCAGAAGGAACACAAAGAAGACACTGGGAAGATGATCAAAGAGGTCTAGGAGGACAGTAAGGAATTAAAAGATCACATAAATACTGAGGTGCTAAACCATGTAGAGCTTTGAAAACAAACAGAAGAATTTTAAAATTAATTCTTTGTTCCACAGGAAGCCAGTGCAGTTTAGCCAACACAGGTGAAATGTGGTCACGTTTCTTAGATCCAGTCAGTAATCTGGCTGCAGCATTTTGGACCAGCTGGAGTCTGTTTAGAGTAGATTTAGTTACACCTACATACAGTGAGTTGCAATAATCAAGCCTAGAGGAAATAAAGGCATGTATAAGGATTTCTAAATCACTGTAGGAGAGAGAAGACTTGAGCTTTGCTATTGTCCTAACTGGTAAAAACTTCCCTTGACAACGCTGTTGACTTGCTTATTAAAAGTCAGAGAAGAGTCTAGGAAAACCCCTAGGTTCTTGACCACACTGTGTTGGTTAACAGACAGAGGGCCAAGAGACTTGCTTACATTGTTGACAGAATTTGGTGGTCCAAAAATGATTACTTCAGTTTTGCTGTCATTTAGCTGTAAAAAGTTGTTAGCCATCCAATTCTTAATGTCATTAAGACAAAGAAAAAGCTTTGTCAATGAGCAGGAATTTTCAGGGGCCACCGGTATATAAAATTGGGTATCATCTGCGTAGCATTGATAACGAATATTGAATTGATTGAAAATGGAGCCCAGGGGAAGCATGTATAAAGAAAATAATAGAGGCCCTAAAATAGAACCCTGGGGGACACCACATTTAATAGGAGCAGATGACGAAGAAGCATTGTCTAAATGCACTGAAAAAGATCTATCAGTTAAGTAAGATCTGAACAAATTTAATACAGTGCCTTGCAGACCAACTTCAACACCCAGGCGTTTTAAAAGGATCTTGTGGTCAAAGGTGTCAAAAGCAGCACTAAGATCTAACAGGACCAATAGGGCACAAGAGCCAGAGTCAACAGAGAGCAATAGATCGTTATGGACCTTAAGTAAGGCAGACTCTGTACTATGAAGTGGTCTAAAACCAGATTGAAACTTGTCAAGGATATTAGAGGTGTTTAAATAGGAAGAGACTTGTGACAGAACAACTTTTTCTAAGATCTTAGAGAGAAAGGGCAGTTTAGAAATGGGCCTATAATTTTTCAAATCAATGGGATCAAGGGAAGGTTTTTTCAGGAGAGGTTGCACAATAGCGTTTTTAAAGCCAGAGGGTACTACTCCATTAGCCAGGGAGCTATTAATGATGCTCAAGATAAAAGGGCAAATAGCACAACTGTGAGGAAGAGACTGGTTGGAATTGTTGGAGGCGGCAAACTACAGACTGATACAAAGCAGGATCAGAAATTGAGGGTGTGATATGAGACTTTATGTTGTCAATTTTGTCAATAAAGAAATTGAGAAACATCTCACAGGTTTCTGTTGTAGCAGGAAGAGAGGACATTGTAGTAGGAGGATTTATGATTTTATTAATTGTGTTAAACAACACTTTTGGTCTGTGAGCATTTTTGTGAATAAGCTCAGCATAGAAAGCTGCCTTGACAGTGATTTGATAAGCCTTAAGAGAATCTCTAAATATATCATAGGAGACCTGTAGTTTATCTTTTTTCCATTTTAGCTCTGCTTTCCTACAAGCCTTTCTGAGCGAACAGGTAGTGGAATTTAGCCAAGGAGTAGTTGACCTATTGGATTTACACCGCTTTTGTTTTAAAGGAGCTACAGAATCAAGAGTGGCAAGGCAAGATGTATTAAAAAGAGTAAGTAGATCCTCAGTGTCGGTGCAGGTGGAAAGAGAATCTAAGACAGCAGGTGAAAGAGAGAGCATACAAGTATTAGTGAACTGTGAGGCTGTGGTGGAATTAATAGCTCTGACAAGGGAGTAGGATAAGGGGGGTGGAGGGGGGGGACAAAACAGTTAAGATTCAAATAAAATCATAAAATGGTCAGACACACCAGTATCAACTATTTTAACATTGGAAACTGAGAAACCAGAGGACAACACTAGGTCTAGTGTGTGACCCTTCTGATGTGTTGGGGCCATAACTGACTGCACAAGGTTAAAAGAGTCCACAAGGCCTAAAAACTCATTGACCAAAGGTTTAGATGGGCAGCATATGTGGATGTCCCCCAAGATTAATAACTTATCAGCACGAGAGGCCATAAAAGATAGAAGTTCAGCAAATTCTTGAATGAAATTACAATTAATTTTTGGTGGACGGTAGACTAAGGCACAAAGTACAGATGCATTGATCTTAAACAGCTGTAGTTCAAAAGTAGAAAACAGATCAGTTGGTACAATTCTACATTTAAAACTGTTCTTAAACACTGTAATTAGACCACCACCACGACCAGAGACCCTGGGTGAGTTTAAAAAACTACAGTGAGCAGGGCAAAGGTCACCAAGTGCAATGATGTCATCACCAGAGAGCCAAGACTCGGTGATAAACAGAAAGTCTAGATGGTGGGACGTAAAACGGTCATTCAGAATAAATGCTTTGTTGGAAACAGAGCGAGCATTTAAGACAAAAAGGCCCATAAAGGCCACCCGCCAGCCAATCAGAAAAGAGTATTTCTTCTCTCCGGGTGATAATGTGTTTTAATCGCCACCGCCCAAGCAACACAACCAACCCATAATCAGCAAATACAATAGCCTAGTCCTACCTCACTATAGCTACCAATATAAATGCACTTAAACTGTAGGCCTAGACACACACTAACAAACTCTTATTTGGCTACTTTTACAACCTTTTGAGTTGGCATGTAAATATCCAGTGCAAAACTAACATGGGCAGAATGATTGCTGCTGAATTTGAACCAATGATCCTTAGATCAAAGCTCAGCACATCTTGTATATTGAAACTGCAATAATTTTTAACACTTAAAGCCCATCTTTCAAGATGAAGACCCCTGTGAATGAACGTGTAGATAAATAGTGTAGGAACTCGATTTTTTTTTATAGCTTTCCTGGCTAAATGGTATAAGTTAGGCCTATTAGACAACATAAATTGTGCTGGCGACCCAAATAAAATCTCCTGCGACTCACCCGTCTTTGGCAAACACTGGTCTAATAGGCCTAACTTATACCATTTAGCCAGGAAAGCTATCAGTTTTCTATTAGGATATAGTCTGTTTACCACAGTCGGGGCCCTCTGTGCAATTTTGCATTTAGAATAGCTCTGAAACTGGGGGGCGAACGCGTCGCAGAGGGGACAATGTGGACATCTCACTCGCAAAATGAAACATTTCTGTGGGGTGCCTGCCATGGACCTCGCAGTTGCAAAATGCAAGGGACATGAATCAGCCTATTAGCACGAACATTAACGGACACCAGCTCTTCAACTTCACTGATTAAAATCTAGTCAACTAAAGCAGACATCCATATGCCGGACATAAATGCGGATTCAACTTTCCAAAAAAAGAAACCTCCACAAATAGGCTACAATATAACGACTTGAGTTATTTGCTATGTTTGCATAGGAATTGACGGTGTTATGGATCCATTTGTCTGCAAAGCAACGTAGCCTACAACATCTCTCTTTAGAAATACAGGAACAGCTTATGCTGAAGAGTGACGACTGCGTAGCATGCAAGAATATCCCCAAGAAAAGTTTGAGAACATGTGGTCTAAAACAATATTGGTGGTTGCATGTTAGATCTGAAGTGAAATGGGTCGCGATGGTCTGTCATTTTTAAAAAGTGGGTCCCCAGAAAAAAAGTTTGGGAAACACTGCTCTAAATGGTAACCGGTTAGAGCATTATAGAAGAACGGTTAATAAAAGTCCTAAAAAAGTAAAAATGACATTGCCTTTACAAACTGATTTATGGGCGGTGTAACTTTACGCACAGAAAATGTCCTTGCTTTATTACAACAAATCTGCCAAATAAAACATATAATAAAGGATCAAAGACAACCGAAATATTTAAGAAACAATGTTTAGTCAGAAATAGACATCCAATATTGTGAATACTTCACACATTGAGAAATGAATAAAAAGAGCTTAATACATTTCATACCATAAATAAATGTTTCAGCATGAGCTATACATAGTTTTCTTCCCCTGATCTTTTTTCCCCATAAATAAGCCAAGCATTGTACATTCTCTTCAATTTCCGTAGATTGGGTTTTGAAGTATCCTGAAAAAAAAAAAACATAAAACATATTTTATTATTTGTAAAGCACTTTTGGTCATCCTTGATCCTTAAATGTGCTATAAAGATAAACTGACTTGACTACGAAAGGACCATTCACAACAAGAACTAGAAAATGCAATATATACAAAACATATATTAACATAAAATGCAAAACAAACTTTTATTTGTAAACAGTTGTGGGCAGAGGAAACAGTTGACGGGAGTCATAGTTGATGACAACTGACAGTTGAAACGGCTGAACAGTTAAATAGTTGAGTAGTTTAAATGGTTAAATTATTTAATAGGGAATTATTGTAGTGAGGACTTTTATTTTGAAACAGTTGTGGGCAGAGAAACAGTTGGTGGGAGTCATAGTTGATGACAACTGACAGTTTGAATGGCTGACCAGTTAAACAGTTGGATAGTTTAAATTCTTGGAGCATTGTTTTGAGCATTTTAA
This sequence comes from Alosa pseudoharengus, assembly GCF_046254945.1. Classification (NCBI taxonomy): domain Eukaryota; kingdom Metazoa; phylum Chordata; class Actinopteri; order Clupeiformes; family Clupeidae; genus Alosa; species Alosa pseudoharengus. Next base: position 1,325,667 of record NW_027468881.1, read on the forward strand.
TATGCATTTATTAATATATCAAGTGTTGTTACCAGTGATAACAACGCATCACGCAAACGTCTCCAATTAGGCCTCTGTCATAAAATTTGTTACAAGAATGACCGTCATGCTGTAGCACTCCACCATGCGTAAAGTCATTAAAAACTAGCTCGTCGTTCCACGTTACCCTAAAGTAGCTACAAAATGGCTAGAAAACCATAGATTATACAACTGCCGAATCTAGCAAGCATTTTCGTGGCCCACTGTTGCGATAGCCTCGTGAGACCATCCTGATCTCGCGAGCTTCAGGGTTTCACTCGCAGATCAGTCTGGATACTTTCCGTTAAAGAAAATTTGGAGCAGTTCACCAAACGAACGTCCAATCAGCGTTGGCTTTGAGGCGGGTTGAGGTGTGACGCAACGAACAACATGACGGCAAGTTTTATTCAAATTAGAAAGTATTCCTGGGTAAACTGTGAAGCTATGAGTCTCAGCCATGCAGCTGGGAGGAATGAACGACACAGACATCCTCCACGGCTGATTCCAGAGTCCAAAAGTTCTTCACTGAAAAGTTCCCAGATGGATATGCCGGGCAAATCCATCTGGCGGAGTCAGGTTACTGTTGCGATTCCTTCGTTTGTATTTTGCAGAAGGCAGGTAGGCCAGTGGTCAAAATGACACGATAAGCATGTGTGAGTAATACGAGTGATTTTTATCGAGGGAGCTCCAATATAAGTGATAAGGCTATTTAACAATAAGTAATGACCCAACGGTGAACCTTAAAAACTTACGATTGGTGCAGCTACTTTCATCCAAACAAAAACTTTTCAAATGACTGGCACTTGCCTGCCCAATGTTCTTTCTGTTATTTTTTTGTTTTGTTTTATTGACTGTGCGCCTCTGCATTTTAATCATTCGTAATGACATTCATTTGATGCCCCCTCAAATTGAGCTACACTGCCCACACAGCGCGTTGAATGCATGTGAATCCTGCTTGTGCTATTGTTATTGCCATGGTTTACGTGTGGTAATGAATGAAGCCATGCCGCGCATGTTATGCGCCAAGGAGATTAGACTACACTAAATTACATAGGCTACTCTACATTATGGTTTGTCTGTTTATTGTATGATACAACAAAATGACAAGCTACAGACCATATTCATAGACTTTGGTGGAAAATTGTAGTTTGGGTGAAGACATTAGGCTACATTTTGAAGCTAATCCATGTCATTTAATTGTTTATTCGGTTCATGTTCACGAAAGCTGGTAACAATTTGGACTTGGCCTTACGCACCGATGTATGTGGAGGTGCGAGTGTGACCGTTTTTGCAATAATGTCATTAAAATAGCGTCCCCCCACAAAATCCCCACTACACCACTGGTAATAATAGACTAGAAATACAATTCCAAGGAATTACCAGTCCATGAAAATGCAAAATATATGATGTAAAATATAGTGTTAAAATAGATAACTTAGCTCAGTGGTTCTTAACTGGTCTGGCTTTGGGACCCATAATTTCCCATGTTCATTTAGTCGCGACCCATATCCAATATTTTTTTTTTTAGTGTTCAAGCCAACAGATAAGGTGAGCTACTGTACATGGTAAGACACGCAAAGTGCCTGTAGGCCTACTTGTTTAGAACATGCTGATGTTTGGCATTACATTTGTGAAGTCTTCAGGATATTACTGTAGATCTGACAAAGTAGCACTTAAAATGTGTGATTATTTATTTATTTTTTTACCCAGAAGCTCCACGATCCACCCAGAATGGTTCCGCGACCCACTTTTGGGTCCCGACCCACCAGTTAAGAAACACTGACTTAGCTAATGTTTGCTAGTGTTAAAAATGTTAACAATGCTGACTTTACCTGCTGACTAATGCAAATTACTGATTGCTTTTAAAGAATTTCAATTGCACATGTACTCAGTTTCTTTCAGATGGTGGTGTCTTTCTGCCATCTGTGAGGCTGCAATGATTACATTATTCCAACTAAAGTAATAGGTGCTATTATGACAACTTTATGGTGTGTTATAACAACTTTAACCATCAGCAACAGATGGAAAATATAATGTTAACTGAAATAACTGGTGAACAAGTAAGCAAGACACCAACAAACTATTAGGCCTACAGTAGGTGAATTCACAATTGCACTGAGGGGAGATTTTTTTAGTTTTGCAAAAAGGGCATCTGGGGGGGTCGCAAATTTGTGAGTAAACACTTGTTAAGCTCACCTCATCAAGTCTTTCATTTAACCCACCGTTGGCAGAAGAAACAATAGGATAAAGAGAGTCCACTATGCTTTGCCTGTCATTCTCACTTGTCACTTTCTTTCTATATTTCACCCTGGCATGAAATAGATTTGCGGGAGATTCTAATTCACATGCTCCAGTGAGCTTTCCGGAGAAGTTGGAGTTGCTCGTTTTTGCATAGTTTTAAGTAAAATATCGTACCGGTGTACTTTGATGTGAAAATGCGTGGTAGCTACACAAAACGCCTACAGGTTGGCAGGTCTGCCTAGGTGGTCTTTTTGGACCTTGCAAATGCTTTTTCATCTGTGCCTCAGAGTCTGTCATTGAAGGCATTCAGCTACTTTCAGGTCCCTGAGAAGATTTCTGCTTTAGTTAGTGCATTTTGAGGACTTTCAGGTAAGTATACCACATCCTTTGGAGGTTGGCATCATGGCTGCATGTACCATTTCACCATTAGTTTTCACCATGACAATGGAGGTAATTATAAGGGCATCAAAATGGGTTGTTAGAAGGTGAAAGGCTGCAGGATGGCACTTGGCTTCCTCCTATCCGAGTCTACATAAGACACTAACACACAACAACGGCTCCATGTACCCGTCAGTTGTTAACCAAGTTGAATGGTCGTCAGAAATGGGCAAGGATGTATGTGAAACCTAGCAAACGTAAAAAAGTGAAAGACTTGCACACGGCCTTTGAACGACTCAACTTTTAATAGAAAAAAGACACAACGTTTCGATCTTACGATCTTCTTCAGGCATCTTAATGAATAGAAAAGCACTGCCAGTATAAAAGCACAAAATGGCCTGTACAGATAATTAGGACAAGTGATGTCAATCAGGTATATTAGGCTATTAAGCAATAGGCATGAGTACGCCCATTTGAGGGCAGGGCAACACCAACATTGGCATACAAAGTACACCTACAGGTGAAGTTGATAATCATAGAGTCCCGCCTCTGAACACCAATAGACTAGGCATTACAATCAAAAACAAAGACAACAAATGTATACAAATGCAAAGTAAATACAAAAAAGACAAAAAGAATTACAAAAAAAAATGTGTCATTCTTTTTGTCTTTTTTGTATTTACTTTGCATTTGTATACATTTGTTGTCTTTGTTTTTAAACCTAGCAAACGTAGAAATGTATCTATTAAGAGGGATAAACTTTAAGAAAAGCTTTATAGTGATGGTGACATGTTTCCATCTATTGTGGAAAAACCTGTGAAGAGTTCAGGCAGGTGGTACAGTTCCACACTGAATGACTAATGACAGGTCTTGGTGCATAGACAATTAATTGTTGAGGCTATCCATTCCATCGATAGAAACTTTTTGCCTGGCAAGCTTAAGTTGGGATGCTTACAGTTTGGGCCCTTGCCATACATCTGGAGGCCTTTGTCTGTGCATGACGGCCATTTCAGAGGTGGAGAAATTTGAGAGAATTCTTAACAATGTAGTTAGGAAATGGTTTGAGCTAACTATATTCCCTTTGAAGAGGTGATGGAGGAAGCCTTTGAAAGGAAGAAGTACGCAGAACTGGTAGCAGAGGTTAGAGAACTTGGCTGGCAAGCACACATAAGAATGGAGATCTGCTAAAGGCTTTGTAGCAAAGTCTGCCACAACACTTCTGTTAGATTTTGGTTTTTGAGGACTGTCACTGTAAAACAGTGGATATGGCTAAGGTGCTCACAGACTACTTGGGGTAATCATATAATCTGAATTGACTCTGTGATGTGTGAAATCTTTCCGCTGTGTTCCTGGACTGCATCAAGAGCTTGCATGTCAGCTGGGAATGTTGCTGATCGGATCATAAACGGCCACAGCAAAAAAGAGGAATGACTAAAGAATTAATTATATTGATTGGTATGTTGATAAGTTGCTGATCAGATCATAAACGGCCACAGCAACGAAGAAGAATAAGCAAAGAATGTGTCGGTATTTGTTGGTAGAGAACCCCAAGTGGTATCAGATTTACTTTTACCTTCTGGAGGTGTCATGGGTCTAATTCAATACAACACCAATAAAGGAAGGTGCCTGCTTAAAAATCCTTGAGAAATGCTCTCGAAGGTTGTTCTGTTGGTGATGTTTTTTGCCCACAAAGGTTGCTTTGTTAGTAATTTGTTTTTGACGGTAAATAGGCTTGGTTGTTGATTGGCAGCTGTGTGAAATCCCCTATCTATAGCACTACAAATGTAACATCTCTCCTGTGTGTATTTTAAAAAAAAACAATTATCAAGGGCCCATACTGAAAATTCCTAGAGTCTTCCTTTACAGTTGATGTCAAGCCATTACCATGTTTGTATGTTAGGGTCAGAAAGATACATTCAAATTCGAGCAAGTATGTGACTTTCTTTATCAGAATAACCTACTAGACCCTATGCAGTCTGGTTTCAAGAGTGGTCATTCTACTGAAACTGCTCTTCTGTCTGTGACTGAAGCATTGAAAGTAGCTAACTCCTCTGCTCTGAGCTCTCTGATTGAAAAATCCAATAAGTACTTAAACCTTCTCATTCTCATTTCAATCAAATACACTGACAAACACTAAAGAGAAGCAAAACTACATTATTTACCATTTGCTCATTGTCCAGGTACTGGAGGTCCACGACTGGGGTAATGGAAGGGCGTCCATGAGCACATTGGAATGGTAGCTGGCAGGCTGCAAGGGATCTCACCAGACTACGACATTCTTCCTGACTTAGACTATGGTTAAATTTGATTGCTCCTGGGAAGTATGCATCAGTTCAGAGAGAGAGAGAGAGAGAGAGAGAGAGAGACACACACACACAGCATTAGCTTTTATAGAACTGATAAAGTTCTGGTTCATGGTAATTCTTAAAAGTACACAGAATAAGTTGAGTATTCATCATAAAGCTATAATTACAGCACCCGCCACATTTACTGGCACACCTAATGAAGTTGTAAAAAAGAGACCCCCCCCCCCCCCCGCCCTTTTTTTTTTGCAATTACATTTTTTGCAATCTCACCATGAAAAAATGACAAAAATATTCATCATCTTTACCTATTCTGTCAGGGATGTGTCCAAGGTATAGAGAGCTGAAAGATATATTAACACCATAACCCAAAACTTTTGTAATATTTGTTGTCACATCTGTCCAAAAGGTCTGGATAGCAGAACAACACCAAAAGACATGAGCATGATCAACCATGGTTTCTCCACATTCTCTCCAGCAGCATAACTGGCTACCTGTTTGTTTAGCCTTTTGCTTCAGAGTAATAAAAAAGCTAATCAGATTTTTTCCAACAAAAGTCTCTCCAGGCCAAGGAGTTGGTTGTGGATGATTGTATTATCATACCGGATATGTAATCATCCCACCTCTTGTAACTTTCACCTCAGGTGCTTTAAACACCATGTCCTATTCTCCACACCTGACTGTCATATGCATTTGTCATTGTTTACAGACCTTAATGTCCGTATTGACCCTAGGCAGATGGGTCAGGCCCTTGAGTCGTGGATCTGCTCGAGGTTTCTTCCTATATGTATCTCCAATTCTAGGGAGTTTTTCCTCGCCCCTGTTACCCATGGGCCTTCCTTCTGTCTTTCTTCCTTTTCTTTTCTCCCTCTTTTCTTTTTCTCTGATTGCCTACATTCTGTAAAGCGCCATGATACATATGTAATGTTTTGGCGCTATATAAGCACAATAAATTGAATTGAATTGAATTAAATTGAAATTGAATTGAATTGTATTCTCCAAACATTCAGCCATATGTCCTCAGTAATTTCAATGTCCAGCTTTTACCCTGCGTTCCTTCACATAGTCTGTGGAGTCCTTTTTCAGTGATGTGATGTCATAACACAGCTTGCTTATTAGTCCTTTAGTACCTCCAGAATTATAGGCATGAGCAAATAATTGAATAACAGTAACTCTCTTGGATTAGATCCTTTAATAATTTTCCAAAAATAGTCACAAAGTAGTAGATACCTGAAAAAGTCCTGCTTACTCAACCCATATGTCTGGCAAAGGTAGTCAAAACTTACAAGCTCCCAGTTCTTAGTTATCTTGCATAAACAGGTGATACCAGAATACAAACATTGTCTGTATCTACGGTCAATCAATGCCGATATGTAGTCAGGGTCATATGCCGGCCATCTAAGCAGTTTGACCTCTCTCTGTAGTTAGAAGTGTCGAACAACTTCTACCCATATTTTTAGTGAAAGATTCACCCACTGACTTTCTATTTGCAATATTTCTCTCTCTCTATCAACACAGCCTATCAATGCCTGGATTGGTGTATTTGTTAGAGAAACCTCTATAGTCTTCCATCTGGCTTCATACAATGGGTTACACCAGCATACAAGAGGCCTCAACTAAGTTGATATATAATAATCCTTTAACGTTGAAAGGGCCATGCCCCCCCCCCCCCCCTCCCTCGGTAACTGAAGGGTAGAGAATTTTACCCTGGGCCTCCTATTGTTCCAAATGAATCGCGACTTATTCCATTCTCTAAACTGTTTTAGCGGAATTTCGATTGGAAGTGATAGAAAAAGATATAATAATCTGGGGAGAATATTAATTTTAACTGATCTGATTCTATCACCAAAGTCAAGAGGAAGAAGTCCCCACCTATTAAAATCATCGTGTATCTTTTTGTTTATGTGATTATAATTTACATCAAATAACTGTGATTGGTCTTTATGTAAATACACTCCCAAGTACTTAAATTTGAAATTGTATTTCTCAATAAATTCTTGTGGGGGGGTGTAACTGAATGCAATAGCTTGGGTTTTCTGTACGTTAGGAACATATCCTGAGTATGTTCCATATGTTTCCAGCATTTTCATCAGTATGGGCAGGCCAGAACCTGGGTCCCTTAACGTAACTAGTACATCGTCTGAATATAGACTCACTCTATATTCCTCTCCCCCTATAGATATGCATTTCAATTCTGTCTTTAATATACTGCTTAAACAGAGGATTAAGCAGTATATTAAAATCTCCTGCACAGATTAGTGTTCCAAAAGTTTCTGATGCGAATAAATCAAACACCTTTCTGTAAGCCTAGCTTTTTTAACTTTTCGTGTTCCAAGTGAGTCTCCTGCCAAAATGCTATGTTGATCTTCTCAGTTTTAATCTTAGCTATCATTTTACTGCATTTAATTGGATTATTTAGCCCATTCACATTCAGAGAGAGTACGTTATAGTACTGATAAAGCAAAGAGTTTACCTTTGTAATGTTGTACCCCACTGACCTCAAACAATCAACAAAAAGAAAAAAAATAAGAAAACTCCAAGAACTATAATACAAAGCGTTGAACAGAGCTTCCAACAAAAAAGGTGTTGGCCACAGAATGGGGTCCCTCAACAAGGAAAAAAAAGTATTGTGGCTTTCAGTCTATGATATAAAGGTATCAGCAGTTAACGTAATCCAACAATGAGGAATTATTACTGGTTAAATCATTCCTCCTCCGCCACGGGGCCTGTCTCCGTCCTGCGATACCTTCTTCAATCTCTCACGAACCTGTTGCTGGAACTGCTCCCTCTCTCCACTGGGTCGGGTCTCAGTCATCTCCCATGGCATCAGTCTGGCCAGCATTTCCTCCGTAATGCCCTCGGTCTTGGTCCCACAAATTACTTTGTCCATGCTAAGCCCACGCTTTCGCAAATCCTCCACTGCTTGTATCGCGTTGTTATACGTGACCGGGCCCGTCTTAAAATGAACTCGCATTCTAGCTAGGGGAGTCTGGAAACGTATTCCATTCTCCTTCAAGGCCTTCTTAACGGTGCATATTCCTTCCTCCTCTTCTGCACAGCCTCTGCACAATCATGGTCAAAATACATTCTTTCTTCCAGGCGGTATATATTATCTTCTCTTTAACTGAGAACTGGAGGAAGCAGACCACCATAGAGTGCGGTGGAGCGTTTGCAGTTGGTTTCGGTGCCTTTGCCTTTGCCCCAGCAAGATCATCTCCCAGTTTCGTCTATCATATTAGCGACTAACACAGCCGTGGGGCTGCCCTCTGCATCCTCTGGAATGCCATAAATTCGAATATTTTTGCATCTGGAATGTCCTTCCAACTCGGTCACCTTCTCTTGCAATGCTCTCTGACTAGAAAGCAGTTGAGTGAGAGCACCCTTGACTCCAATGTCCCACCACTCTGCATCGGCCATGTTCTTCGCCAGTTCTGTAACACTCTTCTCCAGTCCTTCTATGTGGCCGGTCAAATCTTGCATTTTTCTGTTTGTTTCTGTCGTGAATTCGGCAATTTGTTTTTTATATCCTCTCCAAAGCACTTGCGAAATACGAACAGATCACTTTTCAGTTCAGCTCGTAGCGTTGCCATTCCTGTAGCCACAACCTCGCTCCGGCTTCACGAATTGACACCAAACTTTCGTTGCCTTCATAGTCTCCATCCTGTAGGATGTCGCTGGCTACAGCCTCTTTCTCTATATCTCTTCCCACGTTATTTTGTGTCCGTCCTCCTCTCTTGGATTTGTCCCCGCTCATTATTGTATATATTAATCGATTTGAGTGAATAGAATACTGAATTAAATGGGGAATTTTAATGCTGATACCGGAGCTGTGAAATTACGCAGCCATGCCAGCTAGCTCGCCACCGGAAGTCTCATTGTGCGTCTTTTTGAAGGAATAATATGTAGCATTTCTTCTGCTGTTCCAAGCAATTGAATTCACAAAAATATGATTGTAGCTTTTCAGACCTGTTTTCAATGCCTTATCACATCCAACCAGGCTGTTATTTTGTTAATGCAGCAGTAAGACTTTGAGCAAAACATGACATATTCATACCAACTTTACCAGGGGTGCCAAGGAATGTGGAGGGACGATGTATGTTTAGTGTAAGTATGCTATTAATCACACAGGTTTAAAGATGTAGAATAGAATAGAATTAAGGCTGTCAAAATAACACATTAATTTCGATTAATTAATTACAGAATTAATGACGCGTTAAAAACTTTAGCGCTGATTAATCGCATTTCATAGTGACATTTGACCCAGTGCAGTGTGGCTATCGTGACTGAAGGAGGCAGACGAGAAAGCACTGCTTTGAATGAAACAGTTAGCCTACGTTTTAAAAAGAACACCCGGACCAATACTGTTGACAGGAGCATCAATCTACTATTTCTACAGTAAGATGCCTGAGCCAAAGGGAAAATTATCATAAAAGAGAGAGACATTGAAATTTAAACTCTATAATGTTGGTTTGGCTCTTCATTGATTCACTCATCTGCCAAACTTGTTTTTAAGATGTTCATAGCAAAAATGGATGCATGTGATTAATTTAGATTAATTAATCACAGAGTATGTAATAAATTAGATTAACTTTTTAAGCGATTGACAGCCCTAAATAGAATAGAATATACTTTAATGTCCCCATGGGGAAATTTGTCTTGGACTCATCAAAGCATAACTTAGTAATAGACATACATCAACATGGACATGACAGACAACACGTTACATAATAATGTGCACCATCATATGAGGAGACATCAAAACCATTAGTAATCTGGACTCACCATGACAGGCCTGAGATGCTAGTACATTATGTACTGTTAGTGGTAGGGTGGTCTGTAGTCTTCTTGTCAAACGCAGCGACTAATGGAAAACACTATATTTTAGCAATATAATCAACACACCATTAAATCTTTATGTAGACTTGTGAGTTCCTGTTTAAAGAAGTGTTATGTATTGATAATGTTCAAATAAATAAGGGAGGTGGCTCACCTTAATCTGCTCTCGGAGATACTCCTAATTTTGCAGTCAGTAAGCAGGAGAGAATAAAACAGCATTTTGAATGCATGTTGAAAGCTTTTGAATATCACATGCCCCCACCCCCCTGGTATAGTTTGAAGAGTAAAACCGCCCTCTCACTTGTTTCCAAAAACCTTTTTACAACCTATTATCCAACTGACAACAATAAACATAACTGATGAGTGTGGCTGAACCGTTTCCCAATTTTTAGGGTATTTTTTTAATCTTTTGTTGTACCAGGTCACTATGCACTCTCTAAATCCACAATATGGTTATTCTTAATATGGTCAATACTTGGAATATTAATGTCCGTGTAAACGTTTTGTGACAGATGAGGCGGTGAAGTCCCCTCTATTTAGGCTACCTGCACAAAACACACCCAAGTACGAAAACCCTTGCTTTTCTTGTTAGCGAAATGGTGGATGTGATGTCCTGACAAGTTGGAATTAGTGCAACCACAATGATTAATCACTATGACTTTCCAAAAAATCAACAAACTTTATCTCTCACCACTGCTCAGACTACACCTGCAAAGACAACAGAGCTCAAGTGCCAATTTAATCACAACTCTCGGGCCCTTCAGAAGACTGAACCCAGAAAAAGGACTGGAGCACACAATTAGTTATTCCGAGCTTTACTGGTGCTGATGATAAACATTTCAATGCGATAGCGTCTTCATCAGTTATCAGAGTGTTTGTGTTCAAGCAGCTCTTTAATTTTGTGAAGGAAACGAGGATGGAACGATAGGAACGATAGGCAGCTTGGACCTGATGCACATAAAAAAATTACTGAAATTTGGCTCAGTTTGATTTGACGTGAAGCAATTACTCCATAGTACAGTGTTCCGTACCCAACCCTAATAAAAATGTATAGTTTACGTACAATATGCTCTAAAGAACTGATGTTCCTCAGTATTTGAGTGTCATACATTTCTGTACATCCCATTTCCTCTTTCCATAAACGGTTCTCTAATGAAGATTATGCGACATCCATTGTTAGGATAGTGAGGGCTGTCCCTGAGTCAGACAAGTGACTATGTGATACACAGCTCTGGAAAGAATTAAGAGACCACTGCAAATTTGAATATGACCGTCAACTCATTTGAATGTCACTCCGCAACCATAGGATGACATCAGACAAATGTGCAGTGGTCTCTCAATTTTTTCCAGAGCTGTACATTAAATGATGATTAATTGTAGATGGTAAAACAATGAATAACAGAACACAGGCTAAGTCTCGAACAGTAAAACTGCACAGACCCCAGAATTCTACAAGCCTCCAATAGCAGGAGAGACAAAATGCATATGGGGTATTGTGCATTTTTGTGAGTTTCTATCCATGAAATGTCCATGTATTGTTATATGCCTGTATGCAATGGTTTTGTCTAGACACAATGTATTTGTGTGCAATCAACCGGTATAAGATCACTTGGATTTGCTGCAGGAACTTTGTTGCTGGTAACATGTCCCCAGTCGTGATTTCTATCCTCGATTGTAATTAAAGATGGTACCTTTTTTACTGCTAGCTGTGTTGCCTTATTGCCAGAATTTTTCCCACAGAAGTTATTGTAAAAAGCCTGTCACGGAGCAGTTGCCATATCACTGGTCACATAGCAGAGTCACATAGCTCAGCTGGAGGCTCCCGCAACTGTTGTAATGAGGTGTACGTCTGTCTGTCTGCCTGTCTGTAACTGATGCTCGTAAGGAATTTTAGGAAGTATGTGATTAGAGTGACACAATCATTAAATCTCATCAAGGATTCCCGAGCTAACAAAGATCCAGCTTTGAGAACTACAATTTTCCTATGGTTTTTAGAACAACAACAAAAAAACACACATACATCATGCATTAGAATGCTGAATGACAGGCAAACTTATACCTCTACTAGAGACTTGACCACAGAGAGTCTACCACGGCGCAACTTGGTGTTTTCTCTCTCCAGAAAACATGCAGGAACTTTCCGCAATAACACACACGACTTGTCACTGTGAGGAAATTCCATATCCAGTCCCAGAGAGCTGAGAAGAGGCTGGCAGGATCTGCAAGAGTATCAACAGCATCACATTAAAAAAAAACACGGTCACAAAAAAATACCTGTCTAAAGTAGTTCTTAGATATTTAGTACATCATATTCCCTCAACTACAGAATTATGATAAAAACAAAGTCTATTTCAATGTGAATAGTTGCAAGAGTTCCACACAGACCTCAGAGATAAAGAAGACTTCAGAAGTACACGTCTGTGCTCATAGGCACAATATACTTTACAATAGCACAATTCTGAGCTCTGGGGGACCTGTGCATCACGGTATTGGAGCTAACTTCCCAAGAGCAAATAAAAATATAGGCTTTACAACTTCCAATTGCAACGACCAAATGTGGTGTTGTTTTTAAAGGAACGTGCCGACTTTTTGTGTGTGTGCTTACATTAAGGGATACTTCGCCGATTGGCATTAAGCTTTCATTAGAAATCATTAGAAACCTGGTAGTATTTTCGTATGATCACATTTCTCTCCCTCATTTTCCCCTGAGACAAGAGATATCTGTATTTCCTGCCTGGAAAAAAATCGGCCGATGATGCAAAAAAATTAATTCGCTAGTTCTGCATGTTTTCAACCCACCCATAGGGGGTGGGACCCCACTCCCAGAATGTACAAATAGTGTCCTCCATCTTTCTTTGAAGCTATGCTACCAGGTTAGGCCCTTGCTCTTCGGAGAAAGCTGAGAAGTAACGATGATGGCAGAATGGGATATTGAAGATCTGGAGGAGGCGGCCGCAGCAGCTGCTGCAGCAAAAGAGCAAGACCTGCCTGTCGTTTAGTAGGAAGAGCCTGGGCTGACTCAAGCTGGGGAGGACTGGTGGTGTCAGTGCTCTTGCTGTCCACCAGGCCATGAATTTCAGTGATGCCAGTTTCTTCTTGAAGAAATTGCGAAATCGGCTAAGGAAACAGCAGTGGAGTATAGGGTTGGGTATCGTTTGGGTTTTATCCGATACCGGTGCTAAAACGATATTTTAAAACGGTGCCGGTGCCGAAACGGTGCCTGAACCGGTACTTTGTTTTTAAAATATTTTAAATTAAAATTGTCTAAAGCATGAATTGCTTTTTTTATTGATGAGACAAATTTGAACATGAAATTGAACTGTTATATTTAATTTACTATCAATATCTCATTGCCCCTATGAATAATACATTTAAATGTTAAAACAGCTTGCCATGCATGCACACACAATGGTAAGCTCTGCTTTCAAGTTTACCCAGTGTAGGCGGTTTGCCATAAGGTATGTTAAAACCGCTTGCCATAAAACTGGCAGGTCATGGACAACGGCATTTGCAAGCAAGCTAATCTAACAGGGACTCTACTTTCCAGTTAATTCAGTGTGTTGCCAAATGCTTCAAGAAATTGTATGTCTTAACCCATAACACGCAGTAGTTTTGAACATGTTAGGTTACATGTCGGTGTTGAAGTGTTAAGATTCCCAGCAGAAGGCATTTTAACAGCAACTATGGCTATGCGCTAACACCAGTCAGCTGAGTTTAATTAGCGATAACGTACGGAGATGGTTTCGTAGCCTCTTTGACAGCTCAGTGACATCAGGTATGTAACCTACATATTTGTTTTTGCCAGCTAACTTTTAACATGATCTTCATATTCATTGTGATGCTATATGGACCTCATGCACATGAAAGATTAATATCATGCCATTATGTTGTTTAACACACCGTGAAATAAAGTTTTCACCTTACAACTTTGATAACATTTCAAATAAATGTCAGTTAGCGCATTAGCAAGGATATTGTGTAATGTATAGGCTAGGCTAGCCTACTGTTGATGTTCTTTCATAGCCTTTTGCTTGTGTGTAGTTAGGCCCACTGCTAGATTTTGACAGGAGATTGCGATATCGCTTTAAAGTAAGCTACTTGGGCTCACGCAAGCTGTCAAACACTGTCCACTCATGTGGTGCACCCCTCTGGTTTATACATCCAGTGTTTATCATCTAACTGTATCTGGATGTGTTGCTATCAGAGCAAGACGTTAGAGATGGCGCATGACATGCAGTGATGCCTCGTATTAAAAAAAAAAAAAAAAAGTTATTTAAGCACCGAAATGAGGCACCGAAATCCACGTTGTTATTCGATGCAGTTACTACCGTTTGTGTCGGCACCGGTGCCATATTAGAACCGTGGTTCAGTGCCCAACCCTAGTGGAGTACCATAGCTATGCACCACACATGGACAGTGGGGTCCCGGAGACATATCTCAGGAGGATCCCGAAGGTGAGAGACTGGGGAAAGCCTAACGTTACTGCGGCTATCAAGAAGCTGTTGATGCTCAGGATGAGCTATAATAAGTTTAACATTGTTCATATAGGCTATTTCTTTTTAATTAAAAGTTCATGTTGGATGTGGTTTATTTTCTTATCCTTAGTGTTGCTCCATTTATGTAGCCTATTAGATAAATTGTGATTTCAATTGGGAAAAAAGGTTGACGACATAGTGTTTAATTCCTCCCTCATGGTCCGGATGAATGAAACATCGGGCATATGGGACAAAATAAACATACAGTTTAAGCCAAACATACATAGTTTAACCTATGTAAACGTCCTACAACTTTGATATTTTACAACATATCCTAAATTAGGGGCGGCTTTTCATATGGGCAGTAGGCTATGGGCAGCCGCCCAGGGTGGCATCTTCCCAAGAGTGCTCGCAAAAAAAAAGTCGGAGAATTTTTTAGCTTTCATTTGCGTTTATCAGTTTTCTATCGCTCATTTGCACGTCAAGTCAATCATATGTCACTGTGTGGGAAGTGGGCACCCTATATACTTTGCAAGCGCCTGTGCTTGCTGCTGAGAAGGTCTCATACATAGAAGATGAGAAGGGGAAGGAGGCATGCGGCCGGGGGATCCTTCTCCCCGGAGCAGGGGAGTGGGGAATATCGCACAACTAACTAGGAAATTACCAGTGCATGAAAATGCAAAACAACCTTTTATTTGGAAACAGTTGTGGGCAGAGGAAACAATTGGTGGGACTTGATGACAACTGACAGTTGAAATGGTTGAACAGTTAAATAGTTGAGTAGTTTAAATAGTTTCCTAGTTGTGAACAGAGTAAATAGTTGAACAGGATCTGTAGTCTTAAGAGAGCCAGATTGTATGCTTAAAGCCTGAGACAGAGTATATAGTTTAAAAGTTGAATGTAGATAGTGTAATGGATGTTGATAGACAAAGTTGAATGGATGTTGATAGGCAGATTGTTTAATGGATGTTGATAGATAGTTTAATGAGTGGATGAGTGAATGGTTTGAAGGGGATGAATGGATAGAAGTTGGATGGAATGTGCCTTATATCCTTGTAGAATGGAGAGACACAGAGAGAGTTGGCCTAGTTGAGCAGAAAGCAGTTGATACAGGTGCAATCAGTTTAACTGGCTCTTTGATGGGGCCTAGTTGAGCAGCTGGCCGTCGATACAGGTGCAAATCAATTTAATTAGCCTATTGTGATGTCATAGTGCCAATGCAAAGTCTATGGGGAAAATAAGCTTGTTTTTTGCTAATATCTCAAAAAGTATAAAGTTTACAAAAATGAAAAATACATTGCTCAAGTGTCCTTTTCAAGACCTACGTTACAAAGTTTGAACGAAGTTTCTACATGAAACGGTCAAAGCTGAATTAGACGCAGAAATTTTGGTTAGCAGAATTAGAAGTAATTAGTAATTAGTAGCAAATTCTGCTGCTGCTGGACATTAGTTAAATGTCGGATATGGTAGTTTATGCTGTCAATTCGCGGGGCATCTGACATGAAAATATGTAAAATACACGACCTTCGTGCAAACAGGCAATAATGATGTGCTGTTAACGTTTGCAAAATAGCGATTTTTGAAAACTTACGTATGAAGAACAGGACCTTGGATATATGGCAAAAAAGATTGAGTGCAACATAAAACAATGATCGTTTTAATTTTAGAATCCTTATTAGTGCCAACATGTTACATTAATGAGTCCCTCTGTGTGCTTGTACAGTGGGTACTAGTTAAAAATGGACACTTCATTCACAAAAAACGTGATTCACGCAGCTGCGTGAAATGTAAGTACAACTGCAGCCGCTTGGGAGCAGCATAAGTCCACTGTGGTGTTCCGTGGTCGTACCGGACGGAGCGCTCGACAGCATTGTCGGAGGAGCGTTTTAGCAGCCCCTGCAACATGCTAGTCCACTGTAGCCTATATAAGCTTTGTACATAATGTCAAACATAGTTTTGGATTCAGTGGCAGGATTTCTTGATTGTACAGTGCCTGTCTCTCAGTAATGTTTTAAAATGAGAGCTTCGTCAGCTGGCAGTAGGCTACTTTGTCGGCAGTCATGAGAAGTTTGCTTGCTAACAGAACATAAATATGCTGCCCAGAAACCTACACTAACAAGGTTGAAATATAGCCTTTGCCTACAGCATCTCCTTAACAAAATGTTAACAAAATGACAGTGTTCATATGACAAAGGAAAACGAATTCGGTCACTCAAGGCTGTGCCACAGCAACCAGTGTATAGTCTTACCCAATACTCGATGCAGCTAGCGTTCTCTGACGGTCGAGTGGGTTAATGCACGTGTATCCAGAACAGGTCTGTTCTTTCAGGCAGTCCTGAGTTCGAATCCAGGCAGGAGTAATGATGCGATGTTTTTCTTTAGAAATCTTTTTATTGAATCAAAGTTGTAGCCTACTATAGACAGTCAATGAGGTGTTCTGAAGTAGGCTTAGGCTGGGTGTAGGCTACTTTGAAACTTCTGCAGGGTAACAGGAGCATTTGTTTCTTAAAACATAATTTGCATTTTTCCATTCCAACCATTATTAGGCGTAGACCTATTTTTATCATTTTTTTTTTTTTTTTGCTAGGTGTTGCTCCTGGCAAGACTTGTTTAAAAGATGTTTGGTGATTAATTGATAGCTGTTTTTGGGACACGTTAAACTTTCTTTATAATGAGCGCATACGGGGAGTAAAACGACTTGTTGTCATTTTGGGACATTAAGCTACGTTAAGCTTTTTCACGTTAAGGATTTTATTAATTAATTTATTTATATAGCCTATTTAGGCTACTTGCGCAAACCCTGGATACTTGTATTGCCACACAACAATATTGGTGGTGTTTGTTGTTACATTTGCTTCAGAAAGCACCGCTTCAGAAAGCTGCACTGCTTGTGAAAGAAGGGGGTGGGGGAGGGGGGCTTAACGTGAAAAAGCTTAACGTAGCTTAATGTCCCAAAACGGCAACAAGTCGTTTTACTCCCCGCAGGTCTTCATAGCCTGAATGGTGGGCTAGAGGAAGTGGGGGGGAGGGTAAGATGGGATGACCAGAGCCGTCTTCGCTTGAGTTATTTGCACTGGTATGTTCACATCGGAATTGACGGTACGGCTTTATGGGTTAATTTGTCTGCAATTACATTACATTACATTTGGCTGACGCATTTTTAGCCAAAGCGACTTACAACATGATAAACAGTTTAAGTTTTAAAGCAATTCTCAACATTTTTAGGACAATTTAAAAAAAACGGTAGAATACAGTAAGAATAAGTGCATCAGTGAGTGCTGTTTTTAACAGTTACGTGTCAGTTTAAGACGGCTGGTGAGTGCTAGGATCAGCAAGACTTGTTGTAAGTGGTGCTATGAGAGGAGATGTTCTCTAAAGAGCTGGGTCTTCAGGAGTTTTTTGAAAATGGAGAGGGATGTCCCTGCCCTTGTAGGAACTGGCAGTGTGTTCCACCCAGGGTTTCCGTTGTCCGGTAATTACCGGACATTGGCCGAAAAAAAAATTAAATGTCCGACAAAATTAAATCTCTCCGGTCAAATTGTCCGATTGAAATTGGCTAATAATCCCGTCCCCTAACGCAATCTGAATTTGAGAATAAGACATGTTTTTAAATGAACAGGCTCGTTTGAAAAGTAAGCTATTAAACAACATGCTGCATTTCAAATAGGAAGCGCACGCTTCCAACGAACAAATGAGTGAGGCGGTTCAAACATGGCCAGGCCCAGGCAGACTAGCCTTAAAAGACAGAGGCCAGAGAGGCCAGACGCGATGGATGATGATAAATTGGTAACGTCTGAAGCCTCAGATGTCCGGTCAACTCCACCACCACCAGATAAAAAGCAGAAGTGTCGGGCGTATCTGTCGGAATCAGTGACATTGGAAGTGGAGTTGCGGGAGGTGCGGCCGCTCCAAGACACTGTCATTCTCCGTGTACACTGGACATGCAAAGTGTTCTTTACCCAAAGCATACAGTAGGCCTATGCGTTCTCTGTCTATGATCTGCAGGATTAGGGCCTCCTCGACGAGGCGATTACTGGTCCGCGGATAATTTCTGGCACAATTAAACGGTATCATTGAACCGCGGCCGAAAGAAAAAGAAATTAAACATTTCCCAGAATAGGAAACATGTCTTAATTTATTGTTATCAAATAAAGAGGCATAGCATTAGGGGGTAGTGGGTGTGAGTGCTCATTCTTGTGTGTGCGCATCTGTGTAAGTTAAACAGTCACCACTGGAGATAACGTGGGTAGCAGCAACAAACAACGTAGCCTTTTTAAAACCACGAACGAAGCGGACCCTTGCTGTCCATGAAAATATACTGGCTAGATCTTGTTAGGCATGTTTAAGTTAGGCTAATGAACATGTTGCATTCTATACAGCCTGATTATGTCATTCTTTAAGCTACATAGCCTGTATCCAGTTGTCCTCAATTTGACTAATTAAGAAGGGATAATAGGATATTTGACCGGCATATCATCAAAATGTCCGGAAAACTAAACCTCTGCCGGTCACTTTGACCGGCACCATTTTTTTCTAGCGGAAACTCTGGTTCCACCAACGAGGAACAGATGAGAAAAGTTTGGATTGGCCTGAGCGTACCGGTGGTAGAGCTAGCCGTCGTTCATCAGAGGAGCGCAGCGGTCTGGAGGTAGCATATGTCTGTATGAGGGCATTCAAGTAGGTGGGAGCAGAACCGGAGACTACTTTGTAGGCAAGGGTTAGAGCCTTGAATTTGATGCGGGCCGCCATAGGTAGCCAGTGAAGCTGGATGAGCAGTGGGGTAACATGTGTCCTTTTGGGTTGGTTGTAGACCAGGCGCGCCGCCGCGTTCTGGATCATCTGAAGGGCTGGGAGACCTGTCAGGAGGGCGTTGCAGTAGTCGAGTCGTGAGATGACTATTGCCTGAACCAGAAGTTGGGTAGCATCTTGAGTCAAGTAAGTCCTGATTTTCCGTATGTTGTAGAGTGCGAAACGGCATGACCGGGCGACTGAGGCAACATGATCTGAGAAGTTTAGTTGGTTGTCGATAACAACACCTAGATTTCTTGCATTCCTGGTAGGTAAACAGACAGGGAGTCAAATTTGATGTTGATGTTGTGGTGTATGGTAGGTTTAGCTGGGAGGACCAGCAGTTCAGTCTTTGAGAGGTTCAGCTGGAGGTGGTGTGCCTTCATCCATGTAGCTATGTCTGAGAGGCAATCCGAGATCCGTGCTGAAACCAAGGGGTCATCAGGTAGAAAGGACAGATAGAGCTGTGTGTCGTCTGCATTGCAGTGGTATGAGAAGCCATGCGAACAGATAATCTGTCCCTAGGAGGTGGTGTAGATAGCAAAGAGAAGGGGGCCCAGCACTGAGCCCTGGGGGACCCCTGTGGTGAGATGGTGAGGTGCAGAAAGCTGACGTGATAGCTGATATGATACGTTAAACAAGCGTCCTGTGAGGTAGGATTCAAACCAGGAGAGAGCAGAACCGGAGATTCCCATGTTAGCGAGTATAGAGAGAAGGATGCAGTGATTAACCGTTTCAAAGGCAGCCGATAAGTCAAGCAGAATGAGTACTGATGACCGAGCGGTTGCCCTGGCTTCTTTTAAGGCTTCTGTTATAGACAGCAGAGCCGTTTCGGTAGAGTGGCCGCTTTTGAACCCAGACTGATTTGGATCCAGAAGGTTGTTCTGTGAAAGGAAGTCAGAGACCTGTTTGGAGACTGCTCGTTCAATGCCTTTGGATAGGAAAGGCAGGAGTGAGAAAGGGCTGTAGTTCTCGACTTGAGCAGGGTTGAGAGAAGCTTTCTTAAGTAACGGTGTTACCCGGGCCATTTTGAACGCTGTTGGAAATGTGCCGGAGGTTAGCGAGGCATTGATCACATGTGTGATAGCTGGTGCGATGGTCGGGCTGATGGACTGAAGTAGGCTCGTAGGTATAGGGTCCAGCGAGCATGTGGTAGGACGGCTGCATGTCAGGAGTCTAGAAACTTCACTCTCGGAGAGAGGCGTGAATGCTGAAAAAGATGTTCCAGCAGTCCCTAGAGGTTGTAGGAGTGCGGTATCTGAGTCAGATGCGTTGAGTGGGCATGTAGAGAATTGACTGCTGATTGCCGCCACTTTGTTTGTAAAAAATGAGGCGAGGGTATCCGCAGTAAGGCTGGATGGAGGAGGAGGCAGCTGAGGGTTGAGTAGCGATTTGAAGGTTGAGAAAAGTTTTCGAGTGTCTGTAGCGCTGTTGATTTTGTCATTGTAGAAAGCAGTCTTAGCAGCAGTGATGCTGGCTGAGAAGGAGGTCAGGAGTGTCTGGTAGTTTTTGAGGTCATCAGTTAGTTTGGATTTGTGCCATTTCCTCTTCGCGGCTCTGAGTTTGGTGCGCTGCGATCGGAGGGTATCATTTAGCCATGGATGAGAGTGTTTGGATCGAGCTGGCCTTGTGGTAAGAGGGCACAGCTCGTCTAGACACGAGCTCAGTGTGGAGCAGAGCGAGTATGTGGCCTCATTAACCTCCAGAGAGGAGAAGGTGTTGAGTGGTCAAAGGAGTGGATCAGGGCCAAAAAGTCTGCTGAGTCAGGGGCATCTAAGTGGATGTTCATATCGCCGAGGACAAGAAGCGGACAGTCATACTCAGGGATGGAGGACAGCAGAGTGTCAAGTTCATCCATAAAGTCGCCTAGTTAGCCTGGAGGGCGGTAGATGACCAGCACGTAGAGTTTTGCTGGGCCAATCACTGTGATGGCATGGAATTCGAATGAGACATATTTGTTTGAAGGCAGTAGCGGTGTGAATTTCCATTTGTTGGAGTTTTTTGACATGCATTTGACATGCATTTGCATTTGTTGACGCATTAGAACTTATTTCGGTAGGTCAGTCACTTGTGCAGCGCAGGCTTTTTCCAAACTGATGGTGCTTAAAAAGCTATACAACTCTGTTCAAAGCAGGATGAGGACAACCTAATTCGGGGCTGAAGCCCCGGCAAAATCGCCTGATATAAACTCACGCTATTGTATTATCATATATGTTTGGTAATGGCTCAACTGTCTCTGATTGTCCTACTGACTTGGAAACTGGATGCGTCATGGAAGCAGTAAGTCAAGTCGCATCAAAAATAGTAGTGGCAGAACTCCCAAGAACAACCTGGTGGTTGTTTGGGTCAACTGCAGTTTGTGCCATTTCTGCCGAGAATATGGTACGCGATTCGTGCGTGATTCATGCAGGAAACCGTCCAAACTTAACTGATACCCACTGTAGGCTACTTCCTGGGGAGTGGCCTCGCAGGTCAACAGTGAAGGGCAGGGAATTCTGGGAGTTGTTGGCTTTCACTGACATGAGCCAAAAACACATTTCCGGCTTTTTCTCAGTCAAGAAGGCACTGACTTCAATGATGATTTCACATTTCTACAACATAAATATCCCAATTTAAATACACATTTATCTTTCCAGCGGTGAAATGCTCCTTTAATCTACAATGGCCAATCAAACTTCTGCTGTCAATATGCCATTTTAAATGGTCGACATGAAACTTCATAGGTTTCTTCAGGTAACGACACAGAGAAGCTATGCATCAAATATGACACAAATTGTCCAGAAGGGGTCGCTATATTATGCACATTTACATTTTGGCTCATATTTCAGGAACTACAAGAGAATGCACAAAAAATATTTCCGCTTCATTTCTGGTAAACTTCTGAATCTAACATCTATTGTTTTTCCAACTTTTCTGTACTTCTGTACATAGGTGGTGTTAAAACTGCCACATGTCAATATCTTGTGACCCAATTCACATAGACATAAAAACTGGTGTGCTCATACCTATATATGTCACATTTCCTCAGTGACCTCCAACCTTCTTCCAATTTAGCTTGGACCCTAATAATTACCGCTTGTTGTTATATTCCATAAAACTCTAATAATCTGGGGGTTTGAGGTGTCTTGTCACATATGTACAATTTGGTGTTTATCTAATGTTATGTGTAGAGAGTTGAATGTCCAGATAGAAGCACCGGTGAGACATAAGTCATGATTCCGGCTACTGCACTACAGGGCTTTATCCAGAGTTGGGTAGTAATGGATTACATGCAATCTGGAAAATGTGATCATATTAAAAAATCAAGATTTTATCATGCAAACAATACAACTTTTTTATGATAGCCTAGCTCAGGGGTCGGCAACCTGCGGCTCTTTGATCCCTCTGATGCGGCTCAGCTTTTGAAAATAATTAATGAGTAGGCCTAGTCTATTTAATTAAAATGTATTTTATTTTAGTTCGTTCATTTTCAAAATGTACTATTGTGTCTATCTGAGTAATTTAGCCTATATAACTTTCCACCTAACTTGACTCCGTAACCGTAGCCTGCACAAGAAGTTACATTCGCATTGCCATGTCAATATCAAACAAAATCACAGATTTTCCTCCATTTCAGTCAACGAGA
The DNA here is from genome assembly GCF_046254945.1 of Alosa pseudoharengus. Classification (NCBI taxonomy): domain Eukaryota; kingdom Metazoa; phylum Chordata; class Actinopteri; order Clupeiformes; family Clupeidae; genus Alosa; species Alosa pseudoharengus. The sequence continues at coordinate 1,348,331 of NW_027468881.1, forward strand.
ACACTTTAATTGTTATTGTTGATGTGTGCACTTGCTGTAGGCTAGATAAGGAAACGTCAGCGACCACAACTGTGCCTACTGGTCGGGGTTCGAACCGGCAACCCTCCGGTTACAAGTCCGAAGCGCTAACCAGAAGGCCACAGCTTCCCCCTGTCAACACGTGTTATCCAGTCCTTCTAGTTGCAGAGTTCGCAGGTGCTAAGCTAGCGCAAGTCATCAGTATGTGTCAGCCTGCCACTAAAAACAGTCTTACCCACTCCACAGTACCCAGGCAAATACATTATAACGGCAGACAAATAAATTATAACGGCAGACTAGATGTAAATGTCTGTTGATAATTTGATTTCTAACATTATTCTATCCTTGCATAACATTATAAGGGACTAGTTTCTTAGCAGCGGTTAGTAGTACTGCGTCGAAAGTAAACAGAGAAGCGCACTCCAATCAGGATACTGTCGTGGAAAATGTCTACCCTGGAAATCCAGAGTTCCCGCGAGAGCACAATGGAATGAGCAATGATGCACGTTACTTTTACCCCTTGCATCCCGGGGAGCCAATCAAATCGGCGTATCTGATATATGCGGACCAGAGGCGAGCTAAACTGATGATGACAACGCTGCAACGTTGGAGGTCAGTAAACATTGGTCATAGTGTTATCCAATTGTGTCGAAGTCCGGAATCATTCAGAGTAAATATTGGTCTTGTGTTATCCAATTGCTTGCAGTGAGATTTTCAAATGCATGCTTGATGCCGCTGCTCGAGTTGGGCCATTACATTGTTCGTGGCCAGACCCTTAATCTTTCGAGATTACCAGGGTCTGGATTTTCCAGGCTAGAAAATGTCCACTTCCAAATCCAATTGTCCAATTAACAATTACCACATGACTATTTAGTAATTTAGCACTCTGGAACAAGGCGTCCGAAGGAGACAATGTAGATAGAAGATTTTCCGAAGACTGTTGATCTTTATTCACCGTATTGCAATGATAGTACAGCCCAACCAAAGTCCAGACCAACCATCAAAGCAATAGGGAGATGTCATCAGCTGGGGCCCCCGACAAGATCTCCCCTACGGATTGCTATACACTATATTTTATACTCCTCAGCCCTTGAGAAGTGCCACCCTCTCACGCCATCTTCCCATCATGCATCCTTTGTAATGCATAGATACGTTTTTCTGGTTCCTTCCAGTTTGGTGAAATAAGGCCTTCTTATCTTATTCTCTTCCTAGCTATAAGGCACAGTGGCCTCCTCATCCCTGTCCTGTCCAGTCCTCACACCCCCTCTCCCTTAACCATATAAGGAGGAGATCCTCTCATCCTGGTTCCCCCAGTACTTTTCCACTCACCCCACTCCTCTGACAGTCGGTCTGGCCTACACAAGATACAATGACCTTACACTGCTCACAGCAAAGTGGCATTAAGACTTATGACACTCATGACTACATTCTTCTAAAAGATGAAAACCCATGCAAGAGTATAAACCCTTATGAAACCCATGATTACATCCCTTCACATCCTGAAAACCCACCATAATACCTAGTAGAATCCTAGGTAATATCAGTCCGCTGCTGCCGTTGCTTATATGCCTACTACCAACTTCAGGGAACAAAGTATAACTATTGCAATGCGATGCAAGGGTAGTTTTTATTTCTAACACTATTCTATCAACATTGACATTTACATCGATTGTCTGGCGTTATAATTTAAGTTGAAGGAAATAGCTCAAGATGGCAATGTTTATCAGATGTTTGACAGAAATGGTTTGGATTTAATCTAAAACTTCTGCTATTCAGCTTGTCTAAATGAACTACAATGTTGTTATTGATGTACTGAATGTTAGTACTTTGTTTTTTAATTCCAATATCATTTATGAACTGAAAGTTATTTTAAAACATGTATTCACACAGATGTTTGCATTTTTAAAACCGCAAATTATTTTTGATTTCCCCTGATTTCAGAGAGGTTATTACTACAATACTAAAATAAGATGTGGAGGTTGAAACAACTGTTTTTACACAGAAAATAAAGTTTGTTTTGCTTTAATAAATGTCTTAATCTTTTGTCAATTCAGATAGTTGATTCTATGCCTCAGCCAGCTATAGCCTCATGACCTTTAACCTCTACCTGTGACCCCATGATCTTTAATTCCTTATTAAGGCTTACTTAACTGTGTTGGGTTTAATGAGGATCCTTCAATCTGCTTGAGAGGTATAAAACAAACATTGCATGTCAAGTATGACCTCACGTGACCTTGACCTTTGACCCCAAGACATTAAACACCTACTAATTTTAATCAAGAACTTATGGTGAGTAAGTACACCAAGTTTGGTAAAGATACTTTTACCAGTATGGGAGATATCAGCTAATATCTATATGTGATAATATACGATTTTGGCCCAATAATCATTATATCATGGTCCATTCAAAGCTGTATATCTTTTTTCTGGTACAAATCTGCGCTGTAGGCACCTGAAATTCTTAATCTACATGAAATTATGGTTCGATTGATACCAAATATCCTTTTGCTGTATTTACTTCCACCTTCAACCCTAATTCGCTCAGACTAATATGAAAAATATAAAGACAAACCTGCGCTCACGTTTAAGGGTAATTTCGTGCAAATGGTGACAGCTCCAAGGCCATAGGTAAGGCCTAAGGCCTATACTTCTGTCATTCCACTTTACATTTCAAGTTACTTGCACATTAGGCCTACTTTTAAAACTAGTAGAAAGTGTATTTTAAAATCCTCTGTTGAATGAAAGTAACTGTACGTTAAATATCCAAACTTTTCTTGTAACCGTCTTTATGTGGCTCTTCTGAGATAAAAAAAAAAAAACAAATTTGGTAAAAGTGGCTCTCCAGGCAAAAAAGGTTGCCGACCCCTGGCCTAGCTAATGTTTTCATTTGACAAGCAGCAGTAATGGATTACATTTCAAAGTAATCTGACCCAACCCTGGCTATATTGTCACCTCTGATTGTTTCATTATTGTGGGCATTCTATAATAATATGCTCAATGCTACAGTTATAACACAAACATGTGTCAAACAATTTGTATTCACGATTATTCGCGGAATTTCTATAATTAATCGCGATTAATCACATTTTTTGATTAGAATTCTACTATTTATAAACATTCCAGAAGTCCATATTAACAATGTAAAGCCTTTTTACCAGTGTATCACTATCTTGATTGGGAATCAAGTGAAGGCAAAGAAAGTTACTTTAGGAACTTAACTTTAAGACATATTTGGTTATTTCAAATAAAATGTCAAAAGATGTGCAGCGGGCCTGATGCAACACATTGTATTCTTCAGAAATATAGATGATATAAACTGAAATAAATGCTACAGCAGAAGTGCATACACATAAAGGGCATAACAAACAAAAAATACTCCATATAGCCTATATTCATTATCTTTAGAGTTCAGTTGAAAATAAAGAACTTAAGGAAATGTAGCATAGTAGGTCTACAGGACATTTCAATGAAGTGCTAACAGAAATAGTGTAAGTGTAGGAGTGTAAACAATGTTTAGCTCGTAGTAGATTATAGCTTAAACTTGAAGTGCTTCGGTGATATTTTAATTCCATGTCGACTGAGCCAACACTGGCGCCGAGATGAGCCACTTGCCACACAGAGTTGTATTGAGAAGAACAACAGAATCTAATGTAATTGAATGTCGAAATCGGAGTGTGCCGCACTCATGTCAATAGTGTCCACAGTGCTTTAAAGCAGTGGTCACCAACCTTTTTGAGCCCAAGATCCCTGACCTCAGCCCTGAACAAAGGCAAGATCTACTTTGAAGTGTCAAAAGAGAATCAAAGCCAAAATGCTTCCAATTTAAGGCCTTTTAATTAGGCAAATGCTACAGGTCAAAAATACCACATCCTCCACCCCCTTATACAGGCGTCAATGAGATAACAACACTTATAGTCTTTACTTACATGATTTTGGTTTTGAATTTCTAATTGGAATAAGTGTTTGTGACAACACGTCATGATACATTTGATAATGTTTGATCTGTTGATGCTGTTTTGGTATGAAGCATCTTTCACGTAATGAATGCACACTCTAGAAAGTGAAAGTAACCTAGGCCTACGATGCGCTCCGTGTCTGTAGCTGTCTGTGCACGTCCGCAGTCGATTACGTTCTTCAAATGGAGAACAAATTCATGACAGCTCCTGATCGCTAAACTTTCGTTTTAATTTCCTGTCATATAGCAGTTGATGTAGAAGCACCTAGCATGATTTGACTTCAGCGGTGACAAGTCCTGTTGCGAGACAGAGGGAGAGAGAGAGAGAGAGAGCGCACCTGCAAAGTGGGGCTGTGCGCATGTGTGTCTGCATGGGGTTATGTTCGGTTCAAGTCAGAAGTTGTTCGATCTGGTCCCGCATTCACGCCGCTCCATTTTTTAGATCAGAAAGCGATGTAAAATGTGTGCGGGAATTTCTCGAATTATAATGGGTAGAGGTGCAGGGCTTGAATAAATAATGCGCTATACCCGCAATCCCGCGCTGAAATTTAGGCCCTGTAAACGCTGGCGAACATGTGGGAATTGGTGACTGTTTTTTTATTTTTCCTGTTATTCTTGGGATCTACTGGGTAAGTCCTAAAGATCTACAGGTCGATCGCCATTGACTGGTTGGCGACCACTGCTTTGCTGAGTGCCATTCAGCCGGAGTTCAGAACTGCGTTGGTGTTTATCTCCATGACTACAGGAGGAGGAGGGCTCTGGGAGGGCTAGAAAGTGTCTGTGGCAGTTTGAGGACAAGAAACGGTGCATCAAAGGGTCAAAATAGTAGCAACCAAAGGGGATTGTTGATAACAGAACGAGTGACGGTGTAAGATAAAAAAATATTTGGCGGCACGCGATTAATGTGATTAAAAAAAAATAACGGTGGTAACGCATTAACGCTGACAGCCCTAGTTATAACGGTTTAGTGCTGTATCTATATTACTTTAAAGGGATATTCCACCATTTGGGGAATTACAATCATTCTAGCAGGTAAGATGCTAATGGTCTAATCCGATTCAATGATCTATGCTAGGCTGGAGCTAAAAGTGGTATACCAGACTCAGTGAACGGCTGGATGAACTGGAGAAAGGTAAAAATCAATTGTTTAACTCGTGGGGAGGTGGAAAATGAGTGTAATTCCCCAAATGGTGGAATATCCCTTTAAGTAAGAGCCTCTCAAAGAGTTTGTTGTTTTACGGTTGTTGTTGTTGTGGTTTTGAAATTCGAGGCATTTTCGATCCTCCAGTGTCTCAAAATTCAACTTTGTGTGCAAAAAGCATTGAGGGCACGTAGGGAGGGTCAATACAACACTTGTCACAGATCCAGCAAAAATGTGTTTTCGTTAGGATGCTTACAAATACTGTTCTGTGTGCTCATCAAGCTCCCTTGCAAGGATTTTTGTCTGCTCACATACTGCACACCATAGTAGAGTTACTTTTGGTTTTCAAATGCTTTCTGAATACAGGTTCAGGGCAGCTCAATGCAGGGGAGAAGATTTAGCTTATACCACATATTGGAGCAGCAATTACTTAAGAAGTCTGAGGTCTTCCTGCCTGATGTCCACTTCCAGGGGTGGTGACACAACAGAGGAACATAGCTTCTTTTGGCCTAGCTGCAGAGGATCATCCTCATATGACTCTGGAGTGGAGTAGAGACATCAACATCAAGGAGGCTATTACACAGAGACACAATTGAGATCAGTATTTTACATACAATAAACTGTAACTAAATGCATTCAAACTCTTTTTTTTTTCACTATTCAGAAGATTTCAATTCAATATACATCTCCTCTTAACCCTATGAGGCCGACGGACGCAGAGTGCATCCAAATTCACACCCATTCTTCTCTGTTCACAAAGTACTCACCACACAGATAGTCAGACCCGGCGGCAGACACAAATTCACGGACGGGCATTACACCTTTCCGGGGGGGGGGGCACAGGAACTTAAATTGATCACGGTAGTTTAAGCTTACACTTGACAAAACATTCTAATATGAAAATGTAGATGCAATTGTTGTAAAATGGTGCAGCTCCTTTAAGAGAGCTCCGTGCGCAGGGATGGAGAGAGAGAAAGCGAGAGGGGATATGTGTGTATCTGAGATGCGTGTGGAAAAAGTAGACGTGCTGTTGAGATTGGAGCTAGTCATATTCAAAATAATGCAAAAATAAATCCGCAGATAAAACCAAAATCCTCGTTCATTTGCTAACAGATAGATAGCACTCTCTTTCAGATAGAGTGTTAGGGAGTTAGCCCCGAAGTTACGGATAACTTCGTCCCTGGAGTGGTAATAAGCTTCCTGTTCTCAGACTAGCTCAGAAGAAAAAACAGTAACGCTATCAAACAAACCGAGAAACTACTAGGCCTACCCTTTACTAACTACGATATGAGATATAGCCTACCTGCGAGCCGATAAGCATATTTGTCATCGGATGACAGGGGTTAGTGCAGAAGTGAAGTACACTGCGCCATGTAACCTTCTCTCCATTTAGGTGATGGGCTTACCGAAAGTTCCTGATTGATTAGCTACGGAATAATACAGATTTTACAAGTTTTATTTGCTACTTGCTAGATTGACAAATGTATAATATAGGCCTACATTTAATAAGTGTTCAAAATCAATCTATGGGATTGGGGTTGGTTGGAGCAGCACAGATGACTTCCAGGACGGGCCTGGCCCCCCAAAGCCCCCCCATGCCGCCGGGACTGCAGATAGTACATGTATATCACGTGAAAGAGTGCAGTCTCAACTTTTAAACAGTGCTAGCCACTAGTTCACAAGAACATTGACTTTGAATTTACATGAAATGTAATCATATTAACATTCTGCATACAGTTCTGTGTCCATCTCCACATCCATTCCTCGGTGGAATATCTGATGAACACTTCACTCAACACTCAGATTTTCCAGCCATTTCAAAACAATCAAAAGTGAAACTAATCTATCTCCTCCAAGACCACTGATCTGATTCCCACAACATTTGGTACACTGCATCTACAAACCAAGCATAACAGATGTCTTTTTCCAATTTTTCATTTGTCGCTCCATTTCAAAGTTATTCAAAGTCAATCAAATACAGAGAGTGAGTGTTAAGCTCACATTATGGTAATGGATATCCGTTTAATGCCAAATTAAGTAAACTGTAAATAATTAATATTTTGTAGAAAGTCTGGTTTCAGACGATTTGTAACGTGAGTTGTGAGCAGTACGGTAGAAAATGTTGTATGCTGAGAAGTGACAAATAAACCTCTAAAGTATTCAAGTTAAAAGATTCAAATAAACTCTCTGTGTCAGGTTCTACTTTGATGGCCTCTAACCATTTGTACAAAGTGATTTAACCCAAAACATAACACAGACACGATACTGTATGTAGTCTCAAAAATACTCTGAAACCTCTACAACAGCCTCTAAATATGCTCATTTCCCCTCTCAACGCGTCTTCCACTTCAGCACTTGCTCCAACCCAGCTCTCCTTCATTCACTTACTCCTATCCAGCTATTCAATGCTCACATTTTCATGACATCTAAGGTTGAGAGCGTCTTGAGATCTAAGGTTGATGCCTATAAAATGGCTACATACTGTATCATAAGCTAAGTTCATGTAGTTTACAAGTTTGCTAGTTACTCTTAGCAATAGCAGTCATGTTAAAATAAGCTTAAATTTGTTTTCAACTAAATTAGACATTAATGGCAACAGAAATATCCTCATTCAGCCGTTCATTCATTTATTGGGTACAAGGCAATGTGGACTAGTGTAATTTGGATGCTGGATGCTCAATAAAATGTTTGCTTTATTAACAACCAAGCAACTGAAATGAATAGTTAATTTTTGATCCCAATATGCTTGTCTTTCCTGCAGTATAACAACTTTCGACATGGTATAGTTCCCCTGAATTTCTGATTGGATATTAGCAGCACAGTCAGCTCCACTGATTCATTGATGAAGGCGCTATTTAGAGCCTCTGGGTGGAGTACGGAGGAGCTTCCTCCCTCATGCCATTCACCCCATGTTAAGATAAACACTGGATAAGGTCAGGTTCAAAATTCTTTCTTGTTTTTTTTTCTTGTTACAAGTGAAATGTACAGTGGGTGTTTGAATGTGGGTAAATACCGCCAACAACCATTTAAAAATCTATTATCGCCAATTTCACAACTCTAATATCCACTTCAATTGTACTTACAAACACTCAAGTTTCCAGTTATACTCCTATATGCCGGAGAATTTTATAGAGGAGGTTGTAACCTGTAACCTATAGTAACCTATAGTATGGAAAGTAAATAGAAGTTCTAGAACATATATAACATGGGTTTAAATTTTTGAATTTCAGGAATTTTATTTCACTCTAATATGTCACCAAAATGAAAACCAAAAAGAAATATAGCTGCAAGCAGCAATAAGGGGGCCAAGCAGTCAAGCAGGAGCTACCATGGCAACTCAATGCTGCTACATCAGAGATAAGGCTGTAAGCAGTCAAAGCAAGTTTCATGTCTAGCAACCAAAGTATGGCAGAGATGTAAGGTCACTTCCTATTTGGTGGTTTCGCTGCCGGTTTCAATTGGCTTTGACAGGTTATTCTGGTTGACTGGTTATTCTGCGTCCTCAAGACGGGGTCATGGGTCCAATACCAAGTTTGGTTTCTGTACGTGAAAGCGTTACTGATAATATAAGCCTACTTCCTGTGATTATAGTGACCCCTAAAGTCAAGGTCTCCAAATTTCTTGAGCCTCCTCCTAATTGGGTAGTTTGGTTTAGACACGTGAAAGCCTTGCTGAGACATGAGTTTACGTCCTGTTTAGCCGCTTCGCCGCCGATTTCGATTGGCTGTTACGGGCAAACTGTTTTAGAAATGGCTACAAAAGTATGACTTTTGTGAGGTTTGGTCTAGGGGTCGACCAATTATCAGCCGGGCCAATATTTAGCATTTTTATAATAATCGGTATCGGTAATTTTTTTCACCGATAAGCTGATATTGAAATGGATAAAGAATGAAACGCGCTACTTTGTCTGTAAAGCGTCTCTAACTCCCTGCATTTGCTACTCTCAGGTCGAGAGCATTGTCCCGCACACTACACCGTCTGATTTGTTAGTAAGCACGAATGCAGCCAATCAGGATCGAAGACTAAACACAGAGAAAGTTTAGGATTCTCACTGAGGCAGACTGTAGACTGGGCTTCAGCTGTACGGAGCTATTTTTCAAAGGTAAGGAAGGTACCTTACATTGCTGAAGTTGCAATGAATCACTAGCCTGGAAAATCCAGACCCTGATAATCTAGAAAGATTAAGGGTCTGGCAAAGAACAATGTAATGGCCCAACTCGAGGGGCGGCAAAAAGCATGCATTTAAAAATCTCACTGCACGCAATCGGATAACACTACGACCAATGTGTACTGTCCTCCAATGTTGCAGCGCTGTCTTCATCAGCTGGTTTCCCGGAATGTTACGTAAAAGTAACGTGCGTCATTGCTCTTTGCCAGAGTGTCTCGCAGAGACAATTCCATTGTGCTCTCGCGAGAACTCTGGATTTCCAGGGTAATGAATCACAATAATCTACACTAAAGTTACAAAAACACCACTTTGTAAGCTATTGTCTTTGATCCGGATCAATAAGTAAAGCACCCACTTCCTTCATTTAGTGAATTCCCGATTGATGCATGTTACTGATATGTTGTTAACTAGTTAGCCTACAAACTCGGGTGCTGCGCGTCGGGAGTTCTTTGCCTCTGCCTCGTCCGTTAATTGGGAATAACGGGACACCTCGGCGGACGTTATCCCTAAGGCCTAAATAGAAGACAAGTCCTAAATTATTTGATAGTGAACGTCAAAAAGTCTAGTTGCTCCTTTTTGAAACGGACTGTCAGAACTACATGCACCCAGGGCCAGCCGTAATTTAATCCGACCTAAACTAAATCGCGTCCTGAGCTGGCTATTAACATGCCTTTTAGGCTCTCAAAAGTGTAGCTTATAGCCTACATATGGACACAAATTGCATGCTTAAATAGCCTAAGAACTATTTTAAAACTGTTTTGTTAAACTATTAAACCATAACACTTGCCATCACGCATGCACCTCTTCCTCTCCCTCTCTCGTGCACTCACACACACAATGGCAAAGCATCCTCTTTGTTACAGGTCCCTTAACAAGCACATAGCCCATTGTGTAGGCCTAGTCTATGAAAATAATTGCTATCACTCAGTTTTTGGATTAACATGATACACAGGATTTCCACTTGTGATGCAAGTTGATAGACAATTAAATGAATAAATAAATAAAATGTACTATCTACCCCCCTTTTTGACAACTGACTTATCGGTTTTACATATCGGTTATCGGTTACCTGTTTTGGTAATAATTGATATCGGTATCGGCCCTGAAAAAACCATATCGGTCGATCCCTAGCTTGGTCTGACGATCATCAAGTTTTGCGAAAATCTTATTAATACTATACGAAAATATTATACTTTTTAAAGTAACTTATTTGTTCTAAAAAGCCTTTCAAACGTGTCAATGATGTCATTCTTTAGCAAAATGCTAGCGTGTTATGGGCAACAACAACCCAAACTGTAAGAAATCGAAAGTACATAAGTACTCGTTCATTTAACTTTCGACCTATAATCCAGATTGAACTTGCAGAAACTACAATAAAACTTTGATTTTTCAATGACAATCAGGTGAAAAAGACAAATTTAGCCGTCTAGCTCCATAGATCCCCATTCATTTTGTACTTACAAGTGGAACTGCAACCAAATTCGGGCTCTCCGTAGATGGGCTCTCTGGTATTAACAAACGCCACTTGTACGTTTTAATTCCAAACACATCAACAGTTACAGGCCAAAATACATTTTTGCTAAATCATTAGTATCGATATAAGAATGACAGTCGGTGCTTCCCATAGCCTATGTGTCTTTTCTCCTCACACACACGCAGCTTTTAACCCACAGCTGTGTGCCGCACAGTAACAAATAATAGTAGGCTAATGTTAAGTTAATTTGCTGACTTGCACCTCTCAAGTTTCTGTTGCTAACCTATCTAGGCTATGGAATTTAAAAGCTAATTACTTTCCCGTTCTTCTTAAAGTGACAGGCACTCAATTAGATCTACACACCACCACTGTAATGACATTAAAGACAACTATAATAGCTTAAAAATCAATATGAAGCATTCAAATTACTTAATATGTTTAGCTACTAGTATTTATGCAGATCATAAAATACTGTAAATTATTAACAATATATGGCTACAATATATTCGATATGGCTACAAAAAGCACGACTTTTGTGAGGGTTGGTCTGAAGATCATGTGTATTAAGTTTGGTAGAGATTGGATAACATTTGTGACCTGTGAAAATGTTGTTTCACTTTCAATAAATCGGGCAAACGGGTCAAAGGTTACTTGCGTGAACGCACGTCCTACTGGTGGGGCAGGATCGCTCAAGGTGCTGACATGAAATTTGGTTAAATTAATCATGGGACAGTCCCCAAATTTCACAGCTTTTTACCGGACAGTTCTATGGGCTGTCATAGACTTCAATGGCAGAGGAAAGTTGCATACTGTAATAATAATAATGAGAAAACATAAAAACACAATGGCTGCCTATGCAGCTTTTCTACTTGGCCCCCAAACATTTTGAACCTGACTTTAACCAATGTTAAGATTTCTGTACTTGAAATGTTTGCAAATGATTTCATATTTCATTAGATAATGGCTCATTTACATATTTATACATAATATTTCAGAAAACTTCCAATACAAAAAAAACATTGACATAATGTAAATAATCAGTATCAACATATTAATAGTTGTTGCTTGACAATATATCACCATAGTAGTTACCTTACTGGTAGACAACTCACAAATCATCACAGATACACTTTTTGGTCTTAAGAAAAGTCTGTAAATGTAGTTGTAGTGCATTTAGAGTAATAATTTCATTCATTTGTCCACACCAGACATTTGCCCTTTAACTAACAAAACTACCACAAAAACACACATGTACAGTGGGATTACCTGCCACAAGACCCTCTAACCGAACTCTCTCATGAGCTGCATGCTGGTCCACCAACACCAGAAGATTTGCTACATGAACTGAAAAAAAAAACACAAATATGACAGATGCATTTTGAGATTTTGTACTTTGTCATACATCACAGCAGTTAAAGGATAATTCCGGTATTTAGCACTTTGAGTCCCTTTTCTGGTTTGTTTTGGATGAACTAGAGTGGTGGTATATATATTATATATAATTTTGTTCTTAACTGTATATAAAAACTGTATGTAACACTAAAACAGTTTTGGTGGAAAAGATCAGGCAGTCTGCCGAGAGACCTGCCCCAATAGGCATCATTGGACCATTAAACCACACAATGATCCAAAACATACAGCCAAACAAGGCAAGAAATGGTTAACTGAGAACAATATCAACATTTTAGAGTGGCAGAGCCAGAGTCCAGACCTCAATCCATCAAAAAAGTGAGCACAAGGCCAGAGTGACGGCAAATAATCGTTCCTGACTGAAAACCCGGATTGCTGTTAAAAAGGTGTGGTCTAGAATCATTGTTGAGAAATGGAAAGGCTTGGTAGATATTATAAGAACCATTTTGAGAGTTGTTAATGCAAATAAAGATGTTTCCATTGATTATTTAAAAGGGTATGAATAATTTTGGACTTGCCATTTTTCATAAAATGTTAAAAAAGATAAAAACAATTCTTTTTTTGATTCCATGTTTCTACCACATTGTCTTACAACCTTTTGCCATGTGGCAGTGTCATTTTCAGTCAGAACAAACATATTGGTCAAGAGAATCAACATTACATCAATATTTGCCAGGGGTACGAATAATTTTGTTCTTACCGTATTTGCAGATAAACATAATTTGTTTGGCTTTTTAATGCTTGGATTTTGTTAAAGTACCGTATAAGTTGCATCAGTCAAAAAATGCATCAGGAAGAGGAAAAAAACATATATAAGTCGCATTTATTTAGAAATTTATTTCACAAAAACCAAGACCAAGAACAGACAGAGACTATGTAACTGGACACATAGAGGCAGGAAAAGATTGAGAATTCCACCGGGAATGTTGAAGATGGATGAAGGAGTGAAATGAGGTGAGCTGGGCGATAAGAATGCAGCCAATTTAAAAAAGATTCACAGAACAAAAATGATGATCTAGTACATGAAAATGTAGCTAAAAATGTGGAGAATGCAATGCAATCAAGCATTTTGGGCAATGTTGACGCACAAGCCGGCAGCAGAGCAAATGCTTGGCAGGCTACCCCCGAGAGAGAAAAAAAGATGCACGTTTAAAAGAATGTGCAAACTTTCAATGACGCTATAGGCTACTAAGGACTACCCTTATTTTAGAGACTGTTCACATGTCTTTCTTAACTAGTATGAACATTTAATTTGAAAAGGCAAGTTATTCAACTCACACAGAATGTGACCAGACGTCCTGGTTTAACCGGGACGGTCCCGATTTTGAGTTGCGTGTCCCGAGTCCCGACAAAAGCCTGTCGGGACGCTAAAATGTCCCGGTTTACACCAATCACTATTAAAGTGTGGTCTTATTATATCCCGATCATTAACTAAACCCATGTAGAAAGACTATAGCCTAAAGCGTCCGGTGTATGATTTCGATAATGTGTGTGCGTGCGTGTGTCAGTAAATCGTAACAGTCTGCATATTAATCTTTGCAGCCAACCTTATACAGTGTATCTCTGTAAACAGTTGCAATGCTTCGTCATATGCCTCATTTTATCGGTTAGGACAATGCAGAAGAGAAAGTCATCATCATTCTCAAAATAACCTATGGCTGTGAGTTTTGTTTTCAAATGTTTTCATGCATGTCTGGATAACGGGTGAGGAATGTTTAGGAGACAGACTATCGTAAATCCTCAAATCCTTTTATTTATTTAGGCTGCGCAAAGCACAGTACCTTTATTTGGGGCAGGCTTGTATTCAAGGCAGGCCTTTATTTCTTACGTGGTGCATTTTATTGTGAGACATGCGTTTTGTTTGGAGCGGCATACCACGCTATCAAAAGCAGAAGATGTTTGGTTTGGTTTGGTATTTAATTTACGTTTAGACTGTGATTATATTGCTAAATGTTGGGACTGATTGCCACTGCAATCTGGGGGTATTTGATGGTTCACTATTGTTATTGTCTATAGTTGAAAGAGTGTCGGGATTTCCACTTATTACTTATTGCGAGACAAGGCATCCACTTTCATTCATTCATGGAACGTGCGCTGTGCTGTAATGGAAACCTTAAAAGCCTTTATTGTAATCCCAAAACACGTCTCAAATGTTGTGTAAGCTATTTGACGTTGGCAAGTTAACAAGCTGGCAAACTAACTACACTCCACTGTTTGAATGGACAGAATCGTGAAATCGTGAATCCAAACATCTTTATGATAACCTAGGACTAGCAGTGCATTCAAAATAAAACTGCTTTGAATTGTACACCCTGTGCAGTGGGTACGGAGTAGGGAATACAACATAAGGACCCTTGTGATCGGAATGTAACCTTAGCTACTGCCCACTGTCCACTGCCCATGTAACCTTAGCTAATGCCCACTGATACTGTCTGTGGTTAGGCTTGCAATGCTAAGTGCTGTTCCCGTAATGTCACTTGGACGGTACCGATATGATCAGCAAACAGAACTATCTGCAACTACCCTGACATGTCATTTGGCACACACAGCACCCATCAAAGTCTCTACTCAGCAGGGCTGTACAGTGCAACACATGTCTACTTGTGTGTAGGCCTAGTATCCAAACAATCCAATTCCAAATCAAACGCCTTGCAAATTATCTTTAAGTATTAAGCAAATGTAGGCTTTGTTTAGCCCAGGTGCATTCAGATTAGGCCAGCAGAGGTAAAAGTTTGTGGCAATCGCCTTGTTGCTTGCATTTTTAATTTAGTTTAAAACGAAACACTGAGAATCCACACAACACCATTCAGATTTAAAACATCAAAGAAAAAAGTGCACCTGGACCGTTCGGTTGTATCTGTCAAATTTGAACCCGCTTCATGCTTTATGCACACTAGTCTCGCTAGGTGCTCGGGCCCGTAATCACCGCTTGCAGCTATATTTTTTTAATGTTATTTAAGGATATCCAACCAGTGACTAACGTGGAATACAATGGAATATGTTGCTGCTTCTTCAGTTCAGTCATCCTGCAATGAATTGTGCTATACTATAATGACAAGCTCTGTTGTGGGATAAACTAGTATTATGTATGAACTAGTACTATGCGCGCGTGTGTGCCTATGTGCGCGCGCGTGTGCCTATGTGCGTGTGTGTGTGTGGATGTGAGTGTGTGTGCATGCGTGTGTGTCTGTGTGTGTGGATACGTCTGTGTGTGCATATGTGTGTGTGTGTGTGTGTGTGTATGTCAATTTGTCTCCATCTCCGATAGAGCCTGACCGATATGGGATTTTGAAGTAGAAATGTAGATTTATGTTGTAGAAATGTGGAGTCATCATTGAAGTCAGTGCCTTCTTGACCGAGAAAAGGCCAAAAATGTATTTTTGTGTCGTTTTTATGCTGCATTAGCAACGTGATTCTATAGTTCACACCAGTAATGTTTTTCAATGTTGCAGTGTATTTTGTAGACAAACATTAACATGGTTAGAAGTCTTTCGCACCAGTGCGCCTAAATATTTTTTTTGCACTCGCAGACCATTATTTTTACTCGCATGTGCGCATGAAATGGGCGCACTGTAGAGCCCTGTCTCCTCATCATCCCTAATCTGGGTACAAAGAAGCTCGCATCATGCTAAACGAACTTCTGGGCCAAAACCTTCACAACCGGAAAACAGCTACTTTCAGAGACGCCCACTGATCTCACTTCCGTTGTGTTCATAGGGTCAGTTACAAAACAGTAAGGTCTGTATACATGATAAATGCATAAGTTAGTCAGATGTAGAGAAAAGAACATGGTGTTTAAGGCCACCTGAGGTGTATGTTACAAGAGGTGGGATGGTTACATATCCGGTATGATAATGCATTAATCCTATTTAGTGTCAGAAAGTCCAAATAGTCCAGTGTAGGAAATGCAATAAGAGCAGATAATAATTGAGTTTTCAGTATTATTATTATTATCATTAATAATAATAATAACTTATTATATATAGCGCCTTTCATGGTACCCAAGGTCGCTTAACAAATGAGGGGGGGGGGGGGTTAGGGGTCAAAGGACTTAGTGAAAAGAAATGCTTTGAGGTGCTTTTTGAACATGGGCAGGGATGGGGCAGAGCGGACATGGAGTGGTAGACTGTTCCAGAGCGTTGGCAGAGAAAGCCCTGTCCCCAAAAGTCTGCAACCTGTATGATACCAATTAATCATTCTTTAGGACATGGAATGAATCATCTAATTAGTCTGTGAACCGAGATACCTAAAAAGCTATAGCCCACAAGTGGATGGAGTTGAAGGGAAAGTAAACAAAACCCCGTTGAGGGAGTGATGTCACACTCTTAAAAAAGCCACGCCACTTTTTCTTTAGGGAAAACAGTGTAATTGAGTGGTATTGTTATTGTTCAAAATGCTGCATAAAAAAAGTAAACATGGCTGGGGCATCTTCTATGCTAATTTAGTCAGACTCGTAAGTCATGCTGACTACAGCTGGATACTTCTCAACGAGACCGCACAATACAGATCTACCTTGACGAGAAATATCGTGGACCAGACTAGAGGTATGCACGCGGGTCCCGGCGCAAAAGAATGCGGCGCGGGACAACTTTTGAAAGCTCTTTGCGGGAGCGGGCGGGATGAGAGAGGTGCGTTCGCGGGTGCGGGACAAACCGATGATTCACTGCACTCCCGCAAATTAAATATGTGCGTAAAATTAAATATGGAAATGATTAAAGTACTGTTCATAACTATAGTTCAGCTGGATGTTCTGTTAGGCAGCATTAAAAAACGGGGTTTAAGCATAACTGACGGATAGCAGGCCTATAGCCTATATTGTCGTTTACGTGGGTTCAATTTGTTCCTGCTGCTCATTGTCAAAACTCAAAAATCGAAAGCATGACAGAGGAAGAGGGCACCAGACTAGGCCTACTTCAGTTGTTAGTAGGGCTGTCACTTTACGTTCGAAAATCGATTGCAAAATCGATTGGACCAACCAACACAAGTTTCGAAAACTAAAATAGGGAATCGATTTTAATCAAATATGTACACTATTAATTTTAAACGAATTAAACAAATAAAAAAGATAGATGTAACAAAAATCACAAACAAGCAGAAAAATAAAATAAAGAATTCCAAAGTGCAGTAAGCATTGCGAAAGCTAAAAAGAAAATTCCCACCAATTTTACGCACCGGAAACAGCTGTTTCAATCGGCTGCTGTGTTGCTCGTGTTTTGCCAAAAAATGGAGGACAACGCGATCAACCTGTGCGACATGAGAGACAAGTGATAGGACCTAATAACTTGAGGAATTCGATGTGGAAGCACTTCGGGTTTTGGGTATATCAAACTATGGAGAATGACAAACTGTGCAATCGTGAGTTCTACGTAGGCGAAATTTGTTTGACATTTCTAATCATAAACACAGACACAGCTACGTTAAAGCCTGCTGTAATGATTTTCACTGATTTTATGGCAGTCCACTCTGCTTATTGTTTTTTGAGAATGTTGCACTCCTGTTTGTCATTGTGCACGAAACTTCACGCCAATAAATCATCAGAAATAGAGCTGGCTTGTGCGTCTTACAAGCGCCCTCTTTACGTTCGTCCTAATGCCTGTTAGTTGTTTGTGGATTGGCCTATATTTGGCGTTGAAAATGGAAACGTCTTTAGACATGAAAAATCGGTTTTACAATCGATTCAATGAACACTTCTGTCTCAAAAATCGAACAGGATTTTTTCACAAAAGTGACAGCCCTAGTTGTTAGCCTACATTCAGAACCAAGAAACTGACATCTGGAGTCTTTCTCAGGTGTGTGTGCTTTCGTGAGACAGAAATAAAAACTGAATAGGCTATCCCTCCTGCATGCGGGCTTTAGCGGGCGGGAGCGGGACATCATGTTACAGATGCGGGGGGGAGCGGGACTAAAAATGACACATTAATGCGGGAGCGGGACAGAATATTGCGGGAGCGGGCGGGAGCAAGACTGAAAAATCAGTCCCGCGCAGACCTCTAGACCAGACCCGTATATCGCCATCTCGTGGCACGTGATCTCATCACACCCCTATTCTCCATGAGACAGATTTTTACCTTGACGAGAATCGTGATATTTTTGTATCGCCAGATCTCGTGGCATAAGATCTCGTCACACCCCTACTGATTCACTATAGACTATAAAGTATAATATGACATCCCAAACACATCCAGACTATTAAAGCCAATCAACATGTTTCTTCAGGGCCACAAAAGGCATGGGTGTAATCTTATTGGCTGTTGAGCTAAAATGTCCTTTTGGCAGATTCAAAGTAACAACTGTTCAAAGAAACAACTGAGACTGCAAAATAAAATATACACTTTTGTACTTGCCTTTTGGTTTATTGTTGAAACACATTTTCTGGTTTCCTGTGTTGACAAGACAAGCTAGGAATTTTTTGTCCACTTGATGAATGACCTTGAAAGTTAAAAAAAAAGAAGAAAAAGAGGTTTTCCTCCAGTGTACATTTTGTCAAGGCTTAAAGGAATTATCCGGAGTAAAATGCACTTTAGATCAATTTACGGATGATTGGGAGTACATACGTTGAGTTGACATCCAAATCATGTCATTCGGATGTGTTTTGAGAAAGTTCGATGTTACCGTTTTTAGTCAAAACTCGTTAGCCTGGAAGTGATGCGGGCATGTCATTTCGCCGCTACAAAACGCTATTTTTATACCTCTTCTACAGTTCCAAACAACATTACACTTACGTGGTAGTGAGTAGAGGGTCCCTAAAGCCCAACCGAAGTATCCCGAGGTCTTTATGTGGTCGGATAGAGAGTCCAGAATGAATTTCATCAAGCCAATACCTTTCCGGAAATGTTGCCATCTTTGCTGCCATCTTCAGGGGAAAGTCCGTAGGAGTCGATTGCTGAGTGTGGAGTAACACGCTCTGGAAATTCACAATTTCGTCGCCGTTTTTTTTTTTTTTTTAAAACATAGTCCAGTATTTCTTTCGAAATTGAAATGAAGTTGTATGGACTGGACTATGATTTTTTTTTTTTTTTTTTTTTTTAAACGGCGACGAAATTGTGAATTTCCAGAGCGTGTTACTCCACACTCCTACGGACTTTCCCCTGAAGATGGCAGCAAAGATGGCAACATTTCCGGAAAGGTACTGGCTTGATGAAATTCATTCTGGACTCTCTATCCGACCACATAAAGACCTCGGGATATTTCGGTTTGGCTTTAGGGACCCTCTACTCACTACCACGTAAGTGTAATGTTGTTTGGAACTGTAGAAGAGGTATAAAAATAGCATTTTGTAGCGGCGAAATGACATGCCCGCGTCACTTCCACGAGTTTTGACTAAAAACGGTAACATCGAACTTTCTCAAAACACATCCGAATGACATGATTTGGATGTCAACCCAACGTATGTACTCCCAATCATCCGTAAATTGATCTAAAGTGCATTTTACTTCCTTTAACATCATTTATTAGGGTTGTCAAAATAACTGATTAATTTCGAATAATTAATTTGAGGAAAAAAAACTGATTAAAAAAATTAGTGCAGATTAATCGATTCCGTATGATCTTTGACCCCGAGCCGTTCTAGTCAGTAAAAATTAGACTGTAAAATGAAGGAGAGAGAAGAAAACGTGCTGACTGGATCATTGATTGGAACATTTACTTTTAAAAAACGGCCTGATGGTGTTGATAAAAATAAAGTGTTGAAAATAAAGTCCTCTGCAATGTCTGCAGCAAGGAATTTGCATATCGCCGGAGTTCATCAACTCTATAGTCGCACATCAAAGCAAAGAAATAAGTGTTGACATTGAGGGGAGTGTTAATTTATTTTCATTGTGTCCCCTAGGTTATATCTGTGGCCTGAAATGCCTTGTATGTGAAAAAAAAACTTCTTCCCGAAGCACTTTTGAATTTATTTCCTCAGCATATTATGTAGATTATATGATGATATCATAGATTATTATGGCCATTATTTGAACAGTGAAAATAATAATAAAAGAGTTTTTGAACTTTAATGTCACTAATGCTGATTATTCAATGATTCATTTGAATTTAAATATTTAAAATACTTTCACAGCAAAAATTATATATGCGATTAATTTAGATTAATTACTCACATAGTATGTAATTAATTAGATTAATTTTTTAATCGATTGACAGCCCTATTATTTATCTATCTTGGGAACTTCTGTAAGCTTGTAAGATCCATGCCTTCATGGAAGTGATCATATCCTTGGTAAAACGATATGGTAACATTATGTTGTGTACTGGCACTGGTAGATGGTCTGCCACTCCACTGGTTACATCCAAAGCCACCTAAAATTTGTATGAGAAAGCAATAATGTAAAATAATGGCAGATTACATCAAAATAATGTCAGATTACATCTTCACAATGAACATCTTTGGACAAAACAGAATAATTAAGTGCAAGTAATTACACAGAACTGTTACACTGGCCACAAAGATATGCAAAGCATCTTACATCTAGTGGCTGTATGAAGACTGGATTCTTCCATGCGGCGAACAGTCGTGAAAGGCCATCGGTTGCTTCAGTGTCAACTTAAAAAACACACATATTAAAATGTCACAAACACAATCTTGATAAGTGACAATTTTCATTCCATGTTAATGATCTTAACAATACATAACCAGTAAAAAATACCAATAATCTGGTTATACCTTTGTCATCTATTCCTGTGCCCAACATCCGTTCAGTTCTGCACTTTAACACAAAAGGCAATACTACCTTTGTCTGACAGAGGTGACTCCTTGACTCAAACTCTAATTCAGAAGTAAAGTCCAGTCAAACCTAAAGGTCATTTAACCCTTAGAACCCTAAGCTGTTTTTAGGGCATTTTCACAACCTTTATTCATAAGAATTTATTCTGGTCATTGTAAGTGCCACACACACATATTATATATTGTTTTTTTCAGCAGAGTCTAGGCTATCCAGATCCATCATTTCATGTATTAGTACTAGCATTGATTTTATTTTTATTTTTAAAGAATTAAAATATAAAGTGTATTATAAAAATTCTTATATTTCGACATGTATCTCACCACAGCAAGCTCATAGCTCTACATGCATTTCATGTTTGTGTAGCGCAGACTGTCCTGAATCGGGCAATATAATTGCCATGTAGGAGGGATACTCTGGGGCTGAGCAATTTACAGAAATATGTGGTGTATGATTTAAGGAAATAAATGCCATTTTTTATTTAGTGATGAAAAATGACTTTTCTGCGCTCCATATCTGTGACACGAACTGATCTGACCTGACTTGACCCGAGGTTGCGTGTTAGCCTGCGTGCCTATGGTGTATGCACTCATAATGATTCTCAACTTTTTACTGGATTGCCATGAACAAAGTAAAGGCAAAAAAGGTGTTTCTTTGTTGAACAAATTGGGATGCAATGTGAGCCTTGAATTGGATGCCATGCAGGAATTTGCTAGGATCTCAAAACCGGATAATGAACATGCTTTGCCATAGAGAAACACACGATAGCGTTGGATTATAAACATGCTTTGCCACAAGAACAGACAAAAACGTGGGGTAAGTCCAGCTATATGAAGTTATTATTTTGCTGTCACTTCGCCTGTTTTATAACCCAGAAGGATGTACTTGGTATCAAATGATAGCTCTGAGTGTCCTCTTTCATCTGACATGTGTGGCATATCTATCCGATCACGATCACTATCCGTGAGTAATTCAAACGAGAGTAATGGGTGTGCACTGCAGCGTTGGTTTGTGTACATGACGTTATTATTTTGCAGTCACTTCGTCTGTTTTTATAAGCCAGAAGGATCGATAAACATGGTACCAATGGATAGCCCTGTGTCCCGTCTTTCATGTGATATGCTTGCCATATCGATGCGATCATGGGTTCGCGAGTAATTCAAATGAGAGTAATAGGTGCGCAGGTAAACACAGAGATGTATAGACTGTAAATATGATGCAATTTGATTTAATTTCATGATTCTTTTTTATTTTCATACTTGATCGTACAGACAGTCTCTTTGGAAAGTCCCACTTCTGCTCTGTCATGCAATAAAGGTTTCATCTTGCTGCGATGAACAGTTCCGGAGCAATGTAACAGAGAAGAAAGGGTGTGTTTTTTGACGCACTTTGCGTCAATCGGGTTCTAGGGGTTAAGGGGGCATTATGGTTTGGAGAGCATTAAAGTTATAGTGATAAATACTTATTCAGATAAATAGGAAACTACTTTTGTTAACAGCTCAAATTATTTTTTTTTAGATAAATATACCAGTTTTCAATGTTCTGTATGAATCCATTTATTTATTTATGCATTTCATAATTATTTTTTTCTTTCATTTATTTTTCCTAAAGTCATTTTTGGTCCTGTCAATAGTGCTGTGTTAGCTCATCTGTCATTTGGAATGTTTCCTTGTTGTTACATAGTCATTAATATCAATATATAACCATTGCAATGTTCATCATCTTTTTTTGGGAAATAAATTCATAAATTTTTTTGGAAATAAATTCATAACATTTTGGTCTCCATGGAAATGAGAAAAGGCATGAGTTTACTTTGGTGAACTTTGGTGAACTATGAACTTTTGGCTACAGGAAGCAACTGATGGAAACAGAGGTATGAGACGAACACTGGATTTATAATGTTTCTTCACACTTACTAAGTTAAACAGGCATAGTGGTGTCTCGTAAGGACCCTATTCATGTTGCACAGCACTTGTAATGACATATTTGAGTCTGTTAACCTTTAGACTTCCAGCGCACCTTTGGGAAATGACTAACTTTAAGAGACTTACAGGGATTCAGGGATCACGCTAAGCTAAGTGGTTGTCGGATTCAGGGATCACGCTAAGCTAAAGTGGTTATCAGATCCATGAAGTAGAACCAACGTTATTGTAAATTTTTATTGTAAAATTTGTACATTTTTACTGCGACCGGAATGTGTCAAAGACGATGTGAAAATATAATAGCGGGGGGAAAACTCACTTTTTTGACCATCAAACCAAACAAGGAAGTAAACTGGGAGTTTTGTATGGAAGTCATTTCCTATCCAGGGATGAGTAGACTAACTATATCAGCAACAGCACCATCTATCCATAGACCGTAATCCACCCATTAATTTGCATTACAAAAAGTAGTGTCAACATGACTTTGAGGAGGGATATCTCTTACTATGATAGTTGTAGTAAACATTTCAAAGTGTGTATGATTAAAAATAAATAGATAAAATTGTAGACCGTAATGCACCTAGGGCTGGGCGATATGTCTTCTCTGATTTTTTCACACCAAACTCGATTTACGATTTTAATCAATTTTTCCCCTATTTAAAAACAAACTACTAAATGTGAATTGTTCTTAAAGAGACAGTGCACAATTTATACATTTGTTAAACAGCATGAAATTAGCAGTATTTTTTGAGCAATTAATATTTTAAAACAAAATTACTTTTGATACTAAATGATAGGCTATAAAAAAATTATGTTTTTTTGTGTGTTGTGGGGGGACAATTTTCAGAACCCAATGTGGCCCTTGAGCCAAAAAGTTTGCCCACCTCTGATCTAAAGACAAAGTCACAAATATTAAAGTCAGATTACAGATTAATTTATACTATTTTTTATTTTTAAGGTGCATAACAGTGACTAACGTTTCGATGTAGGATTACATCGTCATCAGAGTCCTTGGAAAGAATGGGCAGTGAAGCCCTTGATAAGGATCATCAACAGGTGTGATTGTGCGTAAAGGGGGCGTTGGCTACCTGAAGATACACCCATATCTACCATATCTAACACTCATCTACACTCATTACATTAAAGGGCAAACGCCCACAGGTCAAAAGTGATTAAAAACCATGTTGATAAATAAGAAGCATAAAGGGTTACCCAATACAATAGGAATTAAAGGTACTTCTTAAATTTTGACATACAATGATATTAGAGAAAGCAAGTTAAATTGAATTCTTCATTTAAGCCTAGATGTTCTAAAGTGTCTAGTGTCCAAAAACGCTTCCCTAGATAAGAGTTTTTTAATAATATCACCGCCCCTGGGTGGGGGTGTGATTTTTCCATGATTGGCCTGCTTATAATACCTCGCCATGGCATATGTTAGGTTCTGGGTGCGAATTAAAAAATGACTGCAGTCATTAAATCAATCCTGTCCAAGTAAGAGACCAACGCATCGCGCACCCATAGTAGAATAGCCTAAACGAAGTTGATCCAGACCACCTTTCCACAACATTACGATTTCTGGATCTTATTCCTATAATTTGCACACAAGTGTGACAACAATAATGCGAATGCTTACTCGAGGAAAGTCAAAGTAGCCTATGCAGTCAATCACACTAAGGGAAATAGTTTCAATTTGCGTTTATTAGTCAGGCTATAGCTATACACTTGGATGATCCTGTCCCATATGTATTTTTTTTTTAAACTATTGAAAGCTATTGGAGATATGAAAGGAAAAACACCCGGCAAATCACAGGTCAAATCAAAATCTGAAATGTTTGATAAGCCAGTCATCAACAATCGTGGAACTAAATATTGGCGCTGTCTCTAAATAGGTTTCCCTTTTAATTCTTATCCTCTACTAAAGCTAGAGTTGTCATTATAGATGTAGGCTGTTACATAGCTTAGTATTTGTGCATGTTGCATGTCCATTTATCTAGAAACATAGGCCTACTTCGAAGTGTTATCATTTTTAATAACCCACATTTCACAATATACTGTGAATAAATAAAGGCCTAGACCAGTGATCAACTAATGTTTTTGCACTGCATTGCCTCTAAGTGTCGCAAACTGACGATACTCATTGGAAATGCGTGTATGCCAAACATGAAGTTGGTGTGGTAAACCCGAGGAGAAACGCACATTTTCACGTTTATTTACTCTTGAGACATCCGACCTTGAGCGTGAAAGATAGTGTACGCAGTATTTTTGTGCGTACGCAACATTTTTGTAGAACAAGCTTTGTACATGAGGCCCCAGGACTGGGAAACTTGGCTATAGTCAACATAACTGGTACAAAAACACAGAACTTGCTTGTGGGGCTCTAGATTTGTAATAGAATTTCAGAATTCATACAAACTGGCATTTCAGAAAAAATACAAAAATACATTTCACCTCTTCTCTGAAGCACACGGACAGCAACGTTGGTGACATCAGGCATGCAGGACACTTTTGTCTCTTCCTCTGACGGAGTATCATATTTGCTTAGTCCTGTTACTTTGTTGATGTAAACCATTTTCCCAGCAAAGTAATCATAGTGTGCCCGCCAGTTGTCTGATGTTGGGATCTGTACATTTCTCTGCTGTGATTCATCTGTGTGATATCCTTTTGAGTTGGCAGCTCTTGGAAGGAGGATCTCATAATTCTTGAGCTTATCAGTAGAGGAAAATGTTGAGGGAATGCACAAATCTATGGGGTTCAGTTCCACAATGGTTGGGGGTGGTGCTGTTGTTGGAAAGTTATGGGTATTAGTGGAGGAACCAGTATGATAGGGCCTTAATAATGAATAAGACAGGTCAGGGTTTTCTGAGGTTTTGTAATCATACCTAGGAGTGGAAGGGGAATCTTCCACACAATATGGAAGAATGGGACGCAGAGGGGTATTATCCAAAGCTTGCTCTCCATGGTCCACGTTTTGTATTGAAGAATGTGCCAATTGTTTCCAGTTACAGATATCTTTATTTCTGATGACATTAAGAACATTCTCCGTAGTAGAATCACAGCTTTCTATCTTTGCCTGTTTCAAATTAGAAAGCTTGGTGGCGACAGATACTTTTTTTCTGTTGTTTAATCTACAACCTGAAAATGTGTGTAGTTTTGACACACTACCTACAAAAGTTAGGGAGTTGTCCGTCTTGTGTTGCTTTCTCTCAGGAAATAAAAGGTTTACGACATGTGCGTCCTGTTTGACTGCCAAGGCTGTCTCACTGACAAATGTCATGTGATTGCTACATACATCTCGAGGCTGATGTTCTGTTTCATCTAGCTCACCAGACAATCTTCTAAATTTGCTTAGAGGGCTAGCTACATATGACACAGCCAATTTGTGACTAGGTGTGACCTCTAGAATCAAAGGTGCAATGTCGGCAGTGAAAGGCTGCCTGCAAATTTGGCTTGAGCTGTTGGTCATTTCTGTTCCATTTACTTTGTTAGCCTTACACTTTTGAAAATTTACATTAAGTGCTTTGTATTCATGGTCAAAATGTGTAACGCTATCGTTGATAGTATCTTCACAATTAACAGACACTGAATTTGATACGTTACATTGCTTATCTTGCAGATTTGAATGATTCAGTGATACAGTGTTTCCTTCTTGAGATGATGTCTCAAAAGCCAGTTCAAGTTTGGTTGCTATTGCCACTCCATCCATTTCACATTCTGTGGAATCCTTGTCACACGGCAGAGATCTTCCGCTCATTTTTGTAAAATCCACAGCAATTCTTCGGAGGACAGACTTTGAAGCCAGTGTCTTCCCCCTGACGAAGTCACTGCAGACAAGCTGATTGCTGTTTCCAATGTCAGAAAAAGCTGACTGTTGACAAAACAAAGGAGGGATCAAACAGCCCTGAGAGGCTTCAGGTTCAGGCATAGTCTCAAGTAGACTCTCTCTTTTCAGAAATGTTTTGACACCCTCCTCCATGCAATACAGGAGACTGTCCCAGTCTTTAAACTCAATGAGTGTTTTAGCTGGCTCCAAACACACATCATACTCTGAATAACTGCAGTTGATGTTGATCACATACACTCCATGAAGCTCTCCTCCAACACGCTCTTTAGGGCTGGAAGCAACCTGAGAGACAATGGGACTGCTACATTGCTTATTGAAGGTTGCACATTTGGAGAGGATACACTTCAGTAATTTGTGTATACATGTTTTTAGTATAAGCCTTCTATTTAGAAACAGAAATTGTAGATTATTGTTATGGTGACCCTCACAGCCAATGTGTCCTGTAATTTCAAACTGTCCATACAAATGTGTAACTTCACGAAGTTTTTGTGCCCTCCCTAGGCCATGAATCTGAGCAAACCGATAATATATACTTTTTACTTTAGACAACTGCACTAGCATGGCTCCTGTACATTCCTTCTTCATTGTGAAGGAGACAGACGGGTGCATGAGAGAGATGGCTTCAATCCTTTGTCTGATTCTTTCCATCTCCAGCACAGGGTCAAGACGTTTCTTCCTTACAGGCATATTGCAAAAGAAGTTGCAAATTGTAACTGTTGTACCTGCAGATGGTCTGGCTGTCTCTGCCTCACATACACCCACACTCTGTCCACTGTTAAAGACCTTAACAAATGTCTTTGTGGAAAGCTTAGTCCTGGATGATATTTCTACCAAACCAGAGAGAGAGATGATGCTTGCCATAGCCTCTCCTCTAAACCCATAAAATCTCAGATTCTCCAAGTCCTCCAAACAGCTGCATTTGCTAGTGTTATATCTGTTCCCCACTCTATCAAAATCTTCTCTGTCTATTCCTAGGCCATTGTCGACTACCTGCAACTTGCAAGCCTCTACATCCACCTTCACTGCCACACAGGTTGCGCTGGCATCAATACTATTGAGAACAAGTTCCTCAACACACTGCTGAAGAGAACAAATAGCAATGCCTGAACGAAGCTTTGCCTTCACTTCATCAGGCAAGTACTTAATCATGGCGGAAGCGGACAAAACACTGCGATACAACGGCAATACGAATAGCCTAACAGTTTCTTATTAAAGAGATATCAGTCAGCTATTTTCCCCAATATAATCTATGAACCGTTAATGTTCATATGGGTAACGGCAAGACGGCACAATTAACGTTGATGCCTCAAACATTGATCTCTATGTTTTAAACCAAAATGCTCCGATTTTTAACGTTAACCAGCTGACGTTTGCCCAGAAACAACATTACCTTTGCCCACAGGTGTTGACTTTAGCTGGGGTAGTCAACTTGCTAAGGGTAGCCTGACAGTTACAGCTAAGGCTGGTGATTGCAAATATTCTTTTCAGAAAGCTTGCAATGAACCTGAATCTTTGTCTTTCAGAATTAACCGCGGATACACGAAGTACCTAAGGTAGCAACGAACGAAGTAGCCTACTTCTGACGTCTTGCACAAAGTTCCGAGAAATGTCCAGAAGGCTGCGTGAAGGCGGTGGTTAGTAACCATAGGAAGTAACGACAGTGACGAAAATGTCCGTCATTCGACAATATTTCAAAATAAAAGTCGGAACTTATGCTGCGTTCCAGACACAATTACCGTTCCAGACAAAGGGGCTTTAAGTGAGCAAGCAGTAGCATTTCTATAAATCACATCACCATAGTCTTGAACTGACATAAAAACTGCAACAACTTGTTTCCTACATTTCATAGGGAGGTTGACTTTGTTTCTATAGAAGAAACCAATTTTTTTTTTACTAGGATGGCTATATGGTAATTAAATGTGAGTTTGTCATCCAGCCATATACCAAGATGTACTCAGAAACTCTATCAATGCTGGAACCAGTGGTTATTTGCACACCATTAACCTCAATGTTACTTGCTTTAGTAAATAGCATATATTTAATTTTCTCTTCATTTAGTTCTAATTTAGTTAGTTAGTTTATTTTGTCCTTACATAGAAAATTTGTTTTCACATACCATACAAGCCTCACAGACATGAAATACATAGATGCACACAGTCACGGTTCTTCACCCACCTCCTACCACCCTGCCACCACATACCACACCCACATCACAACAGCACACAAACAGCACATATACATCACTTTACACAGATACAAACAGGAAAACCATCACCAGTTGACATTACAGAGGAATGAGGGCAGCACAGTGATCCATCACCGCTGTGATCTGTTGTTAAGTGCTGCTATTGCAGAGGGCACAAAGCTTTTCCCGAAGCGTACTCGCTTCCACCCCATAGCCCTATATCTGCGTTTTGATGGAAGCAGAATGAAGAAGGGATTGAGGGGGTGGGTGGGGTCATGAGCGATGGTCCGTGCTCTGTTCTTGGTGAGTGTGCTGTTGAGGTCTGATAAATTAGGGGTGGGGAGGCCTATTGCTTTGGCTGCGGTATGGGTAATGCGTGTGAGTCTGTTTCTGTTGGCAGCAGTTAGCATGTTGAAAAAGCAGGGAAGGCAGTAGAGGAGTATAGGCTGGACTATGCTTTTGTACAGGAGGAGCAAGTGACAGGGGGCAACAGAAAGTGATCTGAGCTTACGGATGGCATAGAGTCTCTGTTGACTGCGTTTTTGTATGTCAGTGGTGTGTTGCTCAAAGCTGAGTTTATTGTCCAGGGTGAGTCCAAGGTATTTGAAACAGTCCACTATTTCTACGGTGTAGTGTTGATGCAGGTGGGGTTGTGGATTGTGTCAGATGGTGTTCTGGTGTTGGTGATTACAAGTTCATTGGTTTTACTGATGTTGAGCTGAAGGTAGTTGTCAGTGCACCATTGTGTGAGGTGAGAAATGGAGTCTTGGTACGAGATATGGAGTTATTGTCATTGAGAAGTGCAAGTACAGCAGTGTCATCAGAGTATTTGAAGTATGTGGTGATGGGTGTGGGACTGACGCAGTCATTGGTGTAGAGGGTGAAGAGGAAGGGGCTTAGGACACACCCCTGCGGGGCGCCGGTGTTAATTGTGGTGAGTGGTGATGTACTAATCTTGTACGGATGTACTAATCTTGGCGGCTTGTGGTCTGTCACTGAGGAAGTTGTGGATCCAGTGGATGAGGGTCGGGGGGACGTGCAGATGGTAGAGTTTGTTGATCATCAGGTGGCGTTGGATGGTGTTGAAGGCAGAACTGAAGTTAATGAAGAGTAATCTGGCGAAGTTTGTAGGTGTTTCAAGATGTTGGAGGAGGGAGTGGAGGAGACATGCCACAGCATCCTCCGTCCCTCTCCTGGCCTGGCAAACTGGTGGCTGTCCAGCTGTGGGCTGACAACTGGGAGGAGGGTTCTGAGGATCAGTTTTTCCAGGCATTTCATGATTATTGAGGTGAGTGCAACTGGCCGGTAGTGGTTGAGTTCGGGGGGGCGGGGTTTCTTGGGTATTGGTATGATAATAGATGTTTTCCACAGCACTGGTACAGTAGCGGTTTTGTATGACTCGGCAAACAGTGAATAGATGGTGGGGGAGAGCTCAGCTGCGCAGTCCCTTAGCACCCGGGCAAGGATGCCGTCTGGACCCGGAGCTTTCCCAGGCTTGCATCTCCTCAGCTGCTGACGCACGTCCTCAGTTGTAAATGGGACCTGGGGGTCTGGTTCCAGGGTGGGAATGGCCTCCAGTAGAGTTCTGCAGGTGTCTGAGTGGTCCACTGTGTCGAATCTGGAGTCAAAGTTATTTCATTCTATGGCAAAAGAGCTGGGGTCTGATTTATCCTCTAGTTTGTGTTTACTGTTCAGTCCTGTGAGTGTTCTTATTATTTATTTATTTTGCCCTCACCAGCATGTTCCGAAGGTTTGGTTGTCTTTTGTAGACCACACGCGGTGGTTTGGGGAAAATCTTTTTTAAACTTGGGTCAGAGTCAATGATGTGCCAATGTCTTTTTACACTCTGGCTTTTTACACTCTACAATGTCCCTGGCAATTGGGGAGTACTGTACACAACATGATATTCTTGATTCCATTTTTTTTTATTATTTTTTGTTCTCCTATTCAAGCATTGATCTTGGGACATGTTATTAAAACGATCAGCAGCTTCTCCAATCCATTGATCCTTGTAGCCCCTTTCTTTTAACCTTTTTTTCAAAATGGTTGATTGAGATTGATAGTCGTCCTCCGAGCTACAGATTCTCCTGATTCTACTGAACTGGGAGATGGGAAGGTTTTTCTTTAGAGATGTCGGGTGGTACGATTCCCCATGTAGCAAAGAGTTTCTATCTGTGCTCTTGCGATATAGGTTTGTTTTTAACACATTTCCTTCCCTTATTACAAGAATGTCCAAAAAGTAAATTTTTGTTTTATCCACGGACATAGTAAATCTCAAATATTGGTTGTTCTCACCCATATATGAATGGAATGCTTAGCTCGTTCTCATCACCATCCCATATGAAAAAGATGTCGTCCAGGTAGCGTTTCCAGTATGATATGTTCTGTACGAAGGGGTTCCTCTGTGTATTGAAGATCACGTTTGATTCGAAGAGTCCCACATAGAGGGATGCAAAGCTGGGTGACATTTTTGATCCCATTGCCACACCCGAGATCTGAAGATAGAAATTAGCACCAAACAAAAAATAATTACATGACAGGACACACTCAGTTAGTTCGATAAGACACTCAGTTGTTGGACTATTACTGGTCCTTTTCTCTAGAAAAGATTTTATAGCTTGTAGGCCACCCTCAAAAGGGACGTTGGTGTACAGCGACTCAACGTCCATTGTAACTAGAAGTTGTGGAGAGTCTTTCAGTTGTACAGACTGAATCATTTTAATAAAATCCATAGAATCTTTCACATAGGATGGAAGAGAAATGACCAGTGATTGTAGAGTGTGATTGACAAATGCTGAAATTTTCTCCGTCAGGGAGCCAATTGCCGCCACTATTGGTCGTCCAGGTGGTGTATCCACAAAGTGCTTGTGGATTTTAGGTAAGGTGTAAAACACTGGAGTAATGGGGCAATCCACTTTCATATATGCATATTCATTTTTGGTTATATGTCCCATTTTCATTAACTGGTTTAATTTCTCATGCACATGATTCTTGAAACTCAGAGTGCATGGGATTAGAATCCAACTTCCTGTAAAATTTGGTGTTTTTCAATTGGATGTGTATTTCTCTCTCATAAGAAATTCGTTTTAAAATGACAATTGCCCCACCTTTGTCTGCATTTTGAATAATTAGTTCCCCATCTTTTTGTAAAGTTCTCAATTCTTGTCTTTGCTTCGAGGTTAGGTTATTCCAAACTTTATATTCCCTTTTATTACGTATAGCAGTTGTTACCTCCTGCTCAACTAACCTGCAATATGTATCCAGGGAGGGATTTCTGTGTTTTGGAGGTATAAAATAGGATTTACCTCTGAATCGAGTTCTTGCTTCAGTGAGGGTCTGTTCACTTTGAAGTGCTTGTAAAGTTTCCGTTTCGACGGGCGTGTGCAGTGTGAAAGTCATCATATCCGCTGCCCCCCTGGGCTGTGGAAGAATGTCAAGTCCAACACTAGTTAGGCCTACAGTTGGCATATCGTCCTTGGTTGAGAAAGCGTTATTATTGAAGAACTCTTTTAGTCTCAGGTTACGAAAAAATCGTTGCATATCAATGTGTGTGTTAAAATCATTACATTGGGATGTTGGGACAAAAGATAAGGCTTTTGAAAGGGCTGAAATGCAAGTGTCCGAGATTGTCTTACCAGACAAATTGATGACGTTTAGCTCCTGTTCAGTCTCCGAGTGAGTGAATCCCTTTGGTAGCTTTGGTAGCCGTTTGCCACGGCGACACCTCTTCTTCCCCTTCCTCTGGTCTGTGGTTTCGGTGGTCTTCCTCGTGTGTGTTGATCTTGGACTAAAAAAGGAGTGGCCATAATCCGTATTGACACTAGAGTCTGAGTCGCGGGATGAGAAGGAGTGTCAGTGTTTGGTGCGTCTTCCTCTCTGTCCACTTTGGTTATCCCCCGTTGTCTTCGGCAGTCGCCATCTGTATACAGCGCCACCCTCATAGTCCGCCCGGTCTCGTTCAAACTTTTTTCTCTTCGATAATTTCAGTTCTTCCTCTAATGTTTTTCACAGTCCTCTATCAGTTTTTCGACCCGTTCTTGGTCATGTAGTTTTTCCGATAATTCTTTCTTTACATCAGTGACACGGTCGCGAACAGAATTCAGTTGTGTGGAGATTTCACCAATCGTTAGGGCCATGAGATCAAGTGAACACCATCGATCGCAAAACTCTTTGTTTTCTAGTCCCAAAAATTGTGTTTTCGTTATCCTCAGTCCTCGTGGAATCATTTTAGCCCTTAGGTAATCACTCAGTGTGACAGCATGTAAGTATATAGTATGACTATGACATCCAAAAAGTTTAATTTTGCTCTCACCAGACCAGAATATATTCTCTCAGTATTTCATAGGATTGTCCAAATGTTGTGTAGCAAACTTTCAAAGAGGTTTGACATGTTTTTCTTCAGCAATAGAATCATGTGGGATGAGCGTGCATAGAGGCCATGGCGGTGGAGTGCATTACCTATGGTTTATATCAATTTGCACAGATAGGAGGGATAATTTCTCTAAATACTTATAGATTCCAGTCTGTTCTTTGCCATTCCTTGCCTTTGAGTACTGCTTTTTCTTAGCGTGTTCAATACTTTTTCCCTGTGCCATTCCACTTTTTTACTCAACTCTACTTTTAGACATTAATGTTTGGATTTTTATATATGTGTGGATTACCTAAGTTAATACTAATGTCTGGTGAAAATCTCATGTGAATAGCCTCACTGGAAGTATACTTACTGAAAAAAATGTTGACGTGTTCAATACTTATTTTCCCCGCTGTAAATTAAATGTAACATTATTGTGAATCAAATTAAAATGTTCTCTTTTGCAAACGTATAGGCATAGTAAAAGAATAATTTAATAATGTTACAAAGATACTACATCAATCCGTATGTTTCATTAGGCTATTTGTTTTGCCTTACTCTTGATTGATTTAGGCTAGGCCTTTTTATTCAGGGGCCGTATTCACAAAGAATTTTAAGGCTAAAAATAGCTCCTAACTGGCGAATTTAGGAGCAACTCCTAAAAATAATGGGCGTGTCACTCCTAACTTTAGGACTCCTAATTTTTTTCACAAAAAGTAATTCACGAAGCATTTTAGACCTAAAAGTAGCACCTAAGTCTGTGACAGCTTAAAAGAAGTCGAGAGAACTCCTAACTCACTAAGACCTATTCATAAACAGCTTTTTGTGGCATTTTACGTTGCGATGTTTTGAAATGCGTAGCCTATGCGGCAACAGGAGCTTCCAATCGCGAGGGAATAATTTTGCATTCATAAAAGGGATGCAATAACGCCACCAACAACAACCAAAACTACTCATTGTTAACATGTAAATTAAATGTAACGTTTCATTGTGAATCAAATTAAAATGTTCTCCTCTTTGCAAACGTAGCCTAGGCATATGGTGACAGATTAATTTAATAATGTTGCAAAGGTAGGGTAGACTGAGTACAGTTGAGACACTTTTTGCCCAAACCAAAAATAGATACTGAAAAGAAGTGATTTTCCACACAACATTCCACATGCCATTTCCTTAGCTTGTAGACTAAAATATTATAAATTAGGGTTGTCAAAATAACTGATTAATTTCGATTAATTAATTTGAGAAAAAAAAAAATTGATTATTAGTGCAGATTAATCGATTCCGTATGATCTTTGACCCCGAGCCGTTCTAGTCAGTAAAAATTAGACTGTAAAATGAAGGAGAGAGAAGAAAACGTGCTGCCTGGATCATTGATTGGAACATTTACTTTTAAAAAACGGCCTGATGGTGTTGATAAAAATAAAGTGTTGAAAATAAAGTCCTCTGCAATGTCTGCAGCAAGGAATTTGCATATCGCCGGAGTTCATCAACTCTATAGTCGCACATCAATGCAAAGAAATAAGTGTTGACATTGAGGGGAGTGTTAATTTATTTTCATTGTGTCCTATATCTGTGGCCTGAAATGCCTTGTATGTGAAAAAAAAACTTCCCGAAGCACTTTTGAATTTATTTCCTCAGCATATTAGGTCATATCATAGATTATTATGGCCATTATTTGAACAGTGAAAATAATAATAAAAGAGTTTTTGAACTTTAATGTCACTAATGCTGATTATTCAATGATTCATTTGAATTTAAATATTTAAAATACTTTCACAGCAAAAATTATATATGCGATTAATTTAGATTAATTAATCACAGAGTTTGTAATTAATTAGATTAATTTTTTTAATCGATTGACAGCCCTATTAAAAATATACATTTTCGATGTCCCAAACGGAGAGCCATACTTAATTGTTTTTAACGATCTCTATGCTACTCACAAAAATGTAGGCATGGGGACATGATGAAGTAGGCTATCCAACTGTCATGTGTTAAATTATTGTGATTACGAGCCAGTGGTTTTCAAACATTATGCGTGACTCGGACATCTAACTAAATGCAACAGGCTCATATCGTCCTCGCATTTGCAAAATGAGGACCAGTGTTTTGTCAAATTGCAAATAGCTATTCGTTTTAACGAATTTTTATGATAGTATGAAGTGCTTTTTGTATAGGCTACTATCTTAATCTTGGAATATGGGGAGGGAAGTGGCGCGTCTGCAGTCAGACAAATATGAATGTAATTCTGCGGGATAAAGCAGATGTATTTGTTTATTGTACAGAAAAATAAAAATGACATGTCAAGCAGTCAATTGACTACATAGCAGTCAAGAAGTAGGACTGTTTAAGACACTGTTTTGATTTGCGTAGTTGCGTTACGCCCAACACTGACAATAACTGACAGCAAATTAAGATATTTTTTCGTTTTGTGGAGCGGCACCGGTAGGCTATCAAAAGCAGATTTCGATTTTCGCTACCACCGTGTAGTCAAGCCATAAGCCATACCCAAGTAGCCTTAATCGAGGTAATGTTTAATTATGCATGATTTATGTTGTTATTGAATTTGTAGGCTGGGATTCCTCTCGGTAACAATTATGTTTAAAGGCAGCCTCCTGCTTTTTCAGAAGGGGCGGCAGTCAGGCTACTGACAGAGCGATGTACAGTGGCAGAGCGACGCACAGTGGCTGAAAGTGGTACTAAAGCTTCACACAGCTTCACGCCTCGTAATGCGCGACTGTTAAGTGGCCATTTGAAAGCGATGCCCACTGTATAATATTTTAATTAAATTCGGGCGGGTGGCGGTTGAACCAATCAAATGAAAAAAATAGTCTATACATTGTTAAAT
This sequence comes from Alosa pseudoharengus, assembly GCF_046254945.1. Classification (NCBI taxonomy): domain Eukaryota; kingdom Metazoa; phylum Chordata; class Actinopteri; order Clupeiformes; family Clupeidae; genus Alosa; species Alosa pseudoharengus. The sequence continues at coordinate 1,384,364 of NW_027468881.1, forward strand.
TGTGTTACCTACATCCGAAAAAAAACGAGCACACTTTGAAATAGTCACATTTTCCTCAGGCAGTAATTTGGCCTAGTTGCTTCTATGCATGTTGCTTTGTTTAGGCCTAGGCTATCAGAGATGGTGTTGCGGAATTGGTGTATTCCGATGTTTCACTGAGCAACCCTTCTCACGCACGCACGCACACACACTAAAGGTAACAAAAAGTGTAAATTAAGTAGCCTATCGTAGCCTACCAGCATTTTTCCTCTCCAGTGTGCAATAAGAAAGTAGAATATGCTATAGTGCAAGTTGACCGATGATTCTCTCCCATGTCGCGTCTCGTTGCAGAGCCTTGGTAGGCCACTAAGCAAATCTGCAAATATGAGCCCAGCTGCCAGTATTGGAGGAGGCCTAAACATCTCGTAGATGAGACTGCCTGGGTTATTTTGTTTCGATATTATATATAAAACAGTCATTGTAGCCTACCATTCAGGCATTTAAAAGAGAGACAGATTATGGAGTGATATGACTCAGAAATGACATCGGGCAATGGCAGTGCGAGATGTTCAGAACGTAAGAGTTAAAACTTCTACAAGCTCAATAACATCCACGACCAATTAAAATTGCACGTTTTCTGTACAGAAGCAATGGCTTTTTTTTTCTCGCGCTGAGTTTAAATGGCGGAAAGACAAGGTAATTTTTATCTCACTTCACACATAATCCTAATTCCTTTCCTAATTCCTACGTAGGCCTACTGTATACTCAAACTTTTGTTAGACCTTCAGGGCCCGGTTGCACAAACACCTGAACCAAAGATTGATTATATGAACCAAATATTCTGGAACGGAGGGATTTACAGCATTGAATGCGATATTACTGCAGTAACATTCCACCGTTTTCAGAGATTGCTGCGTTGCTAGTTCACGACGCAGGCTGCACTTAAGTGAAATGCGCAGTTGTCCAACATAATAACAGTGTGTGCTTATATTAACCCTATTGAATAGCGAATTACATGTCATAAATATATGCATAACTTTACTCTGTGAAGTTTGACAAGTGAGCATCTAGGCCTATTCTTACACAACAGCAGGGACATTATTACTTGAAATTGTTTAGTAGCCTACAGATAACAAAATAAATAGCCTAGGCTCCATAATTGTGAAAGAATTTTTTATTATTATCACATTGTATTGCATTTTGTATTTATATTGTAAGCCATGCATTGCTTGGAAATATTGAGATCTAGTAAATCAATATAACAGACATATGAAGTGGCAGCTTCAGCAGCCGCCATTTAGGTTTTGGCTGAGCCGGCTAGCTCCGGCCAGAGCCATAGAGAGAAATCTCTCTATGGCTCTGGCTCCGGCTAGCCCATAGCCAGCCAATAACTACGGTGGCCTGGAAGTGCAAAAAAAAAAAACACAATGGTAAATGAATTATTTACAAGATTAAAAACAAATGTACAAGTTTAAAAACAAATGTACAAGTTTTTAAACAAATGTACAATGTTTTAAGCAAATTTACAATTATTTAAACAAATTTACAAGTTTTAAACAAATTTACAATGAGTGAACAAATGTACAAGTTTTTAAACAAATTGACAATGAGTGAACAAATGTACAAGTTTTTAAACAAATGTGAGCTTTCTTTCACAGCACAGCTCACGCAGCTTACCAGGCTCACGCTACTGTTCGAAAAGACCTCAATTCCTGTAGCCACTACTTCCGTCTATTGTACCTACCCTTTCCATAAAAAACGTACATTTGTCCAAAAACTTGTAAATTTGTTCACTCATTGTAAATTTGTTTAAAACTTGTAAATTTGTTTTTAAAAAATGTAAATTTGCTTAAAACATTGTAATTTTTTTTTAAAACTTGTACATTTGTTTTTAAACTTGTACATTTGTTTTTAATCTTGTAAATAATTCATTTACCATTGTTATTTTTTTTTGCACTTCCAGGCCACCGTAAATAACGGCTCATACACACAGTTGCGTTCCGTCAATGCATGCCAGTGGGTGTTCCCGACGGTAGCTATGCAAATGACTTGAAGTATAACCGTACTTTGATAGGCTGGTGCCGTCCGTCAATTGGCTTGATTGGCCTGTGCCGTCCATAGGTGCATCAACAGCTGAACTTATCAACGCGAGCGACGGGAGCAACGCGACGCAACGGATCCACAATTCAGTTCGGCAACGGATGACGTAAGCCCACGTAAAGTGAACGGGATGCGTCTCCAGCACTGCAACCCTCGTAACTGTGTGCGGGAGCCTTAACTTCATCAGCCAGCCATTATTCTCAAAACAAATGGCTTCGGGGTCTACTGTACGCACCTCAGCTCTACCATGTCCTTCTCTCTAAACGCCATATTTTTCCTATTGAGAAGAGTCATTGCTGGTTATCCAAGGCGATATTTGGAAAGCAGCGTACAGTTGTTGTGCTGTGGTTTGTTCTAAACCCAGATTGTTGTGGATTTAATATTTGATGACTTGAAAGAAATGACTGAAATCAAATGGATTAGAAGGATAATTGGAATCACAAGATTTTTCAAGGGTGAATCTATAGTCATTAAATGTTTCATGGTCATGAGATGGCATGCTTTCACTGCACTTCGGGCCTAATACATAATTTTACTTACTGACATTCATTCATTCATAGTGACAATTGGGTCCTTGGTTACCTGTCTGACAAAGACCCTTCGTCCCTGATTACTCAGTCTGGCTGAGCGGCCAGATCTAGGAAGACTGTTGGTTGTTCCAAACTTTTCCATGATGAGAATGATGGAGAGTACCATGCTCTTGGGCATTTTCAATGCTGCACATTGCTGAAATGTTCTTGTACCCTTACCCAGATCTGTGTCTTGACACAATCCTGTCTTGCAGGTTTACAGAATTATCTCCACCTTATGGCTTGGTTTTCACTCTGACATACACCATCAACTGTGAGACCTTATATATAGACAGATGGTTGCCTCTCCTAATAATGTCCAATGAATTAATTTAGGCACAGGAGGACTCCAATCAAGTTTTAGATCCATCTCAAGGACTATTGATAGAAGTAGGATGCACCAGAATTCAATTGAAAGTGTCATAACAAAGGGTATGAATAGTCAGTCTTTTATTTTTTCATAAATTTACAAAACACTCCAAACACCTGTTTTTTTAGTGGAGCATTGGAGCATTATGTGTAGATTGATGAGAAAAAAATGAATTACATCCATTTTCAGATGAGTCTGAAACAACAAAATGTGGAAAACTTGAAAGGGTGCACTATATATAAAACATAATTTGTTTTCAATAATTGCATTATTGTTCAAAACAGATTTAATTTTTTAAAAACACATTGTTTATCTCAGAGACCCAAAATGTAGCCGTAATTATAGAATGATCTACATATAGTCAGTGAGTATTGTACAGTGTTGTGCCTGAATGCGTTCATTGAACGATAGTTCATGATCTCGTTCATATTTTGGGCGAACGTGAACTGAACGTACTGTATTACTGCCTGATGAACGTTACTGTGAACTTGTTCATTCTGGTGTCTGTGAACAGCACGCTCTCTCAGTTTCACTTTATTCAATAGGGTGCCAGATTTTTTTATAGCCTTCCAGGCGATAACCCAGCTAAAACACATTGTAAACAGGCCTTAATATGAGAGCGGAAAAAACACCCAATCTGGCAACACCAGCTACCAGTGTCGCACCGCCGCATGAGTCATCAAAACCAAAAAGCAGCAAGGCGTATGATTATTTAAACATGTTTTATGACAAAGTCGGTGAGGATGGGAAAAATCGTACATTTCTGTGCAACTTTGCCCGCCGCTTTCAAAAAGAAAAATCGCATTTCAGTCACATCCACAGCAAACCTGAAACGGCACATTGAACTGAAGGACCCGGCTAGCCTTTCAAGGTATGTGCAAGCAAATAAAAAAATCAAGACAGCCAAGACATTTGAAAAAAGAGCTATGAACTAGTTCATTTTTGGAACTGTGAACTTAGTTCAAAATGTTTAATTATGAACTATGAACTGAACTAGTTCATTTCAAAATTTGTGAACTGAACTTTGAACTAGTTAGAAAGTTAACTTTCCCCAACACTGGTAATGCACAAAAAATAACAGTTTCTCATTTTGTGGCAAATACAAAACTTGTTTTATTCATACAAGTAATTACAGTGCTTGTACAGATCTGGTTACTTCTGTTCTCCTGTATTAAGTCCATGACTAACTCATGGTACGAGTGTGTGTTCAGAATCAATGGCATTTCCTACAGCAAATATTTTTTTCTCACTAATAAAGTAAAAAAAGAAAACCACTTTATCTTAAGCATGTCAGAAGTTTTCAACAAGTTCCATAATTCTTCTATGTTCATTTTCTCTGAACTCCTCATTCTTCCCATTTCCAATGTTTTCCACATATTCTGTAAAAAAGAAGTTCTCATTTAGTTTAGAAATTCATTGTCATCAAATGTATTCTCATGCGATGAAAACCTATACTCACAATATCCTGTGAACACATAGTGGTTATACACACAGCTACATTTGTATATTTCATATGAGCGGTTATACTTAAAGGTACATTATACAGGTTAAGGTATTTTTGCCGACTGTAGAGTCGCGATATATAACTTCTTGTGACATATCCCCCCTGTACACAATGAAAATGCTTTTTTTGTGGAGGTGAAGCATTAACAACAGGCAAAAACTATCTCCAAAGGCCTATATCTGCTGACAAGGTAATGTTTCATGATTCTTGCGATATTGGTCAGGCCGTTGGTCTTGAAGTTGCATTGCTGGTTTTCTCGGTAGCGACTCGCAATGTCTAATGTATAGCTATGATAGGTGAACCATTTGCCTATTACAAGTTCGTTCACCATCAAATTTGCTTCATAAAAGGTAAAAATATTGCATAGTGTAGTGTACCCTAGTTGAATATCAATCCATTACATTTAATCATAGGCTATTGCAATCTAATACCATTGTTAGCTGTATTTATTTTATATTCCCATCATGCCATATCAATATAAAATGTAATTCAGCATGGAAATAGCTCAAATGAAATAATACTAATAAAAAGACTTTAGCTTTCCCAAAAGTATATTTTATTCAACGTGTGAACTCTGAACCCTGTGTCTCTGAACCCTGTGCCTTCCGGGCGAAACCCCGGCTAAAACATACCGTAAACAGGCCTTAATATGTAGCCAGCCACGGAGTGAAATTATGCCCGGTGCTTCGTCTGATAATTTGCTGCGCAATTGATCAAGGAACCGCGTAGGCTACCGCCAGAAAAAGAAACAAACGTTTCTGCAATCAGGAGGAACTACTTGCTAATCAAACATAGAGGCATACAATTAAGTGGTGGTATGAGCGTTCATTCTATGGATGCGCACGTCTGTGCGAGAAACTCAACCACTTGATAACGTTGGTAGCAAAGCACCGCTTCAACCGGTTGGAAGGCTATTTAATTATGTAACGACATTTAATAGAACAACGTGGATTCTTGCAACTTCCATGAAAATAGAGCAGAGACATAATACACTGTCTAGCATTGAGTATTGTATAGTCAAATTTGAATATAACGTGGCCAAAAGCTATTGTAGCATAATTAGTCTTCCTGTTAAAGATCTGCAGATCAGTGAATCCTTACATTCAGGGATTCAAATGAAATTTAACTAAAAAGCATGTCAATATTTTTTCCATTTGCCTACCAGTGTATGATGCTTGCATTAGGGAAACATCTCAGAACAATGGCACCAATATAATTGCTGTTGTTTTGAGAAGTATTTCTCGTGCAAGCATCACACAACCATGCAAAAGCATACAATGCAACTATTGTAATTATATTTTACATTAGTAAAGCAGTCCTCTGATGTGCATGTTTTCACAAACTTTTGTGAACAATGTTAGCACTTTAAACATTAACTGCTTTGAAGTGCATATATAACAATAATAACTGTGATAATAATAATAATAATAATCATAATGATAATTAAAGCAACAATGGGGAAATTCTGTCCCCTCAATGCTAATGTAAACCCTGGTTGGATAAGGATTCAAAATTGGATATGAAGATGAAATCTGATGAAATTCTTTTTAAAATTTGTGAACTGAACTTTGAACTAGTTCATGTAGAAAGTGAACTTTCCCAACACTGGGTATAACACTACATAGTACCATTGATATACTTATTGATATTAACCAGTCATCAGCCATCTGTGTGTTTGGCCCTCATCTCACCTGAAGTCCCATCCCTACGACTGCCCTATCATCGCCTATTACTGCCCCCCAACCCCCCCCCCCCGACCGACCCACCACTTGCCCTATGACAACTCTTCCCGGATTCCTGGCCCGTACAGTCTAGCGACCTACAACTTGCCCTATGACAACTCCTAATACCCCTGGACAATTCAATTTCCTACACTGGACTATTTGAACTTTCTGACACTAAATAGGATTCATGCATTATCATACTGGATATGTAACCATCCCATCTCTTGTAACGTACACCTCAAGTGGCTTTAAACACCATGTTCTATTCTCTACATCTGACTAACTTATGCATTTATCATGTTTATTACACGGCTCTTCAGAGTGCTGCAGAAAGTTCCATTCACATGAATGGGCCTTCCCAACGTTCGAGCCTATGTTAAATCTATATAAATCACCGGCAAAGTATATAATCACCGCTGTCAATGGCAACGGGTTGATTAACGTCTTTCATATCCCTCCGCTGCGCGTCGGGGTTCTGTTCTCCCTGTCGGGACTTAATTTCTGATAATTACCGGCGGACAATACATTATCCATTACATACAGACCTTACTATTCTGTTACTGACCCTAGGCAGATGGGTCAGGCCCTTGAGTCATGGATCTGCTCAAGGTTTCTTCTCATATGTATCCAATCCAATTCTAGGGAGTTTTTCCTCGCCCCTGTTACCCATGGGCCTTCTTTTCTTTTCTCTGATTGTCTAACATTCTGTAAAGTGCCATGAGACATGTGTAATGTTTTGGCGCTCTATAAATGAAATGAAATTGAAAATTGAAATTTTCTATATCGTCAATCATGTTAATTTAATAGACCTCTGAAGTTTGTCTAAAAAAAAAAAAAAAGCCATCTTTGCCCATAAAATGAGATCCAATATCTTGCGATTTTTCCTATGGGAAAGTAAATTGGGATTTTGAATAATCCCACCTGTTACACTCGTGCCTGGGCGAAAAAGTCTAAAATGCAGACGTTTTGCTCTACACACTTTTGTCATCTGCCTTCGAGTGGGTTCTGTGATCTTCAGTACGTTAAGATGGCGAATTTTGATTTTTGCTACTCCAGAGCAAACTTTCACTGCAACTTGCAATAGGTAGTTAGCTTTGATTAGCACCCAGATCTCCTTATATGGGCAATGATAGCAGCTTTGGGTCTTTTTTTAGGCAAACTTCAGGCCTATTATGGGAGGCTTAAATCATGATCAAGATTAAAATTCAATTCAATTTGCAGCCCTAGTAACAGTGACCGTAGGCTAGCCTATCAAAATTACAAACAGGCTTCTCAAACTGTTGACTACGCTCTAACTGTAGGCTATAGCTCTCAAATTTAAATTTATTTAGGCTATTTTTAGTGGGGAGGGCTCATTCATCAACAGAATTTCTATGCTCTAGATGATAGAGACTCAAGTCAATCTGAATAGTAATTCAACATTGCAGATCATAGTTGCAGCGCTCACTATATAGAGAAATTCACAAAATTTGATACGCATCCAGAGACTGTAGTAATGTTTGAATGTTTACTTAGTAAACTTTGAATGTTTACTTCATAACATATTTTCCCAAGCAGGTCAGGAGATTCTGAAATGTTTGTTGCAGTAGAGCCCACTATAGATTGAATATTACATAAAACTGTATTGGGACAAGCATGATTTGGTTTTGGGCTGAATTTTGATTGGTGATTGATGGTCGTTTTATTGAGTGATCTCCTTTCGTGGAGATACTAATCTAGAGCACCAAAATTCACATTTCCATCAGGTCCAGAAAAAAGACCGGCCAATCAGCGACGAGATGAAAGATGACGAAAATGGAAGCTATGGAGAATCTTGTGTGGACTATATCTTACCCCGCATGATATGACGGACAACTTTGGTGGAACCTCCTCTCAAATTCAAGATCTGATGGACTCTCTGGTGGACCTGCAAGACAACATTAAGTCAAATCAAGTCAAGTTTATTTATATAGCACATTTTTATAAGCACAGAGCGCAACCCAAACGCTCATAAAACACACAACATCATACAGTACAGTAATGATAACATGTGATTGTCTGTCAAGTTACCATACTGTTCAGAGACATAACAAACACATTAACAACTGAAGTAATTAAATTAAAACAAATAAAAACAAGCTGCTGGACAGAGTGGCGTCACTCGCCAGTGTACCCGAACCTAGCACAGATAGACATGAATAAAGAAATAGGCCTAATAAACAATAATAAAAAAAAAAATCCAGGGGCTGGACGGAGCGGCATGACTTGCCAGTGTACCCATAAGCCAGAACATTTATTTTAAATAAATAGGCTATAACAAATAATAATAAAATGTAAAAAGAAAAACCAAAACAGACAATTCACAAAACAATTTACAAAACACATGCACACAAAATAAAATAAAATACAAATAGGCTAAATCATGGGAATTGGTGACTCTCCAAGCATTGAACAGCTTAAGTAGCAACATTGTGTTCTTGAACAGTCCATTTCAAATTTGGCTGTAACATGGGGTCAGGTACTCTTGAATGTCCAAACAGGCCAGACCTCACGGAAACACGGGTCAGCTGTTGCTCTCCGGGCAGAATAAATATTGAAGCCATTCAGCAGATCAGCAGCTTGACGAACCCCCAAAAGCGACAGATCCTCCATCGCTAGTGTGAAAACCTTCACATCTCCATCCCCACCAGTCAGAGGCTTGTTAAGGCAGCTAGCATGACCACTCAGCAATGGGTCGGTAGACATTGGGAATATGAACAAGTTTCCACAGAGGCAAGACCAGCGTCTTCAGCCCCGGGCAATCTCTCTGCCCAGACACTGAAGTGGCAGCTCTGAATTAGCTGCAGTCGGACTTCAGGTAGGCAGAAATGGAGACGGTACACACCATTCACAGTCCAATGCAGTTCAACCAAGGCTCCCCACTCCAATAGACGTTAACGTTAGCCTAATGCAGACTGATACATTTGCTACTACGATAAGCTTAACACCAGGAGAGAATGCACTAGAATTGACACCCATTTTCAAAGCAAATAAGCCTAACTTTACGCGGTTTCTAAGCTTGAACATTTTTTGTCACATACAGCAAACCTCTCCTCACGATCCGCTAACTGCCTGTCCCCCTGAATTCACTGTAAAAAACGTGGCTCCTGGACAGCCCAGGCTACCAAAACAGCAATAAAACAGCCTGGACCATGGAACATAACAAACGGTTCCAGACAGTCTCCGACAAGATGCGTGTTCATGACAGTTTCAGTTGGATGGGAGGGAGGGGCGAGCTAGCTCTCTGCTTTGTTTGAAACATCAACAGAAATGACGTTACCCTAGCCTGGGTTTTCCCATGCTGCCTTGCGCGCGCAATTTAATTCACGCTGCTAGGCAGCCTGGATACCATGGAGCAAATTTTCGCCTCAGTTAGGGGACCAATCACAGAACGGAGGGAGGGCAGTAAGACGATGACGACACACCGTAGCCGTTATGAGCCACGTACAGACGCATCTGATAGACATTCGTAGCGCCCAATAAACGGCTCTGGGCATTCGTAAACCACGTTTCAAATACAAAAAAATGAATGCCTAGTGAATGAATGCCTAGTTTGAATGAATGAATGCCTAGTTTCCAGACCCCGTTTGAGATGAGGGTATGACGTTAGCCAGGCTAACGTTACCCATCGTGCTTAGAGAACCTTAAAGAGTAGATACAAAAAATTACATAAAATTATGAAAATTCAACAAGCAAAAACAATATAAAAAAATCAAACAAAAACAAATTGCCACACGGAGCGGAGGGACTCGCCTGCGTACCCATAACCTAGCAACCTGATTATATATAGATATTAACATATAAGTACTGTAAGTACAAAGACCATATTCTTAAAGGAAAATGGAGACTGATTTTAACTTATGAAACAGCTTTACTTCAGGTAAATTATCTAACAGCATAGAGGTTTTTTAAAAAACGACACGTATCCATGCATCCATTCATGATGTAAAGACGAAGACGCTTCACTATAACACAACAGTATATGTGAGACAGTATATGACTCACAAGAAAGGGTTTTGGGTAGTTTTATGTAACCTAAGTGTATGGATCTATTATATTTGAACAATACTTATATGTACAAAGATGCATTGATATTGCTATGGCAACCAGCTAGATTATGGGGGTGCTTTGCTGCAGTAGAAAAGGAAACACCTAAACCCAGTAGAGTCGAGGCGAATTGAGCAGGTACCATCCAGTGGAAAAGCGACTTTAGATACCATACCATTATGCTTGGTGCCCCAACGGAAGGGTGCCAAAAATGGTACGTTACGGGTCAGTTGTTTTGGTACCATTCACAAATCAGGGATGTGATTGGCAAAGGTAAAAAAGCAGGAAAATATACGCAGCACGTAGCGTGGTGTGACCACGCCCCCACGTTTATGGTTTGAGTACTATAGTGTACTATAGTGTTGGCTACTGTATGCATTTACATCACCTAAAATTCCTAAAATTAATGAGGCACATCCTATGCAAGTGTGGAACTAGAAAAGGGCCTTATTTTGCCCCAAATACTAGGGGGGTCTGGGGGCATGAAAAATATTTGAAAAATAACCCCTTAACTCATTGAATGCCAAGCTGTTTTCGGGAGCTTTGTCCTAGAGTGCCAGCAATCTAGACCATTGTTGATGATTTTTGTACAGCCACAGCATATTCTGTATTATAGCTATGAACACGTAGAATAGCTCGATTAAAAGGTGAGACTTTAAGCTCTCGGTGGGTGCAAACCGTGTATTTCTACACGCCTCTGTTCCTGAGAAATCCCAAGCTAAACAGTGGCTAGTTTTCATCAAAATCGCGTCAAAATGGAGATATAACGTGTATATATAAGTGTTGCCTGTTACTTACTTGTAAACATTCCGGGAAGTGATCAGCGAGACCTGGCGAGACTGCCACCTAGTGATAGACCCACGAAAATGGCCTGGTTTTGACCTGATGTGCATGAGTCATTGATTCGACCCAAAGCGACAACCGAGTTATGATAAAAGGTCCAGATAAAATGTATAGATTGTGCGTTTTCATGAGTTTCACGATCGTCATATATTTTCTTCAAACAATTGACCCAACGCAGCACTCTCCTTTTCTTCAATTTTCGTCATATATTTCATTTCCATTCATCACAGAGTTCCCAAAATCACATATAAGGTGTATTAGAGTGTCTAGTTTCGTAATTTAAAAATAAAGCTAAAAACGTAATATTACGTTTTTGGCACTCAACGCATGGGAAGGAAAAATGTAATATTAAGTTTTTGGCACTCAATGAGTTAAATGATGACATCTAATAACTTTTATGGAAACTATTGATAAATTGAGATACATATATTTAAAACATTATAGGATATTACAATACAGCTTATAAGGCCTAAAGAAAACTAATTTATAAAAGAGCAAAGTAGACTAGGCCTAAAGAAGACTAAACCAGACATGGCTGAAATATATAGGTCATCATGATCATTTTGCCAACAATGACAATTGATTTTTTCAGTTTATAACATGTTTTGTTTATAACTTATAGTAACCCTTAGAACTCCAGCCATTCTTTGCAGGTTTTTGCATTATTATGTTGTAATGACTTTATAGAGGTCTCAGGAAAGTGCAACACTATCTTATATCTTTTTTTCCAGCACAACCTAAGCAATATTATTAAAGTATTTTAATTCCATTTTAACCAACTATATACACAAACATGAGCAAAAAACATCAAATATGAATTTATTTATTTTTAAATAAATGATTGGCAAAAAACTAATATAGAGTAAACTTGTACTAATTAAAATTATACACAAACTGATTCTGAAATAAATACCATTGAAATGTTTACTAAAACTATCATAGTCAGAGAGATATCCCTCCTCAAAATCATGTTGACACTACTCTCTATAATGCAAGTCAATGGGTGGATTACGGTCTATGGATGGATGGCGCTGTTGCTGATCTAGTTAGTCTACCCATCCCTGGAAAGGAAATTACTTCCATACAAAGGTCCCATGGTCATTTCAGTTTACTTCCTGGTTGGTTTGATGGCCAAAATAATGAGTTTTTCACCCGCTATTATATTTTCGTAACATCTTTCACACATTCCGGTCAGGGTAAAAAATGACATGTTTTTAAAATGACCATAACGTTGGTTCTACTTAATGGATCGGAAAACAGGGGCAAGTCTGTAAAAGTTAGTCATTTCTAAAGGGTGCGTCAGGAGTTCTGAGGGTTAAACCAACATAAACATAATACATAAACAACATAAACCAACATATAATTTTGACTACATTATTTAGTATAGGCCTACTTGATGATAATATATAGGCTGCCCCCTAATAGTCCTCAGGGCTTATGTGTAAAATAGTGAATCATGTGATAGGCCTACTGATATTGATGCTAATTGAAGAGGTTGCAATTTGAAGGTTGTTTGAAGGATATTTCAGTTCCAAAGAGAATCGAATTACACCGCTCTCTCTCCTCCTATTGTAGGTCCTACACCTCTCCTCCTAAATTAAATGGTAGGCCCTAACTTTTACAGGCTACTGCTCCAGGATTGTGTAGGCTACATCACAAGTTTTAGAAGCGCACACACTATGGAGAGCTAGGATTAAAATGCAGACTGTGCCTTTAAATAGGCGACTTTTTATCTATCAGCACAATGCTACTGTAGGCTATTTCCACTTAAAATTCAGCTCAATATTATGTGCAAGACTGATGTTTACCAAGCATGCTAAAGCTTTAATCTCTCAACACTGTCACCATATTGTTTTCTCATGGTGAGATGGCCATCCCGAAATATAATTTGGATGACATGGCGCACAAGGTTCACGGAGGTAAAGGGCTGGACAAACACAAAATGACAATGTGTTAACTAAACAGTTTAGCAGGCCTAAAGTAGACAGGCCTTGTGGTTAAAACTATGAAAACCAGTAGGCTAGTCTGCCTGGGATAAACGATTATTTTTTAAACGATTAATCTAGCGATTAGATTAATCGATGCATCGAAAAAATAACGATTCATTTTTTCAGTCCGATTCGATTTCGATTCGATTATCTCCTCATTAATTGACTAATAGCAACTTATACATGTTTATTTACATATCTGAATGAATTAAACATGATTTCTTTAACATTGCAATATATGTTTATTGCTCTTAAGATTCCAAAATGAAAGACTATACAAGTGCAAAGTAATGCATTCTTAGTCAGAGGTAGCATTCAATAAAGTTCAGTAGTGTATAGATCTAATTGATTTTGTCAGGAAATCCTTGCAATTAACATTAACACAGTTAAAAGGTTGCTGATGTGTGGATGCAATTCATAGTTAGTTAAATAACGGTTCGTACTTCTCCTTGGGACAAGCACTTTTGAGTCTTGGAAAACACCTTTCCGTTTACATCGGGATTTTGCAAACATTCAGAGTCAATAAAATGAGCCCTGCATGAGTAACGAAATACAAGCAGCTGTAAGTAATCATGCTAAACTTGACATCCAAACAGTATTCTAACGTTAGCTTTGAGATACTGATTGATTGCATACTGTAACTTAACTTAGTTTAGTCTCCTCAATGTAGGCTACTATGTTGTGAAAAGACCTTAGCAGAGTTTACTTTAACTTTAATGCAGCAGTTTTGAACAAATTTGCGCAGCATGGTCACGATGCTAAGCGGATTTAATAGCAATTTAGCCCACTGTGTTCTATGCAGTGCAGTGCTTCTATGTGGCAACAACAATCCTTCAACAATCGTGAATATTTTGTTAAATGCACATGCAGAGGAGGAGCAGCGGGCTCGTTACGAGAGAGAGCGGGCGGGGCGAGGAAAGGCTGCGTGAGTAAAAATAAGTGCAGCTCAATTAAATTATTTTATCTTATCTTTAATTTAATTTATCTTTAATTTAAAGTACCACATACATCAATGTGTGCTGGCCAGTTTGGATTTCGTGGCGCCCAGCCACAGATTAGTCAACGTATGGAAAACACTGAAGGTGTAAAATTAAAAATATTAAGCAGCACACGTTATGCTTGACGAATCGACGCGCATATTTTGCGTCTACGTATTTTTTGCATCGATGTCATCGATTACGTCGACGCGTTGTCCCAGCCCTACTGCCACAGCTAACTTCAAGCACAGTACCCTAGCTTACACGCGCAGAAATTAAAATTCAATATCAGGATCATGAGATTGCCATCACTATCAGAAAATCCTGACAGGTCAAACTGGATGCAAACCCAATGTGAAGCCAAAACGAGAAAAAAAAACAACTTCATAAATTATGTCTTTTTAAATCAATTTGCTGCCCTTTATTGTTTCATGGCTTTTCCTGAGAAACAAATAGTTTTCCACACACACACTGAACTTGAATGAAACATTCTTCAGAACGCAGCTGATCAACTTGTCTGCTTTCACTTTCAATGAAATCAACTAGTGAACCGACTAGGCTACTTGCGGAGTGATATGAATAAAAGATGTGAATTAGAATCACAAAACCCATCGTCATTGTCAGCGGCCAATTATACATAGCAATGGTCTGTTTTATACAGAAATATACCTCTGACATTTCAACTTCATCCGACAACCCTTCACTCAACATCACGATCTGCAGGCCGATTTGTGTACAGTCACTAAATGTACGGATCAAAACAAAAATCAATAGTTCCGTATCCTTGTGGGGCTACATGCAGCCCGGTCTTTCAGTGTCCCGGGAATTGTTGACACAAAATTACTGAAGAAAAAAAGAAATCCGGAAGAAAACAAAATCTGACTAAACGAACACTAGCGGTGGTCATAATTACTGGAAAAGACATCCCTCCAACCTTGATTTGGCTGATCAAGGATATGACAAACAATTAAAAAAAAAAATCAATCATCTGCAATGGACTCGATACAAATGCAAACCAGCCAGCCACAGGTATTAACACCCATATTGTGTGTTAGCATTAGCGTTTGCGGTTGAATTTGCATTAATAATTGACCAGTATTTATTTAGTCAGTGATAACGTTAGTGATCAGGATTAATGGCATACATGGAGAAACTGAATGTTATGCTTTTAATAAGATTGCCTGTGGAGAGAAGTTTGTGAATTTACATACATGACATACATGTCTTTCTCTAAATAGAAAGTCAGGCATGTCTAAATAGTCACTTGTAAAAATACATCTTGCTGTGAAAATCACCGTTTTCAGTGTTTTGGTAAGGTGTACCTGTGGGATCCCCGCGTTGCAGATCTCCATCATGATGTAACAAATGAGTTGGAGCACAAAAAGGCCTGCATCAAGACGCCGTAGGTAGAATTCATCTTCCATCCCATCATCCAGTATTTCTCCTCGACGCACAATGTCCTGAGATAGCAATATTTAAGATAGATAGACAGATAGATACTTTATTGCCACACAACAATGTTGGTGTATTTTTGTTACAGAAATATTTATCTCAATCCAGTAAATAAAAAGGTAAATAATAGGGCTGTAACGATATGCGATTCGAAACCGAAATCGCGACACTCATATCCTCGAACCTGTGTCGCGGTGTGAAAAAGCAGAACCGTAACACACCCTTTCTAGTGGTTCAAGTAGTGCTTTGCAGCTTAAGTGGGCGCATAAGCAACACACATCTCCTGCTTTACTTACCGGTAACCTACGTTGTCCAAAAATAAATAAATAAATCATAATTTCGTACCCCTGGTTGCTTTCATTGTAGACTATGCGTGCAACTTAACCAAACAGTATAGAAGTAAACCCCTTCTCCTTGCCCCGCTCTCTCTCGCTCTCCCTCCCTCTCCCGCTCAATGGACACGCACAACTCGGCTTGCACAATCCAAATAAAACATTCACAATCGTGAAAGCAAGGACGCATAGAAGACGACTAGCTAAATTACTATTAAATCCTATTAAATATGCTGCACATATTTGTTTAAAACTTTTGCATTAAAGTTATTCAACTTATGCTTTGTCTAGTAGTGGTGCTTGAAATTGCCGCTTTTAATAATTGCTACGGTCTCAGAATATAAACATATTTTGCTCACTGGCGCATGGGGTAAAACTCGTTTTCCACCCGGCGCAAAGTTTAATTCCTTATTTTGCACGTTTAATTTCTAAACAGTGTGCCCAGGGGTGTGGTAATTAACAACTTAAGGAGTGGCTTAGCACATTGTCTAAAAATCGCTATTGTACACCTGGTCAGAAGTCTATGGCGAGTTGTTTATATTGTAATGCCGAAGAGTAGTTAGGAGACGGGGAGATACCGTTCCAAACTCCGGTAATTTATTTTTATAAGGAATGTACAGGCTAAGGTACTCAACTCTCCCTCTCTTGCCTATTCCCACCATGGTATACTGTAACAATATATAGTACTACTGATTACTTATTGACATTAACCATTTTGATTTTCAGTAATACTAACCCACTCTACATCTCTCTTTCTTCCCCCTTACTGTACCTCACTTGTGAGGTACATCATCACCAGTCATCAACCATCCGTGTGTTGGCCCTCCTCTCACCCATCTCACCTGAAGTCCCATCCTCGACTGCCCCATTACTGCCCCCTATCTGGACTCCTGGCCCGTACAGCCTAGCGACCCTTCCCCTGGACAATCCCAACGCTGGACTATTGAACTTTCGCTCACTAAATCAGGAATAACGAATTACCATAACGGATACGTAATCATCCCACTTCTTGTAACTTTCAGCTCAAGTGCTTAACACCATGTCTTATTCTCTACACCCGACTATCATATGCATTTGTCATGTATACAGACCTTACTGTCATGTACTGACCCTAGGCAGATGGGTCAGGCCCTTGAGTCGTGGATCTGCTCGAGGTTTCTTCCTATATATATCTCCAATTCTAGGGAGTTTTTCCTCGCCCCTGTTACCCATGGGCCTCTCTCTTGCTTTCCTTTTCTTCCTTTCTTTCCTTCTTTCTCTGATTGCCTACATTCTGTAAAGCGCCATGATACATGTGTTATGTTTTGGCGCTCTATAAGCACAATAAATTGAAATTGAATTGAATTAAGGTACGGGTAGCAGGAGGTGTCCACTACAAAGCAACAAACTGATCTTGATAAATTAGGTCTCAATCACTCGTCATTCACTCTCATCGGCAGACAACACAACGCAACACAACCCACTCCCACGTAATTTTCTTCTACTCTGACTAAACTTACTAATAATAATAATAATAATAATACATTTTATTTGTTACATAGCGCCTTTCAAGTCACCCAAGGTTGCTTTACACACTAGACATTGAGACAAAATGCCAGACGGAGCGGCGTAGTCGCCAGCGTTCCCGTGACATCAAGACAAACAAACAAATTTACAAAAGACGCACAAGACAAAAGATGCCTGATGGAGCGGCGTAATCGCCAGCGTACCCGAGACACTAACGGTAGACATATAAGACAGACAACAAACAAAAATTAACAAGTAATAAAATAAATAAATAAATAAGAAATTAAAATAAAGAAAAGTCCGTGTTAACTTAACGTTAGTCCCACTCAGTCTTGCAGATCAGCAACTCGGTGGACTTATGACAGCGACAGTTTGATGCTCCGAGAGATTGCAGTTCTTCAACGTAGTTTCAAACGTTAACAGCACAATCCAGACTCCAGGCAAGGCAGATGGCAGCTCGCAGGTCTGCAGCAGCTCGGCGGCCGCGGTAGCTTCTAGATCTTTCGCAGAGTAGCATCTAGGTCCAGCTGTCCCGAGAAATCTCTTCGACCAGACAGTGAAGTGCAGCACCGCTCACGGATGGATGGATGGAAGAATGTCAGTCCAGGGCAAAAGCTAACGTTAGCCATAGCAAGCTCCCAATGGACCAACTTTAACGACATCAGCCGACTTGGAAGCAGTAACGTTAAAGGGACTAAGAATAACACGAAAACTATCAAAAATAACGTAAATAAAGAGAGAATACATTTAACTACACAAATCAATAAAAAAATGAACATGACATTACATAAAATTACGAACATTACATAAAAACAAACAAAAACATGGTGCCAGACGGAGCGGCGTGTCTCGCCAGCGTCCCCGTAACCTAGCAACATAGTTATACTAGACGTCTTAGAACCCCCTATTCTATTCCCTCCCCTCATTAATCGCTAACCTATCCGAACCCCTAAATATTCCCTCCCGGACACCTCCCCCCAATCAAAACACAACAGAACTTATTGACACATTCTATGACACAGAAGGGAGAGGGAGACACAGACACTCTCGCGCGCAAACACACACACACGCGCACACGCCGGGAAAACAGAAGACACAGGGGAACACAGGGGAAAGTCCAACACTGGGGCAAATAGCCTCGGCGCTACAATATGTTATTTTAAGAGCACATTGTCAACAGTCATATTGGCGGGTGAGTCTCTTCACCATAGTAACTCAATGACTCGACTTTATCAGAATGCACAGTTTTGATTGGTTGAGTAGCAGTAAGCGAGATGATGGAAGCTACTGAAGTTAAAACTCTTATTGTTATAGCTTACAAAACATTTATCACAGCTTTTAAAATGTTCCGTGAAAATCTCAATAATTATGGTTTGGGTCCCGATAGGATCACGTCAGGGTCCGACCCAGACCGCGGTCCGCCTATTGAGGACCTCTGATGTAGCATGTGCAGGTAAAGTGTTTAGATCCGTAAGAAGTATTTTCAGGCAGGTCATTAAGTTGTTCAGTCACATGGAATACTAATAATGTCTAAGAAACTAAATAACAAATAAGCATATAGGCTACGACTGTAACCACTTTGCCTCTTCCTGTTTGGTACACGAGCAGCAGATGATCAGGCTGGCTGGCAGGATTTTAGCTGACCCCTCACATGCCCTGTTCCCTTCCTTTGAGTGGCTACCCTCTGGAGATGACTCCGCAACCTAGGCTGTAGGCAGGCAACCTTTGTGCCTATGGCTGTTCAACTCCTGAACACTAAATAACCTTTCCAGTAGCCCGCCCCTGTTACACAGTCTATCCAGACTCTAGTGACCTGGTGCATGTACAGTGTTTAACAGGCACAGTGCAATTTATAGTGCAATGTAAGTATCTGTTTTTATGTACGTTTATTTTTTTACAGCCTTTACACTATGTAGTTTTATGTTATTTATCTGTGTACTACTCTATGTGGTTGTGCAAATTGCCCCTTGGGGACAAATAAAGTGTTTTGAATTGAATTTGAGAGTAAAAACATTCTACTCTTTAAAGATTCAACTTTTTACTGCAATGTTTAGGTATTAATACATTTATCCTAACCTTTGAACAAAAGGTGACAAATTGATTCTGTTTTTTTTTTTCTAAGAAAAAGGAAAACATCTTGACAAACTGATATTTTGGGGGGTGAATTTTGAAGATATGTTTTAGAAATGATGTGTGTTCCCCGCAAACGTATTAATTATTTTTTCTTATTATTAATTTTAAAGGGCTATTTCTCCTGATTACAATGGGCATATTTCATCTTGCCATGTAGCATAACTACACAATAAGCCTTTTTGTGCCACAAGGCCATCAAGTCTGAAAAAATGAACTGTTCCGTGCAGTCTGCGAAGGGTTAACTTCTACATTACACTGCAATGTAATGCTCTAATAACAATTCAATTTAATATCTCATCAATCTGAAAAACAAAGAATTTTGAACCTGACTTTATCCATTATTAAAGTTTCTGTGCTTGAAATAAATGAAAATGTAGGAATGACAAAGCTTACTTGACTCCTTGTATACCTTAGCAAAAATCACTATGAGGCTTATTCCCCTCAGCTATTACTGACCAATCCCTCTGGCTCAAGGACTAATTTGAGGTGTGATCTTGTGTGTTAAGCAGCTGTTTTCCCTGGGATTTGCAACACTTTGCTGAGAACAAAAGGGGGGAGGTGCGACTGAAGAAAAGCCACATGTGTGACCAATAAAGCATTTGCATTGGTCCAAGATGCTGGTGCTCTAATGCAAACTCTAGTGGTACAATTGAGCATTTACAGAGCATGTTTATAACAACCTGAATTAATGGTAGGTGTTGTGTGTTCTTACATGTTTCTCGCCTTCAATCCTCTTGTCTGCTAGCTGCACAGATTCCATATATTTAAAGTGCATCTCCATTAATCTGTCAACCTGGAGGGGGCATAAAACAAATACACGAATCATCCACAACCTAAAAATCTTGTAAAAGCACTGCATTATACTTCCACTAGTGGGAGTTCCCATACAACCTGTGCCAAGTCCAAACAAACAAAACAAGCTCCTGGGTACAATGAAAACAGAACATCAAAAAGCATTCTCTCTCTACCATCTACCAACTTTTTTACAAATTAAAAAATGGACATACATTACACATGGACAATACCAACAGCTGTGTTGAAATTGGGTTAAATATTTAATTCATGAGCTTAATGACAGTATAGATAAAACCGTTCAGGTATGCCACGACCATGCTACATCCTAAAGGTCACTTTGAAGTGCTTTGACAAAGAGAAACATAATCTAGTTATAGTTATAAACATGACCATGTGAATTGCTGCATCTTTAGTTTCTAGTTGATTTTGTTTCACAGCCTAGTAACAATCAACTTCCTGTGGTGCAGCACTGCTGCGACTCGGGCATGTGAGCATCTGTCTGTTGAAGGATTGATATACGTTTGCGCACAGTGGTCCTCGTTTACAGAACTGCTAACTCAGAAGGTGACGTATGTGACATTTATGAACTAAAGGGGGCATCCCTTCAAAACAATTTTTTGTGATTTTTAATGGAAAGTTCAAAGCCTGGTGCTACAGAATACAGAAAAGTGCACAGGTAAAAAGTTTGGAAATTTGTTCCAAAACCTTTTCTCCGGTATTTGAGGAGGGTGTTGATCTTCAACCTGAACCGCCAGATTGCTTGCAGTGGAACGTAGCAGAGGGCGCCACAATGTATTAAGGTAAAATCTGCATCTCACCATGTCACCAAATCAGTGGGAGCCCTAAGCTCATTTCCCCGCAATAAGACGGTCCCATCACGGGGTGATATAAGAAAGTGACACCCGAAGTGCATTCCTATTGTCACGTTTAAATGCAAACCTAACAGACGGCATCATATTCACTAGGTAGTCAGATTTCTCTATAATAGTCTGTAATAACAATATGTTTGTAACGCAAAAGCCTAATTGCTTAATTGTAGGCTCCCGTTTTTTTTGTGAGGCCCGGTCGCAACATTGTCCCGCAACATTTTATTATTTTTCTGTGCGGTCCGGTAGCGCTGGAAAGTAGCAACGTTGAGCACAGCCCCGATTTAAAAGCTGCAGCCATGGGATGAGGTAGCACACAATCGAAAGTGGCACACAGTCTACGAACACGGGGGCAACATATTCCTATTATGCCTAGGGCGCAGGATTGCCTCCCACCGGCCCTGTTTAGAAACAAATCCTGATCTATGATACTTGTGTTGACACAGACTGATGTGGATATGTTGTCCATTTTCTTATATTCAGTGTCTCTTCGATCATAGCTGATCTATTATTACCTCTTTTTAATCATTACCATTTGGCATTTTATGAAAAAATACATCTCTCCCTCATGTTATACCAACATATTCCATTCACCCGGATATAGGCTACAGTAGATAGAAGCTTATGGCCATCTGTTGTTGTAAGGGTCTATTCTATCCCTTAATTCACAATACTCCACCCCTTTTTTTCTTAAATACATTCAATGTTCAATTATAACCTGTTGAATGATGTAAATTACTGATTGCTTTTGAAGAATTTTACTTGCACATGCACTAATTTTCTTTCAGATGGGGGTGTCTTTCTGCTCCTCTCAGGCAATGATTAGAGACAGGGGAAATTGCCCTCGGCTTGGTCCAACGATTTTATAATATATTTTATAATTTGCATACTTGATCGTACCGACATGTGCCTAGTCTCGTTGGAAAGCCACACTTCTGCTCTGTCACGCAATAAAGGTTTAATCTCGCTGCGACAAACCGTTCTGGAGCAATTTAACAGAGAATAATGGGGGCTCTAAGGGTTAAACCCCAATGAAGCCATGTCCATTTCAAGTGTGGGGGTGAGAAAATTATTCTTTTGGGATGTCAGTGGGACCTGATGACCTTCTTAAAGTAAACGGTAACACTAAAACAAGGGACTACATTTAGATTCTGGAAGAAAAGATCAGGCAGTGTGCCGAGAGACTTACCCCAATAGACGGCATTGGACCATTAAATCACACAATGACCCAAAACATACAGCTAAACAAGGCAAGAAATGGTTAACAGAGAACAATATCAACATTTTAGAGTGGCCTAGCCAGAGTCCAAACTTCAATACCTCGTGTGTGCATTGAGATGGCTCCTTGAGACCAACATACAACAAAACTTTGTACATCCTAGGCCCTACGGTTCTCGAAATATTCAGAGATAACTGTGTCCGCCCTACCCTCCTTTTGGGGGGTCCAGGGCAGCGGGTGAGCGACGTAACAAAACGAAAATCAATTGTTCTGTGTCATACTTGTAGGTTACATGGCCACCAAGTTTTGTGCAGCCCGGTCTTTCGGTGTCCCTTTCTTTCAGTTAAAAAAAAAAAAAACTGACTAAACCTATACATAATAATATAATAATAAAAAAAGTTGGAAAAACAATGCTTTGTGCCTTCACAGCTTCTCTTCAGACAACTATTGAGATTTAATACTTACTTTTTCACAGTCATTCTCAGTGAATTTGCTAAGGAGCCTTGCTCTCTGCTGGGCTTTCAAATTCCTTAGCATGGAGGCAATGATGGAACACACATGTTCTGATGGGAAACATTCACAAGTGATATTATACTTCAGCTGCTGCTAGAACAATGCACGAGTCTTGCTGTGGTGGATTTTACTTAAAAACAAACCAAAAAAAGAGGTGTAGTGCAAAATCTGACAGGTAAAGCTAGCATATCATGAATTACTGCAACAACCACAATTATTAGTCATCTGAAAACAAAGCACCCATCAGACGGTCAATCTACTGTACAGATCAACAGTCAATGGCTAGCTTTGTCACAAGCTTTGTCATGAGCTATGAAGAGCCTTGAGATCAAAGATGATGGCTAAGACTTTTGGCTAAAAGATAATATTTTACTTTAAATACAAGGTGTCTTCTACATAGTCCAAGGTGTGTTCTACATAGTACAAGATACCTTCATGTTCCTTTTCTGATATCCCAGCTTTCTTCATCTTTTTTGGCGTTTTCATGAAAAGGGGAAAGATGGTTCGCAAACCCAGGATATCAACAAACTTATGGCAGTTGTCATGTCCTTCAGGGCCTATCATGCTATGATCCAAAACCTTCAATGCACCAGCCCGAGACATTTTCTTTTCCCTAAAGTACAAACAAATCAACAGGACAGGATTGTTTTACTCAATAAAAACATGCACATACAGTATATGCAGTATTAAAATGTAGGGGTGCATAGGTATTGTCACGACTTGGACCAGAACTCCTGAACGGTTTTGTTCAGAGCTGAAAATGCAACTGTGTTTGACAGAGGACAGATGTAGGTTGCTAGTGACAAAATATTAGCTTTCAGTATGGTGCAATGTCTTTGTAGTGACATTTAAATAAAAAGTGTTTCATTCTTCCCGGTTCTTCCTAACAAAGACACTGCTGATAAAAGGCAGACATTTAGATTTCGCTATCACGTCTGTTGTACAAGATATTGACAGCGCAATAACCAGAAAACAATGTTAAGGCATTTGTGGAGAAGAACCCTTGTATCGGTTGAAACACGCACCATAGTCACATACCAATGGAGCAGTATCAGACTCTAATTCTGACTAGAATTGAGTATGACGACGTCAGGCTACGAATTTGTAATTTTCAACGTTGTAATGTTGTCTAGATCTTATTTATAGCTAAATATGGGTTTACTAGATTTGCAGATTATCACATTCTGTTTTCTGTCATTTTACACAACCTCCCTACTTTTTTGGAACTGGGGTTGTACTTAGGGACTGTACGATATTTACCGGGGGGGGGGGGGGGGAGGGCCGGTCGTCAGGGGGGGGAGGGCCTAAGAGAATTTGTTAAGCCTTAGGGGAAGGCCCAGGAGAATTTTTTGGCCTGGGGGGAGGGCCGAGGAAATTTTTTTTTTCCTGATCCATGATATTTTTTTCCCCTGATCAATGATCCGTTTTCGATATTTTAAAAGGTTTGTAGGCCAAATCATGATTCACGTCTATTTGACAGAGTGGGCGAGTCCAAAAAGTCGCAACCCTACCTGAATCTCCCACAACCCCCCTCATAAGCTTTGAGGTTTTTAAACATGGCGTCTAGCAGTGTTGCGCGGTCTGCCCGAAATTAAGCGGTCGCCCGCGGATGACCGCGGTCACCCGCGGTTATGAGTCATAGACAAAATATTTTAATGATATTCGGGTCATTTGCGGGCGGGTCAGTTAAAATTAATTAAATATATATTTTCTACAAATAGGCCTACTTAAAATATCACAAGAAGGCTAGCATCAATACAGTAAAGCATCAATACAGTAAAGTCAACAGTAAAGAAGCTGAAGACGCGAGTTAAAATAATAAAGACACCCCTTCAGGAAAAGCAATATAGGCTATGGGAAATATTGGGAAAAGTTCTTAAAGAAGATGACAGTAGTTATAGAAGTTATGGTCCATGTAGGCCTACTTCTTGCGAAGCCATTTAAAAGTATGACAGCCAAAACGGGCAGCCTGCAGCAGGGGCGCCTGCAGGAATTAATGCTATGGTACGCACACACCCATCACTACCACCACCCCCCCCCCCCCCCCCCGATAACCATATATAGATAGCCGAGTAAAAGAAAACAACAAGTAGCCTAGTTGCGTGCCTGCGTGCGTATTCTCTCTCCCAATTTGTTCCTACTGCTCATTGTCAAAACTCGAAATCGAAAGCATGACAGAGGAAGAAGGCACCACACTAGGCCTACTTCAGTTGTTAGCCTACATTCAGAACCAAGAAACTGACATCTGGAGTCTTTCTCAGGTGTGTGTGCTCCTTTCGTGAGACAGAAAGAAAAACGGAATAGGCTATCCCTCCTGCATGTGGGCTTTAGCGGGCAGGAGCGGGACATCATGTTACAGATGCGGGCGGGACTAAAAATGACACATTAATGCGGGAGCGGGCGGGATCGGGACAGAATGTTGCAGGAGCGGGCGGGCTACAATGACCTCTACAATGTATCCTCTGGGCTACAATGACCTCTACAATGTATCTCTCTTGCCTACCTTGCCTCACCATTTCTGTTTTCGAAAGAAAGATGTATGTCCATGGCCTTCAAATCTTATCCTAGTGTTCTAATCCTTGGTGATTGCGTGCGTGCTTGCCCTCTTATTCTCATTCTCTCTCCTGCGCAAACATTATGTCCTGCATGCCTACTGCGTGTAGTTCTACTGCATAAAGTTTCGCAAATAAATTAGTTTGTTTTACAGAAATGGCCTACTGTCACACTGCATGCAGCCTATAACCCAAAAGCACACATTTTGTAAAAAGGCGGGTCGGATCGCGGGTCGGGTATAATTTTGTCCTAATTAATATTCGCGGTGCGAGTTGCGGTCGGATTGATTAAAATATCGGGCGACCGCGGGCCGCTTGTGACCAAACCCGCGCAACACTTGTGTGTACCCGTGTGTGTATGTGTGCTTATGACATTTGCTGGCCGTTTTAACCTTGCAAACGTCATTTTTCGACCAGTTTTATTTGATTCACGTAGGGGGGAGAGCCTAGGAGAATGTTTTTGACCAGGGGGGAGGGCCAGGCAGAACATTTTTAACCCGATCGTCTGGCGACCGGCCCTCCCCCCCGATAAATATCGTACAGTCCCTTACTGACACCGATATTTCTACCACAAAAATAACTATTAAGCCATTGTGATTTTTTTTTTTATTTAGCCATTGTGAAAATGTTATTTCCTCTCTGCTCTGGTTGTTACAATAAGCCTAAAAAAAATATGAGTATCAAATAAAATATGTATAGCAGGCTATTTCAAACCAAAATGTCTCCCCATTTCATTTCAACAAATTATCAACAAGACTATTTTGCACTCTCCGCGCCATCTCTCCCATGTCAATAAAAACAGTGACAAGTAGGGATGCTCCAATCAGCCGCCTATCATTATCGGCCGATATTCATTCAAAATAGTTTGATTGGAGCACTCACTGAAGGCCGATCAGAGGAGCCGATCAGATGATGCAAAACACCGGACACTTACAGGACAGCGCGTCCATTTCACTCACTAAAAAATGATGGCGTGCGAGTGAAAAAAAATGTTTAGGAGCACTGGTGAGAATTACTTCTAACCATGAAGCCTAAATGTTTGTCTACAAAATACACAGCAACATCGAAAAACATTACAGGTGTGAACCATAGAATGACGTTACGAATGCAGAATAAAACCTTGACTACATGCACCTCAACGTTAGAAGTTTCGTGTTACTTTACCTCAAGTTTTTCAGTTGCTAGTTATCAAATTCAAGGGCTGTAATATGCCTTTTAGTCCAGTTAAGAGATTGGCTGGAATATGCAAAATATAACGTTATAGCTGTAGCGAACAGGGAAAAAAGCAGCCTCCCATCATACTCCCGTTTTCTTCAAAGGTAGAACGCTACTGATGACATCCATTCATGCTTGTTTACACCGAATAGTCTACAAGCTAAAGTAGAAAACGATGCAGATAAATATAAGGATCCCTTGTATTGTAGCCTAGTGGCATAGACTTTACTGCTGATGACCTCACCGTTTATTTGCCTGTCTTTCACATCTTTCACAAAATAATTATTAGGATTAGCTTAATGTATTTTTACATTTGCCGTAGTATTGTCGATGGGTTTAATTAATAAAACATCAAGGTGGTCCTTGGCCAGAACCTAGTGGTATTTGGGGGGCCTTGTCGTGGAAAAGTTTGGGAACCCCTGAGCTAGAGAACCACTTGTGCGAGGGTATGAGGCTGCAAAGATTTAGCACAGATCCATAAATCCTGCTAATTTTATGTTTTGAAGTCAGCAGAGCAAGATTGAAATTAGCGTAGCGGCAGCACATGAAAGCTTAGCAGGTTCTTAAAGGTAGCGGCTATGCTACTATGCTTTAGGGGAAACGGTGTAATTAAGTGGTATTATTTTTTCCCGACGATACCCAAAATGCAAAATGCCAAAAATGTAAAAGTGGCGGGGGCATCTTCAATGCTGATTTCATCAGACTAGGGTTAGTTATCAGTTATCAGTCATGCTGGCTGCAGCTGGATAGGCTACTACTACAAAAAACAGATTTTTACCTTGGCGAGAAATATTGTCGTAATGTTGTAATATCGCGAGATCTCATCACACCCCTACATAACAGTGAAGGAATCAATTTCAAATTGGGACCGTATCCTTGTAACGTGTAACTACTTTACATGTTAAACATAAGTTCTGGTTTCTACAGTGTAGCAAAGGGAGAGAGCAGTCATCCCACCCCGGCCTCGAATCCGGGTCTCCGGGGTACCAAACCTGAAGTTCGATCGCAACGCCAAAGAGCCAGGTTCGTTGGTATGACAAGTCAGAACGCATACTCAACCATAGTAACGCGAACACCCTCACATACAGTGCTCAACATTTCTGGCACACTGTAAAAATGAGAGAAAAACATCCCAAATACCAATGAGACTGCAGTTAAATACCTGAGCATGAGATTCATCAGCTGAAGCCCTTCACCCTTCAAGAAACGGTCCCGATTTGCTCCCAACATAAGACAGGAACAGAGTGCATCAAAAAGGTTCTCCATCATTTCCTGCTCCTCAGGTGTAGATGGGTTGTGTCGTTTAAAAACCTAGAAATGTAGACATAATTTAAGGTTGGTATGTTTGGCTTTAGTTTGTCATTACAAAATGTATCCTCTTCAACTGGATATTGGATAAGGCTCCTTCTAGAGCTCAATGTATAATATATCACTAGATGTATAATATATCACTAGATTATTTAGTATACTATGCAGATTTAGGTATTTTTGGTGACCTGACACCAGACACCTGCCAAGTTTTAAATCAGCCAGATGATCGGGAGATATGCAAGACATATGCAAATAACAGACAAATACAAACAGATAGATGTTCTTGTCATTAATAAATAGATATGATAAAAAAAACAGTCTCACATCACTGCAAACATGACAGCAGCGGCTGTGAGTGAGAGACTGCCATCAGCAGGATGCAAAAATGAACAGCAATTTCACATCAATGATTTTTTTGGTCTTGTTATGCACAATTTATACCGGAAAAAAAAATGCATCACAAAAAAATAGTGAAATTCTGTATTCATTTCTGCGATCGCAGAATGGTGATTGAGATGCACTGTGCTAATGTTTTTTTTAGAGAGAGAAACTAAGGCCATGTCCACACAACGACGGTTTTCGTGAAAACGGTAAGGTTTGTTATCGTTTTGGCCTTGCTTCCACACGACCACGGCATTTTAGGTGACCAAAAACGGTAACTTTTCATAACTGGTTCCAAGGTGGGAACTTTTGAAAACCCCGTTTTCCTCGTGCCATGTGGCCTAGGGATGTCCCGATCCGATATTTGGATCGGATCGGCCACCGATATTAGCAAAAAATATGGGATCGGCCTGCACGGGAAAATCCCGATCCGGACTCCCGATCCAGTTTGTTTTCAAAACTCCGGTCCGTGTTTTCCAGCGCACCGATGTAGGTAATCCATTCCAGTTTTTTTCAGCTTTTCCCCCCAAATCTGGTCCGTGTTTTTCAGCACACCTAGCGACCTGTCCAGCATCCCACTTGTCTGTGCATGTCCCACTAAGAATTTAAAGTTATCGAGCAAACATTTCATGTCACAGTTGAATTAATATAGCCTAATGTTAACTGCGACCGCGAGTGTCCGCGAGACCCTCTGACTATTAAGGCTCTTATGCATGTTGCTGCTGACAGCTTTGCCTGTCTAACGAATGTTATCTCCGCGATTTAAGATTGTTGTGTAATGTATATGCACAGCACGCACTTTAATTTCCCTATTTTTACAATCGGCTAGCCTAACAAACGCATTTAATTTCAAAAAGCAACCTGGTCAATCGCTAACAACTAAGTGCACCTAGGCCTACAACTCTACACATCCAAAAGGGTAGAAGCTTCCAGTAGGCTATCATAACTTTTTTTACCGTTTAGTCTGTGCATCGGCGCAGCCTACGACGATGTGAATTAGTGACAGCTGTTGTCGCGGTAAACTTAAGCTCCTGTCTCTAAATAGTGTAGATAGGCCTACTTGCTATGTTGCTTGATTTTCTGTAATAAATGCAGCCTGTAGCCTAGGTTACTTCAGCAAACCCAGACCAGTTGTAGCATCAGTTTCGCTTTTAAAACGCAACAGTGAGAGGCTTTTTAGCGCAGTCTCACTTACCATTGATGAGCACAGGAGCAGGCCGACACCTGAGCATGTTGAAATGATCACCTTTGTGAAGAAGAATCTCCCCCATCATGCTCAGACTGCAGCCAGGGCAAACAGTAGAAATTGAAGGGAGTATGGAGATGGAGCAGTAAAGTGTGGAGGAGATAGCAATACTGTAGAAGGCGTGACAGTTATTTGGGTTGTTATAGCCAAATCAGTGTGTGTGTGGTAATTTTACTATTTTCTACTCAGGTTTTGTGTGTGTTGCTTTTATATATAATTTTATATTGTTTACAATATTGTTTACACTGATGGCTTTTTTAAGCCTTGGTTTACACTCTTGAGCAGAGCACTGATGCCAATTCAGTTTGTGTGGTTAATTGACTATTTATTTTCTACTCAGCTTTTCTGTGTGTTTTGCTTTTTTATACAGTTTACAATATTGTTTGCACTGATAGCTTTTTAAGCCTTGGTTTACACTCTTGTTGTTCAAGAGCAGAGCACTGATGCCAATTCAGTTTGTGTGGTTAATGGACTATTTATTATTTTGTGTTTATTTAACCCTGTTAAGAATAAACAGGTCAGCTTCTCATTACCAACCACTGTGGATTATTCAAACTAACCTAATTAAGTTGGCTAGTTGTTCTTAAGAGTAAAAACCTTTTCAACATGAGTATAACAACAAAATAAATAAATATCTTTAATCTTTAATACATGCTTGGATCGGCCGGTATCGGTATCGGCCGATGCTAAAAGCTACAATATCGGTATCGGATCGGAAGTGCAAAAAGCTGGATCGGGACATCCCTAATGTGGCCACCCCAAAACGGCATTTTAGTGACGACATAGGCCCACCCCTAACCTGACACTTAACCCAGCTGCCGCACTCGACTTGACACTCATTACAGCCTTCATACATGACGTTACCTACGATTACACTCAGTAAACATCACAAACGGGTGCTGCGCAGCGTCAATAGTTTATCATGACTTGGTGAACAGTTTTTTTCCCCTGTGTTTTCTCGATGCATTCTAGCTACTCTCAGTGACTGACGAGAGAGAACTACCGGTAGTCAGAAGTTAATTGGAAGTGCGGTTTAAGTTTAAATTAATTTGTGCATAGTGCCGGTGTCATTCATTTCTTTCCTATATGTTTTCTGGATGCATTCTACAGTGGGCATCGCTTTCAAATGGCCACTTCATTCGCGCATTACGAGGCGTGAAGCTGCGTGAAGCTTTAGTACCACTTTCAGCCACTGTGCGTCGCTCTGCCACTGTACATCGCTCTGTCAGTAGCCTGACTGCCGCCCCCTCTGAAAAAGCAGGAGGCTACCAAACATAATTGTTACCGAGAGGAATCCCAGCCTACGAATTCAATAACAAAATAAATCATGCATAATTAAACATTACCTCGATTAAGGCTACTTGGGTATGGCTTAAGGCTTGACTACACGGTGGTAGCGAAAATCTGCTATGTTATTGTCAGTGTTGGGGGCAATGCAACTACGCAAATCAAAACAGTGTCTTAATTTGCCCTACTTCTTGACTGCAATGTAGTCAATTGACTGCTTGACATGTCATTTTCATTTTTCTGTACAATAAACAAATACATCTGCTTTATGCCGCAGAATTACATTCATATTTGGCTGACTGCAGACGCGCCATTTCCCTCCCGATATTCCAAGATTAAGATAGTAGCCTATACAAAAAGCATACTATCATAAAAATTCGTTAAAACGAATAGCTATTTGCAATTTGCCAAAACACTGGTCCTCATTTTGCGAATGCGAGGACGATATGAGCCTGTTGCATTTAGTTAGATGTCCGAGTCACGCATGTTTGAAAACCACTGGCACGTAATCACAATAATTTAACACACGACAGTTGGATAGCCTACTTCATCATGTCCCCATGCCTACATTTTTGTGAGTAGCATATAGATCGTTAAAAACAATAAAGTAGCCTATGTCTCTCCGTTTGGGAAATCGAAAACTTATATTTTTAATAGGGTAGACTACCGTCGGAGATGCTGACTGGCAAAGGCCTCGGGATAACACGTTATCTCCACTATCATCAGTCATGCCCCTTGATCAAAGTGGGGAATTAAATAAAAGTTTGAGAACCACTGGCTTAACAAGTTACCTGCAGTCCAGAGCAATATTCTGATGATCGGCGATGATATCGGCAAATGTTTGTTTCACTTGACCATGCACCTTCGACAATGAATAGCTCATTACAGTTACTGTTAAACGTAGGCCTAACTGGTATCATTACAAACATTATTCTGTGTCCTAAAACTGGCATATTTTATGGCAATGTGTCATGTAAATTCGTTGCAAAATCTAGAGAAATGTGAGGTGGTCAGCGGGGGACAATTGAGACACACATTGGATTGTGTTATTACTTGAACATTCCACACATATCCACAGCTGTGGTAGGCCTATCAGGGGCAGGAGGATTACTGTTAGCGCAGGCTTTAGGCTATATAAAATTCTTCAACAGAAGGCCTCGAATGCAGGCTTGCCCTGTGGTTTGCGCAGCCTACAGTAAATAACAGACCCGCCACAATGTGCGGTATGATGCTTTTTTACGAGCAAGATGTTTTTGGTGCCCTATATACGCACACTGCATGTTCTTAAATAACAATGATCATCAGTAATATTCGACCATTAATTTGTGTAATGCGTGCGCTACACAAGTAGTGAGAAGGACGGAAGATGATTAATAACTGAATAAAAAGGCCTAGCCTAAATGAATAAAGAATAAGGCAAAACAAATAGCCTAGTAGCCTAATGAAACATAGGCCTATGGATTGATGCAGTACCTTTGCAACATTATTAAATTAATCTGTCACCATATGCCTAGGCTACGTTTGCAAAGAGAACATTTTGAATTTGATTCACAATGAAATGTTACATTTAATTTACATGTTAACAATGAGTAGTTTTGGTTGTTGTTGGTGGCGTTATTGCATTCCTTTTATGAATGCAAAATTGTTCCCTCGCGATTGGAAGCTCCTGTTGCCGCATAGCGTATTTCAAAACATTGCAGCGTAAAATGCCACAAAAAGCTGTTTATGAATAGGTCTTAGTGAGTTAGGAGTCCTCTCGAATTCTTTTAAGCTGTCCCAGACTTTTAGGTGCTACTTTTAGATCTAAAATGCTTTGTGAATTACTTTTTGTGAAAAAAATTAGGAGTCCTAAAGTTAGGAGTGACACGCCCATTATTTTTAGGAGTGGCTCCTAAATTCGCCAGTTAGGAGCTACTTTTAGCCTTAAAATTCTTTGTGAATACGGCCCCTGAATAAAAAGGCCTAGCCTAAATGAATCAATAATAAGGCAAAACAAATAGCCTAGTAGCCTAATGAAACATACGGATTGATGTAGTATCTTTGTAACATTATTAAATTATTCTGTTACTATGCCTACGTTTGCAAAAGAGAACATTTTAATTTGATGCACAATAATGTTACATTTAATTTACATTTTGACAATGATTAGCCTAGTTTTGGTTGTTGTTGGTGGCGTTATTGCATGTTAGTTATGCCTACAATGCAAAATTGCTTCCTCACTATTGAAAGCTGCATAGGATTTCAAAACACGGCAAAATGCCGCAGGTTTGTGAATAGGTCTGTGAGTTATTTTAAGCTGTCAGAGGTGGAAAGGTGTGATTTGTTGGGGGGCAGGGACGGATTAACTGGTCACAAATGTCTGATGGCCCCCCTTCCCCCCCAGCCAACGTGAATTGGGTGGTCAGTTAATAGGCTGAAGATTTTTCCTGCCATCTAAGGCCTTAAAGGCAGCGGTCCCCAACGGGCCGCGGCCCGTATTCCTAACCGGGCCGTAGCCTACGACATGAGTTTTAAAAAAATGCATGCAAACTAAACTTTAATTCGCAATAATGTCACGTTTTTACATAGCATAGGCCTATATGCAGTTGTTTGATTGCACGCATGTTTGCATTTTGCAAGGTCTATTTTCTTATGTCTGTCCCGCCTTCAACACTTTACATATTGCCTTCAGCGCTGCGCAGCCTCAGGTCAGCTCACTTCACTTGATCAGTTCTTGGCGAACGGTAGTGTCACACGAAGTTAGCTAAACTGCTAGAATGAGCAACAAAAAACAAGCATCTTTAGCAGACACTGGCCAGGGTGTTTAAGTTGCGTGAGCCGCTGCAGAGATTTCTTACAGAAAAAAAGTCACCGTTAGCTGCACATTTTAGTGATGAGGACTGGGGGTCAAAACTCGCTTACCTATGTGGCATATTCGGGTTGCTTAATGACCTCAACCTGTCACTCCAGGGGAGAATGAAGACTGTCTTTAAGTCGCTGCATTTAAAGCCAAGCTTGATTTGTGGGGAGGAATGGGGACGTGGTGTATTTGATTTGTTCCAAACAGTAGTGGGGGTTTTGGGAGAGACTGAGGCAGGGCCCTTTCTCTTGCAGCTGGTGCGCGATCACCTTGTTGCGCTTTCAAATGAGTTTGAGCGTTAGGCTACTTCCCATCCTCCAAAGATCCACGGCAAACAAATGAGTGGGTCCGCAACCCATTTGTCAATATCCCGAATAGTCCTAACATGTCAGCGCAGGAGGAATAGCAGTTGATCGAAATTGCAAATGACGGTGGTCTTAAAAGTGTGTATGAGGAAACCTCTCTGGCGGGTTTTTGGATCAAAACCAAAGCAGAATATCCCGAGATAGCCGTAAAAGCGCTGAAAACGTTGCTACCATTTCCCACTACATATCTATGCGAGGCCGGGTTTTCTGCAATGACTGCAACTAAAACCAAATTGCACAATCGACTGGACATTTCAAACACACTGAGGGTGTCACTGTCTTGTTGCAGGGAAACAAGCAGAGGGCTCCCACTGATTATATTCGTAATGCACGTTTAGTTCCCATGTTTTGTTCCTATATTTTGTTAAGCATGTTCACACTTGATAGATGTAGCTTCAAGTTGTTCAATTTTCATAGTTCATATTGTTCCATTTTCACTTCTTCAAGTTCACGTTTTTCACGTTTTTAAGAGTTCGTTACCTTCACTGTTCATACATAACTGGAGCTAGTTCTTTTCAAGTAATGCATGCACAACACCTATGGAACATGGAACTCCCGAACCCCCCCACGGTCCGTGAAAAAAAAAATGGGAATCAAACCGGTCCATGGTACGTAAAAGGTTGGGGACCCCTGATCTAAGGCACGAGCGCATCTGTGAGGCCAAGCTTCAGCTTGCAAGCTTCCAAGATTCAGAACTGAAGAGCTGTGGACGGCACGGCACGGTACGCCCAATGAAAATAAATTAACGCAACGCAATGCAACACAACACAGACACCGCTTCTCTCGCGTCAGTCACTGACATGAATGAAACACAGAACCCGCTTCTCTCACGGCAGTCACTGACAGTAGCCTAGAATAAATGCATGGGGAAAAACACTTCCCCATGACAAAGACATCGTAAAACACTGAAAGTTAATATTTTGTCACTAGCAACATATCGGAACTCCTCCTACCGTCGGTCCCGTATTTCCACCGTCTTGCGTGTACGTGTCACTTATATCCATTTCTATACAAACCAAGACAGCGGACTCCTAAAGAGACGCAACCACCCACACCATAGGTGTATCTAAATTAGCTATGAACCAAAAATGACATTTTACCGTGACTCAAAGAGCTGTAAACAGTGTTGTAAGGCTGCGTGTACACAACCGCTTTGGAGCTCCAGTGGAATTTTAATTTCACGACAAGAATTCTCGGTCTAACCGTCCATGTGCCGTTAAGAACCAAACCAGATTTTGTTCAAATCTACACACCTATGGCTACTGAAAAATGTAAGGTTAATTTAGCAAATGTTATTTTGAAGTGTTAAAAAACATCGTTGTTTTAGAATTTAGAACAAAAGTGGTGATAATTGGGGGTGTTACGATACATATGTCCTTTGTCAAATGTGTTATGTTCCAAGTAGCCTATGCGTAATTCTGCTGCATAAAGTTGTATGTTTATGACATTCAAGTAAGGAAAACGATGATTTGAAGACATCTGTTTCGTTGGAAGGGCAAGGGGTAGCAACAGGGCAACACAGAGACAGGCCCGATGGGCTATATTTCTTGGTTCATGTCCATTCACAACTCATTGCCGTCAAATGCGTAGCCTATCTCACAGTTGCATCCATTACAAACAAACATGCAATGTGAACGTCTGGGATTGGGAAGAGCACTAAATGCTCTACTGAATAAGCACGAAGTCAAACCTTTAAATGAAAAACACTCTTTAATAATCAAAAAAATAAACCGCTAATGAATTCAACTTGTGGCCTTAAAAAAATCGTTTATCGCCTGTAACTCCGTGATAACAGGACGTAACAGGAAGGCATTTGGCTGAGCAACGGAGGTTAATATGCTCTATATTTTGTCCAAATGATGTCTGTCTATCATCGTTGCACTCGGAGAAAACCAGAATGTTTAATTTGTCCTGCGTTTCTTCTACGGCTGCAAACGGGATTCACTCGCAGTTAACCAAATATTTCTTTATTAGGGCAGGGCAGGCATATTTCTGGCTATTAAATTATTTCTAAACCAGTCTGCTAAAGTCTGTAGTGAAGTCTGTGTAGGGTTTTCCAGGCTCCATTTCTTCGAGACACCCTGCTCACTTGAGCCATCTACCGGTTGTTTGGGTTGTTGCAGCGTCTCACTGGGAAAATACAAATTAAAGTTGCGTGATACCGCGTGATCCCACGCGCGGACCTCGAGTGAAGCTGGCCAAGTCGAAGCACTGCCCACTGTAGCTACTGTCAGTGACTGACACAAGGAACTAGGCAGAAGTTATTAGGGAATCACCACTCTTGGAGGATGTCCATTCAGCTGTTTTATCTTTCAAGATAAAAGACAAATCACAGATGTGTCTCAAAAATATTTTTGATTTGGAAAAAAATGTGGAATCACTCAATCCTGAGGAAAAAAATATGGAATCACAAACCTAAAGCATCATCATTTTGTTGCAAATTTGTGCATACTTTGTTGCACCTCTTCTGGCTTTTATTACCGTTTGCATTCTCTGAGGCATGTACTTCACTAATGTAGAACAGTATTCTTCAATAATCAGGTTTCAACTTTGTCAAACAGCAGTTGACTGACCAGCTTTACAGGTAGTGCCTTTTCTTCGGTTTGTACCATACATTTTCAATGGGATTGAGATCCAGACTGTTTGCTAGCCACAGACTTGATACTGTATGTCTATCCTGAAGAAAAGTTTCACAACATTCCTTGCTCTATGGCAAGATACTTTATCATCCTGGAAAATTACTTCATCACCAAAATTCCTTTCAGCTGATGGAAAGGAGTCGAAAATTTCAATGTACACTTGTGCATTTACTGTAGAGGTATTACTGCCATCTCCCCTGGTCCTCATATCATCAGTGACCATGGAAACTGTCTTGTTTTCTTCAGGTACACATCTTTAGATTTTTCATTTACATTCAGTTATAGTGGGTTAAAGAGAAGCAATTATGGATTGTGGATGATTGGATGAGGGTGATATTCAGAGATGAATCACAAATCTGCATAGGGCAAGAAGGTGATGCTGGAACTTTTGTTTGGTGCTGTTCTCTACAAAGATGACTGCCTGAAAAAAAGTTTCCACAGTCACTTATGATATGGGGTAGCCTGGCCTTGGCCTGTCTACGTACTTCCGGTCGATTTCTTTTCCCTACAGTACTCCGTCTGGAATAGGTTGATTCACGCTCGTTTACTTCGGCAGTTGGGCAGCCGACCAACCAGCGAACAGAGGGCGTCCCTGAGAGCGATTACGTACCCAGGCATGGTGTTTCAATTACTACGTCTCGCCCCTGAAGCAGATCGCTTGGAATACATCAACGTAGGGAGCGAAAAGGACTTATACTTATGAAATCTTTGAGCAAATGTAAATAATAGCTTAGCCTATTAACAGGAGTGTCATGAACAAAGTCACAGTGGAGTAGGATGTTATATCGTCAGCTAAACTTTAGTCATAGATTTTGTCACTTGAAATAGGCTACGAACGTACCCGAGTCAAACTGTAGTTTAATAGGCTACATGGACGGGTCAAAATCGCTATTTTTCAAACACTAAGAAGGCTCGACATAACTTAACACTTTGATCGAAGCATCATCAGTGTTTCTACATATGAACTAGAGCATTAAGAACATTGTTCGTGTACACATAGTTTACTAAAAAGAAAGATTTTGGACAACTCACTCCTTGCAAGATGGCAGCGAGCAGAAAAAACAAGTGAGTTGTTCAAAACCTCTCTTTTAGTAAACTCTGACACTGATGATACTTCGATCAAAGTTTCATGTTGTGTCGAGCCTTCATAGTATTTGAAAAATAGCGTATAATTTTGACGTGATTGTATCAAAAAAGTAGTAGCCCTATAGGAATCCCATTCAAAAGGTAATTTCACCCGAAAACGACAACGCATACAAGCTTAAAAGTGGCGCTTTGGACATACAGACATGCAGAGCTGAGGCAAGTACAGGGGGAACTCAAGAAGAAGCTGAAAGAGGCTAAGGAGGACTACAGAAGGAAGATGGAACAGAAGTTGCAGATGAACAACATGAAGGAGGTGTGGGACTGTATGAAATCCATCACTGGCCTTAAGAAGAGCAGCAGCTCTGAGGAGGGAGACCTGGTCAGGGCGAACCAGCTGAACCACTTTTACAACAGGTTTGATTGCCCTGCACCAGCGCCATGTACTGCTACTGCTCTTGTTAGCGTGCCCGCCCTACCCCCACCTCCCAGTCTCCCAGTCTCCCAGTCTCCCCAGCTCTGCATCCTGGGGACATCCAACGATCTGAGCCCCCATCACCCCACACCGCCTCCTTGCCTGTGCCATCACTGGATATTGCACCCCTCCCCCACATGGCGACCACGAACAATGAGGTGACAACGACTACAGTCAACAGCCATCAGACACACAGACCCCAGAAGCACTCCCTCTCCCCTCCCCTCCCCCCCTCCACCATCACTGCACATCAGACTATCGCACCTCTCCCCCACACAGTGACCACGAGCAGTGCGGCAACAATGGCTTCAGCCAACGGCCATCAGGTTCTAGCCACACGACAACCCTCTCAGAAGCACTCCTCCTACCCCTCCACTCCCCTCATCCCCCCCATCATTACAGCTTCCGAAGTAAGCTATCTGTTAAAAAGACTTCATCCTCGTAAGGCAGCTGGGCCTGACAGACTGTGTCCAAGGCTACTCAAGGCCTGTGCTGCTGAACTGGGGGAGCCACTGATGCACATCTTCAACTGGAGTCTACGTCTCGGACAAGTTCCAACACTGTGGAAGACATCATGTCTCACCCCCGTCCCTAAGAAGCCACACCCCAGTGAGCTTAATGACTTCAGGCCTGTCGCTCTAACATCACATGTGATGAAGACACTGGAGCGGCTAGTCTTAGGTAGGCTCAGACCCCAGGTTCGTCATGCACTAGACCCGCTACAGTTCGCATACCAGGAGAAAGTGGGCGTGGACGATGCCATCACTTATCTTCTACACAGGACACATACTCACCTAGACAAGGGGAAAAGTGCTGTGAGAATCATGTTCTTTGATTTCTCAAGTGCTTTTAACACCATCCAACCCCTCAGACTGGGAGACAAGCTCTTGCAGATGGGTGTGGACGCTCACCTGGTAACCTGGATTACAGACTACCTGACCGAGCGACCACAGTTCGTCAGACTAAAGAACTGTCTCTCTGACACTGTGATCAGCAGCACCGGAGCTCCACAGGGAACTGTGCTCTCTCCAGTCCTGTTCACCCTGTACACATCTGACTTCTGCTACAACACCGAGTCATGCCACATGCAGAAGTTTTCTGACGATACTGCAATTGTGGGGTGTATCAGGGACGAGCAAGAGGAGGAGTACAGGAGCCTGGTGGAGGACTTTGTGCAATGGTGCAAACTCAATCACCTTCAACTCAACACTTCAAAGACCAAGGAGATGGTGGTGGATTTCCGCAGGTCTAAGCCCGCTCTGCTACCAGTCTCCATTGATGGGGTCAATGTGGAGGCGGTAAGCACCTACAAGTATCTGGGTCTCCACCTGGACAATAAACTGGACTGGTCAGCCAACACTGACGCACTCTACAAGAAAGGGCAGAGCAGGCTGTACTTCCTGAGGAGGCTGCGGTCCTTCAATGTGTGCAGCAAGCTCCTCAGGATGTTCTATCAGTCTGTTGTGGCCAGCGTCCTCTTCTATGCAGTGGTATGCTGGGGAGGAAGTACAAAGAAGAAGGATGCTGGGCGACTTGACAGGCTGTTAAGGAAGGCTGGCTCTGTAGTGGGAGCTGAACTGGAGTGCATCACTTCAATATCTGACAAAAGGACCCTGAACAAACTGATCAACATCTTGGACAATGAATGCCACCCACTCTACAGCACTATTAAAAAGCAAAAGAGCTTGATCAGCTGGAGATTTCGCTCACTGACTTGCGCAACAGACAGACTGAGGAAGTAATTTGTCCCCAGGGCCATTGAACTGTTCAATGCATCACTAAAGGGAAGAGGAGAGATAGACTTCTCTGCTTAGTCTGTCTGCCTCTCCACCCTCTCCATGTTTGAGTACTGACTACCCACTACTGCTTTACTACTGTTTTACTAATGTCCACAGCCTAATGTTTTTACTACCGCTTTCCTGCTACACTGTTTTTCATGGTTTCATGCTATATTAGCACACATGATCAATGGCTTCTGCTACAATAATACTGAATGGCTGTAACCCTATTACCTCAACCTGTTTCTGCACTGACGTAGTTTTTATAGTTTTTTATATTACCTTGTCTACATTATATTATACTTTGCTCTCCTATTTGTCCATATTATTTATGCTGGTCTCTAGACCTTATTATTGCACTGTTGGACTATTGTTGGACTACTTTTTGCACCTTCACCAGGACACTTACTCTCTTGAGCACCTTACCATGCACACATAACTAAGGGACTACTGTTGGACTACTTTTTTGGCACCTTCACCAGGACACTCACTCTCTTGAGCACCTTACCATACACACAGAACTACTGTTGGACTACTTTGCACCTTCACCAGGATACTCACTCTCTTGAGCACCTCACTTTGCACACAGAACTACAGGCCCTGTCATTACAAGCGTCTCATACTTGACCACCCTTAAGCACACTGTTTTTTTACATTTAATTTATATAGTATTTTTAGTTTTGTTAGCTTTTCTTATCTCCTACTGTCTCTATTGTACAGTGGAGTTTGGTTATATGTTTATACTTATACTTATATTTACCATTTGCTGTAAGTGCATGTTGTGTGTGATGTCATCAATCAATAAAGTATTTATCTATCTATCTATCTATCTATACTTATGCATTTATATGAAGGTTTGACTTGGGTACATTCACAAAACACTATATGATGCATTTTGGCTAGAGTTACGCAGATGAAACGTGTGATTGTTTGCTGATAAGATGCACCCGTGCTTGTTATGGGCGTGCTGCAGAGAAACTTCTCTGTATGACGAAACGCCGGTTGTTAGTGATTGGTTCAAAGGAACTCCAATGATTTTAAACCTCAAACTGTGCCCTCCCACCCGGAAATAAACAAACGCCTATGGATCTAGGCCAGACTCTCTGCGAAGTCTAGATATGGGGTTGCATATCAGGTAAAAGACTAGGGGAGATGGCAGTCATTACTTTTACTGTAAATGCACAAGTATACATTGAAATGTGGACAATTTGTCACATTTTGTATTTGTTTATCTTGCCATAGAGCAAAGAATGTTAAAACCATTCTTCAGGAAAAAGCAAAGGAAAAATAGTCAATGGCATGGCCAGCAAACAGTCTGGATCTCAATCCCATTGAAAATTGATGGTTGAAACTGAAGAAAATGGTGTGTGACAAGGCTCCATCCATCCTGCAAAGCGGATCTGTCAACTGCCATTCAACAAAGTTGGAATCTGATTGATCAAGAATATCTACATTAGTGAAGTCAGAGAAACCAAGCTAGGAATATAGCTAGAGAAGGTGCCAAAAATGTACTAATTATGATGTTTTGTAATATAGTTGACATAAGCCACTTTGGACAACCGTGTCTGCTAAATGAATAAATGTAATTGTTAGGGATGCACGATATATCGGCGGCCGATATATTATTGGCCGATAAGTGAAAAAATGAAAATATTATTATCGGTCCGATAACAGAATTCTGGCCGATAATTTGCGCCGATATTTTTTAAAGTCCTAATTTAGGCCTACGTAAGGTCCGTCTGGCTACACTGAGCTACTTGATCTTGGTTGGCTATACTTTTTCCTCAATATAATGTCAGCGGTGTGAATGTATTTCACCACTCTAACAAAATCTGTGGATATGCGTTCATTTGGGAATCTGTGCATCTCAAAATCGTCTCGTGAATGATCCGCCATATTACCAGAGCGGAGCTCAGTCCTATCTAGAGCCGTCTTGTGCTGGTGTGTTTACACTTTACCGCGCTGATCGGGGAAACAAATAAGCAAACTCGTTAGTGGGACGAGTACATAAGTAGGCCTAGTTCTAAGTTGTGTTTTAGTATTATATTTGCATTACGTTAGCTTGGGTTTTGTATTAGCCTACTACCTAGAAATATGCTAACCATTCCTGCTTCAGTTCCAGACAGGTCATCATAATAAGTTATTAAAACCTTCGGGGCTAACCCCGATTTCTGCTGCAGCAGGTTGTGCGCAACAGAGTAAACGGACATAAGATACAGTCTGAGGAGTTGCAGCTTTATTCATTTACCCGCAGTTGAAACTAAACCTAAGTTTCCCTCACAAACTCTGATTTGGTCACTATACTGTAGCGTATTCCCAGCTGAGCCGTTTATGAGCGTTTAGTCTTAAATTAAAACGATTCATACTCTCTAGCCACTCACTCGCAATTCACTGACGTCAGGTTCACTTAAAGGAGCCACACATACTGTAGGGCTAGGCTACTGTTATGTTGTTGACTGCCTTACTATTGAGGACTATTATGAGTTCTGTCCATCATTTGGTGGTAGGTAAAATTACTGCAATAAAATTATGCTTATTAAATGCTTTCCCCAAATCACTTTTCACAAATGTTTTTCAAGAGTAATATTATCGGTTATCGTATCGGTATCGGCCACAACAAACCAATAAATATCGGTTATCGTTATCGGCCCTAAAATTCCATATCGGTGCATCTCTAGTAATTGTTTTAGGTTTGTGATTCCATAATTTTCCTCTAAAGATTGAATGATTCCATATTTCTTTCCTCTACATGATCTGCAAAATAAATTGCATTGCCTTAAGACAGTCAAGCAAATTGCCATTTTGATAAGTTAGAGATGAAGTGCCCAAACTGGTGACATCACCTGCAATTGTAGTTTATCATTACCATGTTACAAAAAAACTTGATAAACAATTCATACTGGTCCTAAAAATAAAGTATGATCACCAGAAGCAATAGAAACGACCCCAATGCCAATCCACTAACTTTTGGATGTGGACCAAGATATAATTTTTCTAAAAAAAAAGAGCTATGGAGAATCCCATTAATTTCACTAAGCTTTAGGAATGCAACCATTAAGGGGCAACCAGTTATTAAGTCATTAATTTTCAAGACTCACAAAAAGGGAAGCTGTGAGACAGGTCTATAATGTTTTCACTCTGATGAGTTAAGTGAAACGGTAACGCTTCAGAATAATATGTGCTTATTAGGTATTAACAGTGCATAATAAGCAGTTAACAATTCATTACTAACAGTTAGTTAACCCTTAGAACCCGATTGACGCAAAGTGCGTCAAAAAACACACCCTTTCTTCTCAGTTACATTGCTCCGGAACTGTTCATCACAGCTAGATGAAACATTTATTGCGTCACAGAGCAGAAGTGGGGCTTTTCAACGAGACTACGCACGTATCTGTACAATCAAGTATGAAAATAAAATTAAAAAAAATCATGAAATTAAATTGCATCATATTTACAGTCTATACTTCTCTGCGTTCACCTGCGCACCCATTACTCTCGTTTGAATTACTCGCGAACCCGTGATCGCATAGGTATGGCAAGCATGTCAGATGAAAGAGGAGATACAGAGCTATCATTTGATACCACTTTTCCATCAGAAACATATTTGTAAAAAGCATAGCTGGTATGATATTATCGGAATATAGAATCAATATGAACATTTTCTTCAAAAACACAGATAGGAATGTAGCTCAGTAAGTAACAAGTAACCCTATGACGCAGGATACCGGGTTTCGATTCCTGCTCGTTGCAGCAATTTTTTAGCTCACAGCTAAACCAAGCTAGATAGATAGATACAGTACAGTAGATATGTAAAGTTAGAAGGTCGGGCTTGTGGAGCTATAGGCTACATGGTCCTCACTTTAGATTGGGGGGCTGCAAAATTTACAACAAATAGGTAAGAAAGGTCTTATAAGCGTATTAGTTATCCACCACTTTGTCTTATACACCATTAACAAGCTGCTTTTTAACACTTACAACTGTTAACAAATATGCTTGTAAGTAACTTAAAAGGCTGCTTATTAACACTTACAAGCTGCATGTTAACAGTAAGTTAATGTTATTAAAGGATAACAACAGTTAACTAACTGTTAGTAATGAATTGTTAACTGCTTATAATGCACTGTTAATACCTAATAAGCACATGTTATTCTAAAGCGTTACCAGTGAAACTTTAAGCAAAAGAGTTACCCTATTCTGTTTGAATAATGTAGGAGAGTGACATGACTCAGTTTAGGAAGTGTAGGAAGAGGGGGGAATTAATGTAACATTGCTCCAATGGGCAGACAAGGTCAAAACAGTTTAAGAGGATGGGAAAGTTTTGCGATATAGGTGGCAACATTTGACTGTGAGGATGAGGATTTTATTTAATCAACTATGAAGCTAACTTCAGACTGGGTTTGACATCACTGTTTCAACCATAAAATAGCTTGAAAATTCTCACTTACAGAGAGCTGCTGAAGGAGTACATCAATCCCATCCAACTCTCCTAACAGTCCTCTTGTGCCTGAAAAAGAAAGTGTACCATTTCTGCCACTACTTGTTCACTTAAAACAATGTCATGTCCATGTTTGCGTTACAGTTGTCAACAAGACACACTACCGTTTGTTAGCAAATGGCTGCTATTAGCAATTGCTACAAGATACACTTAGTAAAGAAGCATTACACAGTGTTTTACCCAAACATAGCAACATAGTGACAGATAGAGGTTGGACACTACTCTCTCAAGCAGACAAATGGAATGTGGCATTATGCGGCACCAAAGGTGCAAAGCCCTATTGTTAATTTAAGGATTATTTTGGCCTGAGCACATGAGATGCAGACTGTGGCCTGCACTAAAGGTGCAAAGCCATGTTGTTCCTGTTCAAGCG
This sequence comes from Alosa pseudoharengus, assembly GCF_046254945.1. NCBI lineage: Eukaryota > Metazoa > Chordata > Actinopteri > Clupeiformes > Clupeidae > Alosa > Alosa pseudoharengus. Next base: position 1,429,338 of record NW_027468881.1, read on the forward strand.
CTGAAGGTGCAACACCCTACTGTTTCTGTAGGAATCACTATTATAAGGGCCCGAGACTGTGGCCTGTGCCAAAGGTGCAAAAGCCCTATTGATTTTAAAGGATTATTATTATTATTATTATTGCCCGAGCACCAAAGGTGCAGGCTGTAGTAACCGGCACCGAAAGATTTTTCTAAATTATAGGCTTGGCCCCAGGTGTGACCCAGGGACTCCACAGCGTCCTCTTTTGTCACGAGTCTCCTTGTGATAGTGTTTGTCCTTTTTATCCATTGCAGCCAAAAGTAATCATTCTAAAATCTGCTGTAAGACATTATGCATTATAGCCCCGTTAACAATGTCATATTTTTTTTTAGAAGATGCCGGACTGCACTGGAAAAAGGAAAGTGTTAACATTACAGCCAACAGGCATGTGGAAGAAGAATGTGCATGAAGACATTGTTTGTCAAATGCTGAACTCAGTGAGCATTTAATTCAATTTATATATCATGTACAGTATAGTCACTATAGGTTAAGTTGACTAATGTTTATCTCATCATCTAAAAACTAAATGGCAATGGTGGAGGCTGTAAAACTGAGTATAGAGTTTAAACAAGTTGAAAGTGAAATAAATCATTCATTTTGTCTCATGCCAGTGATAGTGAAGTGAGTAGTGATTTGTTTAAAGGAGAACTCCAGCAGTTTTCCTCATAGGGCTCTGTTTGAGGTCACCGAGTACTGTCGGTAGAAAGAAGGTAGAAAAGATAAATAAAACAAATCAGTGCTACACAGGTCTAGTCGTCCTGCTAGTAGGGCACACAGCTAGGCATGGGGGCAGATTTTAGACTGTTTTTGTGGCCGTGTTTGTACCTCTTAACAAACTCAAAATGTCTTTATAAGTGCTGTGCAACATGATCAGGATCTTTACAAGACGCCAATATGTGTTTACGCTGCTATACCTACCTACGTGTCAGGGGACCAGCATTCACTGTCAGAAACTTCAATTTGTGTCTGCTGGCATCAAAGCATTGCTGTGCCAGCATTGTGTCTGCTGGCACCACCAAAATGTTTTATGTCACTACCATGGCTGGTTTTGATCAGTTTGTCAAGTGCAAATAAAGTGTTGCTGAGTTTAAAAGTTTGTGTTGTGGTGATTAGCACTCTGGCCAAACTAGTCAGATATATTGGGTTGTTGAATAGCCGGCCAGAAGATGTACATGACAAACCTGCCAAAAGACAACGGAAGCGTTGAAGACAAAATAAAAAGTGTGATGAAAGCGTATCTTGTTTGAATATTTTTGCTGTGCGATGCTTTGCTATTTTGCTATGCTGTAAGAAGTACAGTATAACCTTGTTATAAAAATGTTCATGCTATAAAAATGAAAATGTTTTGAGTATAATCATGCATAATCATGTTGGGAAAAGAATAATATTTTGAGTAAGAAATGTGTGATATAAGTGTCACTTAAACATAATCATGTTTGTGTAAAAATGTATGGAAAATGCTTGTGTGATAGAAAGGATTGGGGTAGACAACTGTGCTTGTAGGAGACAACTGTGGTTAGGACTGTTTACAACAGCTACGGATGATTAATCAGAAGACTTGAGAGGCTCGAGAGCAACAACGGGTGGGGTATTCAAAAACCTACTTGAACCAGAATCAGGTGCGTTGTTAAACCTACCGAGAGCATCCTGTAAGAGGTCGTCTCACAGTCAAACCACAATGTCTGTCTCCTGAGATAGCAATAAAAATCTGCCAATCAGCAATACGCAAATAGCAATTTATAAAAAGCAAACCTATAAAAAGGTAAAAAGCTAGGGGTGAGACATCGCTCTCCTCGTTTCATGTCTGACACTTTATGCTGTCTAAGACAGAGTGAAAGTAGGGACCTTAACACTTCTTATCCCTCACTGGAAAAATTAAGAAGTACTTTTCTTTTAGGGCAGTTTTATATACTTTTGTATCTTTCTGTAATCCTTTTTATTCTTGTAAAAGCAGTTTGCCATAAAGCTACTCCTATTTATTAGCTACATCTTGTTGCCCCCACTGTGTGCTTGGTGCTTTACACATAGTGCGCGATGCCCATGGTAATTAATTGCCATATGAAGCAAAAGAATATGATGATTTGCCATTCAATGTGGTACAGGTAGTTGATTTTCATTCTTTATTTAATTCTTTATTTCAATTTCTAACTGTTGTAATGTTCATATTCTGTAAGTCGCTTTGGACAAAAGCCTCTGTTAAATACAATAACCATAACCATATAGTGTGCTTCACACTTTTAACAGGTGGGACAACCTAGCACTCTTTTCTGCACTAGCCTGTGTATAAAATAATACCCTTTAACACGTACCTGTCTAACCGCATAACACAAATGTATTTTTTTCCCCCTTAGATGTTCTGATTTAACATTTTTCTAGACGACTCCGTTATTGTTAGTTTCACTTTGTCATATAGATAAGGGATTTTTTTCTCGGGCAACAGCTTCCTATTGGGTAGGTCTTACCTTGGTTACAAGACATGGAGTAGGTAACGGAAGCCTTAAATCTCTATGACAATGTAAGGGTGGATATCTTTACAAATAAAGAAGGCAATGGCAACATTGCCAGCAGAGCTGTTAGGCAGAGGGGCATGAGAAAAAGTTGTGATACTTTGCTCACTTGTCATTTTGCTAGTGGTACCACTGGTGCTAAGCAGAGCTGAAGCTGAGGGGGAGGGGAAAGTCTAAGTACTGCCTGTGTACTTAGTTGCAGCACGGCATACACCAAAAAACAAAACAAAAAAAAACAACAAAAAAAAGTTGGTGTGTGTTCCTATGACACAGGAAAGTCTAGTCAAGCATGCGCAGAATGTAGATAGGTCCAACTGACAGAATTGGCCACTGACAGCAGTGGACATGACTGCGCTTAGGAAACAGAGGAGAAATCAATCTAAACTTCTTAGGGCCCTATCTTGCACCCTGGCGCATGGCGTAGAACTTGTTTTCCACCCGGTGCAAGGTTTATTTTCTTATTTTGCACATTTATTTTTTAAACAATGCACCTAGGGGTGTGGCAATTAACAACCTAGGGAGTGGCCTGGCGCATTGTCTAAAAATCGCTATTGTACGCCACCTAAAACGCATTACGCCACTGACCAAGAGAAACCTGGTCAGAAGTCTATGGCGAGTAGTTTATATGTTATTTTAAGAGCGCGTTGTCAACAGTCATAATGGCGTGTGCACAATGCACCATCCTTCTATCCTCCATGAACGCGCACCAGCGCACATCCATGCAAAACATTAGAAATTACACAATTAGGCTACAATGGGAAACATAATTAGAATAAAGATATTACGAAATACATCTCACAATGCATTTGCAAATTGGTAATGACGGTTAAAAGTGATTAGGCGAGAGCACAGCTGAAGACGCACTATCACGAGATATAAGCAACTCCTCTGCTGGAAAAACGTGGTTTTAAACATTGTTTTATTCAGTCATTCAAAAAATATCAGGGTAAGGGTAAGGGCTTTTTCCAGCCTATGGGTAAGGGTAAAATATCAGGGTAAGGGCTTTTTCCAGCCTATGTTTTTTCTATGGTAGAGCCCGACCGACAAAGGATTTTGAAGGCCGATACCGATACAAATATTTGTTGATTTAAAAATCCGATATTCCGATATATATATATTTTTTTTCAGAAACGTGCAACAAAACATTAACAGATTTCCCTAACATTAGTTATTTGTAGTTATTTATGAGTATTGACTAAAATAATATGATAATGCATTTTAAAAACAAACTTGTTTATTTTTAAATAATATTGTCACAGTGGAACAGAGGAACATCGAAATATATTAAAGTTCTGATAAATAAAATGTATAAAAATAGAAACTTAAGATATGAAACTTTTGAAGTCTTTTGAACAAAAACACAATAACAACAACAACCAAATCAAAGTTACCAGTATTAAAAGACTTGGTAAGCTTCATAAATATAACTTTGAACTAAGACTTAATAATTACAAAAAATAATGATGACATTATTACTATCATCATCATTTGTATTATCATTAAACAAGATAAAGGTCACTCCTAAATGTTTGAGTGTGCCTGTGTAATAATTAGTCCCTATTGCCTTAAGCTACCTTATAATTACAATGTCAGCTTGTTTATCCCTTTACCTGCACTTTTAAAATTATTTCCATCAAGCTACATCAAACCATTTTCAATCATCAGTTGCTGCCTGCCTTCTAAAACCTACTATTTAGAGATCTAAATCTATTATGTAACTCGTTAATGCTGCGGCTGAACGACAGTCTGAAACGCACACTTGGCGTCATTGGATTTCACACACGTGTAAAAGAAAAGCTAACTTTTATGCACGAGCTACGTTTTTCACAAGCTACGTTTGATACTTTTTCTCTATGTCTAAATGTTCACTCCTCGCATGTCTAACTTACATTTTACAATGCAGTGACTGTAACTACAGATATACTAGTTATAAATACAGTAATCATTACTTTATTTAGGCAGAATAAGTTCGTTGTGGTTTCCAAGCTCATTAATGTTAACGTTAGCGGTCTTCCACTGATATTCATGGCATTAGCTAGCTTTGTGGTTAGCTAGTCTATGATGAGCCATAATTTAGCAATGGATAGCGTCATACTGCAAATTGTAAAACATACGCTTTCAAAATAACAGGCCGGGGAGAGATGATACGTCTCACTGCTATAACTGTCACGCTATTAAAGAAATACATCTTCAGTCACATTGTCAAAAGTTAAAAGGACAGACAGTCAACTACACTGTAACAACGTAACGTAATTACTAGCTAATTCCGCTTCACTCTCGGCTTATTTAACAGCAGCAAAACTGGACATTGTTTTCACAAATTTTTTCATGCTTATTTGAGTTAAGAGAACTGATGGGGATGTTCTTTTAATTGTTATTCAAGCAATGTATGTCTCGTGACCAAATCACCATGAACACACTTAACTGATGATCTCACTCGCGGATAACTGGTTCTCTCTGCCCGACTCTGGCTGGATCAGCACGTTGCAGGATGTGTGGCGCCTTATACACGAGTGTTGCCAGCAGGGACGGTGTAGAGTGCCCTCTGGTGGACAAACTATACAACGCCAACACGCATGACATGGTTGAAGCATTCTCTGGTTGAAGGGTGTTTCATCCGTTTTTATTTTATTTTTAAAATATTCATTTATCGGCCATTATAAATGCCGATACCGATAGTTTGGAAAATGCCTAATATCGGCCGATAATATTGGCCCGCCAATAAATCGGTCAGGCTCTATTCTATGGTAACCCATTGTCAGTCAATAGTGAAAGTAACTTACTGCGTATAACTGTCTTGTCGTTGACTGACACCATGGTGAAGTTAGTTTCACTTTGCCAATGAGTTCAAATAATAGACGAGTGCAAATGCGTAAAGGCTATGCTAGGTTTTAGTAAAGCAAAAAAAGTTTAGTGGAATGACTGTTCCATAAGGTCTCGCAAGCAGCCTCCTTCAAATGTGCCGTTGACTGTCAAAATACCGATGCATTCTTTGATGTCGCGCTTTGCGCCGTTAAAGGGAATGACAGATGTCATTTTCATTGGTTTAACCCTTAGAACCCTAAGCTGTTTTTAGGGCATTTTCACTACCTTTATTCATAAGGATTTATTCTGGTCATTGTAAGTGCCACACACATATATTATATATTGTTTTTTTCAGGAGAGTCTAGGCTATTCAGATCTGCCATCATTTCATGTATTAATACTAGCATTGATTTTATTTTGATTTTTAAAGAATTAAAATATAAAAAGTGTATTATAAAAATTCTTATATTTCAACACAGCAAGCTCACAGCTCTACATGCATTTCATGTGTGTGTAGGGCAGACTGTCCTGAATCGGGCAATATAATTGCCATGTTGGAGGGATACTCTGGGTCTGAGCAATTTACAGAAATATTTGCTGTGTGATTTACGGAAATAAATGCCATTTTTTATTTAGTGATGAAAAATGACCTTTCTGCGCTCCATATTTGTGACACGAACTGATCTGACCTGACTTGACCCGAGGTTGCATGTTAGCCTGCGTGCCTGTGTGTATGCAGTCATAATAATTCTCAACTTTTTACTGCATTGCCATGAACAAAGTAAAGGCAAAAAAGGTGTTTATTTGTTGAACAAATTGGGATGCAATGTGAGCCTTGAATTGGATGCCATGCAGGAATTTGCTAGGATCTCAAAACCGGAATATGAACATGCTTTGCCATAGAGAAACACATGATAGCATTGGATTATAAACATGCTTTGCCACAAGAACAGACAAAAACGTGGGGTAAGTCCAGCTATATGAAGTTATTATTTTGCTGTCACTTCGTCTGTTTTATAACCCAGAAGGATGTACTTGGTATCAAATGATAGCGCCAAGTCTCCTCTTTCATCTGACATGCGTGGCATATCTATGCGATCACGGGTCCGCGAGTAATTCAAACGAGAGTAATGAGTGTGCAGCGTTGGTTTGTGTACATGACATTATTATTTTGCAGTCACTTCGTCTGGTTTTATAAGCCAGAAGGGTCGATAAACATGGTACCAATGGATAGCCCTGTGCCTCCTCTTTCATCTGATATGCTTGCCATATCGATGCGATCACGGGTTCGCGAGTAATTCAAACTAGAGTAATGTGTGTGCAGGTGAACGCAGAGAAGTATAGACTGTAAATATGATGCAATTTGATTTAATTTCATGATTTTTTTTAATTTTCATACTTGATCGTACAGACAAGTGTGTAGTCTCGTTGGAAAGCCCCACTTCTGCTCTGTCGTGCAATAAAGGTTTCATCTCGCTGCGATGAACCGTTCCGGAGCAATGTAACAGAGAAGAAAGGGTGTGTTTTTTGACGCACTTTGCGTCAATCGGGTTCTAAGGGTTAAATGATGTTACGCCCCAAACACACCCATGACTGATTAAGAAACCTAGGAACACCTTGTTGCGCCATGCGCTCAACATTTGATAACAAAAACACTCCCAATTTGGACTTGACATCCTACTAAATTTGAATAAGCTTTTGACTAGTGACGATGTGCTTTAGACTGTCATGATAGGGCCCTTAGTCACATAAATGTTATAGAGCCTCTACTCATAATTATACATATGATTATTTTTTTTATAGTGTTTAATTTCATCAGACAAGACGAGTGGAAATATGTTCGTCAACGACCTTTTTTTCCATGACTAAGATGAGACTAAGACAAGACTGCACTAATGTCCTGAAACACTGACTAAGACTATCTTAAGATGCATTATTTTTGACGAAATGTTTAGCATGAAATAAAAACTAAGATAAAATCTCTCTTCATTTTCGTCTACAAAATGAGAAGACAGAATATCTAGCTGTTACGTTTTCAAAATATTCCAAATGAGTTCATGCACAGCAGCTTTGCTGTAGGCTATTCTACGTGCTGTTGCTGCAACACGAAACTACATGTAACAAAAACACCAGAGATTTCTGCCAGAGTTAGCAAGCTAACTACCTAATCTTTATGCCACAATGCTACATACCCATAAATTGAAGGTTCTCTCATACATATACGAATTAACATCCCCCAGAATGTCCATATGAAAATGTTCAGCAAGTAATGTCAACTATTTAACTAGTTACACTTGCTAGCAAATATGCTAATATGGAAAGTTCGCAAGCAAGTTAGCTAAGATGGAGAGTTTGGGGAATGTGCTGCGTTTGGGCGCATATCACCATCTAGCGTGGCGGAGTAAAAATTAATACTTGGTCTACGAAGATCATGACAGTGGTCCAGTCAAATCTTTTACTGTCTATGGTCAAATCCGAGCCGAGCTATACTGTAAACTGTAGCTCAACTTACCTGTGCATGTAAACATACTGACTGACAAAAAATCAGAATGAGTAATTATAACAGACGAGTAGTCCTGTGGACACACAATATTGTTGGAAAATTGAGATGTGTGAAACATTATTTGACTGAAATGGTAATCAGAAATAATTTGTTATAAAAAAAGACTAAAATGTTTTGACTAAAACTTGACTAAGATACCTTTAGTTTTCTTTTGACTTAAACTAGACTAAAATAACGAGACTTTTAGTGGACTAAAACTTGAAAAATTATATTTGAATGACTACATATGACAAAGACTAAAAGGGACCTTTCGTCACAAGACTAAGACTAAATTAAAAATAGGTGACAAAATTAACACTATTTTGTTATCATTGTAGGATGTATACGATGCATCTCAAAATGATCATACATTTATTCTGGAGCACACATTTTAAATTGGGCAATCACATTGTGAACGTTCAAACCGGTGTACCTAACCATCCCTAATGTCATCTATAACCATTTGCAAAAAAGTTGAAACCATCCAGGAAAATGTTGTACACCAGAAGACAAGGAAGAGTCAAAAGAAAAGGCTGAGGAAGATGAGAAAGTGAGAGCCAAGTAGAAGCAGCAAAGCTGATACCATTGTGCCATTTTCATGTTGTCATACCATCATTGTTTTGCAGTAGAATCGCCAATATTTCACTGCAGTAAAGCTTGTTTGCATCAAATGGCATCTTAACCTACAGAATGGGGAAAAAGTTAGTGTTTGCTCACACATTAATGTCTAGCAATTAGCAAAACTGCAACATTTTAAGTGAAATACCAAATACCAAGAGCAAGCACAAGCAGAAGACAATCAGCTAGCCTATCTTCCTTTTGTGTGAAACATTTACCTTGATCCTCTTCAGAAGCCACTGCATCAGACCCTGCTGTGCTGCTTCTGTGCAGAGACCAGGTCTGAATTCTGCCATGTTCTCAATAATAGCTGCAAGAAATATACCATCTGATAACTGAGCCAAAGCACAAAACACACCCTTTAAACACTGTTAAACACTATGTAAGGGATAACGCCCACCGAGTTGTCCCGATATACGGAATTAATGAACGAGGTGAAAACTGAAGCTCACGAGATCAGGATGGGCTCACGAGGCTAGTATAACGTAACCTTTAGCCACGCACTCTGTTCACTGGTTGGATGGTGGCTCTCGGTTGGATGTTTACATGAGAAAAATCCGTTGAAATCTGAATCTGTGCAATCTCAGTACTGAAGCGAAATGAAATTGAGCGGAAGTATGTAGACGGGTGGAGCCAGGCTATGGGAAATCCTAAAGACCACACCATTAATTAATATTAGGCTACTATTATTATTGCTATTGTATGCTCCATGCAAATTCTTTTACTGATGTTGTGGGGTTTACCTGCCACAACGGGATATATTTGCTTGGCCCAGTCTACATGGTGGACTTTTAGCCAAGAATACTGACTTCCCAGTAATCGGACCTTCCAGACACAGGTGCCTTTACACTATACTATAGACATTCACTGTACAGGGGATCCCCATTTCACTAATTGTGAGACTACTAGCACCATTTGACTGGCATTTGACTAACTTTGATGAATTACGCCAGTCACTTTAAAATATATATTATATATTTATATTTTGTTTTTGCAAATTCTTGTCAAAAAAGCAGAATTATACTGACCATGATTCCCTTTATAAAGGCAACAAAAGGGGATATTATACAGGGGGGTGAATACTTTTTAACTTGTGTACATTTTACGGAGATTCAAATAAAGAATTAAGAATCTGTCCACTCACCTAATGTGTTGTAAACACCATCTGCCTCCTCCTTTACTTGCTCATTGAGGCGTTCCATATTCTGCACAAGCAAAGCCACAACCTGGCCCTCAAGCTATAGGCAGTAGTAAAACCAAAATATGACCCATAAAACATTTGCGCCAATCAAACCAAGTAATAAGATCAGAATCCTCCTGACACCATGAGCCCTTAAATGAAAACACCCTTTACAGCCAGTAAAGACATACATGTTAAAGGTATACTATGCAGTTTCAGGTATTGTTGGCGACTGTATAACTCCCCCTAGAGTCGCGATATATTTATATTTTACTCTGCCGTTGTAAATAGCCTACTTCTCGTGGCTTGTTTCTCCTGTACATAATGTAAATGATTTTGTTGTGGAGGTGAAAGATTAACAACAGGCAAAAACTATCTCCAAAGAACTATATGACAAGGTAATGTTTCACGATTCTCGCGAGATGTCTTCGGGTCGACTATTCTTGAAGTTGAGGTTCTCTTGTTTGAACTTTCTGACACTAAATAGGATTCATGCATTATCATACTGGATATGTAACCATCCTACACTCTTTGTAACATATACCTCAGGTGGCTTTAAACACCATGTTCTATTCTCTACACCTAACTAACCTTTCATTTATCATGTATACCGACCTTACTGCACTGTAACTGACCCTAGGCAGATGGGTCAGGCCCTTGAGTCGTGGATCTGCTCGAGGTTTCATCCTATATGAATCTCCAATTCTAGGGAGTTTTTCCTCGCCCCTGTTACTCATGGGCTCGCTCTGAATGTTTTAACACTTTGTAAAGCACCATGAGACATGTGTAATGTTTTGGGTCTCTATGAGTAAAATGAAATTTAAAAAATTGAAGTTAGCGATTCACTACAGCTATGCTGAATGGATGTGCTAGGTGGCTATATTAGGTGAAAGATACGGAGAAGAGCTAATAGACCGGCATATTGAGCGGTCCCGGTATGCACCGTCATTGTTACCCAAGGGCCGTGAACCGTACCTTAATAAATTAGTCTTAGCAAATGGCGATTGTCTGCTTGATCCTGAGCTGATGACAGAATGGGTAGATGACGTTAGCGGCTAGAGTGGCTAGAGATTCATTAGCCCAATATATACAGCTATCTGGTTGACAAGCCCAGCGTGTATACATGCAAAAAAGTAGTAAAGTAAGCATTTTTCTTGACGTTTCCTAGACGTTTCAGTTCATTCACACACACACAATTTAATGGGATGGAAAGCTTTCTGACCCTGACATGCGACGCTGACACCTTTTCTGCGACGTGGGCCTTGAAGGGATCTATTACAAGTTTGTTTACCATCAAATTGTCTTCGAAAAGGTTATATTAAAGGTGAAAATCTTGCATAGTGTACCTTTAATGTTTGTCAGTTGAATTTCATGACCATCAGTTCGGAGTTTGACAATGTAATACAAATAGAAAACAGTGCTGTGAAAGGTGCCATAGAATAATTATACACATACTGTATACAGTAGATATAAACATTATGTGTTACGCTATGACTTACCAAAGCATCAATAAGGATTTCAGCTCCTTCTTCACCTTCCTGAAGTGTGTCAATGTCTGTTAGTTCTTGTAGTAGATCCACAACCGCAATTGAAATATGTACACCTAGTTAAGGAAGACCTTGTCCAATGTATGTACAAGAGGAGCATGATCACAGCAGCCTGCTTTTAAGGCAAGACACTACAGGTGAATAAGGTAACATTTTCAAATAATAGACATCACCATGAAACTTCCTCAGTTGATTACTTACACAAGTATGAAAAAAAAAGTTGAAATTTTAATGTTTAATAAATTAGGCATTATCTCATTAAATATGCACATATATGCAGATATATTTTCGGTAGATAGATCTGAACATATGAAAAGGTAAGTAAAAAAATATTTTTTCATTTTGTTAACACACAAGATGAAAATAAAATTAGAGGGATTTCAGGATATCTGCTTTCATTACCTAGGAAATCAAAATGTACTGTCCATAGCCTTAAAAAAATCAATTTTTGGCATATTTCTTTTATTAAAATGTCACATAAATCAGGCCAGGAATGAATTATTAACAAATCCCTCTGTAAATATCTTCAGAATACTACTATTTGTATAACTGGAAAGTTTGGTGTACATAGGTGCTACCTAGACTGAGATGTTTATACTGAAAAAAAATGACAAAAACTCAATTTGAACACAGTTAATGAGATTCCTAGCCTCAGCCTAGACTCGCCTTTGAACTTTCGCGATTGGTTGCGGATACAAAGGAAGTGTCCATATTTGGATTGCACAACGTCATGCAGGAAAAACAGAGCTTTCCAACGGTACTACACATGATATGTTTTGTATCACGATCGCGGTAGAGCATGAAACGTTAGAAGGCTAACTTTTGGTGAATTTAGGAGAAATATACAGGCGCGAGGAGACAAAATGTAATGAAATAAACACCTAAATGTGTAAATCGGACTTTGTTGTTGTAGTTGTGTGAAAGAATATACATGCCAAGGTAGCAAATTAGCCCAAAATCTCTAAATTGACCAGTGCATGAAAAAACGATGTTTTCACCTGCCGTGTATTGCCTTAAAACACTTTCATCCAATACATGCTGGGTAGGCAGATGGATATTCACTTAAACATATGAAAAGTAATTAATAAGGGGATATTGCTTGAATATAATATTTTTGTGTCAGGCTCTGTCACAAAGCTAAAACAGAGCAGTGGTGAAAAAGGAGTTCATGTTTTCAAGATTTATATAACATCCGTAGGCCTAGAGGAAGAAACATTGATATTTCATATTTGATAGATATTCAGTTTTTACATGCTGCACATGATCCGAGATCATGACACCATGTTGTAGTGATGGATTGGCCATCTGGAATTTGGGCAAATGAGGGGCAGCCAGTCCATTGGGCCGCTCGGAGTAAGTCGCGGTGCATCAAGACCACAGACTTGTGGAATGCCAAATGAAGGCAGACTCCTCCTTATCGCATGGGCCCTTCACTCATGCAACCCTCAATGGATATATTCAATACATTTAGTTTTCCAATCAATGTAACTAGGTTTGTAATGTAAACAATACTGATAACTGACTGCCACACACACCCACACTCTATTTTCTTGTCCTCTACATCACGGTCATGGTGTATCCTACCCTTCATATGTATGTAATGATTTTTGTACTTTCATTGGGATATTCCAAAAACAAGTGTTTAGTTAGACGTAGAGTAGTACATGTGAGACATAACAGAGCCCAGTTGCTCAAGGTCACTGAATACTGTCGGTGAGACCAAGGCCTGCTGGGAATTGGGAAATGTTTGTCCAATGATCTTACTTCCGGTCATTCGCTATAACATGCTGGAATATTTTTACATTGTCTGCCTGTGATTTCTGAATTTTCTTGGAATTAGAAGTTAGCAGCCCAATGTTTAGCAAGTGTAAAATAAAAGTAACACACGGAAGACAGATCCAGTAAAACCTTAATGACACTTGCACTAGGCTCCTGTCAGCCAGATAACTTCACTATCTACAGTAAGGGTGAACAATTTTGGAAAAAAATCTAATTGCGATTTTTCTCACCAATATTGCGATTGCGATGCGATATGCGATTATTTTTAAGCTCTTTATCTTCTGTCTTATTCAACAAAGACAAGCAATATATTATTCTATAGTATGACCAACACAAAATTAGATAAGTTAAACATAAACTGTTCTTTCCTGGAGCCCAGGCCTATGTTATGATGGCATTAGGTCATTGAATAAGATTGATGAATGAAATATTTTTTATTTAACTATTTTAATCACATTAGTAGACCTATATTTGTTGAACTTCCAGCCTTGTAAACATTTAATGATTCTTATACGTTTCTATTTTGTTTCTATGTCATGTAGATATGATCTTCTTTCATTAGTTAACAGTTAGGTCTACATGCAATGGCACTGACACCTTCTCCTTGTCCTATGCTCTCCGCGCACGCACGCACGCACGCACGCACGCACGCACGCACACACGCACGCACGCACACACGCTCCTCTCCTCTGTAGGCTACTTGCACGTGAATCGGAACAAACTACTGTAGATTGTTGCAGCGCAAGTAAATGCGGCAGAATGACCGTTCCGCTCGGTGTTAACTAAAGGTTAGCATCATCAACACCACAGCGCAATACGCATGCATGCAAATGAACTAGTTTGTTCATATCACAACAAAGCCAATCGCGGAGACCAAACTCTTTAAACAGGCAAAGTTAGCAGCAGTTAGCAGCATGTATGTAGCCTAAAGCCTTAGCTGGTAAGCTAATGTTAGAACAGCTGGGTTTTTGGTGGTTAGCTGTGTCAACTACTTGCGGATAACATTATGCATCAATTCATTACCTGTGAGATGAAATGTTTGCGCCGCCAACCCCCTTGGATATCGCAAATGCCCCCACTGTCACTGTACTCCAGTCAGGGGCGCAGCTACCCATTTTTGAGGGGTATGCAACAACAATATTGGCGCACCCCCCCCCCAAAAAAAAAACCCACAAACAACTAAAGCAAAACAAAAGGCCAATAATTTACACTATTACTGTGCATGAGTGTCTATTGAATATGTTTTTAAAGATGTGCTGCCAATTTGATGTTTAACTTGATGTTATACTTGATAAGTATTGATAAATGGTGCATTGCCACTTTAAGAGAGTCTAAACGGTTCTCATAACGTCCTTTTGCCAGCTATTGCTCACAATGGATAAGGCTGATAGGCACTCTAGCCTTGTTTGTTTGCACCACATTGACAACCCAATATTAAGTTATTACAAGGAGCCTTCATTGTTAGGATATGGAAACATGTAATGAGTTGCTGCTAGCATGACATTTCTGTTTGCAGTTGGCCATTAAAAGTGCAGTATGAGCATGGTAGCCACCTAGCTATATGAATGGAATAGGCTATGTTTCAATCGGCATTATGCTTAACAAACGCTAGTTAGTCTGTTAACATTCATATTTGCAAGCCTCCATGTACAGACGTCATCACTTTAATACCTGTTGCCTTTCACCGTCCACTTATTTAACTGCTGTTGCATCCCTTGACATGCCATCTCCTTTTCCCTCTTTCTTTTTCTATTTTTAGTCGTCAACAGCTTTTTTTTGCTGTATCCATCTTTTCCCATAGACGGCAACTCACTACTCGTAGGCCTATCTGCTCGCCCAGCACTCACGGCGCCCCCACTCCCTCTTCTATGTCAAAATTCTATGATGGAATCTTATGAGATAGGGCACCTACTCTAGCCTGTTAGTCCTCTAAAATGTTATACTGTAGACCATTGAGAAAATGTTGAAATGATTTAAAAACGGACAGCAGTAGCTACATATAGAAAATACCAAATATATGGCAAGCGCAATAAATGCGTTTTGGTGACGTCACATATTACAAATTGTAATCGCAGCCTTTGCGGTTTGAAAATCGCGTTTCATCATATCGCGATATTATCGCAAATGCAATAAATTGTTCAGCCCTAATCTACAGTCTGTGTAAGGGAACATCTACAAAGGACACATTTGATGGATGCATGGCTGTTGACATTGACCAATTGGTAGCCTACTCAAAAAATATTCACCATTATAAATCATACCTGCAAACTCGCAAGGGCGGCAAAAGGTGAAATATTTGCTAAATAAACCCTGTGTGTGTGTGTGTGTGGGGGGGGGGGGTTTGCATGGTAATAATCAATAATTATGATCTATATATATCTATACTGGCATCGGGGATTGGGCAGATACTGGGCCCATATACTTGAACTCGTAACAATTTCCTGATACCACCCACCAATACTTACAGTTTCCCCTAAACCATAGTAGCCGCTACACTTTCATCATCCTTGCAAATGCTCTTAATAATTTTTTCTCCCGATTTGACACTTATGATTTCAGTACAGAAATACAGGAACTCAATCATAAATTAGCTGACCAGAACCACTTTACAATAGAAGAGGGAAATGTTGAAAAAGTGTTCCATAAATCCAAATAAAAGCTATGGACCTGACAATATCTGTGGTAGACTGCTTAAGTTAAGCTAAATATGTTATGTTGGTTAGAGAGGTATTTTTTGTTTTCACTGTTTCCGTAATGTGTAGCTGGGTTGGAGAAACATTAAAGCAGCTGCAGGTCAACTAGCGTTAGCTAAGTCTTCATTACACGATTCATTACGTCTGGTAGTCTTGAGAACGTTCATCAGTGTTTTGATTTTGGCCTACAGAACGTTCGGTAACAATCCTACAAATCGCACCTTTAACGAGCGCAGCTGGCTTTAGGCCATGACATCACAGCCATTCAAGTCTATGGGGGAAAAATTAGCTTTTTAACATTTTTAATCCCCTATTTCTCAAAAAGTATATATATATTTTTTAAAATCTGAAATAATAACTCTCTTACCCCACTCCAGACGGCCCACAAGAAGCCAGGAGATTTCAAGATAGTGGATTCCATCCACTATAATAAGTCCTTACAAAATCAGCATGTCCCAAAATGTTGGAAGGATGCAGTAGTTTTTCCAGTTCCCAAGACAAGCTGTCCCAAAGCACTGAATGAGTTCAGGCCTATTGTACTGAAATCTATTGTCATGAAAACTTTTGAAAAACTAGTTAGAAATGCAATCTTAAAGAAGACAGAGTCTGATCTTGACCAATATCAGTTTGCCTATAGGCCACACAGAGGTGTTGAGGATGCCACAGTCACTCTGATGAACATGCTTTTTAAACATCTGGAAGGAAAGGGAACACATGCTCAGCTTTTATTTATAGATTTCTCGTCTGCTGATAAAAAATATTCAGTTAGTTTTCCAATCAATGTAACTAGGTTTGTAATGTAAACAATACTGATAACTGACTGCCACACACAATTTTCTTGTCCTCTACATCACGGTCATGGTGTATCCTACCCTTCATATGTATGTAATGATTTTTTTACTTTCATTGGGACCATCATTGATGATAAATTAAATTTTGAGGCAAAGTGTGAGACTGCATACAAAAAGGGGAACCAGTGTCTGAGGAAACAGTCCTCCTTCCACATCGACAGAAAGATGCTCACCATGTTCTACCGCTGCTTCATTGAATCGGTCATTTCTTTTAGCCTGGTACAAAATGCCTGTTTGCAAAACTAAGAGATACAGAGGCAGTTTTGTTCCCTCAGCTATCAGAATGTTAAATAGCACTTAGGCTATTGTTAGACTACACACTAACTTATTTAACTTATTGACTGCACAGCCTTCTTAATGTATTTATTTTAGGGCTGTCAATCGATTAAAAAAAATAATCTAATTAATTACATACTCTGTAATTAATTAATCTAAATTAATCGCATATATAATTTTTGCTGTGAAAGTATTTTAAATATTTAAATTCAAATGAATCATTTAAAGTTCAAAACCTTTTATTATTATTTTCACTGTTCAAATAATGGCCATAATAATCTATGATATGACCTAATATGCTGAGGAAATAAATTCAAAAGTGCTTCGGGAAGAAGTTTTTTTTTCACATACAAGGCATTTCAGGCCACAGATATAACCTAGGGGACACAATGAAAATAAATTAACACTCCCCTCAATGTCAATACTTATTTCATTGATGTGCGACTATAGAGTTGATGAACTCCGGTGATAAGTAAATTCCTTGCTGCAGACATTGCAAAGGACTTTATTTTTATCAACACCATCAGGCCGTTTTTTAAAAGTAAATGTTCCTATCAATGATCCAGGCAGCACGTTTTCTTCTCTCTCCTTCATTTTACAGTCTAATTTTTACTGACTAGAACGGCTCGGGGTCAAAGGTCATACGGAATCGATTAATCTGCACTAATTTTTTTAATCAGTTATTTTTTCTCAAATTAATTAATCAAAATGAATCAGTTATTTTGACAGCCCTAATTTATTTATTTAATCTGTCTTAGCTCTTGTATCTGCTATGATGACTTTTATTCTGCATTTTTATCTACTGAATTTATAAATATTCATGTATTCTTTTTATCTATATTTCTATGTCTGGAGCACTGTTGCCACTGTTACAGTATGTCACTGTTTTCTGTCAATGTCGTGAATGTCATCTATGTGTGTGTGTAAGAAACCCACTCTTTTTACCTGCAACCAAATTTACCCTTGGGTACAAATAAAGTTACCTTACCTTACCTTGCTAGGTGGTCGCTCGCTCTGCGTTTTTTTGTTTTGTTTGTTTTGCTGCCCTATCAGCAAAATAGTCTAGTTAATCATTTGTTTAATGTGGACACAATGCCAGTGTGGAGGCTTGTTTTAGACAAAATTGTTTGTTTACTGTTGTTTGAAATAGCCTGCTATTATATATTGTATTTGATACTCATTATTATTTATATTTATTTTAGGCTTATTGTAACAATCAGAGCAGAGAAGAAAATTCATTGCAATGTTATGCTAGTAATTTTGTGGTAGAAATATCAGTATCTGTACTCGGTATCGGCAAGTACACAAATGTAAATACTCGTACTCGTATCGTTTTGAAAAAATGGTATCGGGACATCCATAATCTATATGCTACAAAGAAAACAACTTACACACCTATAATTGAGCAGCTCAAAATATTTTGCTAGGTCCACTTTCAGATTTGTTGCAAATAGCTACATTTAGCCTTGGAAAAGTCTGCACTCCCTGATAACATCAACATGTCTAACCATCAGCTAGTGCTGCCGCGATTAGTCAACTTAGTTGACGTAATCGACCATGAAAATTAGTCAACGGCAATTTTCAGTTACACTTTACTTAACAGTATCGACATAAGAGTGACATGACACGGTCATAAACATGTCATAAACAAGTCATAAACATTTATGACATAACGCTTCTGTTAATAAGTAACATTCGTTTTTTGTCATAACAAGTTAGGGTTAGCATTTGTTACGACAGTGTCATGTGTTAATGAGTGTCATATCACTCTTATGTCGATACTGTCAAGTAAAGTGTTACCCAATTTTTTTTAGTCGACAAGTATTTTTACTATTGACCGCCTATTTATTTTTGGTTTCCCATCTCAAAAGGCTCACTGTAATGTTATAACTATGTTATTAACTCTTGAGAAGTACAATGACTGTCTTTGGATGTTAAATAGGCTAATGTTTTAAACCCCGCCATGCACGCAAGTGTAAACGGCAGCTGCGTTTAGCTGCGTGTCTGCCTGCTATCAGAGCGATTCATTAATAGGCAGACCTAAGCGGGGGTAACTAAGCTAAGCGTAGTAGGCTAGGCTAGTCCAGACTCCGACTAATATGGTAGCTTATTGTGGAAATAGCAATAAATGGAAGTGAAGATGGAAAAAAATGGGGGGGAAAATCTGGAAGAAAAAAAAACGAACTAAACCTATATGACCGCTACGCTTGCTATGCTAGCGGCGGTCATAATTACTGGAAAGGACATCCTTCCTGCTGTGATTTGGCTATTCAAGGATATGACACAATAACATTCAGACTCATCTGTAATGGACTCTACAAATGCAGGCGGTCATAATAACAATTATTGAACAAGCAATAACACCAAATATTTGACTTACCGTAAAAACAGGAAACAAGAAAAAGGATATCTGTGTTCTCATGACTGAGGAGGCCCAGTAAGGAATGAATAGCATTAAGCTCCACAAGAAGGTGATAAAGATCAGGCATGGTAGCAATGACATGCATTTCCTGAAGAATATCATTCAAATCCAGTTCAGTCTCCATGAACCTAGGACAAGACAATACACGATACATAGTAGGTAGGTACTTTATTAACCCCAAGGGAAATTTAAGCATTACTATAGGGTTACTGTGGGGGATTAGTAACTAAATAGTGCTTTCGACTTCTTCCAGCATTGTGTAGATCTGGCTGAAAGTGAGGCATGTTTGTATTGTAAGATTCAGCAGGATTTGCATAGGGCTGCAAGAGCAAACGCGCAAACTGATTTGATGCTACTGAAACATGAAGTCAGGCAATGCACTTTCTTCAGAGGTCTTGTTATAACCTCTCTGTACATATTCAAAGTTTACAATACTTCTGTATAGATCCTACCCATGCTACCACCAAAGTGTGGTAAGGGTGGTCAGGTCAGCGCGGCACAGAGCGTTACAAGTACCGAGTTACCAACTATTCAGGAACTTTACAGCCAGCGCTGTAGGAGAAAGACCAAGCGGATCCTCGCTTATTGCGGATTATTGCCTATCTATGCTACTGTGGAGAGGGTCTTTGCAGACAAACTGAAGTATTTTTACCTTTGTAACAGAAGAGAAAAGGTGTTAATAAGGACTGTCCAGTTGTAGTCATTTTGTAAGAAGTCAATTACAGAACCCTCCTCTTTTTGTGTCCATTGACAGTAGCTTGTGCTGCATCCGGTAATAGACTTGTGTTAACTTCTCCTAGTAAGATGGTGGCAACCAGAAAAATAATAGATTTTTGTTACAGTATTCTCACACTCACTTTTCAGGGTTATCTGGGAACTTGATTCTTAGCTCCTGGTTTTTGTACGATCTCTTCTCGAAAGTCAGAATCATTTTCTTCACAGAACTCTCGTCCACTGGTTCAACCTGTTAAAACATTGCATAATGTGTTCTGTGATCTGGCTAGTCTATGATCAAATTACAAAGACAAGACACAATGACTTCACACAATTTTAGCAGATTTCTAGCAGATTTCTAGCGCCCCCTCATGCATATCTTACACCCATATGAAAAATTACCGTATTTTCTGGACAATAAGTCGCATTTATTTAGAAATGTATTTCACAAAATCCAAAACCAAAAACAGACAGAGACTATGTAACTAGACTATTGAGGCCAAAAAGATTAAAGTTAATGAAGACGTGAAGGCAGTTGTTCATGAGTGAAGGCAGCCAAGAGGGCCGGAAGGTAATTGTAAAGCAATTTAGGCTACAAAAGATTCACTGAAAGAAAATGCTGATGTGGTACACCAATATGTAGCTAAAATGTGGAGAATACAATGCAATCAAGCATTTTGGTCGATGTGGAGTCACAAGCTGGCAGCAGATTAAATGCTCACGAGAGAGAAAAAAATGCTGTTTTAAAAGGACATGGCCGAAGCTGAGGCACATAGGTCAAAAATATTGAGAATTCTACCGAGAATGTTAATAAAGACGAAGGAATGAATAGTGGCAAGCTGAGGCAAGCCGAAGGCTCCCAACGAGGGCCCGACGCTAATTGTAAAGCAATTTACAAAAGATTCACTGAACATGGGAGGCTACCTCCCAGAACAACAGAGAAAAAGATGCACGTTTTAAAAGAACATGCAGAGGAAGGAGTGAATGGCTGCCAGCTGAGGCAAACCGGGCGATAAAGAATGCTTTTTTAAAGAGGGGCCGACTCTAATTGTAAAGCAATTTACAAAAGATTCACTGAACAAAAATGCTAATGTGGTACATGAAAATTTAGCTAAAAATGTGGAGAATGCAATGCAATCAAGCATTTTGGACAATATATTAGCACAAGCTGGCAGCAGAGCAAATGCTCGGCAGGCCACCTTAGTGCGGCAGATTAGTGAAACAATCGTTCACTTTGCGATACAAGCATCAAACTTGGCACAAATATTCTTTGGGACCCACTTTATCCAAAAAGCACATTAGCCACGCAAAAAATCCAATATGGCCGCCATTTTCCAAGATGGCCACCATTGAAAGCCATTATACTTGGTTTTTGACTTGGATTGGGATTGGATAATCACATTTTGATGATCTTGATATCTAAATATAGGTAAAAGGGTCTGGACTTTCCAATTCTACAATAAAATGTCAAAGAATGTGCTAAATTATGAAGATAAACGCAATTAATGGGAAAAATAGCACATTTTAGTACTAATTTTAGCATAATTAAATTGTTTTTTGTTAATAAAACATATGTTGGTTGTTATGTTATGTTAATGTTATATATAATCATTTCAATACAATAGTGCAGATTGACAGGACATTAGCAGGAAAGAGAGAAAGGGCTGGATCGGGAGTTTAAACTGAACTAGTTTAAACTGAACTTCAGAAGGGGCAGGGGGGCTAAGTAAGTGCATGTGTTTGTTTAAATATATATATATATATATATATAATAATAATATATGGCATGCAAGCTAGTAGCCAGTTAGCTCAATTGTCAGCACGCTCAACTCCCAATCCGAGGTGCTGCTGTTCGTGGGTTCGAGTCCGGGCGTGTGCATGGCTGAATCGCACAGGTTCAACACAATGCAGGTTACACGCAACTGCATGAAGGGCATGCAGAAAGATTCTAGTGTCACCCTCTTCATGGCTGCAAGGACTTAGGCCTTCCAGGCTGTCAGGTTTATGCAAAGAACATTTTCTTCTTTGGTCACAATCACCACATTGTCTGGACACCAAGTCACAATTAAGTAAGCTAGAAACCCAAAAAGTTCAGTCTTGTTGTCATTGTCTCGCTGGAAGCTTTTCCAGTTAGGTGGTACTTTGGTTTTGTCAGACACTCTACTGTACGTCTGCCGCCCTTGCCTCATTTTGATCGTGTTTCAGCCTTCAGACTGGAATTGCAGTAGACGTCGAATACGATGTCTGTCCTAACATACTTTGATAGGCATGTATCTTTGGAATAACAGCATATTCTTCAAATGTCACTGATGCCTTTGGAGACAATGAATAAACAAGAGAAGACTCATCCTTTGTCTGGAGGAGAAATAAGAGTTTCCAGAATGTTGACAAGCTTCGACTTATGACCCATGTGGGGTTTTCCGGAGTCGCTCAATGATGCAGGGAAAGACTGGTTTTCATGCTTAAAGAATTTACTTCTCACGGTCACCTGTACCCGAGTCTGACTCTTGGCGAAAGAAGTCAGTGTTGTTCTTTTTAATTGGTTTGTAGAAGGAAGCTTTATGGTGCATTTTCATGATTTAAAAGGGATGTAATCATGGGCTTTATGTAGTCATGAGTGTCATAAGTCTTAATGTCACTGCATTTGCTGTGAGCAGTGTGAGCAGGGCCGCGTTTGGGCATTGGGCAAAGGGGCTGCTGCCCCGGGCCCCGGCCACTAGGGGGCCCCGGCGCGGGACATTTAAAAAAGAAAACAAGTGTTATCGTGACCTGTCTTGGCCCGTATCATTGCATGCTATCACAGACAACAATGGCTTAGCATGAGACAATTAGTAAATATGAAAGCGTATCTCGAAAAAAGAGAGAGCTTCAGCCAGACGTTCTCAGTAAGGCGGGCCAAAACCATGGCCGTACGCACTGTGCGTATCAGCCAGGCTACTCAACAACGAGAGAGAATTTCCCCTGTGTGCGTGTATTCACACCAAATTGGCCTAGGCTACCATAACTTCTCAACTCTGCACAGTAGCCTATTCCATTAACTGCATGCCAGTAGGCTATTTACAATTTTCTGTAAAGTAAAGTTTGTAACGTTATCAAAATCAACTTAATGCAGAACTATGCACGCGCACACCTTTTGTTTGAGCAGGAGAGATACACAGGCATGCTACTACAGAAGATGTAGGCTAGCTTGTTGTTTTCTATTACTATCTATGCTGGTTATCAGCACACAATGATATAAGCTAATTCATTAATTCGAGACTCATCATGGATATAACACGTTTTTTTAAAACAACGAAAACAGAAAGGATGAAGACAGCAAAGCGAGAGGAGTTAGGTAGGCAAGATTATTGCTTGTCAAAACGTTAGGCTAGAATTACCACTGTTTAAAGCCATACATGAACGTAGCCTTTGCTAGAACAAAACTAGGTAACTTTAGCCTTTATAGGGCTATACAAAGTTGTACAAATAAATAGGTCGTTGTTAGGCGTTGTTGTTATAAAGATATTACATGTGGATGTTATTAGCCTACTACAGTATGTAGGCTACTTTTTAACTGACCAATGCAGGAACCTAACCGGGACAAATATTATCAAAGCGTTGAAAGTTAGGTGGGTGTGTGCGTACCATCGCATTCATTCCTGCAGGTACCCTGTCCACTTTTTTCAAAACGAGGATCAAAATAGGGATAAGTCCATGTCTAGGCATACTACCCCTGTCCCTGACAACGTTACCGTTATCGGCTGAGACACCCCCCTTGTTTGTATTTGATGTGGTTGGGCTGTGTGTGTGCGCTAGACTGCGTGTTTCAATGTATTTGACGTCGTGGCTGGCTAGGGCTGCGTGTTACAGTGTATTACAGACAGCGTGTTACAATGCATTATGATGTGGCTGTGTGCGTGCGCGCCAAACTCTAGGCTACAATGTTTCATGAGTTCAGAGTTCGGGAGTTGCACATTTTAGTCTGACCTGGGCACCACTGGCAGTTTTCAAGCCTAAGTTGAAGTAATTGATGGTAATATTTCATGGTTGATTTTTTTGTGTGCATTGCCCCATGTTTGTAGGCAACTTGTTTTTTGTATGTTGGTACAATTGTATGTTGGTTATACGGTTCCACAATATAAATGGCAATGCAAATTTCATTTTTACATTATGTCTGTCATAATTTAATTGCCTCTCTCTCTCTCTCTGTCTTATGTATATTGATAATAATAATAATAGTAATATATATTGAAAAAAAAAATGGGGGGGGGGGGGGCCTCGAGGAGGCCTCTGCCCCGGGCTCCAGATGACCTTAACCTGGCCCTGAGTGTGAGGTAATGGTATCCTGTGTAGGCCAGACCAACTGTCAGAGGAGTGGAGTGAGTGGAAAAGTACTGGGGGTACCAGGATGAGAGAATCCCCTCCTTACATGGTCAAGGGAGAGGGGGTGTTATCAAGCTGGTGAGGACCAGACAGGACAAGGAGTAGGAGGCTGCTGTGTCTTATGAGTTAGGGCCTGTCCAGCTAGAGAATCAGATAAGGCCCTATTTCCCCAAACTGGAAAGAACCAGAAAACCACTATTTTACATATGTTTCCTATGCATTGGACAGGTTTGCATATAGTTTTATGCATGATGGGAAGATGGTTTCCACCAATGTAAGCGACCCTGCTTAATGCTGATTGGTGAAAGGTGTTTTTTGGGGATGGCGCGAGAAGGCGGCACTTCTCGAGGGCCGAGGGGTATAAAATATAGTGTATAGCCATCCGTAGACAGATCTCGTCGGTAGCCCCAACTGATGACATCTCCTCCCTATTGCTTTGATGGTTGGTCTGGACTTTGGTTGGGCTGTACCATCATTGCAATATGGAGAATAAAGATAACAGTCTTCAGAAAGTCTTCTGTCTACATTGTCTCCTTCGGACGCCTTGTTCCAGAGTGCTAAATTACTAAATAAATTCTTCTGTTTGTTTTCAAAGCTTTACATGGTTTAGCACCTCAGTATTTATGTGATCTTTTAATTCCTTACTGTCCTCCTAGACCTCTTCGATCATCTTCCCAGTGTCTTCTTTGTGTTCCTTCTGCCTCTCTTAACCCTCTAACCGCCCATGTCGCAATATTGCGACAAGCGTCATTACTGAATAAAACAGACGATAGACGCGAGTACAGTGTAAAATCTCATTTGTACTCTTGACCACTAGTTAGCAGACACCCAGAGCTTCAGGAAGCATGCGAAAACACGCGAGAAACACACGAAGAAGACGTGCATTTCCTCCATAACGCGGAAGCGATGCGGGCCATAGTTTTGCACAAATTGAAGCAGAAATACACCAAATGTTGAAAAAAAAATTCACGTGTGATGAAGTCTTGGATCTGTTATTCACCTATTCTGATTCTGAAGGAGAATATCTGCCTTTTGGAGAATATGATCGATCGTCTATTGACTGATAGTCACGATGCGTCTGTGAATGAAGGTACGTCTTTGCGACAGTGTCCACTAAGCATACCATGCTTATTTTGACCGATTTCGACCCTCTGCCCAACATAGCTGGAGGTGCCAGTGGCAATAGTGATGATGGTGTCCGTAATGGACGTGGTATAGACAGCAGGGGTTGTAAAAATATAGCTCTGAAGAACTACAAAGTCACCCGCGATATGGAACTGATTTGACCAGGCTACTTTATTGTATAGTAGCATAGGGTTTGTGATTATAGTAATAGTTTACTATTGTTGGTTTACATGTGACTGTATTCCTGTTCATTTGTTATGTCGGTGAAATGACAAAAAAAGAAAGAAAAACTGCTCAAATATGTTCAACATCTAGTATTTACTGAAATGTGCATAATTCACGGTGGTTACAATCCAGTGACGTCATTATATGCAAATTAGATGAGTAAATTTACCCCCTTCATAAACTTCTGTTCATACTAAATGATTTTCACATTTACAGTAGGACTTTATCTCTGACCACTTGCAAGCCATGGCCTTTTTAAATTTTTATGTACAAATCCAATTTATTCTTTTTAAACCCTGGCGGCTAAAGGGTTAAATCCAAAGGTGACAGAGCTTTCTCTGTCTATGCTCCCCAGCTTTGGAATAGCCTTCCTGATGTTGTGAAATCCTGCCCCACTATTAGTAGTTTTAAATCCAACCTAAAGACCTACCTCTTCTCCCTAGCTTTTAACACTCCCTTACCTCTCCCTTATTTTATATGTATGCATGCATGTATGTATGTATGTATGTATGTATGTATGTATGTATGTATGTATGTATGTATGTATGTATGTAATGTAAGTATGTATTATTACTATTATTATTAGGGCCCGAGCACCGAAGGGCGCAAGGCCCTATTGTTTTTGTAAGGATTATTATTATTATTATTATTATTATTATTGAGTATTATTGTTATTCTACTTTTTTGCTTTCCTGTTTTTGAGGTGGTTAACATGGTCGAAAACTCTTGAAATTTGGCACACACGTCAGGTGTCACGCATCGCAGTTAGGTACAAGAGCTTGACCCTGGGCGTGGCCCAGGGACTCGCTAGCGCCCCCTTAGGTGACTGATCCCGTGGTTGGCAAATATTTTGAGGTGGTTAACATAATCGAAAAGTCTTGAAATTTGGCACACACATCAGGTGTCACACAAAGCAGCTAGGTAAAAAAGCTTGGCCCCGGGTATGGCCCAGAGACTCCATAGCGCCCCCTTATGTCACTGTGACTTGTGGTTGGCATATAGTTTTAGATACACACACCAAATTTGGGGGGTGTATGTAACTCCCAAAAACAAACAACTTTTGCATTAACATGCCATTAGCCACGCCCACAGGAAGTGAGGTAATTGAGAATTTGTGCGTTGTGGACATGATCAATTTTAACATACTCCTCCTAGACGGTTGATCCGATTCATGTCAAAGTTGGTATACATGACGCCGAGATGTTCCTGATTCTAAATTGTGAAGCCTTTTTTTGATATGTTGTAATTTGACAAAATGGCGAAATTGTTAATTTTAATACCGTTCCACATAAACAATAAATGTGTCTTAATTCACCATGCATGGCTTGAAATGTTTTAAATTTCACAGGTCTTTGAATACCATGGGAGTGATGATATTCACATGCCCATAATGCATATTTGGCATAGCGCCACCACCTGTCAACAGAAAGAATGGCAATTACACTGATCAATTTTAACATACTCCTCCTAGGCGGTTTGTCAGATTCATGTGAAATTTGGCAAATATGATGCCAAGATGTTGCTGATGTTAAATTGTGAAGGGATTTTTGATATGTTGAAATATGTCATCATTTTAATATCTCACCATATAAACAGGAAATGTGTCATAAAGTCACAGTGCATTGAATGAATGGTCTGAAACTTCTCAGGTTAATAGATATTATGATTATGATGTTATTCAGACACCCAATGGGCCTGCCTGGCAAAGCGCCACCACCTGGCCAAGTAGAAAATGTGCCAGAAATGGACAATGCCTTAAGTGATTGATCTGAAACTTTATAAAATATTGGATATCATTATTGTGATGATATTCACACATATAATTCACATGCCTAGCATAGCGCCACCATCTGGCCAAACAGGAAATATGCCAGAAATGTTCTATGCTTTAAATGAATGGTCTGAAACTTCTCAGGTTAATAGATATTATAATTATGATGATATCCAGAGACCCTATGGGCCTGCCTGGCATAGCTCCACCACCTGGCCAAGCACGAAAATGTGCCAGAAATTGGTAATGCCTATATTGGTTGATCTGAAACTTTGCCAAATATTGGATATCATTATTGTGATGATACTCACATGTCTAATTCAAATGCCTAATATAGCGCCACCATCTGGCCAAAACGTGTATCAGAAATGTTCTTTGCTTAAAATGAATAATCTGAAATTTCTCAGGTTCATTTATATTATGATTATGATGACACACAATGGACCTGCCTTGCATTGCGCCCCCACCTGGGCAGGCAAGTAAATGTGCTAGAAAATAACATGCAAAAAGAAATAGCACACACATCAAATATGTACATTTTACAAATGCACCACGTCGGTGCTTTGTTGGATTCTGACATGTCACGGGTTGCGGCCCGCAGGTGCTCGGGCCCGCCATTGCCGCTTGCGGCTATATTTATTATTATTATTATTTTATGTAAAGCACTTTGGTGCAATGCTATTGCTTTGAAATGTGCTATATAAATACATTTGACTTGACTTGACTAAATAGTCAAGTGGTAATTGTTAATTGGACAATTGGATTCGGAAGTGGACTTTTTCCACAACACTTATTCACCCAAACCATTGAAAAAGTCTTTGGAAGAAACAGTACCTTTCTCAAGATGAGGGCCAACAAACTCAGCGGCACTAGGGTGTGCAATGGCTTTTGACTCTAGCGTGAGAAGATCTCTGGACTCCTCCTAAAAAGGGTTGCCCAGGTCCTTTATCACACCAAACAACTTCTGGACCTTGTGTGAAGGATTTCCGAGACTGGTTAGTCTGTTCATGGTGTTCGACATCTTCACTAGCCACTTTGGCCTGAGATGCAGACTCATACTGAGAAACCAAATAACTAAACTCTGGTCCAGATACCATCCATCGCATTAGGGCTGATGGGTTCTCAGTTATCCCAATGGTACCACCATCACCTTTAACAATTGCATTGGCCTGTGCATGGGCTTGATCAAAAGCCAATCCGGAAAACTCTGTGGGTCTTGTGGACCACAAAGTTCCCTTGCTGAAATTCATTGGCCAACTGAGGATGTGTTTGTTGTAAAGAGACCATGTCTCTAAGGTGTATGGAAAGCCATCTAGCATAGTTGACATTATTGTTTGCAAAGAAGAAGGGGATGAGTGCAGACAATGATTGACAATGCAAAGTGAAGTTTGCTACTCTGAAAGACCTGATCAAAGAGAACATCACCAATTGCATTGACATCACAAGCTCCCAGAATTGAAACTGCACTCTTCATCTGCCTGTTCTCACACCAGTCTTCCCAACTTAAAGAATGGCCTTGATCGATATTCGAGAGAGAGAATAAATGATATTCGAGTGAGAAAGAGGATCAACGATATTCGAGAGTGAGCTTCGATAAACGATTTTCGAGTGCAGTCCAACTATTTCTGGCCACCATCTTGAAAACTAGCCTTGAAATAGATTTCTCTCTTTGCACCATTTATTTTGCCATGTTAAAATACATATAAATTGATGCCTAGATCATGTAAATACGCCCAAAAACCAGGGCCTAAATTTCAGCGCGGGATTGCGGGTATTTTGCATGATTAAAATTCTATTATTTTGCATTTCTGAACTTTCCAGGAGTCCATATTAACAATATAGAGCAATTATTGTGTATCTTGATTAGGATTCAAATGAAAGCAAAGCAAGTTACTTCATTAACTTAACTTTAAGACGTAGGTCTATTTGATTATTTCAAATCAAATTTCAAAAGATGTGCAGCAGACCTGAGGCAACACAATATATTCTTCAGAAATATTCTAGCTAATAAAGGGCATAACAAACATAAAATACTATATTCATTATCTTTGAGTTCAGTTGAAATAAGGAACTTTTCGACATGAGTGCACTGCCATTTTATAGGCCTTCAGTCTATGGTGCACTGTCACTTGCCACACACATCAGCGCCGAAGTTTTTAACACGTAAACACTGGATGAACAATGGATTTTATGGAGCAGCGTCGACCAAATATAACTGAATCGTGATTTACACAGCAGCAAAATGCGATGCTGGTGTGCAGAGTTGTATTGAAAAGAATGGAATCTAATGTAAATGAATGTCAAAAGCAGAGTGCATTGCACTCATGTTGGCATCGGTGTCCACAGCAATTTAAAACACCATTCAGCTGACCGGGAGTTCAGAACTGCGTTGGTGTTCATTATACGGATCTACTCTTTGGCCGGCTCGTAAGCCCAAACAAGTGTGTGCAGCATGCCTTTACGTAGCCTACTATCACATTTTAGCGTAAAACAAGTTAACATTATATCATTGATTCCAATGGGAAAGACAGCTAGCCTAATCACACCTTGACGTTACATCTAGTTATTAATTTACAGGTCATTCAATCATTTTACTAACACGGCAGTTATGAAGAATTATGTGTATGTAACTTACTCATGTCAAAACTATGTACATTACCACCCATTTAGCACGTAGCTAAACTTATATCCCATGTAAAACGGTTAGCTTGCTAGCTAGCTAACTGTGGAACTTCAATATAACATAGGCATAGCTAATTAGATTAGCCTATACCTAACACCCTGCCAAAAATCAAAAACTTATCCAGAAGTGCCCAATCTTCATGATTTTTCACATATTCCTTCCCAGCTATGAGAGGTTTAACTGGAGATGATGTGCTTTCATCCATGTAGATATGTCTGAGAGGCAATCCGAGATCCGTGCCGAGACCAGGGGGTCATCATATTGAAAAGGACAGATAGAGCTATGTGTCGTCTGCATAGAAGTGGTATGAGAAGGCATGCGAACAGATAATCTGTCCCAAAGAGGTGGTGTAGATAGCAAAGAGAAGGGGGCCCAGCACTGAGCCCAGCACTGAGCCCTGGGGGACCCCTGTGGTGAGATAGTGAGGTGCGGACAGCTGTCCAAGCCATGATGTTAAACGAGCATCCTGTGAGGTAGGATTCAAACCAGGAGTGAGCAGAGCCGGAGATTCCCATGTTTGAGAGTATAGAGAGAAGGATACGGTGATTAACCGTGTCAAAGGCAGCTGATAAGTCAAGTTGAGTGATGGAGGATAATTTGATTGTTGTCGCATTTGTGAAACATAAATGCAGTTATATCATCTCATTCATTTTCTGATCATACTGAGAGGAGCTAAGTTAGTTAGCCACAGCGTTAGCATTTAGCTAATGCCATGGTTTGCCAGTAGAAGTACGATGAATCCTTAAAAACACTGGACTGGTGTACCCCTTCCCAGTTGCATAGATATAGCAAGCCGTTTTAACATGACAGGTGGAAATATGTTGCTGATGAACAGCATCCATATTTCACTCACCAAGGTGCCGGAGTAGGTGACATAATTTACCTGCCAACATAAAAATCTATGCAATGTTGGCACTTGGCTGGTGCCAATTAAGACCCATTGAGTTCCAAGCAAAAAAGTCCACTAAAATCTTCCATAAAACAGCCTTTTCTAGACATTTCAGACATTTCTCTGTGTGAAAGTAGCCTGGAAAATCCAGACCCTGGTAATCTAGAAAGATTAAGGGTCTGGCCACAAATAATGAAAATGGCCCAACTCAAGGGGCGGCACCACGCATGCATTTGAAACTCTCACTGCACGCAATTCACCCTTCAGCCACACACGAAAACTGCCACAGGCCAATCGTGGCTTAGCAACCTGTGACTAGGCACGGGAGGTCTGACAAGCTTTTCGAGTTGCCATGTTAACATGTGGAGACTGAAGGCCTGTGGGTCATGAAGGGCACTTATTTGGATGTATGGTGCCCTAACCCACGTAAAGACACAGTGAAATTACATGTTACACTATAGAAACATGATATAATTGGGAACACATATTGTTCAAACTATAAAAAATGGCATATTGCATGATATTTCCATAACCGCGAGATACACGCTTCACGATGACGGCAAGTTGTTAACAGACGTTCACCAAGATGTATAGCCCATCAGCAATCTATAAATAACACCTATTTGAAGTACCATTCATGATATGTTGTGAAATATTGAAGTTGTGGGAAGTACATAGCTTAAATGGTATGTTTCTTTCGTCCCCATGCCTGTTCCATTCATTCTGGCCAGGAGAGTCGAATGAAACAAAACGCATATTCGACTTCTGCTTAAATAACTCATGAACGGTTTTGTTGAGAGCTGAAATTCCAACAGTATTCGACAGAGGACAGATGTAGGTTGCTAGTGACAAAATATTAGCTTTCAGTGTGGTACGATGTCTTTGTAAATGACATTTCATTGAAGTCCCGGTTCTCCCCCTATGTAATAGACGTGCAGGGTGCTAAAGCTTGTCAGGCATAGCAACAGTAACTAAGGAGGGCGGGACTTAGCGAAGGGTGAATTGGATAACACTACGACCAATGTTTACTGTCGTCATCTGCCTATACACCGATGCGATTGGTTCCTCGCAGAGCAAGGGGTAAAAGTAACATGCATCATTACTCATTGCCAGAGTGTCTTGCAGAGACAATTCAATTGTGCTTTCGCGAGAACTCTGGATTTCCAGGGTAGTGTGAAAGCAAATCCCAGCAATAATAAAATAAAACATCAAAATTCTAACCTCTGTGTCCTCCTCACGGTCCAATAATTTCTCAAGAACCATGTCCCTATCAGTGTCCAGATCATCAGTTTCAGGGTCAGGTACGATCTGCTGAATTCTCACATCACGGTTGGATTTTATTTTTGTCCGCAAGTTTTCTCCGTCATCCTCCCTTGGCCGTTTGGCACCGCGGTCTGGCTGTAAAACACACAACATAAAAAGCAAGCAATTTATTTTTTGATAGTTTAGTGCTTAAGTTAAAAGGGTTTGCATGTTTAAAACACACCATACATGGTGGCCCTATAAAATTATCATGTGGTGTGACTGTCTGCTCATTCAAGTAGGTTGTTAAAGAGTTGGTTCCTAGTGACATTAATGCAAAAATATGAAGGAAAAAAAATTATTGGACGCAAATTATTTTTTCTTGAAGGCCGACAAGACAAATACACAACATGAGTTTCTCTCCTTTTATGTCCATAGCAGCCAATGACCCAGAGGTATTCTTTGCAGCATGAGATGGTGCATTATCATGCATAAAGATGATTTGCTACGGAAGGCACGGTTCTTCTTTTTGTACCACGGTCAGTTGTGGTCAGTCAGAAACTCTACATACTTTGCCGAGGTCTTTTTCACACCGTCAGGGACCCTAAAGGGGCCTACCAGCTCTCACCCCATGATTCCTGCGCAAAACATGACTCCGCCACCTCCTTGCTGACGTCTCAGCCTTGTTGGGACATGGTGGCCATTCACCAACCATCCATTACTCCATCCATCTGGACCATCTAGGGTTGCACGGCACTCATCCGTAAACAAAACTGTTTGAAAATTAGTCTTCATGTATTCCTGAGCCCACTGCAACTGTTTCTGCTTGTGAGCATTGTTTAGGGATGGCCGAATAGTAGGTTTATGCACACTAGCAAACTTCTTGAGGATCCTACACCTTGAGGTTCGCGGGACTCCAGAGGCACCAGTGGCTTCAAATACCTGTGTGCTGCTTTGCAATTGCATTTTAGCAGCTGCTCTCTTAATCCTATGAATTTCTCTGGCAGAAACCTTCCTTATTATGCCTTTGTCTGCACAAACCTGCCTGTGCTCTGAATCAGTGACAAATTTCTTCACAGTACAATGATCACACCTTGTCCAAGGTAGTGCACAATTTCACGCTTTTCAGCAGCAGAGAGATCCCTTTTCTTTCCCATATTGCTTGAAACCTGTGGCATGCTTAATAATGTGGAACATTCTTCTTAAGTAGTTTTCCTTTGATTGGGCTCACCTGGCAAACTATTTATCACAGGTGTATGAGATTGATTTCAATGATCCAAAAAGCCCTGAGACACAATACAGTCCCTCCAGGAATTCGCGATTTTGTCCAAACACTAGAGATGCACCGATATGGAATTTTAGGGCCGATAACGATAACCAATATTTATTGGTTTGTTGTGGCCGATACCGATACGATAACCGATAATATTACTCTTGAAAAAAAATTGTGAAAAGTGATTTGGGGAAAGCATTTAATAAGCATGATTTTATTGCAGTAATTTTACCTACCACCAAATGATGGACAGAACTCATAATAGTCCTCAATAGTAAGGCAGTCAACAACATAACAGTAGCCTAGCCCTACAGTATGTGTGGCTCCTTTAAGTGAACCTGATGTCAGTGAATTGCGAGTGAGTGGCTAGAGAGTTTGAATCGTTTTTATTTAGGACTAAACGCTCATAAACGGCTCAGCTTGGAATAAGCTACAGTATAGCGACCAAATCAGAGTTTGTGAGGGAAACTTAGGTTTAGTTTCAACTGCGGGTACTGAATAAATCTTATGTCCGTCTACTCTGTTGCGCACAACCTGCTGCAGCAGAGATTAAAGGAGTTAGCCCCGAAGGTTTTAATAACTTATTATGATGACCTGTCTGGAACTGAAGCACGAATGGTTAGCATATTTCTAGGTAATAATACTAAACCAAAGCTAAAGTAATGCAAATATAATACTAAAACACAACTTAGAACTAGGCCTACTTATGTACTCGTCCCACTAACGAGTTTGTTTATTTGTTTCCCCGACCAGCGCGGTAAAGTGCAAACACACCAGCACAAGACGGCTCTAGATAGGGCTGAGCTCCACTCTGTTAAGGTTAAATGGCGGATCATTCACGAGAGGATTTTGAGATGCACAGATTCCCAAATGAACGCATATCCACAGATTTTGTTAGAGTGGTGAAATACATTCACACCACTGACATTATATTAAGGAAAAAGTATAGCCAACCAAGCTCAAGTAGCTCAGTGTAGCCAGACGGACCTTACGTAGGCCTAAATTAGGACTTTAAAAAATATCGGCGCAAATTATCGGCCAGAATTCTGTTATCGGAGCGATAATAATATTTTCATTTTTTCACTTATCGGCTAATAATATATCGGCCGCCGATATATCGTGCATCCCTACCAAACACCGCAACTTTTTCGCAAATTTGACCAATCCTCATGGTTTCCCAGTGTAATTTCACCTACCACAACAGTCCCTCACGTAGAATATTGAGTCAGATGCCACACTCACTTTTGCAGACACCAGAGACTGCCCTATAACTTGTTCACTCCTCTGCAGTTTAAATGACAATAAATAGAAGGCTAACGTTAATGATCTGCACTTGCATCTCTCAACCTGGTGTTGCTAACCTACCTAGGCTATGAAAGTTAATTAAGGCCTACTTGGTTTACTGACATTTGAGTAGGCTACAGTATGCAACCCATTGGCAAACGTTTACACCTGGAGATGTCCTTTTAGCTTGTGTCATGTTTGCTAGCTTGTGGGCTCAGTTTGTGTAGTGCTACCAAAATCATAGAAATTAATAACGTTGCAAGACATTTACCTCTTCTATGATCCAAGAATGATTTCATTCGAGTCATTTTTTCACATTTATTTTAACTAATGACATAGAAAACATCCCGAATTCCATCCACATATCGTAATGCACTATGCAAAAAGTTATTTCCATCCACTCATAGTGAGATGCAAGCCTTCCAATCCACACGCTACTCTCACGTCCTTAAAGTGGCAGGCAGTCAATTAGACACCACCAATGTAATAACATTAAAGAAAAGTGTAGTCTAATAGTTTAAATCAATATGAAATTACTAGATACTTAGTTGGCTATTAGTAATTATGCAAGTCACAGAATATGACTTATTAAAAAGATATGAACTTAATATGAATTGCAACATATGAATGTATTGAAACATATGACATGATGCCATGTCTCTTTTAAACGCCTGGTGTGGCTACAGGTTTGGGTTAAAGGCCGGTCTCAAATAGAGGCCTGGTCTGTTTTTTAGTTTTGGGTTGTATTTAATCTTCTAAAACTCGTCAGATCGTCTGTTTAAAGCCCATTGCAGAAAGGAGCTGCAGCGATGTGAATTAGATGTTGCACGTTGTTGCAAGCCGTCGCAAAGCATTCACCATGTCTAGTCACAGTTGCAAGGTTTTGGAATGTTGCAGCTCATCTCGTAGCAAATCTTTGGTGTGATTTGGGCTTAAGTATGGTGCAGACGTTATGATTAGATGGCATGAAAAGACTGCGGTGGGGAAAAGCTAGGAGTTCCAAAATGTATAACTTTTTTCAATGAACTAGGCTATGCCTATATGTCCGACTTCGTCATCGTTCAATTCATCCCTTGTGTTCAAAATATGCGGGTAGGCTGATGGTAAGCTTGTTTTATGCTGGCAACAAAACAAGGGTTCGCGAACGTTATTCTTTATTCTAAATGCCGCCATGGCGATAAAGAGAAAGAAGGAGGCTATGATTTGAAATGTAAGCTGACTGTTGTCAAATTTGCCAAATAAAATACGGGAGAAACGATTTGGTTTATGCTCTCTCATGCGGTTTAATGCTCTCGAGCTGAAAAGGATGGAGAATGAAACATTACGCACATTCCACTTTTGCAAAAATAATTTGGTTTTGGTCAGAGCTGATATTTGACAGAGGACAGATATAGGCTAGGTTGCTAGTGACAAAATATGAGCTTTCAGTGTGATACGATCTCTTTGTAAATCACGTTTGATTAAAACATGTTGCATTTGTTTTGGCTATGCCCGCTATTTGGATCTTACTGTATCTCACTCAATGAACAACATCTCAACACTAAATGAA
This sequence comes from Alosa pseudoharengus, assembly GCF_046254945.1. Lineage (NCBI taxonomy): Eukaryota > Metazoa > Chordata > Actinopteri > Clupeiformes > Clupeidae > Alosa > Alosa pseudoharengus. The sequence continues at coordinate 1,465,696 of NW_027468881.1, forward strand.
TGATGATCCGTAATTGTCATCATATAGCCTAGTCATACAGGTAGACATTCAGTGTGTTTGAAATAATTCAAACACTTTCGGTGCAGTTTGGCGATTTGGGAAAATAAAAGCCCGGGCTATTAGATAGATAGATAGATAGATAGATATATACTTTATTGATCCCCAAGGGCAAATTCAAGGTCTCAGTAGCAAACAGACATCACACACAACATGCACTTACAGCAGAAAGGGTAAATATAAGTATATACACATAACAAAACTCCACTGTACAATAGAGACAGTAGAAGATAAGAAAAACTAACAAAACTAAATACTAATATATAAATTAAATCAAAAATTTCCACAGTGTGCTTGAGGATGATCAAGCATGAGACGCTTCCAGTGACAGGGCCGGGACTGGCCTGTAGTTCTGTGTGCATGGCAAGGTGCTCAAGAGAGTGAGTGTCATGGTGAAGGTGCAAAAAGCAGTCCAACAGTAGTCTGCAGTCCAACAGTGCAACAGTGCAAGAATAAGATCTAGAGACCAGCATAAACAATATGGACAAATAAGAGTAATAATAATACTATTACACTATTAGTATTATTATTAAGAGTAATAATAATATATTATTTGGAGTTTTACAGGTATCTTATTTTTTTATTGTTTCATTCGACCCTGCCTTGGAATTTAATTTATTTGAAATAAATGCCATATATCATATCTGTTTTAATCCAGTGGCAATTACACTGTCCAACATTGTCAAAAAAATCTAATTAATGTAATTTATTGTAATTTATACATAATCTATTGGCAAAAATATGCATGGTGATGGTGATGACATTGCAGTTCTGGTAATGACATTTGTTCAAGATTCGAGATTCAAGATTCAATACTGTATTGCCATTCAACTCGGTGCAAGTTGCTATGGATTTGCTACAGTGTGCTCATGACGGGACAAAGACATCACCATAGACACACAGAAAAAGACCTAGAACACAGATGCACGGAGTCCCACACAGGATCACCCTTGACATAGGCAGATAAAAAGGGCACACTGTTCACAACATACCTGGATGACAGTCCAGGAGGCGAGAGTGACAGGTCAGGTTAAAGTGACATGGTGCATAGGGATGCAGAGTGCAAATCCATAACTTTACAATAAATAGATAAATAAAACTTATATGGGTAGCATAAAAACATATAGAAGAGTATTGTAAAAACAGTGTAAAGAGATGTGCAAATTATACAGGCTTGTTAGGAGAACCTTTTTTCCTGAGATACTGGTTCAGGGATGGAGAGCTGTTTAGAGATTTGATGGCTCTGCAGTATGTGCTGTTGAGAAAGTTGGAGGTTTTTGTTCTAATTGCTCTCAACCTTCTCCCTAATGAGAGGATGGAGAAGACGGAGTTTGGCAGGGTGAGTCTCATCTTGTAGGATCTTTAGGGCTTTCCGATGAATACGGGCCTCGTAGATCTCACAAATGGGGGAGAGTTTACAGCCAATAATTTTTGAGGCAGTGTTGACTATCTTGTCCAGCTGCAACCTCTCGATGGCAGCTCGCTAGAACTGCAACATTCCCTTACAGGCCACCCCAAATTTCCTCAACTGACTAAGGAAAAAGAGCCTCCGGTGGGCTTTTTTGGTGATGCTGGTTATGTTATCCTCCCATTTTAAAGAGGATGATATTGTTGTGCCTAAAAACCTAAAACTGTCCACACGATCCATCACCCCTCCATTGATGCACAAGGGCTGAGACGCCTTCCCACTTCTGCGTAAGTCCACCACTAGCTCCTTAGTTTTGCTCATTTGACATTTAGCTGTGGAAGTTGTGGATGGATGGAACACCATTCAATAAGTGAGGACCTCATTTCTATAGGGCATAAAAAAAAAAAAGGTTTGGTTCCTGTTGGTTGTCAGTTGAGGCCATGGGTCGGTAGGGAATTTTTTATTTTTTTTCCAGTGGCACTAAGGGATAGGTAGAAAATCAATCCCACCAGGATTTCCCGAGGTTTTTTGAGACTGTTGCGACCTAAAATGCCTGGATGGAAGTTGCAGTGATTTTAGCTGTTTCTTGTGGAGAAATTGCGGGAGGAAGTGAAAATTGCAAAAATAGTTTAAATTTAGGGCAATTAAGGTTAGTAAGACCAAAATCACACTGATAATCTTGATGCTTATTAAAAAGGATAATCAAAGGTAAACAGTAAGGATTACAGAAAAGTAAAGTAGGCCTACTTTATTTGTGAAAATGCTTTGACTGAGGTCATTCACAAAGCATTATAGTAGAACTGTCCAAAAAAGACAGTCACCTAAAGAGATTGCATCATGTCATATGTTTCAATACATTCATATATTTTGTAATTCATATTAAGTTCATATCTTTTTAATAATTCATAGTCTGTGGCCTGCATAATTACTAATAGCCAAGTAAGTATCTAGTAATTTCATATTGATTTAAACTATTTGACTACACTTTTGTTTAATGTCATTACATTGGTGGTGTACGTCTAATTGACTACCTGCCCCTTTAAGGACGTGAGAGTAGCCTAAGTACATTTCTGAGTGGATTGGAAGGCTTGCATCTCACTGTGTTCGGCTACGAGTGTAAATCACTTTTTGCATAGTGCATTACGATATGTGGATGCAATTGGGAATGTCTTCTATGTCATTAGTTAAAATAAATGTTAAAAAAAACAACTCGAATGAAATCATTATTGGATCATAGAAGAGGTAAATGTCTTGCAATTTTATTAATTTCTATGATTTTGGTAGCACTACTCAAACTAAGCCCACAAGCTAGCAAACATGACATAAGCTAAAAGGACATATCCAGGTAAACGTTTGCCAATGGGTTGCATAGCCTACTCAAAAATCGGTAAGTAGGCCTTAATTAACTTACTTTCATAGCCTAGGTAGGTTAGCAACACCAGGTTGAGAGATGCAAGTAAGCAGATCATCAACGTTAGCCTTCTATTTATTGTCATCAAAACTGTAGAGGAACGAACAGGGCAGTCTTTGGTGTCATATGCAAAAGGTGCAGAAGTAAGTGTGCCATCTGGCTCAATATTTTGCGCGAGGGACTGTTGTGGTAGGTGAAATTTCACGGTGAAACTACGATGATTGGTCAAATTTGCGAAAAAGTTGCGGTGTTTGGACAAAATTGCGAGTGCCTTGGTAAGTGACAAAAACAATCGTCTTCGTGAACAGCTGTGCATAGGCTACTTTGTAAAAGAGAGAATACGCTCATTCCTATACATAACGCAAGGGGTAATTAATGTAATTATAGTTCGCCTTTTATTTGTGGATTTATTTAATATATTTAGTGTTATTTCTTCCCCAAGCTCATAAAATAAATTTGGGTCGCACATAAATTGACAGGGTCGGTCGGAAACCGGAACCCAAGAATTTTTTTTTTTATGCCTAGGCATCATCATCATCCCCAGAAATCAGGCCCACCACTGATGTATCATCTGCAAATTTGAACAGTTTAACAGAATCAGTGTGTGATGTGTAGTCGTTTGTGTACAGCGAATATAGAAGGTGAGATAAAACACACCCCAGGGGGGCACCAGCGTTAATGTGCTTGAACTTAGAGATCTTACTACTGATTTTAACCACTTGTGTTCTCTGCAGTAGGAAGTCCAAAATCCAGTGACATAGGGCATTATGGACCCCCATTTGTTGGAGGATCTGAAAAAGTTTGCTGGGTAAAATTGACCTTTCGCGAAGTCCCGCCCCCCTTTTACTGTTGCTAAGTCCGACAGATCAGACCGTAGTTGACTAGAACTTCAATGGTAGCTGTAAGCCTGTCTGTAAAAGTTACAACCCAAGAGGCCCCTTTATAGAGCCACGGACCTGATTTCATTTAAAATCCAGTGAACATCTCCAGTATGCCATGGAGACATGTATAAAAATTAATATCTAGGTTTGTTGGGGGCGAGTGGGACTCACTGATATTAATAGCTAGCTGTGCTAGATAGACTTGCATGCATATTACAAGGGCACCAGGTCATGTCATGTAAGGAACATGGTATTGCAAATGAACGGAAACATAGATTACATTGCAGAGCGACTTTAACTTTATTCATTTATGGTGAATAAATGTTACACTACTGTGCACAGCCCAATGCTTTTCTGACGAGGCGATGCTAGCACGTTAGCAGCGGTTAGCTAACTATGCTGACGTTAGTTATCTACGAGTCTCCTCTAAGTGAATCATATTATACACAATGCTGGCAGTGCTGAGAACAATAAACAACCTTGTTTATCTTACTTACATTGAGTTAACTGTTTGGCTTAATCCATAGATGTGGTGGAGCACTGTTTCACTGTGGTTTGCTAAGGAGTAACCCTTTGCTTAAAATAGGGGAGAGCTAGAAGGAGATAATTTAATCTAATTTAACATAATTACAAAAAAACATAATCAAATTTGAATTGAATTGAAAGCCATTATTCTCTGTATCGGTGTTGCGTTAATCCCATACGTGTCGTTTGGCCGTCCTTTTTCAATTTACTATACATCACTTACAATCCCATAAAACCAGAATAAAATCATGGCTCCCAATGCATTTCTATGGAGCCGTAAAGTGAAGCTGTCGGACTTTATCTACATGTGCGGAGCCACTGGCCTGCCATTGGCTCATCCGCGTTCGATGGGCGGGGCTTGCGATAGGTCAATTGTGTTAAAAGCAGAGCAGAACTGTTAAACCAACGACTTATGTAGTTAAGGTGATGACAAATCACTGATCGTAATCTATAGCAATTAAATTTGTATAATTTAGAAACCCAAGTTGAACTGACTTCGTGCAAAAAATAAACATATTTCTTTTAAAAAGAGTATTTTAAATGTATAAAAATGTCATCACCAACACAGTCGTCATTACCACTACATTTCAAGCTATAATGTGCTGGTAATGACTGTTGGTGATGACATTTATACCGAAAAACTACCCTGAGAAGCAAAAATGATCACCAAGCAAGTGTAGCTAGCTTTCTACATGTAATGTACACCATTTAAAATATTAAAGTAATTTTAAAATGTCAGGAATATAAAAAAAAATACAGAAATACAACGCGTATGGTATTGACGCATAATAAGTGTACATGCCCAAAAAGAGGGATAAAAAGTAGATTTTCTTATGTTTCTGGACATTCAAGACATCAATCTTTCTGCTTGACACCCATGTATTCCACTGTGATATTAGGTGACCACAGCTACCAAATATTTTTTTGATGAAAAAACAGTAGCAGTGCCTTTATGTAGAGTGTGCTGGTAATGACGGCTAAACCATAAGACAGGTATACATTAAGCAAAATAAAGTAGGAAATGCATAAATATGCATAATGTGTGCATGCAGTTCATTAGTTCAGATAACATTTAATTCATGATTTAATGCATGATTTTTTTAATTAACTTTTGATAAATAATGCTTGAGATATGGCACAACATGTTAAAAGACTGGTTGCGGACAACACCAAAACACAGATATTGTACCATTAGTCAGGGGGCCTATGTGGTTTCTGTGGGATTGAAATGTTAATTTTTGGAGAGTGGTTGGACTGTCTTTAGAGGTCATTGAACATGGAGAAAAATTATGTCTCCATTTTATTTAACCTGTTTTAACCCTATTTTTGTGAAATTGTATATTTCACTATAATTAACACCATAAATTTCGCCTAAATCACTGGCTATGTTGAATAAAGTTCACAAAACAGTTATTTTCTTATTTTCAACAGTATGATTGTATGTCAGTATTATGATTGTATGTCAAACAATTAGAGATAAGATCAATAACCAATCAGTTTCACCAAATACACATACTCCATTGCTGAAAGATAGCAAAATCACAGAATCACAGATGAGACCTCAAACAACATTTTATTCATTTACATATACACAACATATTAGATCTCACTTCCACTCCACAATTTCCTCATCAAAATCTACAACTAGTCTACTAAACCCTATTTGTACTCACCTTCTTAAGACTGGTCTCCCCTTCCTGGATAATGTTTTGCTCTAGATTATAAATAATTCTATCAGGGCATGTACCACAGTCGTTTAAGACATCTGTTATTAAGCCCTCCCTCAAAAAACCTAGCCTTGTATCGATACTGGTCCTCCTGGACCTCAGCGCTGCCTTTGACACCATAGACTATGACATACTACTTAGGCTTGAAAATTTGATAGGCATCAAAGACTCAGCACTCGCTTGGTTTAGATCATGCCTTCCTAACCGTCAACAATTTGTACAGGTCCATAATAAACCATCTACCCAGATTATGGTAAAATATGGAGTGCCTCAAGGCTCAGTACTGGGGCCCCTGTTGTTTAGTAGATGATACATAACTATACCTCTCTATAAAACCTGATGAATTAACCCCGTTAGCCAAACTTGACACATGTATAAGAGATATAAAGACATGGATGACGAATAATTTCCTGCTTTTGAACTCAGATAAAACAGAAGTCATGGTTTTAGGTTCTAAAAAGATGAGGGATATCCTATCCACATCACAGGCTTCATATAGTGATCTTCCACTGACCTCATCCACAAGTGTTAAAAACCTGGGAGTTATAATTGACCAGGACCTAGCACTAAGTAATCACATAAAACAGATCACCAAAACTTAATTTTACCATTTAAGGAACATTTCAAAGATAAGGAAGTCCTTATCCTTACCAGATGCCGAGAAATTAATGTTTTGTCATCTCAAGGATAGACTATTGCAATGTTATTGCAATGCTATTATGCTGGCTGTAATAATACCTGTCTAAAGAGCTTACAGCTTATTTAAAAGGCAGCTGCTCACACTCAAAAAAAATATGAACATATTTCTCCCATCCTAGCATCTTTACACTGGCTACCTGTTAAAAGTCACTGACTTCAAAATATTACTTATAGTTCTTGGTTGGTTGCCTGCATTGAAAGAGGACACCTCATGAAGACACTCTTTTGTCTGCTTCTGACAGAAGAAGCACTTATCTATGCTGGCAGCAGCTGCTGCTGAACAAGTGTACAAAGTCCCTAGATGGACTTGATGCAGTTGCAGGTGTTGCTGCAGGTTCAGAAGATGGTCTACCACGTCTTTTCTGAAGACACTGAGTCCTGCCTGCTTCACATGATTTCTAGTAGCGAATCTTAGCATGCTGCAGATGCTCACTGTTACAGGTGGATTTGTAGCAGTTCCTGTGCCAAACTGCTTAGTTCTGTTGTAAAATAACTGCACTGTAACAATGTAATCGTTGGCTGATCTGTGATCCCCATCTCCATACTCTCTCATGGACAAAAACAAGAAATTTGGCATATGTCTCTAGTGATGGATCATTCACCAGTCCACACATATCTGCCACTGGATACATAGCCCAAAATCTGTTTCTTTTAGAATATGTGTGCCATCACCTGACTAACAGAAAGACACACCTCAGAATATAACCTAACTAGACTGTGCCACCATGAACTATGAAAATGTGCTTGCTCAAATGTAGAAGGCTAGAAGGTCACTAATATCACCAACCATGAAGAACAGAGCACTATGTGCTTCAGGTTATTCGATATTCTAAATTCTATCACTGCCAGCTATCATCAGCCAACTGTCACTGGTAGTCAGGGATGGATTACTGCACGGGCCTACCGGGCCCAAGCCCAGGGGCCCAAGGAGTCAGGGGGCCCAAGCCATTGCATGGAATCATTGTCTCAATATCAACACATCATTTCAAGACATAGGCTATGAATCTGATTGAATAAAAGTATTGGCCATCCCCAAAATGCACCAGAATACAGGAAATCACATCAAATAAATGTAAAAAAATGTCCCCCGCAACAATTAGTGGGGGGCCCTTAATACATCTGGGCCCAGGGGCCTGAAAGTTCATAATCCGTCCATGCTGGTAGTGTCTCTCTTTCTCTTTCTCTCTCTTACACACACACACACACACACACACACCTGTCTGTCTATCTGATCCTTTACCCTTTTTTTTCTTCACACTTACATAGGCTACGGAAGGCCTTACAGACTTCAGCTGGTACTATGTAAAAGTCTATTAAACTTGATTTAACAGAGATCTCTGCACTTTGTGCTCTGAATGGGTGTAGACAAGAACTGACAGAGCAGGCTAGGCCTACACTCAAGCACACTAATAGGCATGAATTGATAGTATTGATATTGAAGTATTATTTTTTTAAGCAGACAATTTCTAGAATTTTAGGCACAATTTCTTGTTAAATAGATCGATCAATCATCAGCCTAAAAATGTTTTATAATGTTGTATTGTTTATGTGGCCCACTTTTGCACACTACCTTGTAGAATATCTTTGCTTTTTGGCACCAAACCCTATGCTATAATACCAGCAATGTGAGGTTTATGGACAAAACACCAAATTTGATGTTTTCTGAATTTGACCTTTGATTTGGGTCCTTCAAAACCATCAAAAAAAATGGAGACATGTTTTTTTTTTACTCTTAAGAACCCCTAGAACAAAGATATAACACTCTCCAAAAATTAACATGCGAATCCCACAGGCCCCCAAATTAGACACATAGGCCCCCCTACTACATAAAACACCAATAAAATGTGTCAAAATCATGAGTAGGAGCAACCATTAAAAAGTCCAGGCTTGTTTTTGTTTATACTAATTACTGATGCTAAACATTATTAGATTTAATGTGTTTTTAATAGAATTACAAACTGTGGACAGAAATAAGCCCAAATACCCAATTACTGTTTTTGGAGTAAAGACCCCACTGGCTGTCAGCCTATTCGCCGCTACTGCGACCACTACCACTACCGACCAATTCATATATGTAGGCCAGGTAAAAGAGTCTAGTTACCTAAAGATTCAAGTGCTCGTCGACATCATAGACAGGTCGGCATCCATATCAGTTCAACTGTTGCTTTACCAGCTTCTAACGTTGGTGTTCTATCTAACTTATCCGTGAGAAGTTTTCAGATGGCATTAACTTAGATCCTGGTCTGGGATCGAGGGGGTCAACCATGTTTCCGACAGGCAAAAGAGGTTGTATCTCTAATCCGTGAAATAATGTTTGAAAAACGGGGCTTTGTTCGAGACCTCCATTCCTAAAGCAGGACGTTTGCTTGTTTAAGCTTCATTTGCTAATATAAAGTTAGCTATGATAGGTCCATCAAGACCCCTAGCAGCAAATAGGATCAAAAAATCCTTCCCTGGTAAGTAGTGAAATGTGCATAAGCCGTGGATAAAACGGTACTGTGTAAATCACCAAATTAACATACAGGCCAGAAAAAGGAGTGTCTTTACCTGATAATTCAACAGCTCACCGACATCCATATCGTTCGTATGCTCACGAGACGTGTATTAAATAAACCACGCAGTTGGGGCGAAGATCCTTGATTACTTGCGCCAGTACGTTCAAAACCGGACATGGGTAAATCTTCTTCTTGTTTCTTTTATTGACAGATTACATTGTTGTATACCGCCACCTACTGCACAGGAGTGTGTAGAGTGATACTATTGGAACTTTTCGCACACACACACACACACATATCTGACTTTCTCCAACTTTTGAACATCTCCATAGAACGTTTTATTTATTATTTTTGATTTCTCCTCATCTACCCATGTCCTTGATTGCCTAGCCTTTCAACACCCCCCCCCCACCCCCAACACACACACAAAAAACACACCCAATTGCCAATACACAGCACATTGTCTCACAAGGAAGCTTCTCCAACACACATATTGCACACTGCCCTCTCCCCACATACACAGCACACTATCCCATCTCCCCTGTCATCCCCCCAACACACACACCAAGACCCCTGGCAGTTGGGTTAGCCCCTTGAGCCGTGGATCTGCCCAAGGTTTCTTCCTTGGTAAGGGAGTTTTTCCTTGCCCCTGTTGCTCTTGGGTGCTCCTTGTTGGTGCCCCCCGCCCCATCCCAATCCTCCCCCACCTTTCTTATGCAGCCCTTGCCACTTAATCTACTAAATCCCTCTTCTACTGCACTTTTTACCCCCCCCCCCCCCCCCCCATAAATGCACAAATAGGCTGGCACCAGACATAATTTCACTGCATTTCTTACTTCCAGTAACTATATGCATGTGACAATAAACTTCCTTGTATCCTTGTATCCTTGTATCTGGAACAACAGATACATTACTGTAAAGAAGTCATCCTTGTAGGACTGGCTAGAGAAGGGCATCTGGTCAGTCCTGCATTTAATTGATTCTAATGGATCAATTTAACATATCCAAGCTTTTGTTTGAAGTATGAGTTAACCTGCAACATTGATACATATCATTCTTTATTACACGGCTCTTCATAATGCTGCAGAATGCTCCATTCACTTGAATGGGCCTTCCCAACGATGCCACGATGAACAGTAACAAAAGGCTAGGCTATGTATGCTAAAGTCATATCGTGGGGAGTTTATTATTTCGTTTTGGCAAGTAGCCGTGTAATAAGCGGGATAATGTATAGAACGCCGGTCATTATTGGGAAAATAAGTCCCTTCAGGGTGGAACAAGACCCCTCCGCTGCGCGTCGGGGTCCGGTTCGCCCTGTCCCAATAATGACCGGCGTTCTATACATTATCCTTTACGTATTTGACACAATACCTGACTCCATTTTAGGCCTAATAAGAGGAATAATTTCAGATCCCAATATTTGTCCTTCCCTACCACAGCTCTTTGTTGGAGGTTGTGCCTTTAAGAGTTTTAGATTCTCCAACAAATGTCTTAGAACTAGGGCTGTCAATAGAAAAAATTAATCTAATTAATTACATACTCTGTGATTAATTAATCTAAATTAATCGCATATATAATTTTTGCTGTGAAAGTATTTTAAATATTTAAATTCAAATGAATCATTGAATAATCAGTATTAGTGACATTAAAGTTCAAAAACTCTTTTATTATTATTTTCACTGTTCAAATAATTGCCATAATAATCTATGATATGACCTAATATGCTGAGGAAATAAATTCAAAAGTGCTTCGGGAAGAAGTTTTTTTTTTTTCACATACAAGGCATTTCAGGCCACAGATATAACCTAGGGGACACAATGAAAATAAATTAACACTCCCTTCAATGTCAACACTTATTTCTTTGCATTGATGTGCGACTATAGAGTTGATGAACTCCGGTGATATGCAAATTCCTTGCTGCAGACATTGCAGAGGACTTTATTTTCAACACTTTATTTTTATCAACACCATCAGGCTGTTTTTTAAAAGTAAATGTTCCAATCAATGATCCAGGCAGCACGTTTTCTTCTCTCTTCTTCATTTTACAGTCTAATTTTTACTGACTAGAACGGCTCGGGGTCAAAGGTCATACGGAATCGATTAATCTGCACTAATTTTTTTAATCAGTTATTTTTTCTCAAATTAATTAATCGAAATTAATCAGTTATTTTGACAGCCCTACTTAGAACCTGTCTTACACCTTATTAAAGATTGTATCAGCGATAGCGGGGATCCGTCACTTCTGTTGATGTTAAAACAAAACAGAGAGCTAGCTCGCAACTCCCTCCCCCTCCCTCCCGTGCAATTAAAACTCGCAAACGCGCATCTCGTCGGTTATTGATTGAAACAACCCTTGTTGGTAGCAATTGTTTTTGTGTACAGATCTCGGAGCCTAGGCTGCCTACAGACACGTTTTTTTGACTGCCTGTTTATGGGGCAGGCAGCTAGCAGATCGTTAGGAAAGATTAGATAAACGTGATCATTTATGTTTGGGCCTTTTTTGGGCCTGAAATCGCTGATACAACCTTTAACATAGAAATTCCATTTTAAAAGTCCTTCCAAATGTTTAAAATAAAAGTCCCGCTATCTTCTTCTTTGGCGGCGTGGTTGGCATACCAAATTGGTGCATTACTGCCACCAACCGTTAGGGGTGTGGAGCATCAATGGGGATTAGATGTTTATGGTTTTTTTTTTTTTTTTTTTTTAAAGTAAGTGATGTACATCCTTTTAAAGGAGAATTCCGGTGTGATATTGACCTAAAGTGTGTTGAAACATGATACCGAGTGTGAATGTATGTCTCATAGCTCATCTCGGCTTGTCCCCTGCACTCAGAAATCTGGCGCTAGTTAGCCGATGCTACCAACAGTTCTTCGGCCTAGCCATGCAAATAAATCACTGTTTTACACCATTTCCATTTTATGCCCCGCAACATAAACGGAGGGGGCTTGGATTACATCAAGTTTTTGCAAGTGTGAATTTGCAGCTGATCTTGAATACAATGCATGCATAATCTAGAGTCTGATCTAACTAGGACGGTAGACTGTTTACAAGAATTAATACTAGCACCCTAGCTACTTCCTACCAATATAAAGTAATCCTTGAGCCAGAGGGGTTGATCGGTAGCCTATGTGAAGGGAATACGTCTAGTGATTTTTGACAAGGTATAGAAAATAGTTACAAAATAAGCGATAGCATTGCATTAGTAGTAGCTTTTATGTTTTGTCACCCTGTTTAGGTCTATTCTATGTCTATGCAGGGATATTAAGGATGAATAGGCTAAAAAATAGGCTAAAAAATAGGCTAAAAAATAGATATCCCCACAAAACTTCCACAGCTGATTATTTACATTACAAATTGCAGTTGGCAAGATTTTTTTGATCATATTCACTGAAACCGACACTATGCTCCAACAGAACAACATAAATCAGCCGGTTTTAGAAAAAAAAAAACGCACCTCTAAAGCCTGTAAACATTAAAAATGTTGGCTTAGTCCCCTCAATCTGTCAGACTTGCCAACTGCAGCTTTAAGTCAATAAACTTTTGTATTGCATATTTTCTGAAATATTAAGTTAATGTAAATTAACCATTATCTACTGAAATATGGAGTCATTTGCATACATTCAAAATTCTTTTTTTTTTTTTCATTTTGGGCATATTACAGTGTAACTACAACCCCAATTCTAGAAAAGTTGTGACGTTGCGTAAAATACAACTGTAGTGAAGTGGACATTTCACCAAACATGTTTCAAGAATCTGGGAAGAAGGATTTGCCATCCTGGGGCCTCATTTATAAAACTTGTAGATTCTATTCTGAAAGATTTTGTGCACCAAAAAGTCTAAATAAAAGTCCAATGCAGTAAATTTTGTTTTTGTTTTTTTATTTGTTTGTTTTGTTGATGTCGATGCATTTAAGAATAAAGCCAACACCACAAATGTTTTAATCTTTTTTATTTAATGATAGGAATTTGTGAAGAGAAAAAGCTATGAAACAACATCAACAGTATACTTTACACAATAACCTTGCTAATGCCCTAACTGGCATTTATTTGAAATGTTATCAGCAAAGTTGTAACGTGAAAACTTTTTCACTGTGTTTTCCGAACAATATAATGTCATAACATTAATCTTTCATGTGCATGAGGCCTAAGGCTGGGCGATATGACTGAATATCACGATATAAGTGTTTCATATCAGTCGATATTGATAATTATTGATTTTTTTAAACCTATTTCAGATAAGGACCAGAAAGGGGAAAAAAAGTTCAATTTAAACACTTTTATTTTAAACTTAACCTTCCTGATTTTAATCACGTCAGTTATCAATCAAAGCAAACAGGGAAAAGAAATATCAGCAAAACCAATGAAAAACACTCAAATAAATAAATGTGCACATAAGAATGAAATGAAAAGCAGCACTTATTGAAGCCTGGAAAAATTGTAAACAAATAGCTTGCAGTTTTTTATGATTGTTTACACACTAAAATAAAAATGTTCACACAATTTGAAAAATTCTACTCCAAGGAGCAAAACACCTCCACAGATTTGCACAACATTACACACAATGTCTGCTTCACCCTTTTTGCAAAACATTACACAGTGATTTGTAGAACTCTACACACATTTTCACACCTTAGACACAGATAAGGATTGTGAGGTTACTTCCTTGTCATTACAAAGCCCCGGATTGCCAATGACCACACTAATGTACAAATTGGATAATCACATCCACCAGGTGTGGAAGCACAGATGTGCTAATTTGAAAATGCAGCACTCATGTGTGCTATGAAAGGCAACAGATGAGTTCACATGTCATCAACAAAAATGGAAGGAGCTGAAGAAGAAGAAGAGTGAGAATTAGAGGGGGAGCTCAAAGAGGAGATGAAGGAGGTAGAGGAAGAGGAGAAGGAGGTAGAGGAGGAGGCCCAGGTCTTCCAACGGTGCCTTGCCAATGAAGACATAGCCTGTGATGTGGATGAAATGTTATGGCCTGATCCAGCCAGGCGGCGAGATGATGAATAGTTACAGTATTATTGTTGCTTTTACAGTAGTTTTTCTTCAGAGTCAAAGTGTATGTACTTCATGCAGTAATTTTTATTTGTCTACAGATTGTATTTGTTTCAATGATTTCATTGTTGGTTGATTACTGTAACTGATTATGGTAAGAAATACTGTAAGAATTGAGAATTGAAATTATTGAAGTATTGAAATAAATACTTGAAATATTCAGTCTGCAGCATCAATGTTGTGCAGTGCTTGGTAAGTTTATAGTAGGCCTATGAGTACATTTTCCCTATCTCAAACTAATAATGAAGAATGTTGTGGGTTTGTCACTATTTTTTGTCATCTAAATGATCCCTTACATAACAATGTCTGGCCAAAAATCTAGCACATGCTATTTCCTAAAATTAGTTTTTTTACACGTGTTTTTTTTAATTTATCACAGCAGTGTGGAACTGGCTGCAATAGTGTCTGAACATTGAGGACTGTGTTGGTTAAATGAAAACTAATAGCATTTTCACAAATATGTGTATGTTTTGACTGAAGTGTGTATATGTTGACTGAAGTGTGTATGTTTTGACTGAAGTGTGTCATTTTGCAAACAATCTAGGAATTATGCAAATTGAGTGTGGTGTTTGGATAATTGTGATTATATTTTGAAAAAAAGAACCCAGTTTTCAGAATTGCATGTAAACAATTGAAAAAAACTGTAATTGGCTAGTTTATCATAGTCTACTGGTTGGACTGTACAGTTTCCCCACGTGTGTTTAAGTTTCAAATGAATATTTTTTCTCTTTGGGACAGGACCGTCTATGGGCCCTATCATGACATTCTAAAGTGCATCGTCACTCGTCAAAAGTCTATTCAAATTTAGTAGGATGTCCAGTTCACATTGGGAGGGGTTTTCGTTATCAAAAGTGGAGCGCATGGCGCAACAAGGTGTTCCTAGGTTTTTAAATCAGTCATATGGGTGTGATTGGGGCGTAACATCATTTTAAACCAATGAGAATGACATCTGTCATTCCCTTTAACGGCGCAAAGCGCGATATGTCAAATAAATGCATCGGTATTTTGGCATTCAACGGCACATTTGAAGGAGGCTGCTTGCGAGACCATATGGAATAGTCATTCTTAAACCATGCTTTACCAAAACCTAGCATAGCCTTCACGCATTTGCACTCGTCTATTATTTGAACTCATTGGCAAAGTGAAACTAACTTCACCAAGGTGTCAGTCAACGAAGACAGTTATATGCAGTTACTTTCACTATAGACTGACAATGGGTTACCATCGAAAACATAGGCTGGAAAAAGCAACACCCTAATATTGCTCAAATGACTGAATAAAACAACATTTATCCTGCAGAGGAGTTGCTTATATCTCGTGACAGTGCGTCAGTGCTACCCTAATCACTTTTAACCATCATTACCAATTTGCAAATGATGGTGAATAACTACTCATCATGAGATGTACAGTATTTCGTAATATCTTTATTCTAATTATGTTTCCCATTGTAATCGTGCAATTTGTAATGCTTTGCATGGACGTGCGCTGGTGTGCGTTCATGGTGCCAATATGACTGTTGACATGCGCTCTTAAAATAGCATATGAACAACTCGCCATTGACTTCTGACCAGGTTTAGGTGGTGTACGATAGCGATTTTTAGACAACGCGCCAGGCCCCTACCTAGGTTGTTAAGTGCCACACCCCTGGGCGCAATGTTTAAAAAATAAACGTGCAAAATACCAAATTAAACTTTCCGCGGGTGAAAAACGAGTTTTACGCCATGCGCTGGTGCCCAAAATACAGCCCCAAGTGTGTTGTTTAAGCAATAAGCCCCGAGAGGCCGTTCTATATCATGAATATAGCACAGCTGAGGGGTGCCGTTAAACAACCCTCAGCTGTGCTATATTCATGGTATAGAACGGCCTCTCGGGGCTTATTTTCCCGATAAAGCATTTCGTTCTATAGTAATGCGCTTAGGGTACGTTCAGACTAAGCGTCTTTTTCTGACAAAAGAAGTTGTGCAGACCGCTTTTTCAGTGTTTTTCAAAAAGCAGCCAGAAGCATCTTTTTTTGCCGGAAGCGTATTTTGTTATAATGTAGCTAACATTAGGCTACGTGTGGATACAAAATGTTGCGAAAATTGCCGTTAGCTTTTGCTTTGGTGTTTGGAGAGGACGAGGAGGAAAATGTTTATCCTCGTAAACGTAAGTGGGTAGATGACATAAGACGGGAAAGAGCACAATATGGTACATACCATCATTTAGTGCGTGAGCTCCGTTTGAGTAATGGTCGGTTTGTATTTCCGACTGAACCCAAGTCAGTTTGAAGACCTGCTCTAAATGATAGCACCTGTCATTGCAAAAAATCTAACTACATTCAGGGAGACCATCAATCCAGATGAACACCTCTGCATTTGCTTGAGGTGAGTGTCTGACTTCCAATCCCTTTTTTGACAGGTACCAGTGTCATGCTTGCTTCTGTTTGGAATAGGCTAACACATCGTAGCAGGGCTCAACATTAACTTAAAAGTTGCCCGGTTGTCCTTGGCTACCAAACTCTTACAAGTGGCAACCAGTTCGTCACTCTTGGTTGCCCCTGTGACAACATTTGTAGTGAAATGTGAAAAGTTTATCTGAACATAAAATCACGCTCATAATAATTTATCTTGAAATCTCTCTTCTGTTTTAAAGGCACCTGGCAACAAGCAATTATTTTCGCAGTATCGCCTATTCCTTCAGGGTAGGTATCAGTACTGTGTCAGGAACAGTGTTGTAATGTAACGGAGTACAAATACTTCGTTACTGTACTTAAGTAGAAATTTCACGTATCTGTACTTTACTTCGCTATTTAAATTTATGTCAACTTCCACTTTTACTCCACTACATTTCCTAGATAAAATGTATACTTTTACTCCGTTATATTTCCATTAAGCATCTTCGTTACTCGTTACTAAAACATAAAATTAGAAAAAATGTGTGCAACTGCAATAAGGGAGGTTTGGCGAATCACTGCTCCTAGATTGCATTACGCACGCTCCGCACGCTGCGCGCTCTATTTCAGCTCTTGTTTGTTGCTAAAGGAGGAGGACGCACAACTGAAACCGCCTTGGAAGCACGAGCACCTACTGGAGGACCTCCCGTTATCATAGACGACCACCCCGACGATAGTGGTGAACTCGGTGAACAGGGTAGTGGTGAATATAACGTCATACACCCGTGGCCGTATTTGCAAGAAATGTTTCTGTACATCGGCTACCTGCCCTAGCGGCCTGTGAAAGGCTATTTATCCATAGCATCGCAGGAGTTGTCTTCAGTCCAAGAAGAGTAAGGGTGGGTAATCGGGAGAATTCCCGGTGGGCCGCTTCACTTTTGGCCCGGTCGAGGAAACAAATATTCACATTTGTCACGTTAGTCTATCTTTTCTTAAAGTAGGACACGTTCCGCATTCTGCATGACACCAATGCAATGCCTCTGCATGGGTTGTAGCCTACGTGAGGGAGTTCTCCCCTCCCAAAAAGAGTTGGTTGGGTCCATATAGCCCGTCTTTTCCGAAAGGTTTTCTCAGATACGGATAGCCAAGCCGGCCCTACAGTAGACACAAGCGTCAGGAAGGATGGAGGGTAGAAAGAGGCCAGGAGAGACTGAGCAGCAGATCAACCAGTCGACCACTGAAAATGATGAGCCCGAAATTAGTGATGAGGAGGCCATGACTACAGGGACAAGTAGAGAGGATAAATGAAAGTTATTTAATGTAAGAAAGAGCAATTACATTACATGATAAACCTATATGCCTTGTTTGCTCAGAAAAGGGTGTAGTAAAGGAGTAGGCTAAATCACCAAACAACAATATAGCCTACCCATGCAAAAAACATAGCCTAAACATTAGTTCAATATGCCTCTTTGTGGAAGCATGGGATAGGCTACATTTCAAAGGCTTTCTTTCTTTCTTTCTGTTTTGGTAACTTGTGGAATAGTGGAATATTTTTTGTTAACTTCTCAGTTGAAGTGAATTATTATATAACCTTTACACATTTGTTGAACCATGGTACTAATAAAAACTACAGGATAGTACAAGCAGGTCTTTTTTTTTTTTGTGAAAGAAATAAGTTATTTATTTTTCATTTCAGAGAATTGTGCCTAAAAAGTCCTAGAAAAGAATGTGATTTGATTTGATGAGTGAGATTAAGAAGATATGGGAACCCTGAATATGCTTTATGCTTTACTATAAGAAAGCCAAAATAAAGTTTACAATAAAAGTTCAAAATAAAACCGCTTGCTTTTTACTTTTTACTTTTACTTCAAATACTTAAGTACATTAAATATCAGAAAATTACTTTTGATACTTAAGTACAGTATATATCAGATACTTTAAGACTTTTACTTAAGTAATATTCTAAAAGGCAACTTTCACTTCTACCAAAGTCTTTTTCTAGTACGATACTTGTACTTTTACTCAAGTATTGCTTTCTAGTACTTTATACAACACTGGTCAGGAATAGTCAGGGGGGTGTGTGAGGCCATCTGGAACTGTCTCCTAGCGGACTACATGCCTGTACCTGATGCAGTTGAGTGGAGGAAGATACAGTGGGTCCCATTTTTAAGAGGCCACTTCATTTGCGCTTTCCGTGATTCATGCAGCTGCGTGAAATGTATTACAACACAGAGGGGACGCCAGAGCGTGGATATCTCACTCGCAAAATGAAACAATATTTCTGTCGGGCGCCTACCATGGACCTCACAGTTGCAAAATACAAGGAGACATGAATCAGCCCATATTTGCACAAACAATAACGGACAACAGCTCTTCAACTTGGCCTGTTAAAATCTAAAAAGTATCATTTTAAATCATAAAAAAAACGTGCTGTCAACAACTAAGCAGACATCCATAGACCAGGATATAATGCTATTACATTTGGGCTGCAGAGAGCCTACCGGTAGTTTCAATTGTAGATAGGTCCATATTCTTTAAAGCTAATAGCAGTCTCCTCACATCCCTTCTCATTTCGGATTTAAAACGCACAACAGTGCATTAGATTAGGCCTGTTCTGCGTTCACTCCAGCGAGATTGAAATCAATGTTTTAAGGCGAGACACTAGCCTACTAGCCTGGTCCTTACCGCCTGTGACTACGTTTCTCTTCGTCATACAGTCTGGAACAAAGTAATAATAATCTGTCTCCGTAATGGGCGGATGCTTATTTTGAGGTTTAAAATCATTGGAGTTCCCTTAACCAATCAGCAACGTTTGGTAATGACGTATGCTGTGCGCCGGAATTCAGGCTTTTACGCTTACCACTTCCGCTTCAGGCTCTTACGCTTCCCACTTCTGCTGCTCTCAGTAGTAAACAGACCACTGGCTAGTATGCAGGCTACCTGACCGCCAGGGCAGTCTCTTCCTAGTGGATTTATCTCTAACTTGCGCCAGCCACAGACCGAGAGTTGTATACCAAAAGCGTCACGTCGCCGAGATTATATCAGCTCTTGTCACACGCCAGTTTTCCCTCTTATCTCTTCTCGCCGCTTATCAGACGATTGTTGTTCTACGCAGCCCGGTGACTTCGTCGGAACTTACTTCGTTCTCCACGGGCTGTTCAGACTACACTCTCGGATAAGTTGGATTGTACTGACGACCTACGTGTTATTTAACCTGGAGCTTGCTCAGTTAAACTAACAGTTGTTCGGCATAAAACAACGCAGCCTACCTTGAGCCACGTTCGGAGACTGGCTAACGTTACTGTCCACAAGCACGGTAGCCTCGCCTGGAGCCCAGCTCGGCCACAGGCTAGCCTCTGTCAAACACAAACACGGAGCGGTTTACCTTGAGCCCAGCTCGGTAACCGCTAGTCCCAGTCAAGCACAATCACAGCAGCCTTGCCTTGAGCTCCGCTCGGTAACCGGCTAGCTCACGTCAAGACACACCGCCTCGCCTTGAGCCCCGCTCGGTAGGGTAGCTAGTAGCTAACATTCCATTCCTTAAGTAGGCCTATGCCGCATTGATTTTGTTAAGTTAATTTGAGAGTAGGGGGAGAATAACGAGCAGCAAACGTTTTTTTTAAAAACATGATAGTAGTGATGCATGTAGTACACTTGTGCGTTTAGGTTTAGCTATCACCATCTGATAAATCAAACTTTTCCCAAAGCCAGTTGGAAGGAGAGTTATACGTCCTTGCCATTTATAAAATTGACAAGACAAGCCTCTTGCTCCTGCTTTAATTGCGTGATGCCCTCGAGAGTTGCGACAACTTTGCAGATAGCTTCTAGCGTCTCTTCCTCCGTCGCCATTGTTGCTGTGCTGTTGAACTACAAGCTTCGCTGGACTACAAGCAACTCGGCAGGCAAGTTCCGAGTCATCACTCAACTGTTCGCTGATTGGCGCGGTCGTACGCGAGCCGCATACTGTGGGTTTCACAGTGTGCTAAGTGCCAATACACCAGGCTGTCGATTAAACAAGAGAACCAATACATCCCAATATGTGTAAGCCTTTATCCAATAGAAAGATGATAATAATAATTATTATTATTTATTATTATTTGTAAAGAATGACACTATATTTGTTGTGATTTCAAGGTGGACCATCCCTTGGAGCTTATTGGGATGGATTTGGTTGGCAAGCTGTCTCCAACAAACAAAGGGAATGAGTACATGTGTGTCCTAGTGGATTATTACACCAAGTGGTCGGAGGCTTATGCTATTCCGAATAAAAGTGCTGAGGTTGTATCTCAGTGCATTATAAACTTTTTTTACCGCTTTGGGGCACCACAACGGATACTGACAGACCAAGGGAGAGAATTTGTGAATGATGTTAGTAGTTTTGTTTGTTGAATGTTGAACCACTCTTAATTGAAGTTCAGGAGGATGTGTGGGATTCTGTGAAACATATGTATGGCTTACTATTGTATTATTCTACAAATGTTTAAAAAACAGATCAACAAAAATCTATGCAAGTTCCTCAATGTGGAGAGTCTCTGTGCTCCGTATCACCCACAGACCAATGGTCTAGTGGAAAGATTAAATGGGACAATTTAAAGGTGAAGCTATATTTACAAAATGAATAGGCTATAAATATTTGTGTGTTTTGAATGAATTACTGATGACAATTAATAATGGTATGCTGTGCCTCCAGAGCACTGTGCAAACTTGTCGAAGACAAGCCTCTAGAGTGGGACGAGTATCTGGATGCTGTAATGTTTGGCTTGAGGACCAAGATACACCTCACCACTAGATTCAGTGCATTTTTTTTAATGTTTGGTATGGAGGTGTTACACCCCTGAAACAGGGGCAGATATAATCACAGAGTGATTTTGGTGTGGTTTCCTCAATATCAGAGTTTAATAGAATGCTTTTCAAACAAATGCACACATTACCATAACATACAGCCTGCTAACTTTGTCTAACTTACTGGTTAGCAATATCTAGCTTAAATGACCAGCTTTATGTTCAAAATGCACACACAATATTGAGCAGAGAGATATACAAATAATTCGTAAACACACATGAACATGTAAGTCTAACAAGTGGTCAAAATGGCACAGGCACGCCGTATCAGGCAGCATGGTTGAGAAACGTTTCTTCACTCACCACCTAGCTACATTAAAATGCATACAAAAGTTCTCTATTTTTAACATTCAAAACTCGATTTTAAACTAAGCAAATATTATACAACTGTAGATCTTACAGTAACAAAAGAGGGCATAACTGTACCTGAAACAGGGGCAGATATAATCACAGAGTGATTTTGGTGTGGTTTCCTCAATATCAGAGTTTAATAGAATGAGGAAAAAACGCGATCTCCCCAAGTTGGGTGGGTGGAGACAAAAGCAATTGAGCCTAGCTCACGGATCAAGGGAAATGGTAGATCAATGATATAACGAATGTAATTATAAAATCAATGAAATACTTGAGACATCATAAACAACACAGATGAGTTTTGTTTTTAACAATTTTAACCACCTCTTAACCACCGTAAATGATAAATCGTGACTATGGTATTCAATTAAATTCCATTACCAAATGTACTATTTTTAAACCTATAACAGACCATAAACTAATCTTTTATTTACAACTTGTTACAGAGGCACGCTACCCATGTGAATCAAGTGAAAATTATGAGGTATGCCATAATGTGTATTTGACAGAAAATTGAAATTAATGTAAACATTACAAACTCATCCTACATCTGTAAGATTTATGTTTTCTTTCAAAGGTTGACAGCTCAGTGGAGGACATAATGACAGAACAAACTGTGTCCAGCGCTAGCGTCAGCGTCCAGCGTCAAAGCCAATGTTAAAAAAAAAACAGGACAAGAGGCACAAGGTCCTGAATCCATCCATTCTGTTGGTGGGGCAAAAGGTCCTGAGAAAAAATATCAGGACACAGTAGAGGAAAGGGGGGAAGCTGGAGCGCACCTGGCTTGGACCTTATACAATTACCAGCATTGTCAATAAAAGTGCAGACCTGGTTGATGAGGTGGGGAAAGTATTTCCAAAAATCAACACCGACCATCTAAAACCTTTCATCGAACCACAACCCCGCATTCCTTACAGAATTCGTACACAACCTACAGATGCACCACCAAACAAGAAAACACGTCTCAGCAGCTCAGAGCAATCCCCTCCACACACCCAAATCATTTCACCAGAAGATTCACAATCACCATCCCCTCCAACGACTCCTCTTGACCTTTCAGCTGCACCACCACACCACTGTGATTCACCAATAGACCTCACAACCAAACCACAACCACAACCTGTTCCATTCACTCCCCTGTCACCAGTGGACCTTTCCCTTCCGAAAACATCATCACATCTGTCACACCTCTCCCCCAGTCCCACTGCTGAAACCAGATCCACTGAACTGGAGCCAGAGCAGGAGGACTGCAGCCGTGAGTCTGACAGTCATCCACAGCCGTGAGTCCGACATGTCTAATAATGTATGCAACAAGAAGAAAAATCATTTAAATTCTGTTATATTTGTGAAGTGTGCTACTATGTGTTATAGGTATCAAAAATGCATGGAGTGGCAATGACAGCCATGTACTATTATCAAAGGTTGGTCCATATAAAATATTTTATAAGGACATACAACAGCTTGGGCCCGGGAAGGAGTTGGAGAGTGAGGTGTGCATATCTTTGATTCTCATAACGCTTTTACCTGCTAAATGTATTCCTGTTTTTTCATGTTATGACCATGCTTAATATTGATAGGCCATAAATACATGTCTCAGACTAATGGTGAGGCATCCCAATAAGAGGTCCATGAAGATTGCCTACCATATGGACACTTTTGCCATTACAGCCATGTGGCAGAAAAAAAATCTAAATCTGAAGGTGTGCTAAATGCAATGTTGGTTGTGGTGGTGATGGTGGTGGAGTGGTGAGGGATCTGGGATTCAAACCAGAACACTCAGGGTGTTGATTTCACTCCTAGGGGCTGCAACTGTAAGGCACTTACTTGATCCAAGTTGCTTTGGATAATAAGGTTAACTACATTACCAATAATGGTCAATTCTTTTCAGCAATGTCTTTGTTACAAATGTGTGATTGTTCTTATTTTTTGTCAGCTGGATCCAACCATGTACAACATCAAATTAGGGATAGTAAATGACTGCCATCACTGGTTTCTTGTTGTAAGTATTTGTGGAAGAGAACAGTTACCTTTAACTTTTCCCTAACCCATAATGTTTATCCATTGATATTCTTCACATTTTCTATATTTCATATGTTGCCCAGGCTATCTATCCATCTGAAAAAAAAAAACATTATTCTGGACTCCCTTGGAGAGTCAGACTTCAAAATAAAAAGGTGTTTGGAGACAACAAGGTATTTAGCAGCACCACAGTCACATAATGTATTGTTCGTTGAATAGTATTATCTACTTCTTTTTAAAGAACTGCACTGACTTCTTTTCAGAGCCCTGATAAGGGTGATAAGGGTGTGGCTGTGTCACGCTGGACATGTGGCACAATGCCTCACCCACTGCAGCGTGACACCACATCCTGTGGAGTGTTCGCTTTAACAGCAAATACATATCACATATTTCAATATCATAAAGTGGGTGATGTGTGCATTTGGGTTTATTTTGTTACATTTTCAGTTTGCAGAACACATCCTGAATGACACCCCAATGTTGTTTTCTGCCAACAAACATAAAATTGATGAAATAAGAAAGGAAGTGGCTGAATACATACTCTGTCATTCCGGTAGGCCTATCACTTTTTATAACTTGAGGTGTGTGTTGATGTGTGCTTTTTATGTGCATCTCAAATGTCCATTGCATGGCAAATTCATAGATGACAAAAATATATAAGAAGACCCAGCAGGGTCAAAACATTGCCTTTGTACATTTAAAGCAGTGTTGCAGACATTATTTTTTTTTTTTCACTGGAGTCTGTTTTTTGTCCTGCACCTGCCAGAAGGTGGGATGTGCACACAATAACTTTCTTTTTTAAATTCATAGATGACCTAAGCAACCTGTGTCACTACTGTGGAGAGGCAGACACCTTTGATGATTCTGAAGAAGTTGTCTGGGTAAGTACTGTAGCCTAGGCCTATTACTGGATATTGTTGGGTTGGTGTTTACATGGATTAGTAACCAGGACTGCTATTTCTTTAAAATGATGTGTATTTTTGTTTTTGTTTCAGATATCCTGTGATTCCTGTGACAGATGGTTTCACGTAGGATGTGTGGGAAATCCCTCAGTGGAGGGATTATTTGGAGAATGTTTTTTCCCCTCCCCAGTCAGTATGTTTTGTGCAAATATTGTGAAAGCAGAATATAAAAAGCATTGTCCTTTCATTACTTTCATACAATTTTATTAGTCAAGCATTGTTTATTCAGGGGAAATTAAAAATAACAAACGAAGATACATAACACAATGTCTAGTTGTATAGCCTATACATTTGCAATCACAGTGGTTTAGAAAAATAACATTACGGAAAATAGCACAGTGAAACCAGAGCCATATAAAGGTAGAGTTGTGACAACTCCATTGACGCTAATGTTCCATTTTTTTTCAACAATGGCGGCTAATGGAAGCCTCAAATAGTTCCCGAAAGTTAAGTAAGGGATAATGGACGACACGGTGGTCTGTTCACAGAAGTTAATGCACTGTCGAGGTTGTAAAACGGCCCCGACGCGAAGCGGAGGGCCGTTTAAACCTCGTAGTGCATTAATTTCTGTGAACAGACCACCGTGGAGTCCATTATCCCGCTTATTCCACTGTTGCCACTTGCGTTGTGTTCATTTCCTGTTACAATTTAAACGTTTTAATCGCTAAAACTGTCTTGTTTGTAGAACTAATTTCTTCCGACACATATCAACTAATTTCTCAACTTGCAGGACAAACTGCCGTTACTAGTTCTAAATGGATGGTTGCTACGCTATGGTAGGCATGGAAATTACACATGTGAATATCATCACAATAATGATATCCACATTTTTTGTAAACATTCAGATCAATCACTTAAGGCATTGTCCATTTTCTGGCACATTTCCTGCTTGACCAGGTGGTGGCGTTATGCCAGGCAGGCCCATTGGGTGTCTGGATATCATCATAATTATAATATCTATTAACATGAGAAGTTTCAGACCATTTATTCAAAGCATAGAGCATTTCTGGCACATTTCCTGCTTGGCCAGATGGTGGCGCTATGCTAGGCCTGTGAATTACGCATGTGAATATCATCACAATAATGATATCCAATATTTTATAAAGTTTCAGATCAATCACTTAAGGCATTGTCCATTTCTGGCACATTTCCTGCTTGGCCAGGTGGTGGCGCTATGCCAGGCAGGCCCATTGGGTGTCTGGATATCATCATAATCATGATATCTGTTAACCTGAGAAGTTTCAGACCATTCATTCAATGCACTGTGATTTTTGACACATTTCCTGTTTATGTGGTCAGATATTAAAATCATATCAAATATATTACAACATTCAAAAATCCATTCACAATTTAACATCAGCAACATCTTGGCATAATGTTTGCCAAATTTCAAATGAATCTGACAAACCGTCTAGGAGGAGTATGTTCAAATTGATCATGTGACATCAGTATAATTGTCATTCTTTCTGTTGCCAGTTGGTGGCGCTATGCCAAACATGCATTATGGGCATGTGAATATTATCATTGACATGGTCTTCAATGACCTGTGAAATTTAAAACATTTCAAGCCATGCATGGTGAATTATGACACATTTATTGTTTAAGTGGAAGGGTATTAAAATTAATAATTTCGCCATTTCGTCAAATTACAACATATCAAAAAAAAAACTTCACAATTTATAATCAGGAACATCTCGGCATCATGTATACCAACTTTGACATGAATCGGATCAACCGTCTAGGAGGAGTATGTTAAAATTGATCACAACGCACGACCATGTAAACCACCTCAAAAACAGGAAAGCAAAAAAGTGGAATAACAATAATAATAATAATAATAATCCTTACAAAAACAATAGGGCCTTGCGCCCTTCGGTGCTCGGGCCCTAATAATAATAATAATAATAATAATAACAGTAACAACAGTAATAGTAGTAAAGTAATAGTATTAATAACCTAATTATAATAATAAACTATTTATGTATACTATGACAGCTTTTCTGCTGCTCAGTTTTTATCAGTTCCTTATCAAATAAATTAAAAGAGGCTAAAGCCCAATAAATGTGCCACAGATAATAACCTAATATAAGATAAACCTTGCCTATACCATTTCAATTAGGCAGCACTAGGCAACACCACGAACGAGCTGTCATTAAGTTTTTGCGTTTGTAGCCTACAACTTTTATGACGTGATGTGTCTTGGGCATTTAGCTTTACCATCATGTCAACATAGTTGTAATGCGCAATGCTCATCTAGGCTATGGATTTAAGTGGTTTAATTTTAAAAAGGGCAGCAAAAGTGGGATAAAGTGCAACTGCTTCCCCAAAACAATTCCTCCATAACTGTGGATTTAATCGTTTGATATGTGGATAACTTTCAGTGGACTAAACACATTAAAGGTAAGATTTTGTTATCACAAAGCTAGCTGGTTCGTTAACATTTAATATGGCTAAGCATATTTACAGCCAACTTTGTACTTGCAACAGTGAAACTGAGTTTGTTGTTAACATTGTTGGTAACGTAAACGTTTCTTCAGTTAGGAGCAGGACTGTTTTTTGTTTTTTTTTGCATTTATTTTCATTGGCAAAAGCTGGCCTAATATGCATGAGAGAACCTAGATTTGAGGGAGCTGCAGCTGTTAGCATCAGCACGGTCATATTAACACTAGGCCTGTCAAACCATTAGTCCGTGAGCCAGAGGGGTTGGTCGTTACCGAAAAAGTGGCAAAGGCTACCATACCTTTTCTGAAAGCCTGGAATCTCAGCTTTCCAATGATGTATGATGGCCATCTGACAAGAGTAGCTGTTTTGAGTTATCACACATAATGTGAACTAAGGTTGAGAAAATAATGCGTATAAATCAAGAAGTACACTGACATAGCTGAAAATCTATATTGGACATATTGGAATATTTTATTTTGTTATGTTATTTTATCATTGTAAAGGGGAGACTCTGAGCTTTCATTTAAATCCTTATGTGAACATTTTGGAAAAGTACAGCCAAGCCTGGAGCTCTTCAAACTTTTTATCACACACATTTTCCTGCCATTTCCGCCTAAGTCATCTTTTGTCTTTTAATCCTGTGGCACCAGGGAGCATCAGAGAAACAAAATCCAAACACTGAAATACTGGCATGACCCTAAGGATTCAGAAAATTTATCATTTACCCATATTATCTGATTTGGAGGGGGTAATTTTCAGTCTTATATCAGACATGGCGTTTGAGAAAATAATGCATATAAATTAAGCAGAACACTGACATAGCTGAAAATCCAAAAACGGTATAACAAATAACAAATGAAACATTGATTCCCATGTTTTAAGGTGTGGTAAACCCAATTATGACATTGCCATTAGTCTAAAAGGTCAAGGTCATGACCTTTAGGCATGGTCAATGACATTTTATGACATTTTCGCACAGATTGCATTATTCAAGGCCACGACACTAATCAAAGTCTTTGTCAGAATCCTCATCAGAGGAATAGGATTGATTCTCATCAGCAAAGTCATCCTTCTGGTTTTTGCACTGTCTTGCATGGCATAGGTCAGTGCAGGCCAAGTTGTTGGCAACACACTGACATGATGGAGTGACACAGGCCCCGTCCACACGGAGACGCTTTTTGGGTTAAACGCACAGGTTTTGCATCATCTTGGCCGATCGTCCAAACGAATCCTGTAAACGCACTGCCCGAAACCGCACTTTTTTGAAACCTGGTCCCAGGGTTGTAAAATCTGAAACCGTAGCCCTTGCGAGTTCATTTGGATGGCAAAACCACATACTTGCGTATTGATTATGTCATCACCACACAACAGCTGCCCTGGACACTTATAGTATTGCCTAACAATACTAGTTTTCATACATGACATTACCTACGATTACAATCAGTAGGATAAATATCACAACTGGTGCTGCCCAGCGCCAATAGCTCATGACTTGGTGGACTGAACAGTGTTTTCCCTGTGTTTTCTTGATGCATTCTAGCTACTGTCAGTGACGCGAGAGAATTAGTCAGAAGTTATTAGGGAAGTGCAGGGTAAGTTTAAATGAATTTGTGCATAGTGCCGGTGTCATTCATTTATTTTACATGTCTTACAACATAAATAAATGCATTCATAGTCTAGTGAAGTCAGATATGAGCATACAAAGACGCTTAGAACTCATGTAAAGCCTATGGTAGATGCGCACTAAATGCAAATGCGCGATTTGATGCAGGCAAAAGTATTGACCGTTACTAATGAAGGTAGCCTATTATAGCAATATTATAAATGTGGCGACGGAATAGTCTAGAACTTGGGTAGGCCTAGCGTTTAGTAGCCTATGCACTTGCGGTGATAGCCAAAACTAATGTGAATCGCGGACTATTCTACGACCAAAGAAAGTAAAGTAGATTTGCCAAATAAAGGACGGGACTGCACCCTTCACAAACCGTAAAAATGATTAATGAAATAGTTTTACAGTTGACTACAGTTGACAGTTCACTATAGTCCACACAAACAATTCTGGTTTCCTTGCACTAGCCATTTTCGTTGTAGCCTATTCTGTCTGTTTGTATAGCCTACAGCGCGCAAGCTTTGGTCAATTTCTGTAACAGAAACAGTGGCACCTATAGGCCTGGGATATAAAGTAACGCGTTGAGTCGTGTTGAGATGGATCCGTTTAGACACAAATATTCTTGATACGGTTCCAGGGAAGACGGAGGAAAAAAAGATCAGTTTGGTACGTGTGTACTAGCCCACAGTCCCTCTTGCATGAGCAGGACAGAAACTCAAGTACTGCTTGTGGACCAATGGAGACATTGAACCAGTCTATGGAGAGCTGCAAATCACCATCTTGGTCCACTCTAGACCACCCATGATCAACTGGGGAAGGAACTTCAGGGTTGTTCTCAAGGCATCTTCTTCAGATAGCACCTTGATAGTTAGCTCTGAGAGAGTGCTTCCTGAGAGAATCTGAGCATGGAGGTAACTGCCAGGCATAGAGCCTTTCTTTGCACAAAAAAGTGCATACCTCATTTCATTGATGTTGGTGATTCTGGAGCTGTACATTAACTCCTGTAAAGCTGCATACCGCAACTCCGGTTTTCATTGTCCAGTCTGCCCCAACCCTTTGAAAGGTCTCACAGAAGTTTTCATTCTTCTGAAGAAGTTTTAGGGCTGACACTTTACCACAACCTGCAAATGCACTTACAGTGTCGCAGCCTGTGTATGCATGTAAACTAGGCAAATCCTGACACAACTGTGAACCCAGACCACGAGTGAGTTGTGAGATGTTTATGTAACTGGTGCGATTCTTTGTCCCTGTCTTCAGGAACAGGTCACATGTGAGTGTGTCACTGGTAGCCAGGCTTATCACCAAGACATCAGTGTCATCAGACACAAGGATGACAGATTTGTGACTAGTCCTTGAAGCATGGACTAGCATACAGGTGGCAGCCTCTTCCTGAGTAGACGACAGGTCTGCTACCTTGTGTACTCCCTGTTGATCTTTGGTTGTAGTGTACAGAACCTTTTCACCGAGTCTTGTTCTAGACTGTTCTTTGCTCCACTCTTTGAGCAAGAAGGTAGCAAGATTTGTTTTGTTGTTGTTGCTTTATAGGAATCTCTTCCATTGCTGAACTCTTTGCCCTGCAGTGATCTGTCTGACCTCTGTGCCTGAGTCTGCACCCCTGGCCACTCTCTCCATGTGTTTGATAGAAGCCTCATTATATACATCAAAAACAATGTCAACACGGGTGCTGTGACTTGCTTCAGCTAGCACAGTGGACAAGGCATAGTCTGCAATATCAGCAAATGTCTTGCTATCACCGTTCAGCTTCTGAACAAGTGCCATGCCATCTATTACGCAGGTGGAATTTAATGGCAATGATTCAGCAACACATGGGAACTTGAGCAGTTGCTTGGCAAGTGAGTATTTGCAAGTCTTCCTCACATTGCCATCTGGTGAAGCAAGAGCCCACAGAAGTGGTCAAAGGGGATGAGATAACACCTCCTTCAGGTTGAGCTGTCTACTCTGTGCAATCAGTACCATCTGGGCAAATATTCGATTATTAGCTTTGAGGATAATTTTGCATGTCTTTGCCTTTCCCTGCATTGAGGAGAACATTATCAGTTTCATCTTGGAGAGTGGTACATGGAACTGCTTTGCAGGAGGATTTCTCTCAACACGCTCAGCAGAGAAGGTTCTGTAGGCATTCTTGCCAATGGTGTGTGAATTCAGAAGGTCTTCAGCAACATCTGCTGGTGCTGTACTTCTAGTAGACAGAGAAACAAGGGACTCACCACCTGCAAATGGATTTATCCAACTAGAATCCAACAGATCCACAGTGCTTGTAATGTGTTCTTCGTCTTTGCCAATTCTGCTTTGTCCAAGGTCCAAGGTCCTTGTGAGAACAGTCACTTTGTTGGAGTCCCAGGGAGCTTTTCAATATAGACAGGTAAGTGCTTTTGTACTCAGCAGTAAGGTAATATCTTGAGACACCTGCTGGGTTCAAGCTGAACCCTTTTGTGCCTCCAGCTGTCTGAGTGTCCCGATTGACAGTTTCCTCTAGGGTCTGGTCAATCGGAACCCTGCCAAATGTGTTTGTTGCCACCTTCACAGAGAAACATGTACAGATCTGGTTTCTCATGTTCAATATGGCTCATCTCTGAGTAGTAAGCAGTGAGTGGCCTTGCATAATTCAGATTAAGTATAAGTACATATACTATTTTGATCCTGTACATAGACAGTAAAAGAAATGGACGAACAGACTCCGTCGTTCTCAGTGGGAGGGCACTGAGTCATTTTTCAGTTGGTCCCCCGAGTACTGCGCAGACTCGCACTTAACTTCGTGACGTTAGCCATCGAACTGAATCTTGTAACTCATATGATAGATACACAGAAATTCTTCTCACACTTCCTTCGCCTTCAAAGTCATCAAAGTTAAACATTTATTTATGTATTATTATTAATATCATCCTCAGAAGTGATATCAAGTCGTGTTAATGTTGAAACTACCACACATGATCATCTTCAAAAACAGTCATGGTAAAACAAAACAAAAAAGTTATAGCCTTGAGGCTAGAAGCTAATCTTCTTTCCACTTTTCTGACCTACGGTCAATCCATCGAAAACCTCTGAAATGATTATCGTTCGACTACCTAACGGTAAAACTACTGTTTTTCATTAGGTTTACTTGCCTCTATGCTTTACCTTAACATAGGCTACAATGCTATTGTAGGCTACATTTAGCAGAGGTGTAACCCTAGCCTGTTTAAAAGAATAAGGAACTATTCCAGAACTGAGTGAAGCATTAAATCTCTTCTCAATCCTCCACCACCACCATCAACTACTTTCCTGTCAGCAGATGACTTTGCAACATTTTTTACTGAAAAAGTTGCTAAAATAAGTGCTCAGTTTGATGCTCCTTTAAGGAGGGCTTTGCCTTGTGTTAGTATGACCGCATCATTTGACTCTTTCTCTCCTCTTGATGAGGAGGCAGTCTCTCAATTGCTTCAGCGATATCGTCCAACAACATGCCCATTAGATCCTGTCCCGTCCACTCTTCTACAGTCTATCTCACCCGCTCTTCTACCAGCAGTAACACATGTATTTAATGCTTCACTCAGTTCTGGAATAGTTCCTTATTCTTTTAAACAGGCTAGGGTTACACCTCTGCTAAAGAAAAGTACACTTAATCCAACTGAGGTGAAGAACTACAGACCTGTCTCCCTTCTTCCTTTCTTGTCAAAGGTTTTGGAGAAAGTGGTCTTCAAGCAAGTTTGTGACTTTCTTCATCAGAATAATCTACTAGACCCTATGCAGTCTGGTTTCAAGAGTGGTCATTCTACTGAAACTGCTCTTCTGTCTGTGACTGAAGCATTGAAAGTAGCTAAGTCCTCTGCTCAGTCATCAGTATTAATTCTACTAGATTTATCTGCAGCCTTTGATACTGTTAACCATGATATTCTCCTATCTATACTATCTGAACTGGGAATTTCTGGAAAAGCTCTTGACTGGTTTGAATCTTACCTTAAAGGGCGTTCTTTCAACGTGTCTTGGCAGGGACAGGTATCTAAGTCTCATGACCTCACCACAGGTGTGCCTCAGGGATCAGTATTAGGACCCTTGCTTTTCTCTATTTACACCACTTCCTTAGGTGATACCATTCGCTC
Organism: Alosa pseudoharengus; assembly: GCF_046254945.1. Classification (NCBI taxonomy): domain Eukaryota; kingdom Metazoa; phylum Chordata; class Actinopteri; order Clupeiformes; family Clupeidae; genus Alosa; species Alosa pseudoharengus. Next base: position 1,498,658 of record NW_027468881.1, read on the forward strand.
CCATGGATTTGACTATCACTGTTATGCAGACGACACTCAACTTTACCCGTCTTTCCCACCTGATGACTCTAGTGTTTCCCACCGGATTTCTGCATGCCTTAAGGATATTTCAGCCTGGATGAAAGATCGGCACCTTCAGCTTAATCTCTCAAAAACAGAGTTTTTGGTGTTTCCAGCTAAAACAGCTATTCCCCAACAGATTAACATCCAGCTTGACTCAACTTCACTGATCCCAACTAGATCGGCACGAAACTTGGGCGTTGTAATTGATGACCGACTTAACTTCTCTGAGCATATAGCTTCTATTGCAAAATCATGTCGGTTTATGCTTTACAACATTAGGAAGATCAGACCTTATCTAAGATTCCACACAACTTCTTGTTCAGACCATGGTCATCTCTAAGCTGGACTATTGTAATTCACTATTAGCTGGCTTACCCGCTTGTGTAACAAGATCATTACAGCTGATTCAGAATGCTGGAGCACGCCTGGTCTTCAATCAGCCAAAGAGGACACATGTAACTCCTCTCCTAGTTACTCTCCATTGGCTCCCTATAGTAGCCAGAATTAAATTTAAATCTCTCACTTTGGCCTATAGGACACTAACTGGATCTGCTCCTAGTTATTTTAATTCAATAATCAAGCCCTACATCCCCAACCGCCCACTGCGGTCTTCTGGTGAGCGCATGTTGTGTCGACCAGTCATGAAAACTGGGTCTAATTCCAGACTCTTTTCTTCAGTGGTTCCATGTTGGTGGAATGAATTGCCCAGTGCTCTCCATTCCTGTGGTAGTTTTGGGTCGTTTAAGAGGGGTCTAAAGACATTCCTATTCAACATTTACTTAGTTGTTTAAGCGCTTATGTGTTATGGTTTGTATAATGTTGTTTTATTTTAATTGGGCTGTTAATTAATTTGACATTATTGTTTATTATTGATATTCTCCTTAATGTAGTCTTAGCATGTCATTGTTTTTATATTATTGATTGAATGGTAGCCAACACAAATGTCCAGGAACAGCCCCTTGTGGTTGCATACAGCCTGCATCTGCACTGAAAAAAAAAAGTTTTCTATTTAAGTAACATGATTGGTCTTGTGATGGAGGCTTGATGCGAATTTGGCAGCCATCAATGCTTCCCACAACCTTTGAAAAGGCTGGGGAACGTGCCAGCTGCGCAAATCCAGCGTCGATGGCGTCCAGCTCCATGACATGGGGGAAGGAGATGATTCTTTGCTTGAGCCCAAGGATTTTACTTGACACCCTGTGGACTATATCATGTATAGTGCTGCGTGGCATGGCAAAGGCCCGTGACACCACTCGGTAAGCGGTGGGACTGGCGAGCCAGAACAGAAATACTAGGACCTCTAGTTCAAGGCCCCAGCCAGAATACCGCCAGTCGTCAGTGCGCAAGAGCGCAATCAGCCTCATTATTGTTGGACGGCCAAGGCGAAAATCTTCCTTCAGGTCAGAGGTCCCGTCCAAAAACATCTGTAGCAGGGGCATATGTTCATTTCTGACACAGTATCTTGCAGGCTCCGGCTGTAAAGGGCACCAAATAAAGTGTCACTACTAAACTACTAAGTGTGATTTATTTTTGTAGTTTTTAAGTTGTCATAGTGAACTACTTAAACAAGAAGTAAGATGGTAATGTTTTATGTACAACACTTGAAATATAAAAGTTGTCGACACCTCATTGCATGGCAATTTAAGATATATTTGCTGCAAGCCAATTATGTGAAAGGTTACTTGGTTCCCCACGTCAAGAGGAGGATCATGAGAAATAAGTGAGAATTCTGCAATATATTAGCAATATAAAAGATTTGTTTTAACTTCTGAAAGGCAAAGTCTGTTAGTTGTGGGATAACACTTTACGAACACGTTTGCCTAACTGTTGTTCCTATGGCTCCACCTTGTGGATGTTTTAAAAAGGTGTACGCCTAACGTTATCGTTAAACCAACTTCACTGCAAGACAGATCCATAGCTCGTGAGATATTACTGTAACCGTAGCCTAATACTAACGTAACAGTTTTGTTTTTATCGTTTTTTTTTTTTTACAAATCAAACTCAGAATTGACAAAGGGTGTCGACAGAAGATAAAAGAACAAGCAGTATTAAGCTATATTGAATGAAATCGTCCAGCCAAGAAGGGCGCTAGCATTAACAGTAACGCCGCTAGTAATAAATGTGATATTTACCCTTGCCATTTCGTTGACATTATGTCTGGCGAGCAAAATACGGAGACGTCTCGCCCTTGCCGTGTTATTTCGCCTTCTTAACCTGAGCACCAACACTTTAACCAACAGAGTCACAACTAAGGCCTGAATCGGATCCATTTCTAAACACTCACTGTATCGATGTTAGCTCACGTTAGTCAAGACAAGACGCTATACATGCACGAGAGCCTATGGAAGTTTTAAAAACGTTTAACGGTTATATCATGTTATATAGTTGATAATATCTTTAGGATTACAAATGTGTAGCCATATTTTCGTAGGCAAATTCAGCAACGTAACTAATGTAACCCCCATGTTGTGTTAGCCTAAATAAAGTTGGGATGTACACAGATCTCAGTTACACTGTTTTATTTCAGTAATCAAATGTATACATATATATTCAAATATTATTTCAATGCAGCTGCGAAATCCCAGCCTTAATACTCATCCAGAAACAGCACCGTTGTTGTCCATGGCCTCACACACGTGTGTCAACTCACATTTGCGTTTGTTTATGCGACCGAGATAATTGACGAAAATCCGGCGCATGAATATGTGGCAACAGCAACATCCCGAGTGTCCGAAATTAATAATCGACAGGTTCACTTGTTCCATAGATAGCCCCCTATATAGTCCTCTATATAGCAAACACTATATAGTGAATGAGTGAGTGAGTGAACGAGTGAACTTTTCGAACAAGCCCCTAGTTTGAAACTTTCTCAGCGAAAAATATTGACAAAGATGGCGGAGTCTTTTACTGCCTATGGCGAAAATCTTAATGTGATTAAAAACTTTCTTGAAGAATATTGGTACTTGTATCAACAAGGATTGGGGTTTATACATCACACGAACTTAGTCAGGGCCAATACACTATCAAATAGACCACTGTAAATGTTAGTTTAAACACTCAAACTTTTCAGGTAGCCGACAGGCTAGCATTTCCAACATTGTATGTCATTACATAATGCAGCTAACATTAGCCTACATGCTGCAACACAGGTATGAAATATATTATGTTTTAGTGAGTGTCCAAAGGGGTGAAAGCCACTTTAAATTGGGTCACATTATTGACTGTTGTGTGTCCGAGAGTCAGTTTGTGGGTTTTGTAAGGGACAGCATGAGGGACGACCTACAAAGTGGTGGTGAGTTAAGCAGGGAGGTTGGTAACTGTTAATGCTGCTAGCAGTGCTAGTTAACATTAGCTAGGCTACTGTAGCCTTCATACTGTATGATTCATATCAATCATTAACCTAGGAATACTTCGTGCATTTAATGAACATTTTGTGTAATAATTCACGGCAAATTAATAAACTGAATATGGTGGTCCAAGAGCAGACCATGCACCAGTCCATGCATCAGCCCGACTGAGCAGTGATGACAGCATAGGATGAGTCAGGTAACGTTATGAAGCACTGCCGTTAACGTTAACCGCTTTCACACACACACAATATAAAATACACGATGATAAATATAAAATTCAATATCAAAACACTATTATTTACACGATTACTCCTGAAATAACTGCACATTCACTATATAAAAATCACTGTTTGGAGGAAAGGGTTCGCGTGCTGTCGCCCGTTGGAAATGGCAAAATAATCGCGCCGATTTTGCATATATTATTCAGTGAGGCGCGGTGGTTTATGTGTGACTTTTTTTGGATTTTCTCTTCGTTTTTTCACTCGAAATGATATGTTGTATGCTTATGAGTTATGCCGTAGCTGGTTAGCCTAAGACATGCTGTAAAACTCTTTAGATACGGATTTTTCCAAACGTCAATGGGACAAATGAATGGGAATCTTACATCCGGCACCTAACCGCCTTTTGGCTGTGGGCGGGACTGTGCAGCTTTATAGTTTGTCAGCTAATATTAGCTAACACAGTTGAAGTAACAAGCCACTCGTACGGTAATAATCATGGCAAACAACATCTTATTAATTCATTCAGGGTAGCTTCATATTATAGCCATGTAACTTAACGTTACTAGGTGTTTTTAGTTGTAGCATTATCAGACAGTCATTTAGCTAACGTTACCCGGTAGCATCTACAAGTTATTATGTTTAAAACAACTCCATAGGTGGTGGTCATGGTTTCCGAGTGTGTTGCACTAATATTCTGTCTCCTGGTGGATTTTTAATGTTTGTCAACATCATTCACTGATAATGGTTCATGAAAGTCTTGATGTAAAGTTCTGTAAATAACAGTGATTAATGCACTCTTTTTGTTCTCTTTGATTCACAGGGGTGACACCCAAAACGGACGGTGGAATTCTGCCTGCCTTCATGGAAGTATCATGCTTTTTAGACTAGTCTAGATATCAGTTCAAAAAATAAACTGTCAAATAAATGTATGTCGAACTGTTTTATTTCATTGCATGGCTATTGTTGCCCATTGGATGGATTTTAAAACATTATACTGTAATGTAAACATTTATTTTAATTATTATCAAATAATAGTGATTGGATTAAGGAGGAAAATAAGATACTTTGAATAACCCATAAATTAGGTGAGCATAACCCAGAAATGATAGTGAAAATAACATAAATGCTGGGTTGAAAAAGATAGCCTACCCAACAATTATGTAGGTTTAACCTAACAGTTTTGTTACAATAACCCAATGTTTGGCTTAGACTATCAACCCAACTCATTGGGTTGACCGAATTGGGTTTTTAACCCAATGTTTTTTAGAGTGTTGGCAGTAGACTCCCTTCATAAGCCCACAGGAAGAGCATTTCATGTTTATCCATAGGTTTATGTTTACCGATGTGGAGGATTACCTGGAAGATTACCTGGATTAACCCTTCATGCAATTTCATGCCAATTTGGCTCAGGATCAGATTCATTAAAATGTAACTCTGGCAAAAATTGACCCCAGGGTCTTTTTCTGCATTAAAACACATCAAATAAGCCGTGGATACAGTATTTTTCATTGATCAACCACTACAGAGCTTTCCCCGGTATATGCTATAGCCCAAATCGCAAATAGTGGATTAGCTAAGGATGATGAGCTAAACGCTACCCAAATAGCATTTTATTAACCAGTAATATTGTTCAAAACAGCACCAAACCTCGTCAGTAGCTTGCTCAGGGTCCCTACACATAAAACAAAGCACCAACAACATAGTCAGCAAACCTGGAGTTTATTACAGAAGACTGTTAAGAACACTTACCAACTGTCCCCCTACCAGCTCCTCCAACCCCAGTACGAATAATAGATTAACCAAACCTGACAGTACAACGAATCCTTGCGATTGGAGGAGCTGGTAGCTGGGTTGGAGGAGCTGATAGGAGGACAGTTGGTAAGTGGTACTGTCTCCACGGCTTATTTTATGTGTTTAACGCAGAAAAAGAGTTAAGAGAGTTTAGAGTTAAGAGAGTTTAGTGTTCAGTTTATGTTGAGTTTGATAGCTGGCAAAAAAAAACTCTGAACACAAAATGTAGGAATGAGCATACACATGGTCTTAAAACAATGTACATAGGCCTTGGCACATTTGGCCCTCTGGAATACACAATATCAACAGCATGCTTTAGAACAGCTTTCTCAAACGTTGACCAGAGGCCCGGTCATGGCAGACTTTAGGGTCATAGGGTCATATAGGCATAGGGTCATAGGCTGCAGAGCTGCAGAGCATTACAAAATATGACCGCTGCCCAGTCCTGCACATTCTCTCCACAAAAATAAATCATGCCTGTAAGTAAGCATAGGCTATAGACTAATCTGCATAAAGTGTGCCGTCATAAATATCAGACATTCAGTATTCTCTCTTTTTATATCAAGATATAAAATAATACAGATATATTACATTATATATTATATTGTAATCCTCTGGTGTTCTAAGGTAGGCTATTGAAATGTTATTCAATAAAATATTTTTTTTTTACAATAACCCCCCCCCCCCCCTAAATTGAATCAAATTGAATCGTGAGGTTGGTGTATGCTCTCCACACATAGTATACATTAATCAAATAATTTAGCTTCAAAACTCCCTAAATACCACTCTCTTCCTGGTCTGAAATATTGATTTGTAGTCAAAAATCTTTAAGAGCCTGATCAAGAATCCTCATTTAAAAGAAAAACGGATTTAGAGGGTTTTGTAACTGAACTCTTCATATGTGCTTTGCTAGCACGCCGGTCATAATTAGGCTACAATAGCTTTTGGCCACATTATATTCAAATCTGGATAATACATTGTCTAGCATTGAGCATTGTATAGTCAGTCTGCAAGAATCCACTTTGTTCTATTAAATGTCGTTACCTCGTAGCCTTCCAACATGGTTGTAGCGGACCTTTGCTACCAACGTTATCGAGTGGTTTCAGTTTCTCATGTGCAGTGGATTGTGGAAACATTCATCGGTTCACAGTTCCTTGATGAATTGCGCAGTAAATTATCAGACAAGTGACAGAAGCACCGGGCATCATTTGACTCCGCGGCTCGGCAGACCAGCAGCCTCCTCGTTGTGGACCAGTGCCGGACCACGGCCCAGTTTGAGAAATGCTGCTTTAGAAGACCTTATAAAAAAATTTTTTAGGGACACAGGTGAAACTGAACCTGTGGTGCTTTCAGGTCACCATCATGCAACATGACTAGGGCTGTAACGATACAAACCGAATCGTGAGTTTGGTGCATCACGATTTTTGTGTGTGTGTGTGGGGGGGGGGGGGGGGGGGGGGCCTGCCGAGGGGCGCCTGTCCAAGAGAGAGGTCCAGTGAGAGAGAGAAAGCAGGGCAACGAGAGGGGGTTTCATTCTATACTGTTTGGTAAAGTTGCATGCATAGTCTACTATGAGAGCTATGACATGATTTATTTATTTACTTCTGGACAACGTACCAGTAAGTAAAGCGGGAGATGTGTGTTGTTTATGCGGCCGCGTAAGCTGCAAAGCCTGCAGGAATCACTAGAAAGGGTGTGTCATGATTCTGCCTTCTCATACCGCAACACAGGATCGTGGATGTGAGTGATCGCGATTTCGATATGCATATTGTTACAGCCCTAAACATGACTAAAGCCACCATTGCAGAAATTTCAACTTTCTGGCGAACAGTTGCTGCAAATTTGCAGCAAGGTCATATTTTCACATGCAAATTAGGTTCCTGGCAAACAGTTGTGGGTAGCTTTTGGCAATGTTGCAGTTCATTTGCACCAATGTCATATGCAAATTAGGTTTGTTACCAGAAGTTCACTGGAAGTTTTCCCTTTTTGGCTAAGTGTGGTGGCAAATAACTGGCAAACACATTTGTCACTAGTGGCAAATTTCTCATTGTTTTCAGAACTTTGCTGGAACTTTGCCTCTAGTGGTCAACATTGGCAAACTTCTGGCAATATTTTCTAGTGAACTCATTTGTTTCCCACAAATCACCCACAACTTTTAATTATTGAAAGGGAAACCAGAACAGCTATTAAAGTGCCAGTTCAAATCTATGTAATTGAGGTATTTCGGACTGATCAGCAAATACATATTTTAAATAATATTGACATAAAGCATGTTGATACATTTACAAAATAGTGCTCTTGAAAATTTAAAAGGCATAATTCACTTAAACATTGATAATGCATTACCCCCTCAGTATATAGAATAAGTCTGGCCCACATCATATCAGCATGCTGTATAAATGTTACTGTATGTATGCACTGTCCATTCACTCACTTTCTTGAAACACTCTTATAATTCAAAATGGCCCAGTTCACCAAAGTCAGAATCAAATAGCTCACTGATGCCTTCATTCTCCTCCATCCCAAAGTGGTAGTCTTGACTCAGCGGTGGTGAAAGATTGATGAAACTATCTGTGGGTATGTTAAAGCAATCCATGCCATGGTCTAACAGGAAGCTGGAAGACTCAAAGTATGTCAAGTCCAAGTCAGGCATATATTCTTGACTTGGTACAGGGTCTTCATTCAGAGGAGGTGGTTCTGTATAGGTCAAAAACAAACTCAGAGGGCCCCAAAAGACATGCACACCACTTAAGAGATTAAAGTCTGTGTAAAGCAGAAATATATTTTTGTCACATAACAAAAATGTCTCTTGACAGTCACCCAGACAAATTTGAATACATTTGACAAAATAACCAGTATTCTTGGGTCTGCAACGCTATGGACATATTGCAATTGTGGAACAGGTGCTTCCTTAACATACTGTAATCATAACAATGTAGCTCATGGATATATATGAACTTGAGCATTGAGAACATTGTTTGTGTACACAGAGTTTACTAAAAGAAAGGTTTTGAATAAGCGGCTAGCAATATTATCATCAAGAGGTGTACTAACTCACATTTTTTTTACGTGTTATACTTTCTGTAATTAATTAATTGAAATGAATGCATTATTTTGACAGCCATATATATATAGAGACAAGTATAGTATATATACTCTTTGATCCCGTGAGGGAAATTTGGTCTCTGCATTTATCCCAATCCGTGAATTAGTGAAACACACACAGCACACAGTGTACAAACAGTGAGGTGAAGCACACACTAATCCCGGCGCAGTGAGCTGCCTGCATCAACAGCGGCGCTCGGGCAGCAGTGAGGGGTTAGGTGCCTTGCTCAAGGACACTTCAGCCGAGCCTACTGGTCGGGGTTCATGCAACCCTCCGGTTACAGGGTCCGAAGTGCTAACCAGTAGGCCACGGCTGCCCCAAAAGAAAAGGAAACCAACACGCTCGACAAACGTTGGCGTTGGTAAGAAAAAAGTTATCAGAGAAAGAGAGAGAAAGAGTGAGAAAGAGAATACTGCTGCAAACTTCTTCTAAGAAGTCCTCCAATAAATAAAAGACTTTACAACTCTACAACTCTACATAGGAAGGTCATATGGGCATTAAAAGTAGGCCTACATCACGCTATAACTTATTCCTGTCTCATTACTAAGTGGGAAGACTTGTTTTTGGATATAAGACTTGTTTTTCGGCAAGTTCCGAGTAGCCTTAAGGTAACACGTCTTTAACAAGCTTAAAGGGGTGATAGAATGCAAAACCGAGTTTACCTTAGCATAGTTGAATAACAGCAGTTCGGTATCAGTGGCGGTTGCTACTCTTTGGAATAGGGGAAGCTCTGATAAAAATGGTCAATTATCCGAAAATAAAACAATTGGCAAAAATTATCCCAAAACCCAGAATAGACCAAACAGTATACGCTAGTGTTCTGAGACATGGCAGCTGGCTTTGCTACATTTTAGAAGCTACAAGTTCACTTTAGGGGGAGTTTAAATAAGCTATTTGGTAGCCTACTAGAGTTCATCTGCCTTGCTGTTTCATTTTGAATCTCCCCTGGTGGGGAAGACTATCAAATGGCTTTTACAATTCAAGTAAACATTAGCATAACATAGCCAGGCTACACAGTTACAGTGCAACTGGAAAGTTTTCAGACCCTTTCAAGTTTTCCACAGTTTGCTATGTTTCAGACTCATCTTATTTCATGCTCTTGGGCACTTTCAATGCTACAGAAATGTTATTGTATCCTTCCCCAGATCTGTGTCTTCACACAACCCTGTCTCGCAGGTCTACAGACAATTCTCTCAACCCTCGTGGCTTGGTTTTCACTCTGACATACACCATCTACTATGAGACCTAAAGCCCTCCTTACACTGACAGACTTTGGAAAGATTTGCAAAGATTTGGAAAAGATTTTTGAAAGACTACAGTCTCAGACCCTCTCACATCTAAAGACAAGTAGATGATTTTGCAATGACTAGGGATCTTGCAGGGTCACTATTTACAAGACTGCAACTAGATTCCTTTAAATTATTACCCATCGTGCAATAGATAAACAGGAACTGAAATGATAGCCTACTAAACTCAAAGTCGTATTTTCATGTTTCTGCAGCATTGTTTCATGCGTGACATCACTAACCGATATAGAGTTGTTCTGTCATGTGGAAGAGCCGACTAAATATGTATAAGAAATGACAAAAGAATAACAAATAATCATATAGGCTACAGCTGTCGCCTACTTTGCCCCTTCCTGTTTGGTGTTGGAGAGAGGTCACTATTGGTTTTTATAGTTCACGTCACTATTTGCATGAGCCACGACTAGAAAGACTTGCGATAATATCAAACATGTTTGATATTTTCGTAACGGCAAAACTAGAAAAGGACTGACTCCGACTGACTTAAAACCGCTAAGATTGGCACTAGAGATGCACCGATATGGAATTTTAGGGCCGATAACGATAACCGATATTTATTGGTTTGTTGTGGCCGATACCGATACGATAACCGATAATATTACTCTTGAAAAAAATTTGTGAAAAGTGATTTGGGGAAAGCATTTAATAAGCATAATTTTATTGCAGTAATTTTACCTACCACCAAATGCGGCAGTCAACAACATAACAGTAGCCTAGCCCTACAGTATGTGTGGCTCCTTTAAGTGAACCTGACGTCAGTGAATTGCGAGTGAGTGGCTAGAGAGTATGAATCGTTTTAATTTAGGACTAAACGCTCATAAACGGCTCAGCTGGGAATAAGCTACAGTATAGTGACCAAATCAGAGTTTGTGAGGGAAACTTAGGTTTAGTTTCAACTGCGGATAACTGAATAAAGCTGCAACTCCTCAGACTGTATCTTATGTCCGTCTACTCTGTTGCGCACAACCTGCTGCAGCAGAAATCGGTGTTAGCCCCGAAGGTTTTAATAACTTATTATGATGACCTGTCTGGAACTGAAGCAGGAATGGTTAGCATATTTCTAGGTAGTAGGCTAATACAAAACCCAAGCTAACGTAATGTAAATATAATACTAATACACAACTTAGAACTAGGCCTACTTATGTACTCGTCCCACTAACGAGTTTGCTTATTTGTTTCCCCGATCAGCACGGTAAAGTGCAAACACACCAGCACAAGACGGCTCTAGATAGGACTGAGCTCCGCTCTGGTAATATGGCGGATCATTCACGAGACGATTTTGAGATGCACAGATTCCCAAATGAACACATATCCACAGATTTTGTTAGAGTGGTGAAATACATTCACACTGCTGACATTATATTGAGGAAAAAGCATAGCCAACCAAGATCAAGTAGCTCAGTGTAGCCAGACGGACCTTACGTAGGCCTAAATTAGGACTTTAAAAAATATCGGCGCAAATTATCGGCCAGAATTCTGTTATCGGACCGATAATAATATTTTCATTTTTTCACTTATCGGCCAATAATATATCGGCCGCCGATATATCGTGCATCCCTAATTGGCACCTTACACTTAACGATCTAGTTGACGGGAGCGCGCCGCGATTCCAGTACAACTCCCATGATTTCTGTCCGACTTTGGAAATTTAGTCGCCGACTGTGAAAACAGACCAAAATCGTACAATATAAGGCCGCCATTATATAAAGAGATGTGTGTCTCTCCTACTAATGTCCAGTGAATTAATTTAGGCACAGGTGGACTTCTATTAAGTTGTAGAAGCATCTCAAGGACCATTGATAGAAGTAGGATGCACCAGAACTCAATTGCAAGCATCATAACAAAGGGTCTAAATACTTATGTAAATGTGATATTTCAGTCTTTTATTTCTTATAAATTTACAAAACACTCCAAACACCTGCTTTTTTGTGGAGTGTTGTGTTGTGAGCATTGTGTGTAGATTGATGAGAAAATCAATCCATTTTAAGATGAATCTGAAACATAACAAAATCTGGAGAACTTGAAAGGGTCTGAAAACTTTCCGGTTGCACCGGAAGGAATCAAGCGCGTCTCCCCTGGAATAGACCTCTCCAGAATAAGTCCCGCCTCCGTAACTTCCGTATCCATCCAATTTCCGGGCGTGGATTGTCTATGGGGAATAACATGGCGTTTAGAAATATCATACCGGTAAAACATCTGTAGGTAGCGAAGTTGAAAAAGCTGGTGGGCAGATTGGCCTACACACTTCTGCCATATAGTTTCCACTGGAAAATCAAAAAATCCAGTGGAAACTAGATGGCAGAAGTGTGTAGGCCAATCTGCCCAGCAGCTTTTTCTACTTTGTCACCTACAGAGTTTGACAGGTACGATCTTTCAAAACGCCATGTTATTTCCCATAGACAATCCACGCCCGGAAGTTGGATGGATACGGAAGTTAGGAGGCGGGATATATTCTGGAGAGGTCTATTCTTAGTCGAGCCAGCCACTTATCAGCCAATCAAAAATAAAGAAAGGGGCTACACAATAGCCAATCAGAAAATTAATACTATTGTATCCAGGGGCGTAGATTTGCGTGGGGACCGAAGGACGTGTCCACACCAATGTCAAATTACGATGAAATGTCCCCACCAATATTCAGGTTGAAATGGGGGGGGGAAGCGCTCACATGCGCTACACAAAGAGTTATATCATTTCTCACTTCAGAGAATATACAGGCATCTCACGGTTAAGAGTTTGTCAATGTAGCCTTAATGATTTCTTTTCACAAAATGCTAAGCATGCATGTATTTAAGTTTCTTAAAACTGAGCTGTGCTTAAATGGGCATGATTTCATAGACCAAATAGAAAATAAATGTTAAATATAGCCTACATATTTGTAGCCTACATATTAAAATCAGATTATGTAGGCTACACAGTGTAGTTAGATCAAGTTGGACAGTAGCACATATTAATCATCTTATCTTAGCTTTTATCTTGATTTTGATTTATCTTAGTTTTTTTTCGGGGGGGGGGGGGGGGGGGGTAGTGTCCCCACCAAAGCTCAGACCAAACCTACGCCCTTGATTGTATCTGGGTAAGATTTAACGCAACAATCAATGAAAAAAAGCCTATCCTGGAATTGTTCACGTGATTCTGCTACATCTTCCGAAAGTTTCGTTCACCCTTAGAGGAAACCACTGGAGCTTCGAGCATTACTTTGAGCACAGAGTAAATCATCTTTTAATGTTACAACAAATTCACAACTTGTTTGACACAAACAATGACAACTTGACTCTTGTTAGAGAATGTTTCTCAGATAATTAGCATAAGTTGTTCATGTCTGTAACTTATGCAACAGTTTTACAGCCTGTTCATTGACAACACCTGCCCAGAACAAGTAATCTAGGCCTAGTCATATTTTCGTTATCACACGATGACTGACATATTGTCACATTATACACATCTCTCTCTCCAAATAGGCTTAATCATTTTATTAGCACTAAATAAATTTAAGTGTAGTGCATAGTCGATGTTATAGGTCACTTTTAAAATCCATGGATTGCCATGGATGCATTAATCATTGCACCTGTCTTTCAAAGAGATGTCAGGTAAAAAGCAATTAAGCATCCTCTCATTCGCCCTGAGAGGAAAGCCCCCTAAAAAGGCCATGTTAGAGGATGCTGGTCCAGAGAAGGTGGTGAAAAGTGTAGGCCCATTATTGAATTGTCAGTGCCATGTGTCAAATATTTTCTTATGCATGTCTGAGCAATTACAAATTATACTTATGCCCCATTTTGATGCCCAACATTGCACATTTACTTAGGAGGGCATTGCTCCTACAGTGGGCAGTGCTTCGACTTGGCCAGCTTCCCTCGCGGTCCGCGCGCGGGATCACGCGGCATCACACGACTTTAATTTGTATTTTTCCAGTGACGCTGCAACGACTCAAGTGAGCAGGGTGTCTCGTAAAAAAAAAATGGAGCTGGAAAACCCTACACAGACTTCACTACAGACTTTAACAGACTGGTTTAGAAATAATTTAATAGCCAGAAATATGCCTGCCCTGCCCTAATAAAGAAATATTTGGTTAACGGCGAGTGAATCCCGTTTGCAGCCGTAGAAGAAACGCAGGACAAATTAAACATTCTGGTTTTCTCCGAGTGCAACGATGATAGACAGACATCATTTGGATAACATATAGAGCATATTAACCTCCGTTGCTCAGCCAAATGCCTTCCTGTTACGTCCTGTTATCACGGAGTTACAGGCGATAAACGATTTTTGATGGTCACAAGTCTACTTCATTAGCGTTTATTTTTTTGTTTATTAAAGAGTGTTTTTCATTTAAAGGCTTGACTTCGTGCTTATTCAGAAGAGCATTTAGTGCTCTCCCCAATCCCAGACGTTCACATTGCATGTTTGTTTGTAATGGATGCAACCGTGAGATACGCTTGTCATAGGCGCCGATACCGTGGGTGTTCCGTCCCTCGGGCACCCACTGAAAACATCGAGCACCCACGTGTGCCAGCTTACAGTCCCGGCTAAATTTACATTAATTTAAAATCAAACATTGCAGTTTATGTTAAATTCAGCATCTCTCATAATGTGATTGGATATGTTGCTGTCAATTCCCTACTCCATATACTAACCACCAATGAGAGCGTCTCTCGTATGAAAATTCCTGACACTTCCCACCTGAAGAATTAACGCAAGGCTTTGTCGGGTCTTCAGCCCCGAATGTTTAAAATGTATATAGCCCTTAATATCATTTTAAAAGTAGTCTGACAAAGCTTATTGTTTTGTGACACAGCTAAACACTGGTACCTCATAGAACGTCTATAACATAGCCTAGGTGGTCACAACTCACAAAAGTAAAGCAGATAGAAAGAACTCACGCAAATCTAGCCTACAACACGCAGACAGCTTCATGCGCAGGGGAGAGAGAGCATGCGCACAGGTGCTTTATGATTGTTGGCTTCTGATGGTATCTTGCTAATTCACTGAACTGCATTAGGTGACACAAATGGTATTGCCTTTATCTTATAACTCCTTGTCTGAGCGACTACCAGGCCTATGGTTTTTAAAAGTCAGATGTTCCCTGACAAAGACATTCGAAAATTAAGAATGTTTATTGACTTGAAAAATACACTCATTTTTGCAAACTCCTTTATTCAACCATTGAAGACATCGCGGTCTGGTGCGCTATGTAGATCGTTTCTCGTACCATTTAATTTCTCAGAATTTAGGTCTACTAGGCCTACAATAACGCCATCACCAAATACATCTTTTATTTTTAGTTGATCAACCACAAAGGGTACCATAGGCCTACTGTGCACACAGTGCACTGACGACTGTAGCAGCCCAAGGTAACCAGGTGTTTTAGATGAGAGGCAACCCCTTGTTTCAGATAGCCTGGACAACATGTATTATTTGCGCATTATGTCAGTGACGCGCATCATGTCATCTGTTTTTAACTTTTTGTATGGTTATTGCTTGACAGGGGGGATCCCAAGCAGCTTTCAGCCATAAGGCATTTCCTAATTCACCCGACACTGATATGCAAAAGGTTGAAACTATTTCGGCATAGCCTATAAGCAGTTTAATTAAATGTAATGTTAGTTGTAAACAAACGGGCTACTTGGTGAGGCTTGGCCTCACAGATGCGCTCGTGCCTTAAATGGCAATACAAATCTTCACAATATAGGCCTATTAACTGACCGCCCGATTCACGTTGGCTGGGGGACAGGGGGGGCCATCAGACATTTGTTCCCAAGGGTCTATGAATTGTGAATCCGGCCCTGCCCCCAACGAACGCAACTTTCCACCTCTGAGACAGCTTAAAAGAAGTCAAGGACTCCTAACTCACTAAGACCTACTTACTGTAGGCTGCGCAAACCACAGGCTTTTTTTTTTGGGCAAGCCTGCATTCGAGGCAGGCCTTCTGTTGAAGAATTTTATATAAATCCTGCGCTAACAGTAATCCTCCTACCCCCGCTACCACAGCTGTGGATAGTGTGGCATGCTCACGCTTTATGTCTCCTTGCAAACTAGGCCTATAGCCCAACCATTTACGTCTTCAAAAAAGAACAACTTGCCAGATATGCCTTCATATCTTTGGGCTTCATTCAGCATTTTGTTCTTCCACTGGAAATGACTCTTCTACATTTGCTGCCTGCTGCATCCTTTCTGTTTGTATTGTTTAGAAAATGTTTGATGTCTTGAGTTAATGCATTAAACATTGTTTGCTGGTAACCAGCCACAAAGTGCCTACAGATTCTTGCGTGCGTACATTCTCTATTCTCTCCAAAATGTGCCCGTTCTATAGGCTGGCCAAGTGCGTATTTCTGCGGCATAAAGCAGATGTATTTGTTTATTGTACAGAAAAATAAAAATAACCTGTCAAGCAGTCAATTGACTACATTGCAGTCAATAAGTAGGGCAAATTACGAAACCAAAACGTGGGTCATAGTTGTCTAAGCCTCTGCTGTGAGGCCAAACCCATGAACAAAGACGCATTGATATCTGCAATAGAGTTTTTTTTGGCGAAGCATGTGATCTACTGTGTAGGCTTCATAAAATAAAATAAACAGATTGCTAATGGCCTACAAGCTGATCTGGGGTGCGTTTCCCGTACAACTACGGAGGTTAGCTTTTTACTAACAGGATGCATCGTTCAACTAACCAACATGTAAGTTACGACTGTTTCCCAAAACTGTCGTACTTACATAGTACTGTAACTTTGGACCATGATAGTTTCCAAACTTCAGTAGTCTGGACTAAGGTGGTTAATGACGTTTAGTAGCACGTGAACGAGCACTTGCACATACTTCTGTGGCGCATTGCGTTAAGGCCGGCAGATGACAGCCGTCATTGCACAGCAGTTACCAGTCCCCTGTCCAAGAGTTCGAATCTGGGTTAAGATTTTGACAACAATATTGACATCGTTGTTTACCTAAGTTTATCTTTTGTGCAGATCATATTATCAAAATCAGAATTAGCCTTCTTGGCTTGGTTTGCGTAAACTAACAAGGAACCCCCCCCCCATGAAAATCAAAGGCTACATATTTTCTCAGCTGCCTCGTCAAAAAGTGCGCACCACCTTATTATTATCTGCAGGTGTGTGACTTTTACTTACGTGCACATGGCTGCAAATTTACTTTTAATTTATGTATTTTCTGCCTTGGGCATTTTAAAATATGGATGTATGGTGGTTAGAAGTGTAAATATCAATTAGAAACCTAAATATATTTATTTATTGCAAACAAATAACTGGCGTCAGTGACGTCTTTGACATGAAGATCCCTGGAACTATGCTTCTACTAGCATTCTACCACAGGTCGAGAGGTGTAGTTGTAACTACACAACTTTACGATAGTGGTTGCGAATGTTCGTTGCTACTATGGTTTTGGGAAACACTAACGTAGTGTAACGGATTATGGACTATGTAAATTCCAAATATGAATGTAATTCTGCGGCATAAAGCAGATGTATTTGTTTATTGTACAAAAAAATAAAAATGACATGTCAAGCAGTCAATTGACCACATTGCAGTCAAGAAGTAGGGCAAATTAATTTACGAAACCAAAACGTGGGTCATAGTTGTCTAAGCCTCTATATCGTAGCCTGTTAAAAACGTCGCAGAAGCCTACCCAAGGCTACAGATTAATTCTGAACAGTTATTTCTCTACTGGCTCAATTATCACACCAGTTTTGCATAGTTGCGTTACCCCAGCCATTTAGAGATAGTGGTCACATAATTTGGTTTGATAACTTCTACACATCACCAGCCCTTATGGTTAAACTTAGATCATGGGGCTTAAGACCATGCGGAACATGTAGGATTAACCGTAAAAAAATTCTGGACGACTTAAAAAGATATTAAAAAATGGGAGCGCAGGACAAGCCATGGGGACATGAGGTGGCGTAGAATATGTCTTAGCAGTACAGTGGAAGGATACTTGTGCAGTAACCTGCCTGTCCAGTTTCCACAATGCGAATGATTAGACTAATGTATGTAGACTAGTGAAGAACAATTCGGTTTGGGACAAAAAGTTGTACGTCAGCCTATTGTGGTAAGTGATTACAACAAATACATGGGGGGCGTTGATAGGTCGGACCAAATGATAAGTACATATTGTGTAAACCAAAAAACCCAGAAGTGGTGGAAAACACTGCCGTCGTCAATAGCTTCTTATTATTTTAAGATTGGTAGCGCAATGCAGAATCTGGTGTTGAATCTAGGTTAGCTAGCTACAGCCAGATCAACTTTAGAGAAAATCTATCACAACAGCTGGCAGGCATTTCTATCGATACAGTTTTTCAGCCTCAGTCTTCAGCTCCTCCAACTACTAGTCCGTCGTCTATCCATCAGGTACATGTTCCTGTACAGCAGGAGCCACAGAGAAATTGTTGGCTATGTTATATATTGTTTTAAAAAGAAGCATAAAACTAAAGTAGCTTGTATGGCCCCCAGTGTAATGATAGGTGACTTTGTTTTAGTAGTAAACACAATTGTTTTCAGATTTGGCATTCTGTAGAAGGGGATGCGTTTCGTGATGAGCCATAGGTCTTCTGTGTAAGTGTGTGTGTGAGTTTGTGTGTATGTGTTTTCTCCACAGGCTTGTTCTACTATGTAATCTACTTTCAAATGTTTAGACCATATTTATTGTTGAGTAATATTGAAGTTGATATATAAGAAAGTTGTATCTGTTGAATCACATATATTTTATGTCTCTATTCTTAAATGTTCTTAAACTAGATGTACCGCATAGCGGTACAAAATATGACCGTTGCTCAGTCCTGTACATCCGTTCCGCGAAAATAAATCACACTTCAATTTGTCTCCATATTTTACTCCATCCCCCACTCTTGAAACTTTTGTGTATGCTTGTTTGGCATGCCTGAGTGTGTGTGTGCGGCTGCACAGAAAGTAGCCTACTGGTGCTGAAAAGGTGAATAGATTGTAGAATAGCCAAAGAAGATGTAGCATTGTTATAAAACCTTTAAAATCTCTAAACAATCACAAGTAGGGCAGTTCATCACAGTTCATCCATTGCAACTGGATTGATGAAAGGTCACTTACACCTGTAGGCTACATTGCATTTGGGAAAAGCAAAAGGTATCAGCATAATGTTATTTATTTATTTATTTATTTATTTATTTATAAACAAAAACATCTCTGTCAGTTCCATGCCGTTTTCAACAGCTATCAAAAACAAAGGTCATTTTTGGATGGATGGATTTTTTGTGAATGTTTCTTCTTCTACATAAGATTTTAGTCATCTTTAGTTCATGTAATACTTTATTGTCAATGCACAAATTAAGTAACAGTAGTATGAAACGTTATTGTTAATGCACAAATTAAGTAACAGTAGTCTGAAACGAAATGCTGTTTTACATCTAACCAGTGGTGCAAATAACTGACATGTCCAAATGGGCCTTGATTAAATGCGTCGCTAGACTGTTCATACACATTTTAACGGCCCAAAGTTGAAGAGCTGTTGTCCGTTATTGTTCGTGCAAATATAGGCTGATTCATGTTCCCTTGCATTGTGTAACTGAGGTCCATGGCTAGTCTGGCTTTCACCAGACCAAGCTCAATCTTTTAAGAAATCAAAAAATAAATAGCGGGCAGATCAGGCTGGGTTCACCCAGCCTAGTTCATAGGCACCCGATATTGTTTAATTTTCCGATTGAGATATCCACGCTCTGGCTATTCTAAATGCAAAAATGCATCAGGGAGTTATGACAAAACTGTAACTAACAAACTAGATCATAATAGAAAGCTGTTAGCTTCCCTAAACTACAGGTAGGCTTATAAGGTAGGCCTATTTACAACATAAATTGTCAATAGGCTATGCTGGCGACACAAATAAAATCTCCTTTGGAAACCAATGGCATACGCCTTACAGTATCAAGCGGACTTAAACTGCCATACCGTGGCGAAAAGTTGTAATAAAATTCACGCAGCTCCATGAGTCAAGGAAAGCGCGAATGAAGTAGCCACTTCTAAATGGGACCCACTACACAGTAGCTTAAGGTGTGTTGCTAAAGCAGCCATAATGAAATGAAGGTGTCATTGTTTGGATACTTCACACACACGGGCTTTTTAATTTCACAGACTACAACTACCAAGCTGGAATCAAAGCACATCGATTCCCCTCTCACACCCTGCACGCACTTAAAACAAAATAAACAGGCGTCTCAGTCTCACGCATGTATAGGCAAAACTGTATCAGACCGGTGTAACGTTGGTAAATCTTCCATTGCACAGAATGATTTTTGTAGCACGTGCAACAAATGACAGTCAAAAGATACAATTACAGTGCTGCTATCAATTTGCTTGGTATAACCGCATTTATAGTTTTCTACAAATGCAATCAATCAAATCGGCCTCCATCACTCAACCAACGCTAACGGTAACACTAGGTCCTTATTGATATTATAAGATTAACGTAGGCCTACCTGCAGTAAAAACCAAGCATGTCCGATAAACATCCTCAGATTTATTTCAGCTTCAAGAAGAAATGGGAATTACATTTCATGTAAACATCATCCTATCCTTATTAGACGTTCTCTGCGGTAAACTAGTCCTTGTAGGAAGCGTCCATTGTTCCAACCCACTTTTAACTTCCAACAAAATTACGTCTCACTGCAACGATGCGCCATCTAGTGGACAAACGACAACTTACCGCCAATACTGGAAATGCAGCCATGATGATGATGATGAATATTTATTTTGGCTTTCTTTTTTAATTATGTATTGGCCGTTCTAATACCGATAGTATGTGGGTGCCTGTGTGTGTGTGCATGTGTATATGTGTGCACCGCCATCTACAGGCCAATGAGTGTACAGTCACTAAATGTACACCAAACCTAATTTTCTTTAGACCCCCCCATGGATGAAATTCTACGAAACTTGGCATACCCCCAGAGAATGCCAGGTCAATCATACACATAAAATTTGGTGCAGTTCTGAACATCTTAACTGAAGATAGGGGCGATTAAAGCAGAATAATATTGCATTTTCATTTTTTACCGGGGGGGTGCAAATCACAAATGAGTGATTATGGGCCAGATTGATGTGGGCCCTTGAGACCAACATACCATAAAAGATTCTTCATCCTCAGTGCCACGGATCAGGTAGTTATTTAGGAAAAACTGCTTTTTTTGTGGTTCGGGGGGCCCAGCACGGGGGGGGAGTGGCCCCCGGGGACGAAACGACATTTTTCCGTAAAAGTCTAGTGGGGCTACATACCCACCAAATTTCATGTGCCCCGGTGGTTCGGTGTCCCGGGTATCATTGACCAAAAATTCAGGAAGTAGATGACGGGGGAAAAAAAAAAAAAAAAAAAAAAAAACTTTGACAATCCCTATATGACCGCTTCGCTAGCGGCGGTCATAATAAATATATATATTTACTTCCTGTACTACTGGCAATGTTATGTTGTTTTTTTTAAATTTCATTCTTATTGACTGTATCATTTGCTTCTATACAAATAAATGGTTTATTCCTTTGGACCAAATCATTCTAAGTCATTGTGTCTGACTTCATTATTAGTTTTTAATGCACACTTTTATGTTGTTGGTGAGAAAGAGAATGTGAATTCTGTCAACATTCTGAATCCCGTTTCCTGCATTTATCACTAAATTTATCATAACTTTTGAAAGGTTAAGGATATTCCATTCCAGTTCTGTTAAATAGCCCACAACTTGCTGAACAAGTCATACACTCTATACTTTTCTCTATCTTGTAGAGAAATATGAAATTTTGACAAATTTTGGATATACATTTGGACAGGATTTCAAAGACTGTTCATTACTATATCAACATTACTATATGTATTTTACATAATTTCATATAATTAATCCTTCTGATTACAATGATATGTCTATCCCATTGATGATATGTACCGTATTTTCCGGACTACAAGTCACACTTTTTTTCATAGTTTGGCTGGCCCTGCGACTTATAGTCAGGTGCGACTCATATATGAAAAAATATATAATTGAACATGTTTTTAAATGTTAATTCATATTAACTGACATTAACCCTACATTAAACATCACTGTCTAGCTGCGAGAGAGCGCTCTCAAATGCACAAGTTCTGTGCACTTTCAGTCAGAGATTAGTGGTTGCGCTATGCCTGAAACACACGTGCATACCTAAATCCTCAAATTATGGCCAGGATTCTATTTGGGCCTCAGATTCGGACAAATAAAGGTCAGTAATAATTTTGTTTCAATTTAACTCATAAAAGACCTCTTCTTAATATTTTATATTGTTGTTTGGTTTAATATTGTTGCCAATGAAAAGTCATTGTCTTACACCATGAGTCTCCAACACATTGCTCTCAAGCTACCAGTTGTAGTCTCTTTTTTGGTTTTGGATTTTGTGAAATACATTTCTAAATAAATGCAACTTATAATCCAGTGCGACTTATATATGTTTTTTTCCTGTTCATGAGCATTTTTTGACTAATGCGACTTAAACTCCGGAGGGACTTATAGTCCGGAAAATACGGTCATCTACTCAAGAAATAAGGTTTTTTGTTTGAGGTCGTCATCCAGCTAGTCCATGGGCCAGATGAGTTGTCGGTACCACTCAAGGTGGCAATAGTTGCTTATACTTTTTGAAAAGATACATGTCTGTAGTTAACATTTTTTTATGATAACCCTTCTGGAGTCACAGTTAATGGCGGCCTTACATTGTACGATTTTGGCCTGTTTTCACAGTCGGCGACTAAATTTCCAAAGTCGGACAGAAATCATGGGAGTTGTACTGGATTCGCGGCACGCTCCCGTCAACTAGATCGTTAAGTGTAAGGTGCCAACCTTAGCGGTTTTATGTCAGCCGGAGTCAGTCCTTTTCTAGTTTTGCCGTTACGACAATATCAAACATGTTTGATATTATTGCAAGTCTTTCTAGTCGTGGCTCATGCAAATAGTGACGTGAACTATAAAAACCAATAGTGACCTCTCTC
The DNA here is from genome assembly GCF_046254945.1 of Alosa pseudoharengus. Taxonomy (NCBI): domain Eukaryota; kingdom Metazoa; phylum Chordata; class Actinopteri; order Clupeiformes; family Clupeidae; genus Alosa; species Alosa pseudoharengus. Next base: position 1,521,455 of record NW_027468881.1, read on the forward strand.
CAACACCAAACAGGAAGGGGCAAAGTATAGGCGACAGCTGTAGCCTATAATTATTTGTTATTCTTACAATATTTGTCATTTCTTATACATATTTAGTCGGCTCTTCCACGTGACAGAACAACTCTATATCGGTTAGGGATGTCACGCATGAAACAATGCTGCAGAAACACGAAAATACAACTTTGAGTTTAATAGGCTATCATTTCAGCTCCTGTTTATCTATTGCACGATGGGTAATAATTTAAAGGAATCTAGTTGCAGTCTTGTAAATAGTGACCCTGCAAGATCCCTAGTCATTGCAAAATCATAGTCTGTGACTTAAAACCTCTACTACTTGTCTTTAGATGTGAGAGGGTCTGAGACTGTAGTCTTTCAAAAATCTTTTCCAAATCTTTGCAAATCTTTCCAAAGTCTGTCAGTGTAAGGAGGGCTTTAATTAGTGTTATCAGCTGTTAAATTTTTGACGCAGGTCCCTATAGCCCTCCTTACACTGACAGACTTAGCAAAGATTTGGAAAAATGTTTGAAAGACTACAGTCTCAGACCCTCTTACATCTAATGGCGGCCTTACATTGTACGATTTTGGTCTGTTTTCACAGTCGGCGACTAAATTTCCAAAGTCGGACAGAAATCATGGGAGTTGTACTGGATTCGCGGCACGCTCCCGTCAACTAGATCGTTAAAGCTACCTTGTGTAAGAACTTCTCCCATCTAGCGGTGAAATTCTATATGACAACCAACTGAATATTACTTTCTAGCCCCTCCCATTCCGAGCGCATTTTAACTCCTACGGTGGCGGTTTCATGCCAAAGTTAACATTGCTTCCAGTACTACGACTTCGTCCGGTGTTCCTTCCAGTTATAAGGTTACTTTAGAAAACAATTACACATTGCATTTAGTTATATAGCCAGTAAACATGTTGGGTATGACCTCTATGTAAAGTGAATAGCCTAGTTTTACGTTTTCATTATTTTGGTAGGCTACTATTTCATTGCTAGCATCAGCTATCAGGTTCCCAAACGAATGCATGCTAATGTTATAGTACAGTAGATTCAGTGCTATCGTTATTCTGTATGTGCGAGATTAATAGTGTAAAGGCAATGTTTACAGCGTAGCCTACTATTTTTCTCAGTGAGCAGAGTCAGAGATCAGTCGATGCAACGGAGGTGCAAGGGAAAGGTAAAGGAAGAGGGAAAGGTAAAGAAAAGCCAAGAGCCGGTGGCAGAGGATCGATGAGACCTCCTAGGCAAAGAAAAAGTAAGACTCCAAAAGATGACGAGGAGAGACTGGAAGAACTTCAAAGACAAAGGAGAGAAGCAACGGAGGTTTGTGTTTTTAATATATTTCTCTGAACAGTATCAATGTCAATGACACCGAAATTAGCTCGGAAGCTGCACCAGGCACGTTCGTTTGCGTTGCGTCTGCTGCAGAAAAATAGACCATTCATCTAAAATTGATTTTACGCGTTGTGAACGGAACGCTTCAGTCACGCGCTTGGTGTAGCTTCCCTGCCTGTTTGTATCTCAATTGTTTGTAGCAATTTCTAGCTGTTGCCAGTCAACTGCATGATGCGAGTTGTCTCCCAGTGAAATCACGACACATAATTACGTTATGGTCTATAGAAAATGTTACACAACATTTTCACCTTTTCATTGTCCATACACATACATAGTATTCATCATTTTGTGTGAACACTTGAAAAATGACACAGAGTAGGCTACTATTACTACTACTCTGCTAACAATCTAACTTTGCTACCTAAACAAGCCTATCTGATCTTATTTCTTGTGTCTTATTTCTTCAGACTTGTGGATGGAATGAGCCTGCAAGAGCACAGGAACCTCACCACACAGTTGCTATAGTGAGGCAGCCAGGTCTGGTGTTTGATGCATCAGTGCAGACATGTCGTCCCCCCACCTGTGCCAGGGATGCCTTGGTGTAGTTGTACACACTGCAGAGACATGCCAATCGATCAGAAGAGAAAATGCTGTGGACAAAACCCTGCCACCTGTGTGAGCCTTCTGCCTCACTACACACAGCACTGCCTAGATGAAGGTTTTCTCCAGATTCACAGGCAGTACATCACAGACATCACAGCATTAGGCCATGTAAGAGAGCCAGGTGATGACAATAGAGTTCAGATATGCTACCTACAGACATTTCATTTTCTGGCAGCATGGGTCTCTAGGACAGGGTAATAGAAGAGTGATCCCAAGCTGTGTGTGTAGGATAAGGGATAAATTCCCTGACCCTCAGGGACATCTCTGGAATTTATATCACCTTCCTATAATGTTGTAATGTTGTGTTATTGTAAATAGTTTTGTATTAGTGTTCTTGTACTGCCTGTTCCTTTTAAAACTGTATTTAATTTATTTTACACCGGTACATCGCTATATTTTGCTTTCATGAAAATAAAAACTTTTAGAATTGATAAGAGACTGTTCATGCTGTACCTCATACATTACATCCACAAACTTATAATTAAAAAAGGAGTTGTGGTAATTTACCATTTTGAAACACCAAATGACAGTAACATGGTCAACAATGTTATTTGCAATATATTTATTTACAGAAATTAACAAATTATGGTATTTACACATGAACCCTTCCTTTTTGTATGGTGCCTTTGAAGCAACATGGGCCATCATTCTAAATTTGCAGTCTCCTGGAAAGCTGATCCTGTGGAAGACATGCAGTGTCGTTAGACATACACGCCATTTTATATAGTTCAACATATTGTTACTAATCTGTATAGTGCTATTTTGCCTAGACTGAGTTACAGGCAAGGTTACAATGAAGGCATGCACGTGCATCACATAACAAGACCATTGAATTTCGTCCACATCCTCCTCCACGATGCTCATGTCATGTAGGCTTTGTAAAAAATATATATAAATGCTTATATCATGAAAATATACAATAGAGAATGTCATCGGGTATAGACATTATGAGCATTGATGGGTTACCTCTGTTCAAGGTTCTCAATTTCAGGGGCTTCTGCAATTGCGCCAAGATGCTCATCTGAAATGAATAAGCAGAGCGTTTCACAACATATAACAGTACATAAAATGGTAAACACCAAGATATTAAAAATATACTTTCAGTTATTATCAAACAACAATCACATAGAATCAACAATTGTTTTCATGCAGTGAAAAAAGTTCAGACAATTTAGTAGGCTACGTCTACAATTAATAAGACTACAGGACAGGCCTCAGGATGTGAACGTCACCCTTGGAATTGGCTACACTAGCATTATCAGATTAGGATATATTTAGGCTACAAAGCAAAAGCAATGAAAAATAACTACAATTTAGTGCCCTTTGCCTGTGATCCGTCATAGCAGATTTATGTTACAATCCTTTTTCATCGACGCGAGGAAAAGTATCCCAGACGTCATTCTAGCGTTATGGACAACCATGCTATACTAAGCCAAGCAACTATAAAACTTCGAATTTACACCATAGACTGTATGTTTACACGAATAGGCCAAATTACCTGTCGAGGAGAAAGCAGGCAATTTCGGCGTCCCTTTTAAAATCCTTGCTCCGTACGAGCTCTTTCCATCTTAAAAAAGCCACTCCAATATTGACTTTGGTCTGTTGTTTTTCCGGTCGCGTTGGCGTTTTAATTCTCTTTTTCGCTTCCTTGGCGACTCCTTTTCATGTCCTCGAGAATAGTTGTAATCCTCCATTTTCAACAGACTTTCAAATCTGCCGGCAGTCGCGAGTAGACTGATCATGCAATGAGTGTTGCCTACAAGCGCGAAAGGCGGAGCTGAATTTCCAGGAATGTCCCTCGTTGGCGAATGTATTTCAAAGATGGAGGCGCAACATGGATTCAGCCATTTGCGCGACTCGCGCGTATGTATTTGGAATAGCAGATTCTACACTTACGAGAATACTTTGATTAGTAAGTGGAAATAATTACACATGAATGAGCACATATTTTTGAAAGAACAAATGGGTTTTTGCTAAGAATTAACTCAAAAAAGTACACAATGTAGCTTTAAGTGTAAGGTGCCAACCTTAGCGGTTTTATGTCAGCCGGAGTCAGTCCTTTTCTAGTTTTGCCGTTACGACAATATCAAACATGTTTGATATTATTGCAAGTCTTTCTAGTCGTGGCTCATGCAAATAGTGACGTGAACTATAAAAACCAATAGTGACCTCTCTCCAACACCAAACAGGAAGGGGCAAAGTAGGCGACAGCTGTAGCCTATATGATTATTTGTTCTTCTTATAATATTTGTCATTTCTTATACATATTTAGTCGGCTCTTCCATGTGACAGAACGACTCTATATCGGTTAGGGATGTCACGCATGAAACAATGCTGCAGAAACACGAAAATACGACTTTGAGTTTAGTATGCTAAATAGTGACCCTGCAAGATCCCTAGTCATTGCATAATCATAGTCTGTGACTTAAAACTCTACTACTTGTCTTTAGATGTGAGAGGGTCTGAGACTGTAGTCTTTCAAAAATCTTTCCAAAGGAGGGCTTAAAGACAAGTAATAGAGTTGTTGAGTCACAGACTAGTCACAGACTATGATTTTGCAACAACTAGGGATCATGCAGGGTCACTATTTACAAGACTGCTACTAGATTCCTTTAAATTATTTCCATCGTGCACTACATATCAACAGGAACTCATATGATAGCCTACTCATGTCAAAGTAATTTTTTCGTGTTTCTGCAGCATTGTTTCATGTGTGACATCCCTAACAGATATAGAGTTGTTCTGTGGAATAGCCGACTAATAATTTATAAGAAATGAAATAACAAATAAATCATATAGGCTACAGCTGTCGCCTACTTTGCTCCTTCCTGTTTGGTGTTGGAGAGAGGTCACTATTGGTTTTTATATTGTTCACGTCACTATTTGCCTGAGCCACAACTAAAAAGACTTGCTATAATATCAAAGATGTTTGATATTGTCATAATGGCAAAACTAGAAAAAGACTGACTTTGACTGACTTAAAACCGCTAAAATTGGCACCTTTAACTTAACGATCTAGTTGACGGGAGCGCGTCGCGATTCCAGTACAACTCCCATGACTTTGGAAATTTAGTCGCCGACTGTAAAAACAGACCAAAATCATACAATGTAATGCCGCCATATCTTGTTATTGACCTTTGTTAAAGACATATTTGCATATTTGATTTTTATTATGTTTGGTATCATTTTAAAGAGGACAATCTGAGCTTTCATTCAAGTCCTTTTGTGAACACTTTGGCCAAATACAGCTGACTCCAGCTCTTCAAACGTTTAATCACACAAATTTCTGGCCATTTCCGCCTAAATCGTCTTTTTTCTTTTAATCCTGTGGCATCAGCATCAGGGAGTGGATGTGGTCTTCAGACCGAGCCGCACAAATGATACTTGTCAGATTCAAAATTTGGGTCAAAATTTGTCCGACAATTGTTTTCTAATAGATGTAACATGTTTGAAGTTACTTTACACAGACTTTAATTTATTTTTACCACATCACAATCAAGCATGCAACATATAATACACCTTTATCACCTAATGTATTCAATTGATGTAAACAATATTTAATCTTTCTATCTTTGGTAAATCACCAACCAAATACACAGGATGTTTAAATGGAACTTAGTACCTAATGGAAGAGAGGATGAATCCGGGACAGATGATGTGCATGCGGTTGGCTCCACTGAAGTAGTCTGAGGAGGGCAGATAGGTTTTGAGGGCACTAGTCCTTTGCTGTCAGTCAAAGGGCTGTACACTTTGGAATTATCCTCTGGGCATAAGAAAACATCTACAGGGCCTCTGGCACTTTTCAAGGCGATCTGGTATCCCTGCAGTCATTAATTAAAATGATAAGTGACTCAATACAAAGAAAAGATCAATGTTAAAATTGAAAAAATAAATGCTTGTGTGTGATGATTTAAATGCAAACTCTGGTCTAACTATATTGGGTCTATATTGGGATGATAAGGAGTGTAAATGTTCGTTTGGGGCCTAAACGATGTCAGTCAGTGCAGTTTTGAATCAGATTGGAATATGCATTTAAACTCAAAAGCATAGTCTTCAGGGGCAACTTTGCTACGTCAAAGTAAATTGCTCTTTCAAGCCATTAACTAGGCTCCAAAAAATCATTACATGTCTGCTACTGTGGAAAGGGTCTCTGCAGACAGACTGAAGTATTTTTATCTTTGTAACTGGAAAGGGTATTAAAAATACCCTACTGGTTAGTGCTTCGGACATGTAACCGGAGGGTTGACGGTTCGAACCAACCAGTAGGCACGGTTGAAGTGCCCTTGAGCAAGGCACCTAACCCCTCACCGCTCCCCGAGCGCCGCTGTTGTTGGAGGCAGCTCACTGCGCCAGGATTAGTGTGTGCTTCACCTCACTGTGTGCTCACTGTGTACTGAGTGTGTTTCACTACTTCACGGATTGGGATAAATGCCAAATTTCCCTCACAGGATCAAAAGAGTATACTTATACTTATAAATATTGTGCAGTCAGTGTATTTATTACCTTGCTTTTCTTCAGGTCGTCACCATCTTGTAAGGAGTCTCTGTTCAAGTTGTATATCAAACTCTCCTTCTTGTGTGTCCAGTAGCTTGTTATTTAATTTGTACTGACTTTCTCCACACAAGATGGCAACGACCGGAAGAAGAGTTAGGTACTAGACTGACTGCACAGTCAGTCATTTTTATACATTTTCATTTTAATTACAAAGGTAGAAATACTTCAGTTTGATTGCAGAGACCTTCTCCATAGTAGCATATACATTAAACTATTGAGTCTAGTTAATGGTTTTGAAGTTAACCCCTTGCTATATGCTATATGCTATCAATCAGTGCAGTTTTGACTACGAACACAATATACATTAACAACTGAATGTCATTTTCATCCTAAAAATGTACACTTGTCTTCCACAATTAGACCCTAGGTTGTTGTTAGACCAGAGTTTTCCTTTAACCCCTCCAGTTCACTTCTCTGAATCATTGCACATTAAGATTTCTCATGGGGCCGTAATCATAAAGAATTTTAAGGCTAAAAGTAGCTCCTAACTGGTGAATTTAGGAGGAACTCCTAAAAATAATGGGCATGTCACTTGTAACGTTAGAATTCCTAATTTCTTCACTAAGAGTAATTCTTGAAGCATTGTAACCCTAAAAGTAGTCTGGGACAGCTTAGAGGAAGCCGAGAGGACTCCTAACTCATTAAGACCTATTCACAAACAATCCTAAGCCGCTTTTTGTGGCATTTTACGATGCAATGTTTTGAAATACACATGCAGTTACAGGAGTTCTCAATCACAAGGTAATAATTGTGCATTGTAACTAAGGGATGCAATAACGCCACCAACAACAACTAAAACCATTCATTGCATGTAAACTAATGTTACATTTCGTTGTAAATCAAATTAAATTGTTTCTCCTCTTTGCAAACATACGTGTCTTCATACAGATTAATTTCAAACATGTTGCAAAGCTACTGCATCAATCTACAGTGTAAATCATTATGCAACTAGGCTATTTGCTTTGTCTTACTTTTTATTCATTTATGCTATTTATTCATAATAGCAACGGAGCTCTTATTTTATCTTAGGAGTTGTCATTTTTTCTTCTGAATGGGTTTTAAAAGAAAACTCCTGGCTAAAAACTTTTAGTGCGGTTTAGAGTACTCCTAGCGGTAAGATCAAATGCTTTGTGAATGCGGCCCCTCACTGGGTTCAGAAACAACCTTACCTCACTAGGTTCAGAAACATGCAGCTTTGTTTCAGGGGGTGCTTTGATAACCATGACCAGCTGGTCGGCAGGATTCACTACCATGCGTACGTCTTGGCACATAACATAGCCGAGCTTAGTAAAGAATTAAAGAATTCAACATAAAGCATGAAGTAACACTGACATGGGTTTAAAAGTGATACAGACATTTTACCCATACTTTATACATCAGCACACTTGGGACTTGGGAACAAAACCAAGGGCTGCTTAATCTTCTCCAGAAAATTATCTGTATGCAAAGAACCGCTGTCAAAAAAATAAAAATCATGTCATTCGGATGTGTTTTGAGAAAATTCGATTTTACCGTTTTTAGTCTCGTTAGCGTGAAAGTGAGAAGGGCATATTATTTCGCCGCTACAAAACGCTATTTTTATACCTCTTCTACAGTTCCAAACAACATTACACTTACGTGGTAGTGAGTAGAGGGTCCCTAAAGCCAAACCGAAGTATCCCGAGGTCTTTATGTGGTCGGATAGAGAGTCCAGAATGAATTTCATCAAGCCAGTACCTTTCCGGAAATGTTGCCATCTTTGCTTCCATCTTTAGGGGAAAGTCCGTAGGAGTCGATTGCCAAGTGTGGAGTAACACGCTCTGGAAATTCACAATTTCGTTGCCGTTTAAAAAAAAAAAAAAGGAGTTGTGTACAAGTGAGGGGGGAGAGAGTTCTGGGGCTGGGTGATATTGTTTAGTAGGGAGAACAGTGGCTTAGAGTTGCCTTTGTTGGTAGTGATTATACTGGAAAAATAGTGGGTTTTGGTGCTGGCAATGGAGTCCTTGTAACATAAGATATGGTTATTGTACATTTCTTTGTGAATAGTGAGACCAGTTTTTCTATGGAGATGTTCAAGTTGCCGACCTTTGGCTTTCATGAGACGAAGATCGGGGGTGAACCAAGGGGCGGAGACAGAAACGGAAACAGATCTGGTTTTTAGTGGAGCAAGGGAATCAAGAATATTATGGAGACCAGTGTTGTAATGAGAAACCAGCGTGTCCGGAGTGGATAGATTGTGGGTGTCAAGGAGGCAGGAGGCGTGTATGCTTGAGGTGAGAGTGGCAAGGTTGATATTATTTATATTCCGAAAAGAAATGAGGCGTGTTTTTTTAGAGATGGAGAGGGTGAGTTTCACTGTAAATGAGAGGAGCAAGTGGTCAGTTATAGGGAGTTCATCAGCTGTAAGGTCAAGAGGGGTGACACCAGAGCAGCAGATTAAATCCAGGATGTGACCTTTGGAGTGTGTGGGAAAAGTGGTATGTTGCTGACAACCAAAACTCTCTAAACAGGAAATAAAGTCTTTGGTGAGAGGCAGATTGATATTGTCCATGTGGATGTTGAAATCTCCCAGAAGTATTATGTTTGGTGAGAGAGAGGATAAATGGGTGAGGAAAGCAGCAAAGTCATTTAAAAATTCACTATTCGGTTTAGGGGGGCGATAGACAGTAACAATAATGGTTGGAGTGGGACCAGACAGCAGATTCAAATGAGCTGGAGACCGGCGCCGACACCGGCACGACTTTCCACTTCTCGCGGAAGATCATTGCGAGACCTCCTACCCGGCTGGAGCCGCGGGGTTGACAGTAGAGATGCGCGGTTCGCGGTTACAGCCGCGGACTCCGCGGTTAAACCACGGATCGGGCGGATGACGTGAAGAAATATAATATTTTAATTAAATTCGGGCGGGTGGCGGTTCAACCAATCAAATGAAAAAAATATAGCCTATACATTGTTAAATTGTGTTACCTACATCCGAAAAATACACTTTGAAATCGTCAAATTTTCATCAGGCATTTTGGCCTAGTTGCTTCTATGCATGCTGCTTTGTTTATCTATCAGAGACGGTGTTGCGGAATTGGTGTATTCCGATGTTTCACTGAGCAACCCCTCACGCACGCGCACACACACACACACACACACACACACACACACACACTAAAGGTAACAAAGTTTAAATTAAGTAGCCTATCGTTGCCTACCAGCATGTTTTCCTCTCCATTGTGCAATAAGAAAGTAGAATAGGCTACAGTGCAAGTTGACCGATGATTCATCTCTCATGTCGCGTTGGTAGGCCACTAAGCAAATCTGCAACCTATGAGCCCAGCTGCCAGTATTAGAGGTGGCCTAAACATCTCGTAGAAGAGACTGACTGGGTTATTTTGTTTCGATATTATATATAAAACACATAGTCATTGTAGCCTACCATTCAGGGAATAGGCATGTAAAATGGATACAGATTATGGAGTGATATGACTCAGAACTGACATCTGGCAATGGCAGTGCGAGATGTTCAGAACGTAAGAGCTAAAACTTCTACAAGCTCAGTAACATCCACAGCGGAAAAAAGAAGGTAAGAAAAATAGTCGGAAAACTTAGATGTGTAAGGCAAGCAAGCAAGTTTGGCGGTTGTTACTAAAAATGTGAACATGCACGTTGCACTGCTGTGCGGTGGACTTTCGGAATGAATAGAGTCGGCGTTTCTTTAATATCGAAAAAGACGCGCTATCTTCCCATGCAGTCAAAATGAATGGGAGTCTTCTTCAGAACAGGCTTGTCATAGTGTCACCCTGACATGACAGTGCGTAAAGTAGCCTATAATGTGAATGACTTGTTATTTTATTAAGGATTTCTTTCTTTTTGCAAAAAATAAAGTAGGCCTACAATAGGCATTAATTAGTAGGCTAAATAGCAGCATGTTGAAATGATGTGCCAAATTGCGTTTTTTATTACAATGATAAAATTGTAGGCTACAGGCCGATGTGCATTTTATTTGGAGACTTTTGCGAGACAGAGACCTAGTTTGCTGCTGATATTCTGGGGATAGGCTACAACATAGCCAATGTAGGACTTTAGCCTTTTAATATATTTGCTGCATTGGATCAGTCTTTCTAGAACAGGCAAGAGCTTTCTAGCCTCATGTCAGCAGCACCGCATCACCCATATACATTAAAACAACCAGCGGATGGCGGGCGGGTGCGGTTTTGAAAATTGGTCAAAAAACGTTGGTGCGGATGGATGGCGGATGGATGATAAGTTTTGCTATGCGGTTACGGTTGAAATAATAGCCCATCCGCGCATCTCTAGTTGACGGGTGTAAACAAACCCGCTAGGAGTGGAATCGTTCAGCTGAGAAAAGTCATTGGGCTGTTGCCATGTCTCGGTTAAACAGAGAAAGTCTAGCTTACGGTCGGCAATGAGGTCCTGGATGAGATGTCCCTTGCCTGTCAGTGAGCGGATGTTGAGCAGAGCGAAGTTCAGTGAAGTGTTGTCACAGCTGGTGGTGGTGCGAGCCGACCGAGCTAGGCGGGCTAACACGTGGTCGACAGCCCGGCTGGTGGAGTGTGGAGGGCGACGAGAGCTGGACCAGATGGACTTTATTGCTGTTGAGCTGTTGTGGTTGAAATGCCGGCGGGACCCTCGGTGGATATATCTCCGGCGGGGCTGGAAGACGATGTCCGGGTGAAGGTGGAGAGCCTCCGGCGCAGGTCCAGGCAGGTGATAGCGCAGCTGGAACAGGTCAGTGGCCGAGTACTGAAGCAAACCCGTCACTAGCAGGTGAACAGGCAGTAGAAAGAGCCAGGCACAAACAAACAAGATGTATGTCCTACCGGCCAACATTGTGTATGAGGACTTAGGCAGTATCGACGGCCAGGTAACGCCAGGTAAGGCTCAACCCGGAACAGAACAGGTGAGCAAACAGTGAAGGCTCACACAAACGGTAGTGCCGACAGATCGTGGAGGTATTCCAAATGAAGGCAATTACACTCCCCGATTAGGTCGTGGAACCGAAAATGACTTAAAAAGTTAAAAGGTTACCGGCGAGCAGCGGCAGCTAGTTGCGCCAGCGTTCACTCGTCGGCCATCAATGTATGGAAGCCAATTGGGAAAGCCGAGTGGAAATCGAATGAAAACAGGCCTTGTGGGTTATGTACAAATTGAAGCACCTTCTGGAGGTTTGGCTTTGTAAAATCTTCAGGCAAAGTGTCCATTTCTGGCCTGAAAATGACTTCAGGCAAAGTGTCCATTTCTGTCCAAGTAATAAAGGAGGGCTGTCAAAATAACACGTTCATTTTGATTTATTAATTACAGAAAGAATAATGAGTTAAAAAAAACGAACGTTGGTTAATCTCAGTTTGTAGTGACATTTGACCTAGTGCAGTCTGGCTACAGTGACTGAAGGAGGCAGATGAGAAAGCACTGCTTGGTCCTGTGAATGAAGACTATGGGCCCCATCATGACAGTCAAAAGTGCATCGTCACTCGTCAAAAGCTTATTCAAATTTAGTAGGATGTGTCCAGTCCACATTGGGAGGGTTTTCGTTATCAAACGTCGAGCGCATGGCGTAACAAGGTGTTCCTAGGTTTTTTAGACTACGTTTACACGAAGCAGGGTATTTTCCTAAACAAATATCTGGCCATCTACGTTTGCAAATAAAACTGCATTTACACGAGACCGTTTTTTTTAAAAATGTGTTTACACGAACCCGTGTACATACATGCAGTCATGAGCACGCCAAACCACAGTGGCAGTCTAACGATAAGCTCAAGCTCACATTAACCAATCAGAACCCTGAAAAGTCGCACGTGAGAACATGTAAATGTAAACATTGGTCGCACATTTGGTGTACTTCTGTCGCATACTGTGACGTTGGCTGGCCAAAACTCTGTTTACAACCAAACGCATAAACGAAGTTTTCCCAAAAAATCACTTTGGCCGGAGTTTTTTTGGATAACCGTTTTACGGGGCGAATTCTCCGTTTGCGTCTAAATGAAAGGCTCAAACGTAGGGAAATGTCTTCGTTTATAAAAATACACATGCTCGTGTAAACGGGGTCTTAATCAGCCATGGATGTGTTTGGGGCGTAACATTTAAACCAATGAGAATGACATCTGTCATTCCCTTTAACAGCGCAAAGCGCAATGTCATATAAATGCATCGGTATTTTGACATTCAACGGCGCATTTGAAGGAGGCTGCTTGCGAGACCGTATGGAATAGTCATTTACACTTAACCATGCATTACTAAAACCTAGCATAGCCTTCACGCATTTGCACTCGTCTATTATTTGAACTCATTGGCAAAGTGAAACTAACTTCACCGTGGTGTCAGTCAACGACAAGACAGTTATATGCAGTAACTTACTTTCACTATTGACTAACAATGGTTTACCATCGAAAACATAGGCTGGAAAAAGCAACACTTTCACTAATATTGCTGAAATGACTGAATAAAACATCCTCCAGAGGAGTTGCTTATATCTCGTGCGTTTTCAGCTGTGCTCCATACGTGTCTCTCGCCTCTCCCCTAATCACTTTTAACTGTCATTACCAATTTGCAAATGCATTGTGATATGTATTTCGTAATATCTTTATTCTAATTATGTTTCCCATTGTAATGCATGGACGTGCGCTGGTGTTCGTTCATGGATGATAGAAGGATGGTGCGTGCACCCGCCAATATGACTGTTGACAATGCGCTCTTAAAATAACATATAAACAACTCGCCATAGACTTCTGACCAGGTGTTGTGATATCATGAGAGGCTACAAGGTTCTCAGCGGGACAGTTCAAGCAGTGCCAGGACACCAGGTTAGAATGCAATGAAGGATTTTAATAAAGGTCTTGGGAATTAACAGAAACAGTATTCCAAACTCAAAAGGGTAACTAAGGATACGGTCGATCTTCAACTTAAACAATGTATCTTCCACAGGGAAATAATAATCCCGATTCCCTCGGGTAAGTGTCCTCGCGAAAACAGTCTTTAGCCTTACTTTAGCGCTGCAGCCCGTGGCCAACCCAGCGGTAAGTCCTTCAGTCTCTCGGTAAGTATTCCAATCTTCAGGTAAGTATTCCAATCTTCAGGCAAGTATTCCAATCTTCAGGCAAGTATTCCAATCTTCAGGCAAGTATTCCAATCTTCAGGCAAGTATTCAAGTATTCCAATCTTCAGGTAAGTATCCCAATGTTCCGGTAAGTATTCCAATGTTCAGATACTCCACTTTGACGGTCTGTACCTCTCGGGAGAGCACAACTTGGAGCTTGTCTCCCAAACCCCACTCTGCCACTAACCGTGTCTCTGAGCCTTAAAAAGCCTTTCAGCTCATCAGGCTCTGATCAGCGTCAGGCGTGTTGGGATATCGTACATTGAGTGGTGGAGTTTCCAACTCTACCAGCAGATGGAGCCAAAGCTGTCTGTGACTGCAGCCATCTCACGGGAATGTAGCGCCCCTCCAGGACGCAGCCTCTCGTGACATCACACACCCCCCCCCTCGAGACCAACGTCCTCGTCAGGGTGAAGGAGGCGAAGAAGGCGTCGCGCCGCGAGAGGGCATCCGCATTGCCATGGCGCTTGCCGGCCCTGTGGACCACAGAAAAGTTAAATGCTTGTAAGCTCAAAAACCATCTGGTAACCCTACTATTAGTTTCCCGGTTCCGGGCCATCCACTGCAGAGGGGCATGATCAGACACCACCGTAAACCGCCGTCCCAGAAGGTAGAACCGCAGGGATTCCAGGGCCCAGGTTACAGCGAGACATTCCTTCTCAACAGTGGAATAGTTCTTCTCTCTTGGAAGTAGCTTCCTGCTTAGGTAGAGAATGGGATGTTCCTCACCGCCATGTGCCTGGGCGAGTACCGCACCCAGACCCACCTCTGAAGCATCCGCCTGGACAGTAAACTCCTTCTTGAAGTCCGGCGCCACCAGGATCGGACTGGAACACAGGGCTTGCTTCAGGTTGACGAAGGCTGCCCCCGCCTCGGGATTCCACCTCACCAGTCGTGAGTGGCGTTTGGTTGTCAGCTCTGTTAGAGGTGCAGCAATGGTAGCAAAATTTGTAATAAAGCGTCTGTAGTAGCCAGCTAGGCCCAAAAATGACCTCACCTGTTTCTTAGTGATGGGTTGTGGCCAGTCCTGTATGGCCCGCAACTTGGCTTCCTGAGGCTTGACCAACCCCCGCCCAATGGTGTACCCCAGGTAGTTTGTCTCGCTGAAGGCCAGCCTACACTTCTTTGGATTTGTTGTGAGCCCTGCTTCCCTGAGTGAATCAATCACAGCTTGCACTCGGGGTAAGTGGCTGGCCCAATCTGGACTTTGTATGACCACATCATCCAAATATGCCGCTGCGTACCTCTTGTGGGGAGCGAGGACCCGATCCATCAAGCGCTGGAACGTGGCAGGCGCTCCGTGGAGACCAAACGGGAGCCGGGTATACTGGTAGAGGCCCTCTGGTGTGGCAAAGGCAGTCTTCTCCTTCGACGCCAGGGTCATGGGCACCTGCCAGTAGCCTTTTGTGAGGTCAAGGGTGGTTAGGAAGCGAGCATGCCCCAAGGAGTCTATCAAGTCATCGACCCGAGGCATAGGGTATGCATCAAACTCAGACACTTCATTTAACTTCTGATAATCATTACAAAATCGTATCGACCCATCTGGTTTGGGAACCAGTACAATGAGACTTGCCCAGGCACTTTGGGACTCTTCGATTACTCCCAGCTCCAGCATCTTCCTTACCTCCTCCTGAATAGCCATTTTACGAGCCTCCGGCACGCGGTAAGGGCGCTGGTTTACCGTTTGGCCAGGCATGGTGCGGATCTCGTGTTGGACCACCTCTGTGTGCCCAGGAAGGGAGGAGAAGACATCTCGGTTGCGGTCCACCAACTCCAGGGCCATCTGCCGTTGATGTGGGGACCGGCTTGGACCCACCTGAACCTTTTCTCTCGCCGGTTCCTTGGACTCTGTGGGGGGTAGACAGCTGAACAACACCTCCCTGGCGTGCCACTTCTTTAAAAGGTTAACATGATAAATCTGTTCAGGTTTTCTTTTATCAGGTTGCCTCACCTTGTAGTTTACCTCTCCCACCCGTTCAATGACCTCATATGGCCCTTGCCAGGTTGCCAGGAACTTGCACTCAACGGTTGGCACCAGGACCAGCACTCTGTCCCCCGGCTTAAACTCTCTGGGCTGAGCAGATCTGTTGTAGGAGGCTTGCTGTTGCCGTTGAACGGTCTCCATGTGTTCACGCATCATGGGATAGATGGCCTTCATTCTCTCCCTCATGGCCCCGACATGCTCGATCAGGGTCCGCTGTCGACACGGTTGCTCCACGGTTCTCAGCTGTTTGATTTTCAGCAGAGCACAGAGTTCCTTCATCACCCTGGACATGAATGGACTCCCTTGGTCTGTCAATATCTCCTTCGGAAGCCCCAGACTAGTTGAGAGAAGGAACAACTCCTTGGCGATTTGTCTGGACGTAGCCTTCCTCAGCGGGATGGCCTCAGGATATCGGGTTGCATAGTCCAGGATGACCAGAATGTACTGATGTCCCCTGGAACTTTTCGGTAAGGGTCCAACGATGTCCAGTCCAATCCTCTCAAACGGGGTTTCGATGATGGGCAAGGGAATGAGCGGGTTTCTATATATGGGCTTTGGTGCCACCCGCTGACACTCAGGGCAACCACGACAGTAGTTCTCTATCTCTTTGTGTACTCCTGGCCAAAAGAAGCGTTGCAAGATTCTTTCTTTCGTCTTCTCTACCCCTAGGTGGGCCCCTAGCGGGTGTGTGTGTGCTAGGTTGAGTACGGTGGCCCGGTGGGGCTGTGGTACGAGGAGCTGTTCACGCACTTCACCATTTTTCTGTACTACCTGATACACTAACCCCCGGCTTACTGCAAAATGGGGGTAGGTAGGGCTTGTCCTATCCCCTAGCACCACTCCCTCTATCACCTGCACATTTCTTAAAGAATTTGCAAGAGTGGGATCTTGCAACTGGGCTGTACTATACTGGCCTGTGAGAGAGGGAAGCTCTTTGGTGCCTTGGATGTCTTCCTCACTGGAAATGGGAGCACTTTCTGGGGCCATGTTCTCATCCGCCGTGTCTGGACCAGTCTCTGAACCAGCCTGGGCACCTGCCATCCCTGCAAGAGCACAGGCTGGAGTGAGTGGTTCTGAAGGTTGCACTTGCATATTCTCCGGATAAGTCTTACCTCTCCGCTTCTGAGGTACTCGGATCAGCCTCTCCTGAGTCTCCCTCCACAGTGGGTGAAAGGCTGGGCAGTCTCGTCCAATTAGGACAGGAATGGGTAGGGAATCAACCACACCCGCCGTCGTGAGCATGGTTCCTCTGGTGGTGGTCATTGTGAGTTCAGTGGTGGGGTAGTCTCTGGTGTCTCCATGGACACAGGAAACCGGGAGGACTTTCCCTGGGGTCAGACACCATGAACCCACCAGATCCTTACGCACCAGGGTGACCCGGCTACCGGAATCTAGTAAGGCTTCCACATCCTGGTGATTTACAGTCACCGGGCAGGTGGGGGGTCGTTCTGGGGCGCCATCTACGACTCCCACGAGCGAAGCAAAAAGGTGGGCGGGTGGTGAGCTGTAGGACTCAGCAGTGGGTATAGGCTCATCTGCCGGTTTCCCACACTGCCAGGAGATGTGTCCCATCTCCCCACACCGGTAACACTGTCGGGTTTCACTCTCCCGGCGTACTCCGCCTGGTGCCGGCTGGTTTCTGGTTCCCCCTGGAGACTGGACAGCTCCTGTAAAGGCTGGATTGGAAACCTTGGGGCTCTTAGGACGGGCTTCCCCCGTCTGTGGCAGGGACGCACTCCGGGTCTCCTTTCTGGAAGCCCGAAGCATCTCTGTTGTGGCCTGGTACCTTTCCACAGCTTCCACGGTTAGATCAGCTGTTGTCAAGGCCTGTTGACTGATGAGCCGTTTCGCCTCATACGGCAGGGCCCATAAGTAATGATCCACCACAACGGCCTCCACCACTGCGGCTGCCGTACTCTTCTCCGGTTCCAGCCATTTCCGCGTGATCCGGACAAGTTCGTGCATCTGTGCACGAGGAGGCTGGTCTGGGTGAAAGGTCCAGCTGTGGAAACGCTGGGCCATGCCAAACTTGGTGAGCTCACTTCTGCTGAGGATCTCAGTCTTCAGCGCATCATAGTCAGTCGCCCCGTCAGGGGCCAGGTCCCGGACAGCATTCAGCGATTCCCCCGATAGAAAGGGGGCTAACAGTCCAACCCACTGTACCTTGGGCCACGCTTCCCTAGTGGCTGTAGCTTCAAAGGCGTGCAGGTAGGCCTCAACGTCATCGGTGGTCCCCATCTTGGATATAAAATCACCCGCTCTTATTGGGCGGACATTACGGATGGCCAATTGTTTCTGCAATTGCAGTTCCTCTGTCTTCAGAAGATTGGCTCTCTTTTGCTCCTCCAAGAGAGCCACGTTCGCTTGCGTCTGGGCTTGCTGGCCAGCCACCAGGGCTTGCAAAATTGCCTCCATTTTGTTTTGTGGGGGGCCTACAGCCAATTTGGAAAATTGGGGGATCAAATGTTAAGTGTCCTCCTCTGACATGCACTATTAGTCCTTGAACTATGCCCGCATTCTCCACCATATGTGATATCATGAGAGGCTACAAGGTTCTCAGCGGGACAGTTCAAGCAGTGCCAGGACACCAGGTTAGAATGCAATGAAGGATTTTAATAAAGGTCTTGGGAATTAACAGAAACAGTATTCCAAACTCAAAAGGGTAACAAAGGATACGGTCGATCTTCAACTTAAACAATGTCTCTTCCACAGGGAAATAATAATCCCGATTCCCTCGGGTAAGTGTCCTCGCGAAAACAGTCTTTAGCCTTACTTTAGCGCTGCAGCCTGTGGCCAACCCAGCGGTAAGTCCTTCAATCTCTCGGTAAGTATTCCAATCTTCAGGTAAGTATTCCAATCTTCAGGCAAGTATTCCAATCTTCAGTCAAGTATTCCAATCTTCAGGCAAGTATTCCAATGTTCCGGTAAGTATTCCAATGTTCAGATACTCCACTTTGACGGTCTGTACCTCTCGGGAGAGCACAACTTGGAGCTTGTCTCCCAAACCCCACTCTGCCACTAACCGTGTCTCTGAGCCTTAAAAAGCCTTTCAGCTCATCAGGCTCTGATCAGCGTCAGGCGTGTTGGGATATCATACATTGAGTGGTGGAGTTTCCAACTCTACCAGCAGATGGAGCCAAAGCTGTCTGTGACTGCAGCCATCTCACGAGAATGTAGCGCCCCTCCAGGACGCAGCCTCTCGTGACATCACAGTGTACAATAGCTAACTCCCTTACTAAATCGAGTGCATTTTCTTCACACGTTTCTGCAAAACAAAATCTCTTCACAAGTAGTAGTAGTAGTTGAAGGTGGTTACATTTATTTCCATTCCAATAACTTAAAACATTACATTTCCGTTCGTACTTGTACGCTGCTTTTCTTTGTCTCGTTTTTCCTACTGTTTAGTTTCATCTTTTTTTACTCAACTACTGAACTGAACTGCTCTATTTCTTATCCTGGACTGCCAGCTACTACTGCCAAAATAAGTTAAAATCATGGGGGGTACAGCACAAGTCATTGACAGTGAGTGGAAACTTTAGTCATTTGCACTTATGCTAAAAATCTGACACCAGGCACTATGCTGATGAACTTATAATACAAGAGAGAGATGTTGAACTTTAAAGTCTACAGTGTTGGTTTGGCTCTTCATTGATTCACTCATCTGGCAAAATTGTTTTTAAAATATGTTCATAGCAAAAAATGGATGCATGCAATTACTTTAGATTAATTAATTAGATTATTTTTTAATTGCTTGACAACCCTATAATAAAGACAAAGTTTTTAAAATGAGAGATGGCCAAGTGGGGAGAGTTCTCTCCGCTCAAAAATTGGAATAATCAACAATCAATCAATAATCAATAAGCATGTGGTGAGTGCGCAGAAAGAGTGGTTAAGTTGTCTGACGCAAGCAGTCTGGTGAGCGTGCAAACAGAATGTTCATCCCTGGGTGAGATCAGCGACCTGTGGCTAAGTTGTTCAACATAAGCACATTTAATTTCAATGGCTGTGGTAGCCTACCCCTGAAATCCAGAGTTCTTGTGAGAGCACAATTTGAATTTGCTCAGCGGGTGACTCTGGCGATGAGTAATGATGCTCATTACCTATACCCATGGAGCCGAGCTGCACCAATCACATCGGTGTATCGGATATAGGCAGGCCAGAGGCTAGCCAAACAGCTGACGACAGCGCTGCAACATCGAAGTCTGGAATCAGTCAGTAAACATCGGTCGTAGTGTTCTCCAATTGCATACAGTAATATTTATGCATGCTTGGTTAATGCATGCTTGGTGCCACCCCTCGAGTTGGGCCATTTTCATTACTCATAGCCAGACCTTTAATCTTTCGGATTTAGGTATGGATTTTCCAGGCTAGTGGTAGCCTGCTGACACTGAATTTAAGCAATCTAGTCAATGATGTTACACATGCAGTACATAGACAATGGCACATCACACTAGTCAATCTTTAGCAAGTAGTGGCAGATCAGCTGGCGCAGGAGAATTCTCACATGCGAGAGAGGCTGAAAGCACAGAGCAGACTACATATGTGACCCTGCAAGGCGAAACCAGTCGCTTTGGTAAAATGTACAAAATTAAGTTATTGTGCTCACATGAACGGCCATTAACCACGGGTGCGTCGCAGGAGATTTTATTTGGGTCGCCAGCACAATTTATGTTGTGTTATAGGCCTAACTGATACTATTTGTCATTTGATACCAGGAAAGCTAACAGTTTTCTAATAGGATGTAGATTGTTAACTACCACAGTCACGGTTTTGTCATAAAAGCTCATGAAACTGGCGCATGAAACTGGGGGACGAACGCATCGCAGAGGGATGCCAGCATGGATATCTACCTCTCAAAATGAAACCGTTCTGTGGGGCGCCTGCCATGTACCTCGCAGTTGCAAACGGCAAGGGACATGAATCCGCCTATTTGCACGAACATTAATAGATACCAGCTCCTCAACTTTACCGATTCAAATCTAGTGACCGCGCTGTCAACTAAAACAGACATCCATAGACCGGACATAAGGCCATTCAATTTGCATACAGTTTCGATTGCAGATGCAATCTTTAAAGTTAATAGCAACCTCCTCACATTCTTATTTCTGATTTAAAATGCACAACATTATAGTCTACAATTTAAATGGGCATTTTAAAATTCCTCTCGTTTTCTACCTCGCTAACTCGCATTCTTCCGGCTATTGCGCAAACGCCTCTTGTTCTGATATAACGACTATACAATATAATATAATACAACAATACCATATAACGACTTGAGTTATTTGCTGTTTACATTGGAATTGACGTCCACAGTGTTATGGACCCATTTGTCTGCAACGCAACGTAGCCTACAACATTTTTTTTTAGAAATACAGGAACAGCTTACTATGCTGACGAATGACGACTGCACAACATGCAAAAATTTCCCCTACTCTCGGATGCGCATTAAAACCTATCTTTTCAGTAGTCATTTCCAACTTTTCATGCTGATGGTGCTCAAAATGCAACACAACCGTGTTCAAAGCAGGGATCGATCCTATAGCAATGTATGGTTGGGGGAGGCATAGAAAAGTTGGAGAACCTGTGGCCTAAAACAATATTGGTGGTTGCAGGGTAGATTTGAAGTGAAATGGGTCGCGATGGTCTGTCATTTTTAAAAAGTGGGTCGCCAGAAAAAAAGTTTGGGAAACACTGCTATAGAATATAATTAATGTATTTCGGGGGAAGTAAGGGGAGAGGAAGTTCTGTGGTCACAGCTTGTGTATAGGCCTACTTTTAAATGGAAAACTTCTCCTGGTCCGTAAAATGACGCCAGGATATTTCTAAAAGTGAAAGGCAAGTCTTTCACATTCATATTCGGTATCTGCCAAGAACGATAGAGAGCTGACACATTGAGTAACGAGTAATGAGTCAATTTTAGCTCTACCGTAAAACCTTATAGCGGCGTGGACAAAGGGAATGACTGCTAATGTGTTTAATCTTCACCTAAATAAAGTCAGGGTTTAACAGTCAAAACGTATGTTTATCCGTGAGATTTGTTCACAATATGAAAGTGTAGACTGTATACTGTCGAATTATGTGAAAACGTGAAATTGGACATTTTAACCCGTACGTTTGTTTATCGTGGATTTTTTCAAAATAGCACTGGTTTCGCCGCAGGGTCACATATGATCTAGTGATGTCCAGATTGTAAAAGCAGGTGAAGATATTTCCTGAAGCCCAGCTCACACTTAAATATATCTGTTCCATAGATACCATGCTGTCCAGGAGGCAGCTACGCTCCTGGTGGAGTGTGCTCTTAAGCATTTGGGGGGAGACACACTGACGCTTTGTACGCAAGAGTGATGGCACTAGCCAGTGGGAGAGCCTATGCGTAGAAAGCGCAGTTGCAGTACCCTAACCGGGCACAAATTATGTGGCCAATCCATGTTGGGGCAGAAAGCAGGTAGCTTGATTATACTGAGGTCAGCACCTTGGGCAGATAAAATGGGTTTGGATTGAGGATCACCGCTGTGTGGTGTTTGGTGTTTTAAGCCCCCAACGTCGTCTTCCAAGCAGCGCTGCATGGAAGGCACTAGGGTTAGGCAAGGGTTAGGGTTAAGGTTAGGGTTAGTTTTAATAATTATTATTATGCATATTATGTGTTCTGCCATTTGAATTCTATGGCTTTAGAAACATATTCACTGAAATTTGGCACACTTACTGGGGAAGTGCACTATCTTTTCACTAAGCATCATGTCTACACCTTGCGTGCTCCGGCTCCACCATTTTGTATTTCATTGTTTGAAATGTTAGTGCCAGACAAGTGCAAGCAGCGATGAGGAGGCCAAATAACTCAGCAGGGTATACTTGCCATGAAACAATTGGAGACATTTTAGTGTTAAAATATGCAAGAGGAAAATGTATTCAAAAGGATATTTCTTGTTCTGTGGGTCTTCTGTAAGAAGCTGAAGCTGTAAGTCACATTGGCAAATGAGCTCATCCAATTTCCCTTCCACCTCTGTCAGCTGTAATATATCTCTCTGCAGGTGCCGATATCGCATCATGGACTGCCCATCAATGCAGTTTCCACTGCAATGCAAAGGTCTGAGTTAGATATGACATGTGAACATATAGTAGGCAGGCAAAGACTAAATCCACTCACTGATATTACATTACATTACATTACATTACATTACATTACATTTAGCAGACACTTCTTGACCAAAGTGACTTACATATGTCAGCTATATTACAAGGGATCACATTGTCCCCGGAGCAACTTGAGGTTAAGTGCCTTGCTCAAGGGCACAACGGTGGAAGCCGGGAACTGAACCGACAACTTTCTGGCTACTGCACGCTAGCCCAGCTCCTTAACCACTACACTACCACTGCCCTGATATATATCTTTCAGTATGCTGCAAGTAAGTGACACAAAAATGTGTTATTAATTATTTGCCATTGTTGGTATCATTGCTGAGATCTATAGTTTTACACTTCAGGGACGGAACTCAATAAAAGTAGCTCATCAAATGGATGGACTAAATATGTGCAAAACATTGTAGTGCTGTATAATATAACGATGGCGGAAATGATTGACATCGCAGGTGGCTGTGAATTGTGCTGTGTGGCTGGCCGCAAAAGCCTTCACTGCAAAAAATGAAATCTAACCAAGTGTTATTAATCTTATAGTAAGATTAAAAAATCTATTTGGTATTGTTTTTAGTATGAAAAGACTTACCTAGCGCCCTCTCAAAAGAACATTTTGACTTAATTTAAGAAGATTTTGACTTATTTTAAGGAGTCTTATCAAGACAAATTTGCTCAATGCACTGGCAGCCAAATTTGCTTGTTTTTAGGACACATTTGCTTAACGCACTGGCAGCCAAATTTGCTTGTTTTCGGGATGAGATGTCCTAAAATAAGTCAAACTTTTTTAAAATTAAGTCAAATGTTTTCACAAGGAAGCGCTAGGTAAGTCTCTTTATACTGAAAACAATACCAACTAGTTTTTTTTATCTTGATATAAGATGAATAACACTTGGTGAGATTTTGTTAGATAAGCAGTTTTTGCAGTGTTCTTACATGGACAACAAACAAACAATTGATAAGTCCTAGACTCACGGTGAGCCTGCATGCTGTCAGAATCCCTGCTTCTGTCTACAATCATCTCCCTTGCTACCTGCCCCATATCTGGCAGGTATGGAGCCGAGGCCGCCTGGACAAATTGGTCGGGGTTCAAACCGGCAACCCTCCGGTTACAAGTCCTTAGTGCTAACCAGTAGGCCACGACTGCCCCAAGCTGCTGTTTTCTTTTCATGACGAGCACTACGCTTGAATGATTTATGACTGAATGGAACGCACGTTTTTAAGCGCCAGAACTGCTTATCATGTCGTGACAAAGTTTACACCAATCATCTTCTAATGTATCCTTATGTTGAGATGTCCATTCTATTTGACCTAAATATAGGCCATCATTTGTACGCGAAGCATGTTTAAATTAAGACAGGACACAAGCTATTTATATTGTTGTAATATTGAATGATTTCATGAATAAAGCTGTTGAAAAATTGTACACAGTGCGTACTGGATTACGGCTGGCGGTGCCACTGCCAAGAGATAGGCTGCCAAGGCTTCTCTCTCCCCTTTGTTTTTGAGAACTCTCTCTCATCTCCAGAGACGGATTAAACAGATATTGCCCCCTGTGCACAATATCAACCCCCCCCCCCCCCCATTATGTCATATTATAACTCAGGTCCACACAGAAATGAATTCCAGCAGCTGTTTAATCTCTCTTTGCTCTCCAAACAGTCTACAGCAGGGGTTCCCAACCTTTTTCATTAAACGGACCGGACAACAGTTGTCATATTTCTGACGGACCGGTAGCAGGGACGTTGATCGTATTTTGTGAGAAGTGGTGCTGATCATATTACAGGGGATTCGGGGGTGTCGAAATTCTGGCTGTTAAATACACCCTTTTAACGCAGTTTGGAAGGGGCATACAAACTTTAACAGAGCAAGCAGGGCCCGTTTTCTGTCTGACTCAGGTGACGTGAACATTGGCTACCTGCATGATAAGGTTTTCACTTCACTGCTGCTTGACACTACCTTGCATGGAGACATATTTCACGTTAAAGGGGGACTTGGCAACTATTTCAACGTAATAAACCCGTTTAGAAATCATTCGGATGGTTAAATGACCTGTTCCGGTGAAAATGGTGACTTTCCCCGCTGCGCCTAGCGTCCCCAGGCGGAAAATCAACCTTGCAACATTGAGACTTACCGTCCCGGAAAGAGAAGTGAGAAACAAGAAACTCGTTTTAAATCGTGTTTCTTACCTTGTAACATCCACATAGTTCTGCCAAACTTATGCTAACCGTTCGCTAGCTTGTAAACAAATCCATGTGCTTTATCGTTACCTTTTCCCATAGTTTGAAATAGCATAATGCACAATTCCTCCAGCAGAGGGGGAAATCCTGCCAAGTTTCCCTTTAACAGTGGAGATGTTAGCAAAACCATAGCGTTTGGTAAATGGAGATGCATATCATCTCCCTAATTAATTTCTTTGCGCAACAGCCCACATTATGCGCTCACTCCAGCGAGGCGATTTTAAATCTGTCGTCGGCATCGCCATAGGCTATTTGCTACGATATAAGATACTGTTAGGCCTACAAGTCGTGATTTATTAGGCTATCCAATCGCTATGCTGTTTTCATGAACATTGCAGGAATCCACTTTATTCACCTACCCACGAGTGGTTCAGTTTGTCAGTTTCACTTTCGCAAACACGCATACACATTGAATGAGCACTCATAGTTACCACTTCCACCTAATGTTATGCCTCTATATTTTATGAATTAAGAAGTATATTGATCAGGAAAACATTTAGTTTATTTTTCTTTCGGTCCGCGGTTCCATAACACCATTCAGTTGTGCCGCAAATTAACAGACAGAAGCACCGGGCATAATCTAGCCTAAATTCATGGCAATTTCTTTTTTTTTTTTTTTTTATTGGCTCAGGGCCCCTGTGCACGTGCACACTTGGCACAAGCCATGATCTGTCCCTGCTCATCTCCAATCATGATAGCTACGACATCATCCACAACACGATGAATGGTTACTGGGTGAAATTGTGTCCTTTTGTCTCCAGCTGGCCACCGATTAGCATTGATTAGATAATTATGCTAGCTATTTAAAAGTTTAAAGGATAATTCCTGTGCATGCCCATAGCCAGCCACTCTGAAACAGTCAAAGGCATTCAAAACGAGTCTGAAAGTCGAGATACAGTAGACCCATCGTCAAAATGTCGGTGTCCACCACTCTAGTTCATCCAAAACAAACCAGAAAAGGGACTCAAAGTGCTAAATACCGGAATTATCCTTTAAGGTTTCCCATCAAGTGGCAAGCATTATGCACAATGCTTGCTTGCATTATAACAAATATCTCTTCTCCACATAGAGTTGACAGTGTGGCTTAATCCAGACATCATGCTCTGTTTCGTGGCAGCTTCATTGTCATGCTAAAGTTGCTAATTGTGGGTAAACTCTTCTGTCTATGGTGCTGAGGAGTTTGTTTTGGTTCCCATAGCAAAACCAAACTTAACTCTTTTAACACAAAAAACACGTCAGAAACATGTCAGATGACAAATGTGTCTAGGGCAAAACGTCTGACTGCATTTCAGACCTCTATATTATCAACAGTTTGGCAGGCGTGATTATCCAAAATCTGCGTTATTTTGCCATAGGAAAAAAAGCATGGACACATTGTATACAAAGGGGTGTGTTGTCTGGAGAGGTGTATTGTTTTTTCATGTAGTGTAATAAATGCCAAAAAAATCAGTTCAGTTCACTTCATTAAATTGGATGCCAACAAGACAAAATGCCACTTGCACTTAAAACATTTAGCATTAATCTGTTTGGCTACATTTACAGTGGGCATCGCTTTCAAATGGCCACTTCAGTCACGCATTACGAGGCGTGAAGCTGCGTGAAGCTTTAGTACCACTTTCAGCCACTGTGCGTCGCTCTGCCACTGTACATCGCTCTGCCTGCCGCCCATTCTGAAAAAGCTCGATTTACCTCGATTTAGGCTACTTGGGTATGGCTTAAGGCTTGACTACACGGTGGTAACGGAAATCGAAATTTGCTGTCTACATTATTGTCAGGGTTAACGTAACTACGCAAATCAAAACAGTGGTGTGATAATTGAGTCAGTAGAGAAATAACTGTTCAGAATTCATCTGTAGCCTTGGGTAGGCTTCTGCAATGTTTTTAACAGGCTACGCTAGACAACTATGACCCACGTTTTGGTTTCGTAAATTAATTTGCCCAACTTCTTGACTGCAATGTAGTCAATTGACTGCTTGACATGTCATTTTTATTTTTCTGTACAATAAACAAATACATCTGCTTTATGCCGCAGAATTACATTCTGACGCCAGTTATTTGTTTGCAAATTAATAATTATAAATATATTTAGGTTTCTAATTGATATTTACACTTCTAACCACCATACATCCATATTTTAAAATGCCCAAGGCAGAAAATACATCAATTAAAAGTCAATTTGCAGCCATGTGCACGTAAGTAAAAGTCACACACCTGCAGATAATAATAAGGTGGTGCGCACTTTTTGACGAGTCAGCTGAGAATATGTAGCCTTTGATTTTCATGGAGGGGGGTGTCCTTGTTAGTTTACGCAAACCAAGCCAAGAAGGCTGATTCTGATTTTGATAATATGATCTGCACAAAAGATAAACTTGGGTAAACAACGATGTCAATATTGTTGTCAACGTCTTAACCCAGATTCGAACTCTTGGACAGGGGACTGGTAGCTGCTGTGCAACGGCGGCTGTCATCTGCCGGCCTTAACGCAATGCGCCACAGAAGTATGTCCAGGTGCCCGTTCACGTGTTACTAAATGTCATTAACCACCTTAGTCCAGACTACTGAAGTTTGGAAACTATCATGGTCCAAACTTACAGTACTATGTAAGTACGACAGTTTTGGGAACATGTTGGTTAGTTGAACGATGCATCCTGTTAGTAAAAAGTTAACCTCCGTAGTTGTACGGGAAACGCAACCCAGATCAGCTTGTAGGCCATTAGCAATCTGTTTATTTTATTTTATGAAGCCTACACAGTAGATCACATGCCACATTCTCACTTTCAATGCAATAGCCATTGGTCAAGTATTGAGTATAAAGCAATTAAGATAGTATGAAGTACTTTTTGTATAGGGTACTATCATAAAAATTCGTTAAAACGAATAGCATTTTGCAACTTGACAAAACACTGGATTAAATATCGTAGGCACAGGAGAAAACTTGTACATCCATTGGCCCGTGGTGAGATCACATGCCAGTTGCCTCTGCATTCAGTGCTATGACTTGTTCGGCTGTGAGCTTGTTTCGGCAAAAAAAAAAACTATTGCAGATATCAATGCGTCTTTGTTCATGGGCCTCACAGCAGAGGCTTAGACAACTATGACCCACGTTTTGGTTTCGTAATTTGCACTACTTATTGACTGCAATGTAGTCAATTGACTACTTGACAGGTTATTTTTATTTTTCTGTACAATACACAAATACATCTGCTTTATGCCGCAGAATTACGCACTTGGCCAGCCTATAGAACGGGCACATTTTGGAGAGAACGCACGCAAGAATCTGTAGGCTATTTGTGGCTGGTTACCAGCAAACAATGTTTAATGCATTAACTCAAGACGTCAAACATTTTCTAAACAATACAAACAGAAAGGATGCAGCAGGCAGCAAATGTAGAAGAGTCATTTCCAGTGGAAGAACAAAATGCTGAATGAAGCCCAAAGATATGAAGGCATATCTGGCAAGTTGTTATTTTTTGAAGACGTAAATGGTTGGGCTATATGCCTAGTTTGCAAGAAGGAGACATAAAGCGTGAGCATGCCACACTATCCACAGCTGTGGTAGCGGGGGTAGGAGGATTACTGTTAGCGCAGGATTTATATAAAATTCTTCAACAGAAGGCCTGCCTCGAATGCAGGCTTGTGGTTTGCGCAGCCTAGTAAGTAGGTCTAGTGAGTTAGGAGTCCTCTAGACTTCTTTTCAGCTGTCTCAGAGGTGGAATGTTGCGTTCGTTGGGGGCAGGGCCGTGTTAACAATTCATAGACCCTTGGGAACAAATGTCTGATGGCCCCCCCTGCCCCCCAGCCAACGTGAATAGGGCGGTCAGTTAATAGGCCTATCGTGAAGATTTGTATTGCCATTTAAGGCACGAGCGCATCTGTGAGGCCAAGCCTCACCAAGTAGCCCGTTTGTTTACAACTAACATTACATTTAATTAAACTGCTTATAGGCTATGCCGAAATAGTTTCAACATTTTGAATATCAGTGTCAGGTGAATTAGGAAATGCCTTATGGCTGAAAGCTGCTTGGGATCCCCCCTGTCAAGCAATAACCATACAAAAAGTTAAAAACAGATGACATGATGCGCATCACTGACATAATGCGCAAATAATATAGCTTAGATATTCCAATATATTCGAATACATGTGTTTATTTTAGAGGGGATATTCGAACGTCATTTTTGAGCAATTTTGACAGCCCTAGTCCACTGTAGGCTACGCCAATCGTCTATTAACACCTTCCACTAACCCCGGTGAGTGGGGGTCGCTATAATGCGTGTGATATATCACCATTGAGTAGCCTATGCGAAATAGCCTTAAAATCGTTCCGGTGTTGTGTGCCTTCTGGTTTCTCCACCTACTGGTTTCCTTGCGCGTGCATGCGCTGCAGCAGTTGTCAGACATTCACAAACATGGGCGTAGATTTGCGTGGGGACCAAAGGACGTGTCCACACCAATGTCAAATTACGACTGAAATGTCCCCACCAATATTCAGGTTGAAATGGGGGGGAAAGTGCTGACATGCGCTACACAAAGAGTTAAATCATTTCTCACTTCAGTGCTGCGGATCATCTCGTACAGATCTTGTAATGTGCAGTAGCCTATAAGGGTAAATCGCGCTGATTTGAAGTTAGGCCTACCTATAATAACTACCAGTGAGCCGCAGTCTCCTGCGCAGCATTGCGCAGCGCTTCAGCTTCACTTCGGCATATGAAGTGCGTCCAAATTCACCCATTCTTCTCTGTTGAACTCCTCGAGAAGTAGGCTACTCATCACACATGAGTCACATGAAAGAGCCTTTTCTCAGCTTTTAAACGGTGCTAGCTAGCCACTATTTGCTGTGATAAACAGTTCGCGAGAAAAATAAACTTCAAGAGATTGAATAATTATTCTCTGCGCCCATCTCCACATCCATTCGTCTCGGTGGAATACACACAATTCACGCAACACATGACAAATCATATATCAGAATAAACAGCAGACTTTACCGAACACAAAGGTGTAATGCATTCCCGTGTATAGTTAGATGTTCCAGAGTAATCCGGTTTTGAAATAAATTGTAGCACAATTCAACATGGTCTTTCGTCTTTAAGCATTTCTTAAAACTGAGCTGTGCTTACATCGCCTAGATATCTGTAAATATTAGAATCAGAGAATATACAGGCAGCTCACGGTTAAGAGTCTGTCAATGTAGCCTTAATGATTTCGGTAACACTTTATTTTAATGTGTCGCTGTTACAGTGTACTTACCTAATTAGGTACAGTGGTACAACCTGTGTAACAACATGTACTATCAGGTACTATCATTGTACTTGCATAATGTATTTGTGGGTACCTACATATAGTTGTTACATTGTAATACTGAGTGCTTTTACAAAACTTTGCCAATTTGCCTAAATTTTCATCAGAGGCAAAGAGCTGACCTGAGACCTGCTGGATGGGGTAAATCGGGTCATGATAGATTTGATATACAAAGCATGCTTAGCTCCAGTCAAGGCCTCATCGTCTTCAGTGTACATGTTACAGCTGTGCTGCTACAACCTTGTTACTCTTTGATACAGTGGAATAAACTGGAACAGGTCTTGTCTTGGAACAGGTCTACTAATTCACATGTACTGTGTGGTGTAACAGCAGACACGTTTCAACACATCAATTACAGGATGCATAACATCATTGACAGGATGTATATATGTAGATGTAAGTACTTAACTGGTACACTTTATTTTAATGGGTTTATTCCACTGTATCAAAAGAGTAATAAATGTGTACCAACACAGTTGATACATGTACTACAGTATGTAGGGTAATGGCAGACATGTTCCAAGACACCAATGACACAACATACTGTACATGTAATATGTAACTGTAAGTACTTAACTGGTACACTTCATTTTAATGGGTTTATGCCACTGTATCAAAGAGCAATAAGTGTGTACCAACACAGTTGATATATGTACTATGTAGTGAATTAGTAGACCTGTTCCAAGACATCGAAGACACAACATACATGTCACATGTAAGTAATTAACTGGTACACTTAAAGGAACACGCCACCCAAAATCAGTAGTGATATATGTTCTTACCGTAACTTTCACGAGTTGAGTCGTACCTCTCCCGCGTCGGTAGGTGCACTCAAACGCTCTGTCGCGCGGCGCGAATGTGTTAGCATGTTGCTATGCTAGCGGGCTCTGCCGTGGCCGTAGAGAGAGGCACATAGCAGTATTCAAACACCTCCACGTTTTACCTACTTAAATACAGTTGCACGAGTAGTTGATGAAAAATGTTAGGGCACACAACATGAAACGTGACGAATTTCCAAGTGAATAAACATGAGAACTACAATGTGTGGCGCAATAGCACTTGGGAGTACTTTGACCTAGCGTGGTAATATTATTAACACCTAATTGTAGATCCTATCCACCACAGAGTTTAGAATCCATGCTGGATCGACCCTCAGCCTCTCCCTCCCCTCTGAGCGAGAGAGGCACACACACTAGAGATGCGCTGATGGGCTATTATTTCAACCATAACTGCATAGCAAAACTTATCATCCATCAGCACCAAAGTTTGTTGACCAATTTTCAAAACTACACCTGCCCACCATCCGCTGGTTGTTTTAATGTAGGCTATATGGGTGATGCAGCGCTGCTGACGTGAGGCTAGAAAGCCCTTGCCTGTTCTAGAAAGACTGATCTAATGCAGCAAATATATTAAAAGGCAAAAGTCGTACATTGGCCCCAGAATATCAGCAGCAAACTCAGTCTCTGTCGCGCAAAACAGTCTCCAAATAAAACGCACATCGGCCTGTTGCCTATTCTGCCAGCTTGTGACAAAATATCGTCCAAAATGCTTGATTGCATTGCATTCTCCACATTTTTAGCTACATTTTCATGTACCACATCAGCATTTTTGTTCAGTGAATCTTTTGTAAATTGCTTTACAATTACCGTCGGGCCCTTGTCAGCAGACTTCGGCTTGCCTCTTGCCATATTCACTCCTTGTCTTCCGATGTCATTTCTGAGTCATCTACAGATGTTCACCTCCCTAAATAGAACCAACTTCAACCTGTGTTATATCCTAGATGAGACTGCCTGGGTTATTTTGCTTAGATATTAGCCTATATATAAAACACATAATTGTAGCCTACCATTCAGGGAATAGGCATTTAAAAGAGAGACAGAGAGTGATATGACTAAGAAATGACATCGGGCGATGGCAGTGCGAGATGTTCAGAACGTAAGAGCTAAAACTTCTACAAACTCACTAACATCCACAGCGGAAAAAGAAGGTAAGAAAAATAGTCGGAAAACTTAGATGTGTAAGGCAAGCAAGCAAGTTTGGCGGTTGTTACTAAAAATGTGAACATGCACGTTGCATTGTTGTGCAGTGGACTTTCAGAATGAATGGAGTCGGAGTTTCTTTAATATCGAGGCGTCATATTTGTCCGATGGCCTGCTAGGCTATAAAATGAATTGCAATGTCTGTCTGAAAAAGATGCGCTCGTGCAGTCAAAATGAATGGGAGTCTTCAGAACAGGCTTGTCAGTCAACCTGACATAACAGTGTGTAAAGTAGCCTATAATGTGAATGACTTGTTATTTTATCAAGGATTTCTTTCTTTTTGCAAAAAATAAAGTAGCCTACAATAGGCATTAATTAGTAGGCCAGGAGCATGCTGAAATTATGTGGCAAATTGCGTTTTTTATTACAATGATAAAATTGTAAAAGGACGTGACCGAAGCTGAGGCAAGCCAGGCAATAGGCCTATAGGCCCGACGGTAATTGTAAAGCAATTTACAAAAGATTCACTGAACAAAAATGCTGATGTGGTACATGAAAATGTAGCTAAAAATGTGGAGAATGCAATGCAATCAAGCATTTTGGACGATATATTGTCACAAGCTGGCAGAATAGGCAACAGGCCGATGTGCGTTTTATTTGGAGACTGTTTTGCGCGACAGAGACTGAGTTTGCTGCTGATATTCTGGGGCCAATGTACGACTTTTGCTTTTTAATATATTTGCTGCATTAGATCAGTCTTTCTAGAACAGGCAAGGGCTTTCTAGCCTCACGTCAGTAGCGCTGCATCACCCATATAGCCTACATTAAAACAACCAGCGGATGGCGGGTGCAGTTTTGAAAATTGGTCAACAAACTTTAGTGCTGATGGATGGCTGATGGATGATAAGTTTTGCTATGCAGTTATGGTTGAAATAATAGCCCATCAGCGCATCTCTAGTGTGTGTGCCTCTCTCTCGCTCAAAGGGGAGGGAGAG
Source organism: Alosa pseudoharengus (assembly GCF_046254945.1). NCBI lineage: Eukaryota > Metazoa > Chordata > Actinopteri > Clupeiformes > Clupeidae > Alosa > Alosa pseudoharengus. Next base: position 1,554,710 of record NW_027468881.1, read on the forward strand.
GCTGAGGGTCGATCCAGCATGGATTCTAAACTCTGTGGTGGATAGGATCTACAATTAGGTGTTAATAATATTACCACGCTAGGTCGAAGTACTCCCAAGTGCTATTGCGCCACACATTGTAGTTCTCATGTTTATTCGCTTGGAAAATCGTCACGTTTCATGTTGTGTGCCCTAACATTTTTCATCAACTACTCGTGCAACTGTATTTAAGTAGGTAAAACGTGGAGGTGTTTGAATACTGCTATGTGCCTCTCTCTACGGCCACGGCAGAGCCCGCTAGCATAGCAACATGCTAACACATTCGCGCCGCGCGACAGAGCGTTTGAGTGCACCTACCGACGCGGGAGAGGTACGACTCAACTCGTGAAAGTTACGGTAAGAACATATATCACTACTGATTTTGGGTGGCGTGTTCCTTTAATAGGTTTATTCCACTGTATCAAAGAGTAACAAGGTTGTAGCAGCACAGCTGTTACATGTACTGAAGACAATGAGGCTGGACTGAAGCTAAGAATGCTTTGTATATCAAATCTATCATGACCAGATTTACCCCATCCAGCAGGTCTCAGGTCAGCTCTTTGCCTCTGATGAAAATTTAGGCAAATTGGCAAAGTTTTGTAAAAGCACTCAGTATTACAATGTAACAACTATATGTAGGTACCCACAAATACAAATGCAAGTACAATGATAGTACCTGATAGTACATGTTGTTACAGAGGTTGTACCACTGTACCTAATTAGGTAGGTACACTGTAACAGCGACACATTAAAATAAAGTGTTACCATGATTTCTTTTCACAAAATGCTAAGCATGCATGTATTTAAGTTTCTTAAAACTGAGCTGTGCTTAAATGGGTCAATGCATGATTTCATAACAGACCAAATAGAAAATAAATGTTAAATGTTAAATATAGCCTACATATCTGTACATATTAAAATCAGATTATGTGGGCTACACAGTATAGTTAGATCAAGTTGGACAGTAGCACATTTTAATCATGGATAGTTGGACAGTAGCACATTTTAATCATTTTATATATCTATGGCTGGTGAAAGACTTGAGTGGCTTGTTTTTCGGGGGGGGATGTCAGTGGGTAGTGTCCCCACGAAAGCTCAGACCAAATCTATGCCCTTGTTCACAAACAAGTTGTTTTAGGCGGTTTGAAGTCGCTTTTCATACGCCATGAGCGCTCGGCTACATTACAGCCACTCGGACAAAAGACATGTAAAAAATATATGTTTTGAAAACTAGCATTAAACTGGATTCGATCCCGCAAAAGCAACACGCACGTGACTCTCTCCATCCTGATTCCCTACTCTTTGAGCCAACTAATATGTTACGCGAATCAATTAACTATTGTAGGCTACCATTAATTAATAACGTAGGCAACACCTAGGTAACATGTTGTCCAGGCTATCTGAAACAAGGGGTTGCCTCTCATCTACAACAACTGGTTACCTTGGGCTGCTACAGTCGTCTGACTTTTAAAAACCATAGGCCTGGTAGTCGCTCAGACAAGGAGTTATAAGATAAAGGCAATACCATTTGTGTCACCTAATGCAGTTCAGTGAATTAGCAAGATACCATCAGAAGGCAACAATCATAAAGCACAGTGCGCGCGCGCGCTCTCTCCCCTGCGCATAAAGCTGTCTGCGTGTTGTAGGCTAGATTTGCGTGAGTTCTTTCTATCTGCTTTACTTTTGTGAGTTGCGACCGGCTATGTTATAGACGTTCTATGAGGTACCAGTGTTTAGCTGTGTCACAAAACAATAAGCTTTGTCAGACTACTTTTAAAATTATATTCAGGGCTATATACATTTTAAACATTCGGGGCTGAAGACCCGACAAAGCCTTGCGTTAATTCTTCAGGTGGGAAGTGTCAGGAATTTTCAGAGACGCTCTCATTGGTGGTTAGTATATGAAGTAGGGAATTGACAGCAACATATCCAATCACATTATGAGAGATGCTGAATTTAACATAAACTGCGATGTTTGATTTTAAATGAATGTAAATTTAGCCGGGACTGTAAGCTGGCACACGTGGGTGCTCAATGTTTTCAGTGGGTGCCCGAGAGACGGAGCACCCACGGTATCGGCGCCTATGACAGGCGTATCTTGCGGTTGCATTCATTACAAACAAACATGCAATGTGAACGTCTGGGATTGGGAAGAGCACTAAATGCTCTACTGAATAAGCACAAAGTCAAACATTTAAATGAAAAACACTCTTTAATAATCAAAAAAATAAACCGCTAATGAAGTAAACTTGTGACCATCAAAAATCGTTTATCGCCTGTAACTCCGTGATAACAGGACGTAACAGGAAGGCATTTGGCTGAGCAACGGAGGTTAATATGCTCTATATTATGTCCAAACGATGTCTGTCTATCATCGTTGCACTCGGAGAAAACCAGAATGTTTCATTTGTCCTGCGTTTCTTCTACGGCTGCAAACGGGATTCACTCGCAGTTAACCAAATATTTCTTTATTAGGGCAGGGCAGGCATATTTCTGGCTATTAAATTATTTCTAAACCAGTCTGCTAAAGTCTGTAGTGAAGTCTGTGTAGGGTTTTCCAGGCTCCATTTCTTTTTATGAGACACCCCGCTCACTTGAGCCATCTACCGGTTGTTTGGGTTGTTGCAGCGTCAAATACAAATTAAAGTTGGGAAAATACAAATTAAAGTTGCGTGATACCGCGTGATACCGCGTGATCCCACGCGCGGACCGCGAGTGAAGCTGGCCAAGTCGAAGCACTGCCCACTGTACATTTCTTCACTTTAATACTGCAGATGTTAAGTAGGCCTACACAGCAATAATGTAACAGAATGGACTGTATTGTGGGTGGGTGCAATGACTGGGCCGGGACAATAGGGGAGCTGTGGCGCTGAGCGACAGGAAGTGCCCGGTTTGAAATGATGGCTTCCCTTTAAAAACAGGAAGTTGGAGGTGCCGGGCCTCTTTGGAGAGGGAGTTAAGTCATTTTCCGACGAATGACCGTCGCAGGAAGTTGCGTCTTAACAAAGGGACGCCAGACCCTCTTGTAACAGCTGTACTCGGTGATACTGCAGACTCGTAAAAGTAGTTAGAAAATAAGGCAGAAAAACGACAAGTTTCCTCATGCTGCTTCCTTATGTTGGAATATGCAAAAATGTACAAACAATCAAGAGGATGCTTTCTTGTATGTGATTTCTGCAACAGTGATACTGCAAACGTGTTGATAGCCTATTGTTGAGCCTATTTTTATGCTGTAGCCTAGTGTAAAGCATGTGATACTAGCCTAGCCTACAGAAAACTAATTGATGTGATATAACTTGCATGCCTACAATGGTTTATTAAACATCGTAGTCATTTATTTAGTCAGTCATCATGTTCATGTTAATGAATAGGAAGTACATCTAAACGATACTAACATTTAAATAAACCAACATTTCGCGCAATATCTGCCGTGAGTCCCTATGCGTGAGTCACGAGCTCCTCCCAGCTGACTGGCAGATCACGTGGACAGTCAGTCGCGATCGATTATTTAATAAATACATGTGAATTACGAATAATAATAAAAAGATTCTACCTAATGTGACTATTTTTTCCATGAACTGTAAAAGAAAACACGTTTTTCCCACTGTATTCTCCATAAAGAGTAAAGTAAATTAGGTACTTATTTCTGGAATTGACGTCACTTCCTGGACTCGTCTGAGGCTGGTCTAATGGGTCATTCGTCTCTATAAGACTTAACTCCTACTGCCTCTTTGGTCTCCTTTGTGCAGAGGGTAAGGTTGGTGGCGTACAGGTTTAGTTTCTTTTGCGTGTCTGTGTGAGGTGTGCTAGATATTGAGTGTGTGTATGCGTTGTTTAACTATCTGGTTAACTTACCTGTGTAACTTACCTGATCTTCTGTAGCTGGGTTTCATTGATGGTTGTGTGGGTGCATGTGTGAGTGCAGTTATAACGTGTGATTGGTGTATGTTTGTGTGTGTGGTTACTTAATTTGGTTTTGTTTGTCTCAGACAGGGTGGCCAACCTGTACGCCACCAATTACTTCAGCCAGCGGCCCCGCATAGATATCAGTTGGATCTGGTAAAGTGTGTTGATTCTATGCTTCTAGATATTGTTTGGTAAATTTAATAAAGGTAATTGACTTGTAACTGTAAAACTATTTAATCTGTTTGATTACGAATGTTTTAAGCTTTGTGCATTGCGGGCCACTGGCTGTAGTGAGGAGTAGTTGTTCACCACAGGCTTATTGCATGTGTTTGTAGTGATGGTTTTAACCTGATGAATTTGTAGTGCCTGTTACCTTTCCACACCGATTTATTGTGTGCATTTGTAGTGGTTTACAGTATTGCGGTGTTCCCTGTGTGTGCAGTGTTACCCTGTAGGTGAATAGCTACCCCTCCAACCTCCCTTTTGTCTCAATGTGTACGCTTTAATAAACCCTCTATTAACCCTCTTATCATTGTTCTTCTTTGGCGTTAACAACTTACTGGTGTTTAAACCTGGTGTTACAATAATCTCTTACATATTGTTTATTTGTAATATTTGCAAAATTAAAGCTGCAAAGTTATCATAATTAGGGCAGACGCACAATGTAGTTCAAAATGATCCTGCAGACATATCTTCCCCCGCTGGCAGCCGCTCACATTGCAATTTAACAATAAGTAGAACTAGTCAGGTTGTTGGGGCCCATCCAGTTTCACTGCACATGTTGTGTTGATGTAGCTTTAACTTTCTTCCTAGTGTTTCCTCTTCATTTCGTAGCGGTGGCCACGGTTTCAGAATTAGGCCAGGCGCACAATATTGTCCGGGTGCATGGTAGGCTATAAGTGCCCTCCACTGGCTGGTGCTCATATCATCGCAGTTTAATAATAAACAGCAATGCTAATCAGAGGTACCTGTCTAGTTTTATTCCATAAATATATTATTTTTATCAAGAGCTTCCATTTACTACGCCATAGGCTACTGCAGTCTGTCGACATCGCAAAAACTTTGGGTACAATATTCGCACAACTTTTTGGAAAGGTGTAGCACAGGCTAAGGAAAACCCATTATTTTTTGGAGCTGATCTGACTCAAAGATAACTTCAAAGTATTTCTCATATAGTAGCATATTAGCTCGCAACGACAGCGAGACATTAGATGCACACTCAATCGTGTTTCGATGCAGGTAATTACTTTTTTATCGACTGGTAGGTTAGTAACAAAGGTAAATGGGATTATAGCAATTTGGCAAATGTGGCGACGGCACACAACTTGGGCAAAAACGTTTAATATGAACTTGTGAACTTGACCTGTGAACAGTTAATGTGAATGAATCACGGACTTATAACCAAAGAAGGTAATAGAGATGATTTGCAACAAATAAAGGCTGTGGTCTGTTTCTACAACATGTTGGCACAAAACGTAGGCTACGCGTTTTCTCCACTGTCAACGTGAACTATGACAATGTCCATGTTCAGTATGTTTTTCACTTAGCAGTGACATGTGGTTAATGCATGGGGCAACGCGACGTGAGTCAGACAAAAGATATGGGACTATCTTTAGTAGCCTATTCCTGAATGCTGTCCTTCTCAAATCATGTTACAATTATGTGATTAGCAACCAGAATTTAAAAAAAAAAATCCCATGGGAGACACACCCCGGACCCCCGTGTTATTATTATTATTATTATTAGGCTATTGGTCCAAATTAAGCCATATGCTATACCTAGGTTTTATGAGTCTTAGTTTAAAAAAGGTGTAAATACAGTAATTAGTCAGAGACATTGTAATAGTACAGATTTTTACCTGAATCGTTCAGTTTTTGAAGAAAGCACGAAACTTGGTACAGGTATAGTACTACCCCTAGTGATCAAAAATTGAAATGGACCCCAACACATAGCGCCCCCTAGTGGCCCCTATCTTGACTTCAAATATGGTCACCAAAATATGCCCTTTTTTCTACATTTATAATGCTATGCTGCTTTTAACACATAATATGACGTGTCTATAGCCATCTTTCAGCATTATAAAATACATAATGAGACAATCATGCATAATTAAAATGGCAGACATGTTGGATTTTAAGGAAGTAGCCATACATTCTGACACTGAGTTAAAAACTGGGCTGCGTTTAGGCTATGTGTGAAGTTTCGACTGTGTGACTACACCCTGCACCTGCCTGGGCTCAATCCTTCTAATTTGCCCCCTAGAGGCTTGCATGCTAGCAAGGAGGCTAAAACCCATGGATGCTAGCGTCTGTCAAGTCTCTTAAAGAAACATGCTGCCTTTTGGGAAATTAGCTATTTTGTCTTCTATCCTAGAGTTATATAAATTAGTACATACACCCAGTCATAGTTAGATAAATTAGTACATAACCCAGTCCAACACATCCTACTGTTAGCCTAATTCAATTGAGGTGGGAGGGTCAATTAGCATATGCTAAAGTTTCTTTTAAGGCTTATAGTGATTGTTTGAAAAGGTCCATTTTGTTTTATTGTAGTTTAACATTTTGCATCCCATAAAATGATTATGCCTGTCAATGAAGCTAATTTAAATACGTAATACCTTATGAGTTTAGCTCCCTCCTGACACATTAGGGTTCATGCTAGTCAGTGAACCAGCACTTTTAGGACACTTGCTAGTGCGTTCAGCGCCCAGTCCTTGGGTGTGCTTTGTGGTGGAAACACCAAAAGCTCAAGACAGGTGAAGTTGAGTATCGTCCACATAGCAGTAATAATCAAATTAATGGGAGCGAATGGTCTCACCCAAGGAAGTGTGTAAATAGAGAAAAGTAGGGGCCCTAATACCGATCCCTGAGGCACACCTGTGGTGAGGTCATGTGCCCTTTAAGGTAGGATTTAAACCAGTCAAGGGCTTTCCTAGACATCCCAATTCAGATAGTGTAGAAAGGAGAATGTCATGGTTAACAGCATCGAAGGCTGCAGATAAGTCTAGTAGAATGAATACTAATGACTTAGCAACTTAGATGAGGACTTAGCTACTCTCAATGCTTCGGTCACAGACAGAAAAGCAGTTTCAGTAGAATGACTCTTGAAAACAGACTGCATAGGGTCTAGCAGGTTGTTCTGATATATTAAGTCCAAGACTTGCTTGAAGACCACTTTCTCCAAAAACTTTGACAAGAAAGGAAGAAGGGAGATAGGTCTGTAAATATATAGACTTTATTCTTGCACTGTTTGACTTACTCATTTGCACCATCACCATGCCACTCATTCACAAAGAGCACCTTACCTTACCTTATGCACAGAGGACCACAGGCTCAGACCCTGCTTCAGTCATTGCAAGCACCACCGACTGTCAAAGAGCTCAATGATGGCCATGACCACATCTGGGAGCAGATCCCCCAGGACAACATCCACCGTTTCATTAGAAGCATGCCCCGATGCCATCAAGCATGTCGGGGCCATACGAACTACTGAGTACCATCATGAGTTGCTGCGCTGAAATTCAAGCAAAATGGACTAGCTTGCGGCGTCATTTTTTCCACTTAGATTTTCGTGGGGTCTTTGAATTCAGTCCTCTGTGGATTGATCATTTTCATTCCCAAATAACGAAGTGGCATCCTTTTGTTCCTAATATATTACCCAGTCCATATCAGTTTGAATCCTACCACAGGATGCTCGTTTAACGTATCATGGCTTGGACAGTTGTCCACACCTCACCATCCCACCACAGAGGTCCCCCAGGGCACACCACTTCTTTGGGACAAATTATCCATTCACACAACTTCTCATACCACTGCTATGCAAATGACAAACAGCTTTATCTGTTCTTTCCACCTGATGACCCCTTGGTCTCGGCACGGACCTCGGATTGCCTCTCAGACATATCTACATGGATGAAGGCACACCACCTCCAGCTAAACCTCTCAAAAACCAAACTGCTCCCAGCTAAACCTACTGCTCCCACCTACTCGAATGCCATCATACAGGCATATATACTACCCCCCGACCGTAGGGCTCTTCAGACAAACATTGTCTAGCCACCGGTACTCTCAGGTCAATCCAAACTTTTTTTATCTGTCGTTCCTCGTTGGTAGAACGCGCTACCAGTTCCTACTAGAGCAGGGGCATCCCTCTCCATCTTCAAAAAACTCCTGAAGACCCAGCTCTTCAGAGAATATCTCCTAAGTAGAACTACTTACAACTAGCTAATTCTAGCACTTACCACCTGACTTGACTGTATAAAAACAGCACTCACTGATGCAGTTTTCCCTATTGTACACTATCTATTTGAATTGTTTTAAATTGTTCTAGAATTGTTGAGAGAATTGTTTTAAAAGCATTAAACTATTAACCAGGTTGTAAGTCGCTTTGGCTAAAAATGCGTCAGCCAAATGTAATGTAAAGTAGATATCCAGCATGTTGTTTTTTCCCCATTGAGATCTGTTGTTTTATTTTTTAAAGTGTATAATTTTTTGAGCAGTGTATAGTAAGAGTTAAGGTTTGCTCAGAAAGAGAAGAAGATAGAATAAGCATTTATTGATGATGTAGGTAGTTACTAGCCTAGAAATCTAGACGCACCCTAGCGGCGGCAAATTAATTTGCTCAGCTTGTACGTCTAGTATCGAACCATAGGAATTTCTATTGGCTTAACACCGTGGATGACGGCCAATCACAGCGCTCTATTTCGTTAGAGAGTCTTAAGGCGGGCTTAACAGGATAACGACATCCTGCGACGGTGAACAACAAGGAAGGTGGCTATGGCAAACGAAGAGCGGTTGTTTGAATCGGCGTTGGTGTCAACTTTGGAGGAGTTGGACTTGTGCTTTTCTTTGAAAGTAGATCAACACAATGCACTTAAGTCATTCCTTTCGAAGAAGGATGTATTTGCCGTTTTGCCGACCGGATACGGATATGGTCGTAGCGCTGACCTATTGCATGCCTAGGCAGTTTGAAAGACAATTCTCTGCCCGCCCCTTGGATTAAGCGAGGTGAATGATTCGATGCCAGACTATACATGTCAATGATATAGGATGGCCCCGCCAGGCTAGGTAGTTACTTCAATTAACCAAGATGAAGAATAATTGGCTTATTTTCTTACACATAGTGGCCATATTGGAATCTTACCAGATTATACTTGATGCCTCATCATATATTATTGAGGTTGTCATGTGATAAAATGACTGTTCAAACTTTGAAATTGTTTTTGAATGATATTTCTATCATAGTAGGGGAGATTATGTGAAAAATCGTTACGCGGTGGATAGAAGCATGAAATTTGGTAGATATGTTCCTTGGGTGATCCTAAGACATCCTAGAAGGGGTGCCCAAAAATATCTCAAACAGGAAGTGAGATTTTGAAGAAACTAAAAATGGCCACCCATACAAATGACAGCTGATTCAAAAGCCACCTTCACAACCTCCTAAAAGCTTGAAATTTGGTATACATGTTCCTTGGATGATCCTAAGGCATCCTAGAAGGGGTGCCCAAAAATATCTCAAACAGGAAGTGAGTTTTTAAAGAAATTGAAAAATGCCGCACTCCCCGCCACAAAATTGGCAGCTGATTCAAACACTACCTAAACAACCTCTTAAAAGCTTGAAATTTGGTATGTATGTTCCTTTGGTGATCCGAAGACATCCTAGAAGGGGTGCCCAAAATATCTCAAACAGGAAGTGAGTTTGTAAAGAAATTGAAAAATGTTGTGCTCCCCGCCACAAAATTGGTAGCTGATTCAAACACCACCTAAACAACCTCTTAAAAGCTTGAAATTTGGTATGTTTGTTCCTTGGATGATCCTAAGACATCCTAGAAGGGGTGCCCCAAAAATATCTCAAACAGAAAGTGAGTTAGGTGCCTTGCTCAAGGGCACTTCAGCCGTTCCCACTGGTCGGGGCTCGAACCGGCAACCCTCCGGTTACAGGTCCGGAGTACTAACCAGTGGGCCACGGCTGCCCAAAATGTAAAGTGGTTGGTCAAATGCCATAACTGGGACCTGGCCAGAATTTAGGTGGCCTTTTTTGTTGTCAATTGTTTTACAACATTCATACCATGTCTGACCATGGCAAAGCTGGCAGCTTTTTCATGAAAGAGAGGAAAGAGTGAGTTCATAGCAGGTGGGTCAGACAGTTCTGGCTGAAGTGAAGCATCAGTTTGATTGCATGCTTACCCCACTTTTCCTCCTCTGTTATTGCCCATGCTAAGTTCACCACAGGTATTGGTTTGGTTAACTTTTTGCACTAAGATGGCCTTTGTTTGACAAGTAAAAGATGGAATTGTAGTGTATACTTCTCTGGAAAACAGAGCATATATTTTTGTGCTTTTTGAGCTGGTGAATGTATATTTGCTCTCTAGCTCCTTGGATCGGGAGGCGAGCGTGCTAGTAATTGAGCTAAAAGCTCAGGCTGCTAGTTCTCTCACTAGCACGTCAAGGTATCATGAGGGAGGTTTACTCAATGTACATACTGCACAGATAAATACCACCTGGCTACCGTTACTGCAGTACAAATCAAAATTTCGTAGCTTCTAATGTTATTCCCGAAATAACAGTACAATCCCCCCAGGAAGCCCCACAGATTCACAAATACGCACCCCAGGAGATCATGGGGACACAATTAGCCTAGGGATGCCTTTGTTTGCCTAGATTTAGCTTGATAATTGGAACCCAGCTAGTGGTTCTACATTGGCTAATGCTAACGCTAACACTGGCATAACATGTGGTCAATGAGTTGTGTCCCTATTTAGGGCTTGATCTCTGCTCATGTGGACATTTTAGCAATAATCTGTCTTTTGAAAATTATTAAGTGATTCTTCCAAAAGTTTTAAAAAATATTTATGTTATGCATACATAAATAATTAACTTCTCAGATGAGGATTCATTTGGGGAGTCATGTCATTCTGACCATTTTAAGCCTGTTTTCCCCCCTTTAAAGCTGTATTAAAGGCATGTAAGATTATTTTCATGGGTTATCTTGCACATATTATTTGTTAACCATCTCTATATATATCAAATGTAAAATAATAAAGTAGCAGAATAAACCATGATGCCCAACTATGTAATGTTTTATTATCCTTGGGTCGTTTTAGGCGGCCATCTTGGATTTTCCCTTAAAAAATGACCTAAATGAACCAAAATTTTTGGGCACCCCTTCTCAAATGATGAGATACATCATAAAGAGTGTCTGTACCAATTTTGGTGCTTCTATCCACCGCGTAACGATTAGGCCCTTTTTTGTTGATAATCCCCCCTACTTGAATAACAATAGAGTTGTTCTATATTTTCACATTTGGTATCCGCCATATTGGATTTCAAAATGGCCAACATCAAGTTTGTTTGGAAATCATGTCAATAGCTTCCTTGACCCTAAAAATTGAGTGTTAGAACTTAAAAGACTTATTTTTATCTTGTTTAATTTTGAAGTTGTATCAACAATTCTATTAAGAATGGTAGCCGTATTCGAATTTAAGATGGCCGCCTCTAGGGGGCGCTATGTGTTGGAGTCCATTTAAATTTTTGATCACTAGGGGTAGTACTATAACTGTGCCAAGTTTCATGCTTTCTGCAAAAACTGAACGATTGCGGTGCTTAGCCGCTGTACTATAGGTGTGTAAATAGAGGTTAAGAAAGATGTTCTACTTCTTGTTAATGCAATATTTTTTTTTATTGGGGGGGTGGACTGGCCTGCCCCGCCCCCACTGATAAAAAAAAATCTAGAGGAAACATCCTTTCTTCCTACCTGACGAACAGGTCACAAGTTGTCAAAATTAATCATGCAACATCCTAACCTTTAGTCTGTGATATGGGCAGCATTCTTGGACCCTTACTTTATCTTTTATGGATCAATGATGTCCGTCAAGTGTGTAAATATTCAAAATGCTTACTGTACGCTGATGATGCTGTGATTTTAAACGCCCTGACTTACCAGAACTACATAAACAGCCACGCTATTATATTTTATTTTCAGATTCAAAATAGTACTTCACCAACACTTGCAGCACCAGGCTTGTGCAAAATTCCAGAAATGAATTGAAACTGGCTCTTAAATTCCAATTCAATTCTTGAATTTCTCTTGCATTTCAATTGAGGTAGCAAACAGGAAGCAGAATTGCAGAATTGTGCACAACCCCGCTGTACAAGTGTTTCTGTCTTCATGTGCTGTAACTGTGTAGAAACTTCCAGAATTATTGCCACCCCTGGTGAATTTGACTAAAAACAGGTGTAAAAAAAATCATCTTTAAATGATTTATTGTAATCGCACAACGAAAACAATGAGGAAAATCCAACCTTGAAGTGAAGCAAATTTACTCTGAGGAAATACTAGCCTGGCGGGCCATCCTATATCATTGACATGTATAGTCTGGCATTGAATCATTCACCTCGCTTAATCCAAGGGGCGGGCAGAGAATCTTTCAAACTGCCTAGGCATGCAATAGGCCAGCGCTACGACCATATCCGTATCCGGTCGGCAAAACGGCAAATACATCCTTCTTCGAAAGGAATGACTTAAGTGCATTGTGTTGATCTACTTTCAAAGAAAAGCACTTCCAAAGCAAAGTCCAACTCCTCCAAAGTTGACGCCAACGCCGATTCAAACAACCGCTCTTCGTTTGCCATAGCCACCTTCCTTGTTGTTCACCGTCGCAGGATGTCGTTATCCTGTTAAGCCCGCCTTAAGACTCTCTAACGAAATAGAGCGCTGTGATTGGCCGTCATCCACGGTGTTAAGCCAATAGAAATTCCTATGGTTCGATACTAGACGTACAAGCTGAGCAAATTAATTTGCCGCCGCTAGGGTGCGTCTAGATTTCTAGGCTAAGGAAATACCTCATTAAGGAAAAAAAAATAATAATTTTGGCACCCCTGCCTGTAATACCTTGTTAAGCCTCCATTTGCCAATAAAACAACGTATAATATTATCTTACAAATAAAGGGATTTGAGCACATTCTTCTTTACAAAATCTCTCCAGACTGCCTAGATCCTCACTTGTGCATTCTCCTCTTTGACTCTCACCACTATTTTCTATGAGTTTGAAATAGGGGCATGATATGGCATTTGCAAAAGCTTGAATTTGTTTTCAGTAGATCATTTATTGTTTTGATCTGGACATGTGTTTTGGTTCATTGACCTGACTAGTGCAGTTCACTTTCAAACATGCTATTTAAGCATGAATTTAAGCATGGCTGCATTTTACAGATCAAAATGACATAAACCAGCTGTTTTGAGTTAAGGCCATATGTTTTGCCTATTGAATAACTTGATGATAGAGAAGAAACATAATTTTGTGGAATGATGCATCATCATGACATCTGCAACCATGTGACTCAAAAACAATCTCTGGTAGCCTATAAGTGACATCACACTCTGTCGGTCACTCGTTGTATGTAGCATAAAGCTTTTAGTTACGGCTATACGTTTAGTCTATTGAATAGGGTTGGGCACCGAAACACGGTTCTAATATGCAGGGCTCTACAGTGCGCCCATTTCACTCGCACATGCGAGTAAAAATGATGCCGTGCGAGTGCAAAAAAATATTTAGGCGCACTAGTGCGAATGACTTCTAACCATGTCAATGTTTGTCTACAAAATACACCGCAACATCGAGAAACATTACTGGTTACCATAGAATCATGTCGCGAATGCAGCATAAAAACTACACCTCCCATCAACGTTAGCAGTTTCGCGTTGTGACTCGCTAGTAGTTAGGGTTGGGCGAATGAAGCCCCACGAGGCTTTGGAAGGTTCTTCCTGATTGTATCGTAAGTGTTTCGAAGTGTCAAAGCATCGAATACAAAACAGTGACATCTGGTGGTTAGCAGACATAACGGCGGCTCTCATTAGCGATTAAACAATCACAGACGAACTGGTAAAACAGAGCGGAGAGAAAACGTGTTCTGTTCCCTTTTAAGTAAAAACTATGAGGCCTACAGTCATTGAAATAAACATTATAGTTTTGATATGCTTCTAATGATTTGAATTGAAAATGTAATGTGTTTGGTTTTAAATAATGCTATGTTTCCGTGAAAATCTCAAAATGGCCTTGGGAGGGTGGTAGCGTGTTCGTATACCGCACGCGCGCCCGGGGTTCAAATCCCACCATGTTCATAATTGCCATGTGTTACCATTATTTGATATTGCATGCTTCTCTATAGTGGTTGTGTTTAAGACTTCATTTGATGTTTTGCAAAATAACGTAGGCTAATTGCTGCAGATGACCACAGCAGTGTCAGATAACAAAAAACATATAAAGGGCATTGTGAACAGTGGGGGTTGTGAAAACATGGGGCATTGTGTACAGTGGGGATTGTGAAGTGCTTGTGTAGGGCTACAATTTTAGAAGGGTGCTTGTGCAACAAAACATATGTGTTGGGGACTTTAAAGGTTTATCGAACCCGTAACGCTTTAGGGATTTGATACAAGCACCGGTGCCCCTGTGTCAAATGTCCCATTTAAACTTTTCAGTGACGTCCGAAGCTTTGTACGTCATCAGTCACGTGACCTTACAACTTTGATACGCGCTCCGATACATTGTGCCGAAGCAGATTGCTTCGCGGAAGTGATACGAGCTTCGGTGCCTCGGTGTCAGACTTCCCATCCCTACTAGTAGTCGCTTCTATCAAATCCAAGAGCGCGCAGAAAAAGCAGAAAGTTAGACTAGCCAGCCAAGATGCAAAGATTGAAGAAATTAGTTCTTCTATCCACCGAATGCATTGGATATAGGAGGAACAGGATGAGATTCTGAGAATGCAGTGAGAGAAGGAAAGGTAACCTAACATGCCTTTTAGCCCAGTTGACGTATTGGCTGCAATATGCAAAATATAGCTGTAGCGAACCGGTACAAAAGTAGCCTCCCGTAATACTCCCATTTTATTCAAAGGTAGAACGCTACTGACAACTCCAGGCTTCCACGCATGCTTGTTTGTTTACACCGAATACAAGCTGAAGTGCAAAACTAAAGTAGGCCTAACGTTTGCCTACTGCCCCCATCAATGCAGATATTTCAAATAAAAACTAAAAGTATAAAACATATATCCTTGATTAGCCTATGTTGGGTTTTGTGGAAGAGGAAATTGACTGTTTTAGTAGTAGTATTAGACAGTATGCAGTCAGATAGGTCACCATGGGCATATTTGGATTAGCTATAGATGGATTCACAAATAAATAAATTAGCCTACATTTGGCAGGATACTTGATATACAGGCTAAATGCAAATATGGCAATGTATTATATTATTTTACATTAACAAAATGTAGGAAAATAGAACAGACTGAAAATAAAGTAGGCACTGATCTTTAAAATCCTGTTTCCTGTAGCCTAAATGTTGTCAGTCATTCTTAATATTTGCAATTGGTGCACTGGCATGTTTAACTGTTAGCTGCAGTATAATGTTAGATTATGTGTAAATTAAGTACAGAACTGACTGTGCGCCCAAATTTTTGTCTGTGCTCCTAAATTTGTTAACTTGGGCACACAAGTGCTCCTGAAAAAAAATGTTAGTGTAGAGCCCTGAATATGGCACCTGTGCCGACGCATTTCGGTGCCACTTAAATCTAGCGTTTTTTTTTTTAAATACGAGGCATCACTGCACGTCATGCGCCATCTCTAACATCTTGCTCTGATAGCACCACATCCAGATACAGTTAGCTAACATTAACACTAGATATATAAGCAAATGCCGTTGTCCATGACCTGGCAGTTCCATGGCAAGTGGTTTTAACATACAGTACCTTATGGCAAGCCGCCTACACTGGATAAACTTGAAAGCAGAGTTTACCATTGTGTGTGCATCCATGGCAAGCTGTTTTAACATTTAAATGTATTATGTGTAGAAGCAATGAATGAGATATTGATAGTAAATTGAATATAACAGTTTGATTTCACGTTCAAATTTGTCTTATCAATAAAAAAAGCAATTCATGCTTCAGACCATTTTATTGTAAAAACAAAGTACCGGTTCAGGCACCATTTTGCCACCGGCACTGTTTTAAAAGTATTGATTAGGCACCGGTATCGGATAAAACCCAAACGATACCCAACCCTACTATTGAATAACTTTTTGGTGGATTGATGCATTATCATATGAAATACTGTGGAGCAAGTGGTCCATGTGGCCTGGGTCATCCATCTCTCTCTCAGGGTTCTTGCAGGTTTCAGTAAGTCAAATTTAAGACCTTTTTAAGAAATTTTAAAACCATAAAGATTCAAATTTAAGACCTACACGACACATTACCAAAGAAATATTTAAATCAAAGAAATTCTGAAAAAAAATCATTTTATTTCAATGAATTCAGTCACTGAAAAAAGCATTAATTCAATTTACTGATAAAGCAACCACATTAGGAACCTTCCACATTCAACAACGTCGACAACCCAATTGATTTTGACATTGCTCACTTGTAGTATACTCAAGGAAAAACATCCGTGTCATGTGCTGAATGCCCAAAACCTTAGGACCACAATGAAAATAGGCTAAAACAAACTTGCCCTCAAATAGAATAGATTTCATCTCATATTTATTTACATTACAAAACAGAGAAGGACGTCTTTGCAATTACTGAATCAGGGAACATCACTTAAGAGATCGCTAATCTCACTATTGCTATTAAATGAGTGGTGTTTAGTCACCGCTGTCGTTCGACGGAGGTGCGATGATATTGAGCTGGAGACCGGAGGGACCAGTCATTAAGGAGGACGACGGCAGGGGTGAGGCACAAAACTGGCTAATTGGCCGAGTCCGCTGAAGGCAGTTTGTGGCTAGCTGTTTTGTGGCTATGTTTTTCCACTCTGGCGTGTGACCAGCACCTTCACACCTTAGTCCCTAATTGAATAGTTTGTTTTGCAAAATTTGCAGCGAGCCTCGTACCTGGAGCTGGCTACCGCTTGTAACCAAAAGCGGAAATCGCTGTGATCTAGCCATGTCTCGTTGAAAGTACACTTTCCCATTTTCCACACTTAGCCGAAGTTGAACAAACTCGAGGGGAGACGCGGACATATTTCGCGGGCAGGTATTGCATATATCACAGGATTTGTACTTTTATCACTGCATACGTACCAACACCAACATCCCCCAGAAAGAACTACAACACACCAAACCAACGTTCTGAGGGCAGCGTTCTGCTGGTTTTGTTAGAGCTCCTTTTTTAGACTTGACTAAATGAAATTTAAGAACTCAGATGAAAATCTGACGTTTTAAGGCCTTAAATTTGAAGTTTTTAGAATTTAGACTTTTTAAGACCTCACGAACCCTGCTCTCTCCAACTTGCTTCCTGTCACTTTTGTCCACTATCCTGCAAAATCCTTAACTTAAATTCAAAAATGTTGGAGTCTTTCTCAATTCAATTCTGAATTTTGCACAAGCCTGATTTTTATAAATGCAATTCATGTTAAGTTTGATATACAGTACATGATGTCAAGATGCTGATTTTAAATTGCAGAGATTTTGTTTGATATGCTGTAATGGCCATATAATTTCAATTTAATGCCCATATCGTTTCAATTCAAATATATTGCCACGTGAAATGAGTCATACATAGCTCAAACTTTACAGGTAATGATAATATTAACTTGCCCAAAATACATATCTAGCATAGCGCACATAAAAAGCATGACTATTTCACTGGTCTTAGCCCTACCATTCCTAGCGGTTTCATCAGATTCGTTTCAGGTTTGGTGTAGAGGAATTGACACACGTCAGATATGTAATTTTAATACACACACCATATGTGAGAGTATTGTTGGATTATGAAATGTCACGAGTAGTGGAACCGTAGGTGCTCAGGCCAGTCATCGATGCTTGCGGCTATATTTAGCAGTTCTGTTTCATCTGCTCAAGATTTCTTCCTATGAAAAGGGATTTTCCCAGGGGGCGCCTGTATCACAAGGTGCCCACAGTGCCCACAGCGACCCGGTTTGAGTCCGACCCGGGTCATTTCCAAATCCCACCCCATCTCTCCCACTTGCTTCCTGTATGTCTCCTCACTATCGTACACAATAAAGGCAGAAAGCCCCTAGAAATATTTTTATATATTTTTCCTTACCACAGTTACCTTTGTGCTTGCTCTAGGAGATCTATACCTTGGCTTTAGAAAGCACTTCAAGACAATGTCAAAATGTAACTGAAATCAAAATGTTTGATATTATGGGATAAATGTTTGCAAAGAGACTGACACCACTCACAGCCACTGGATGTGATTCTTTGACTTCTTGGTGACAAGCTGTATACCCTCTAGAACATTGGTGATGTCATAGATGCGCCGTTTTTGTACATCTAGAGTCTGTGAGGCCCAGTTGAGGTCCACAACTCCATCAGGTGATTGGGATAGCAGGTCTAGGAAGCGTTTTGTGGTGAGGTTCAGGGAAGTATCGTAGCGTGACTTCTCTGTGGAATTCTTATAAACTGAAAAAAAGAAACAACACCTAGAATTAACTTTATAAAAAAAAATCTCCTGAGCTTATATGCACATGTTAAAAGTAGCTCCTACTAGTGATGGGCAAATGAAGCTTTGGTGAACCACTGAACCACAGCATTGTGAACCTAGCGACACTAGCTGAAAAGCAAAAAGATGGCCGCCACACATACATTTTTCAACATAAAAGTCCTTAGCAAACAAATATTTTTGGTTACATATACTGGTTTGGGTAAGGACTTTTATGTTGAAAAATCTACATGTGGCAGCCATATTGGATTTTTTTATTAGTGTTGCTAGCTTCACACTGCTGTGGTTTAGTGGTTCACCAAAGCTTCATTTGCCCATCACAAGCTCCTACATGGCATATTTTTCTATTTAGCGAAACACAGGGATAGGAGCTGGCATCACTCAATCTCATTTTAGTTTCATTATCAGCTTCAGGTCATGTAAAAAATATATATTTTTGAAGGCAATCCATGTCAAACAAATCTTTGTAGATCTGCTGTAGACCATGTACATGACCTGTATACACATGGATTAGCTTGGACTGGCTTTAACCCTTTCGTGCCCGTGCCAAACATTCCATTTTTGGTGCTGGATGACCTTACACAAAAAAACGTATTTCTTGAGTATAATACATACCATCAATTTGATACACATACCATTGTAATCAGAAGGATCAGTTCTATAAAATTATGTAAAATAGATATGGTAATGTTGATATAGTAATGAAAAGTCTTTGAAAATCCTCTCCAAATACATACCGAAATTCGTTCAAATTTAATTTTGATTCACATAAAAATGAATTTTCATCATATTTCTCTACAAGATAGAGAAAAATATATAGTGTATGACATGTTCAGCACGTTGTGGGCTATTTAACAAAAAAGGCTGAATTGGAACATCATAAAACTTTCAAAAGTTATATTAATATTTATGAAAAGCTAGGAATACAATCAACTTCAACATCACTCAAAAATCAATGTGTTCTAAACATTAGAACAAGCCTGTTGAGAATAAACACATACACACACATATACACACAAACTCACACCCACACACACAGAGGAGGATAGGGAAAGGTGAGGTGGGGTGGGGAGCCTGAAGGTTGAACACAGAAGAGCTATGACTCATTACGAAATGCATCCCCTTCTGCAGAATGCCAAATCTGACAGCATTTTGTTTACCAAAAAAACATCACCGACCGCTACACCCCGGGCCATACAAGCTACTTTAGTGTTATGTAATTTTTTTATAACAAAGCCAACAATTTTTCTTTGGCTCCTGCTGTACAGGAATATGTACTTGATAAAAAGAAATTGACAGAAATGCCTGCCAGCTGTTGTGATATATTTTCTCCAAAGTCTTTCTGGCTGTAGCTACCAAACCTAGATTCAACACCAGATTCTGCATTGCAAAACTTGAACTAATAAGAAACTACTGACAATGGCAATGTCAATGGAGAAAAAGTGTACACAATATGATTTATCATTTGGTCAACGCTCCCTGATCCCTGCAGAGACTTGGTTCCCCATTAGCAAAGGATATTAGGTAGGGAAGTGAAGCCCCATGTCAATGATCAATCCCAGAAAACTGAAACTCTTCTGGGGTCTCTTCGTCCCATGCCCTGCACTGTGTGTTTGCATACGACGGCCTACTAAGCATAGCCTCCCACCCGTCTAATCTATTTCACACAGTGTTTTAGTGGCAGTCTGCACCGACTGATTTTATTTCTGAAATTTTCCCTGTAATGCTGACAACATAAGCTTCAATTTGATATGATTGGTTAAGGGGTTTATGGCGCGAAATGTTTTGGATACTTGAAGAGGAGTCTTGAAAAAATATTTTCACTTCAGTCGGTGCATTTGACGTGGACAGCCGGATGCCAGCTGCACTTAGTTTACCTCAACTGGAAACCACACAGCTGGATAAACTGAGGTAATATTGTTTTTACATCGGTTCTAGTTATGGTTTATCTTAATTTGAAGTCCTTAAATCATGTTATTTGACAGTAATATGCTTTCTCATCAGCGTCAACATTATGGCATAGCGGGGGGCTAGTGCATCATCACATAACTTGAGCTAGCTGCAATACTCTGAACTGCTTGCAATATTCACGTTTGCTTTTGATGTCAGTTATTTTCATTTGACAATTTCATTTAAAAACCTGTTAGTATATAACCTGTAGGCAAGTTTGTTTTCTAGTACCAATTTGCTTGTTAGGTAAGCATTACATTGGCAAGACAGTAAAGCATACCAAAGCTGAATAAATCAATGGGTGCCGTGTTTCTAAGTTGCGTTACGTTCTGACATGAAAAAAAGTTGAGCGATATGTTTACTCCTCTTAATATGTAGTTGTAGAAAACAAGATGTGAAATCACAGATTCTGTCAGAAATGTAATTAACTTATTGCCTTTCCTCGGGTTGTTACCTGTAGTGTTGCTAGGTTACGGGGACACTGGCGAGACACGCCGCTCCATCTGGCATCATGTTTTTGTTTGTTTTTATGTAATGTTCGTAATTTTATGTAATGTCATGTTCATTTTTTGTATTGATTTGTGTAGTTAAATGTATTTTCTCTTTATTTACGTTATTCTTGATAGTTTTCGCGTTATTCTTAGTCCCTTTTAACGTTACTGCTTCCAAGTCAGCTGATGTCGTTAACGTTGGTCCATTGGGAGCTTGCTTTGGCTAACGTTAGCTTTTGCCCTGGACTGACATCCTTCCATCCATCCGTGAGCGGTGCTGCACTTCACTGTCTGGTCAAGGAGATTTCTCAGGACAGCTGGACCTAGATGCTACTCTGATCTACCGCGGCCGCCGAGCTGCTGCAGACCTGCGAGCTGCCATCTGCCTTGCCTGGAGTCTGGATTGTGCAGACTAGCTTCTAGCTGCTAACGTTTGAAACTACGTTGAAGAACTGCAATCTCTCGGAGTAAACTGTCGCTGTCATAAGTCCACTGAGTTGCTGATCTGCAGGATCGCCCACGACTTCAGACAGAAGAGGGTTAAAGCGGAGCATCAAGGATCTTATGCTTCCAGTGATCTAGACTGCAGTCTAACTGTTACAAGTAGGGGCCTAACGTCACTGAAGTTACTGAAGGCTTGTTAACGTTAAATCCTCCGGGTTGGTCTGAAGACACAGCTGTAGCTAAGCCATATAATTGCCATTGGACTGAGTTGGACTAAGTTAACACGGATTCTTCTTTATTTTAATTTCTTCTTTATTTATTTTATTACTTGTTAATTTTTGTTTGTTGTCTGTCTTGTATGTCTACCGCTAGGTGTCTCGGGTACGCTGGCGATTATGCCGCTCCATCAGGCATCTTTTGTCTTGTGCGTCAATTGTTGTTTTGTAAATTTGTTTGTTTGTCTTGATGTCACGGGAACGCTGGCGACTGTCTTACGCGTAAATGTTTAGTGTGTAAAGCGATCTTGGGTGCTTTGAAAGGCGCTATGTAACAAATAAAATGTATTATTATTATTATTATTATTATTATTATTTAGTGCAGATAGATAGATAGATAGATACTTTATTGATCCCCAGGGGATTCAAGTGCAGTATGTAGTAAACTATTTTAGCTTGCTAACTTCTAAATGACAAACATCAGACGTGCTTGTCTCAACATTTTCTAAGATGGCATGACTTGAAATGAAGAGTTTAAGGGCTGTATTTTGGGCACCAGCGCATGGCGTAATTTGGTATTTTGCACGTTTATTTTTTAAGCATTGCGCCCAGGGGTGTGGCAATTAACAACCTAGGGAGGGGCCTGGCGCGTTGTCTAAAAATCGCTATCATACACCACCTAAACCTGGTCAGAAGTCAATGGCGAGTTGTTCATATGCTATTTTAAGAGCGCATGTCAACAGTCATTGGCAGGTGCACGCACCATCCTTCTATCATTCATGAACGCACACCAGCGCACTTCCATGCAAAGCATTACAAATTGCACGATTACAATGGGAAACATAATTAGAATAAAGATTACGAAATACTGTACATCTCATGATGAGTAGTTATTCACCATCATTTGCAAACTGGTAATGACGGTTAAAAGTGATTAGGGGAGAGGCGAGAGACACGTATGGAGCACAGCTGAAGACGCACTGTCACGAGATATAAGCAACTCCTCTGCAGGATAAATGTTGTTTTATTCAGTCATTTGAACAACATTAGGGTACGGTAAGTGTTGCTTTTTCCAGCCTATGTTTTCGGTGGTAACCCATTGTCAGTCAATAATGAAAGTAACTGCATATAACGGTCTTGTCGTTGACTGACTCCTTGGTGAAGTTAGTTTCACTTTGCCAATGAGTTCAAATAATATACGAGTGCAAATGCGTGAAGGCTATGCTAGGTTTTAGTAAAGCATGGTTTAGTAGAATTCCATACAGTCTCGCAAGCAGCCTCCTTCAAATGCGACGTTGAATGCCAAAATACCGATGCATTTATTTGACATATCGCGCGTTGCGCCGTTAAAGGGAATGACAGATGTCATTCTCATTGGTTTAAAACGATGTTACGCCCCAAACACACCCATATGACTGATTAAAAGACCTAGGAACACCTTGTTACGCCATGCGCTCCACTTTTGAGCCCCCTCCCAATGTACTGGACATCCTATTAAATTTGAATAGACTTTTGACGAGTGACGATGCACTTTAGAATGTCATGATAGGGCCCTAGATGCAAAAGCCTCTAAACGCCACCTCCGTCAAAAATGAGATTGAGAAACATATTGAGTAACTGCTCTCCGCACGTAGTATACGTTAATCAAATCATTTCACGTCAAAACCCGCTAAACACAACTCTTTTCCTGGTCTGAAATCTCGATTTGTAGGGAAAAACCTCTAAATGCCACTTCCCTGTCAGCAAAAGCCTCTACATTCCGAGAACCAATCAAAACGCAATATGGAATCATGTGACTTCACTCTGTTTGAACATGGCGGCGCGCTAAGGAGCCGGTTTTTTTGACAGCTTTTCAGAGATCATAAGTCAGTCCACAGACGAAGAAAAAGAAAAAGAAGATCATAAGTCAGTCATGGATTTTGATGAAATGGACGAACCTGTCCTTGTGACAGCTAACGGCCAAAAAAAACGTTGTCGTCCCCTTAGTTCTTGTCGTTGTAAGGCGAAAATAACCAGATATAGTGGAGGGCTCTGTCGCGACAATACCTTGTAGCCTCAAAAGTGCGCTGCTATAACATTGACGCCAACAGCAAATGGAGCTGTGTCCTTCCCAATAGAGCTACAGTATCAGTTCATGAGTAGGCCTACTAGAAGGCATTGTTTCAATTTAGGCTATTTGGCTATGGCATAAGGCTTGGCTACGCATTAAGGCGTTCAATGAAGGAATGAAGCGGCTATTGGCTCGCAAAATGAACAGCGGCTGGAAAACCCTACACAGACTTCACTACAGACTTTAGCAGACTGGTTTAGAAATAATTTAATAGCCAGAAATATGCCTGCTCTGCCCTAATAAAGAAATATTTGGTTAACTGCGAGTGAATCCCGTTTGCAGCCGTAGAAGAAATGTATACGCCCTGGCTGTCAGTAGACGGAGGAGGAGCGCACAGTCTACGAACGTGTGCGAAGCTGCAGCTCAGCGATTTAAAATGGTTCAAAACCACCATAAGTTTTAATGGCTCAAAAATGACATTTTTAGAATCAGAGAATGAAGAACACGTCAGGTTTATTAAAAAGTATTTTCTATGTGTCACGAAAGGCTTCAGGGGGTGGGTTACAGTTAACACGATAGTACCCAAATTTCAATAGCCACAATGGACTGAATTTGGTATGTTTTAGGAATCATTAGCCTACATGCTTTTGGCTACTTCAGGACATGGCCAAACAACGTCACAAACTGCTGCTGCGCTGCGCTTATCATCAAAGTGTTTTTCCCCATGCATTTATTCTACTGTCAGTGACTGACGCGAGAGAAGCGGGTTCTGTGTTGTGTTCATTTCAGTGACTGGCGCGAGAGAAGCGGGGTCTGTGTTGTATTGCGTTAATTTATTTTTCTTTGGGCGTGCCCTGCCGTGCCGTCCACATCTCTTCAGCACAGCAGCAGCAATGGCAACTCTTTGTTGAAGTTTTAAGTGGTGTTCAATGGTTTTGCTAAGTAGGCCGAGTTAGGCCCTTTAGGCCTAAATCAACATTGAATTAGTTATTGGATGATATTAAAAAGAATCGGAATTATTTGTGATTGACCTGGAAATTTCAACTTGGTGACCAAAACGTTTTGGATTTCATGTTAACCGCGAATTCAGAGCATTAAGTTACGTTGTGTCAGTTAGCTAGCCTAGTCTAACCAAATCTGTTTTGTCTTGTGACAAAGTCTTCTGGTTCAATTGTTTCCAGTTTCATAGAAACGAGGGTGTTACATTTGCAGTAGTCTAACTACAAAATCCGACCTAATAACATTAGGCCTAGGCATTGCGTTGATTTTTCTCCCTTTCTTGTTCTCTTCACCTATCAGGCAGCCAGTGACGTTGGAAGTGGTGGTGCGGCCACCCCCGAAGCGCACTAAGACATTTTCCTTGTAGGCATACCCATGGTTACACTAGACAGGCAACTGTGCTCTGTTCCCAGAGCATGCTTTCTCTGTCTATGATCTGCAGGCTTATAGGGCCTCCTCCACGAGGAGATTGCTAGTCTGCGGATAATATGCAGCAATTGAATGGTAGCCTATATGGAACCGTGGACCGAAAGAAAAATAAACTAAACATTTTCCTGATTAGAAAATGTTTCTTAATTTAGTGTTCTCAAATGAAGAGACATGCAATTAGGGGGTAGTGGTGTCAGCGCTCATCCAATCTGCACGTCTGCTGCACAAGTAAAAGTGAACCACTGGAGATGGCGTGTGTAAGCAACAAACGTTATTTAAAACAATGAATGAAGCAGGTCTGGCTGCCCCCCCCCCCCTCCCCAATTGGGCTTGGCAAAAAATTGGCAATACTACTTTCAGACAAGTGACGGCACCTCTTCAGCTGATTTCGTTAGTTTATTTGGAGCTCCTTAAAATAAGCCAAGGGTAGGTTTTCAGAACAGACAAGTCACATACTGTACAATCCACTTGATAATCCATTGACCGATCCCAAGCCCCGTCCCCTTTTACTATGTCACAATGACGACTTCGGAGGACCTCGGTCAACCTCAGTCAATTTTGAATTTTCTAGTGTCGATTCTGTAGGACAATACGCCGGTTATGCGAATGCTATAATGCTTCCTTTGCGAGTAGCGTAAATATCTAAATAACTAAAGCTCCCTAACCCTGTGTGGGTCTCTTAAAAAATGCATCAAGTATAATTAATAAATGTGGTTTTCTGTGCAACATATGCATACTTTGCTAATGTTTCAACCAGCCTGTTGTCCATAACCTGTCAAGAGAGTGGAACGATTTTAAGGCTATTCGCATAGGCTACTCAATGGTGCTATTTTACACGCATTATAGCGACCCCCACTCACGGTGCTAGGTGGAAGGTGTTTTAATAGCCTACAGTGGACTAGGGCTGTCAATTGCTCAACAATGACGTTTGTATTTTCCCTCTAACATAAACACATGTATTCGAATATCTAGGCTATATTTGCGCATTATGTCAATGACGCGCATCACGTCATCTGTTTTTAACTTTTTGGAAACTTTTGAATTAACTGAAAGAAGATCAATATTTTTCATTAGTTTTGGAAGTTTATTTTTACGTAGCCTACAATGGCCAGTTCCGACAAAGCCGAAATTGCTCCTTTTGAAACAATGACTGAGCAGGCCGTGCATTTGTATGGTTATATTGCTTGACAGGGGGGGATCCCAAGCAGCTTTCAGCCATAACGCTACTTTGAGAACATTTCCTAATTCACCCGGCACTGATATTCAAAATGTTGAAAACTATTTCGGCATACAAGCAGTTTAATTAAATGTAATTTTCGTTGTAAACAAACGGGCTACTTGGTGAGGCTTGGCCTCACAGATGTGCTCGTGCCTTAGATGGCAAGAAAAATTTTCACATTATAGGCCTATTAACTGACCGCCCGATTCACGTTGGCTGGGGGGCAGGGGGGCCCATCAGACATTTGTGCCCAGGGGTCTATGAATTGTTAATCCGGCCCTGCCCCCAACAAATCGCACCTTTCCACCTCAGTGGCCGTATTCACAAAGAATTTTAAGGCTAAAAGTAGCTCCTAACTGGCGAATTTAGGAGCAACTCCTAAAAATAATGGGCGTGTCACTCCTAACTTTAGGACTCCTAATTTTCACTAAAAGTAATTCACAAAGCATTTTAGACCTAAAAGTAGCACCTAAGTCTGGGACAGCTTAAAAGAAGTCGAGAGGACTCCTAACTCACTAAGACCTATTCACAAACCGCTTTTTGTGGCATTTCACGTTGCGATGTTTTGAAATCCTATGCGCTACATGAGCTTCCCATCGCGAGGAAGCAATTTTGCATTGTAGGCATAACTAGTTGATGCAATAACGCCACCAACAACAACCAAAACTAGGCTACATGTAAATAAATGTAACGTTTCATTGTGAATGAAATTAAAATGTTCTCCTCTTTGCAAACATATGCATAGGCATAGGCTATGATGACAGATTAATTTAATAATGTTACAAAGATACTGCATCAATCCATATGTTTCATTAGGCTACTAGGCTATTTGTTTTGCCTTACTCTTGATTCATTTAGGCTAGGCCTTTTTATTCAGTTATTCATCATCTTCCGTCCTTGTGTAGCGCACGCATTCTCAGACCTGTCACCTGTCACTCATCATCATAATGGAGGTGTTTGGAATCATTCCCGCGTTACAATCATCAGCCAATCAAGGTGGTCACTTCAGTCAAGCTCGTGCATGAGTAATGACGTCATCAATAGCAACGAAGACTTAAATATGAGGGGACTGACATGCAATTCTCTGTGCTTAATGAAAATATCCCAATCTCCCAATATCCCAAATCACAAAATAATAGTTGAATATTACTGATGATATTTCATTGTTATTACTGATGATATTTCATTGTTATTTAAGAACATGCAGACAAAAAAAACAATAACATCTTGCTCGTAAAAAAATCATCATATCGCATATTGTGGCATATCGCATATAGTGGCCCAACCAGATCTAGGCCATTTTCTTCTATGGTCAGAACAAAAATATCAATGTTCTTTCGATGCTGTTTGCGCTAAGATCCCAGCTTTATCCTCAGTTTGATATTACTTACTTTTTTCCAGTAAGAGGGCACAGTTTTCTTCCAGCGGACCGGGTCTTTGGAAGAGTGGAGCAGGACATCAGAAAGCAGCCAACTATTCTGTTGCCTGAGGAATACATCAGCATTCTGCGCAAGCATGGCACTGTCCATCAATATCGAAAGGATTGGGAGTGTTATGATTTCAAAAGAGAAGCAGCCAAATTTACGGCATCACAGAGATCCTTCAAAATTAGTGAGGCAAGAGTGCTGAATATCTGTGGTGACAAACTTGGATTAAAAGCGTTCGTATGCTGGTGCATTTTGTCAGCACTCTGTCCTGAAGCGAGGCAAGAAGTGGTCTCATTTCAAGCCGGCTCCTCTTCCTGACGTCAACTGGGTCAAGGAGGCCAAGAAGACTGATGTCTTGAAGCTGCTGGGTGAGTTGGGAGTGCCGAGAGCTGTGCAGGACTTCTATGACAATATCCTATCAAGTGCTGGTGACAATGACCTTGAGGATGAATGAGTGCCTTCAGTGTTGTATTGTTTTATTGATTTTACTCTATACTGTTTGAATCTAAAGAAACTGATACACCGCCCCGACGCCGGTCTTCCGTTGTGGTCGGTGGTAGCTTTTCCGCCGATTACATGTTGAATCGGTGCAAAAGCTACCGCCGACAACACCCGGCGTCCGATGTCAGGGCGGTGTGTCAGGTTCTTAATGCGTGTTTTATATCAGAGTTTTTATCAGAACTGTTCTTGCAATCTTGAATATATTCTATACTACCGTAAAAACTTCAAATAATCGCCGAGTCCCTAAGAGACGCCTGTCTCTTTTAAACGCCTGGCGTGGCTACAGGTTTGGGTTAAAGGCCGGTCTCCAGTAGAGGCCTGGTCTGTTTTTTAGTTTCGGGTTGTATTTAATCTTCTAAAACCCGTCAGATCGTCTGTTTAAAGATTTGCAATGACACAAAACTGTTACAGAAAGGAGGTTACAGCAGTGTGAATTAGATGTTGCACGTCGTTACAAGCCGTCGCAAAGCATTCACATGTCTGGTCACAGTTGCAAGGTTTTAGAATGTTGCATCAAGTTGCTGCTCATCTCGTTGCGAATCTTGGGTGTGATTTGGGCTTAAGTATGGCGCAGACTGCGCACGTTATGATTAGATGGCATTAAAAGACTGCGGTGGGGAAAAGCTAGAGTTACAAATTGTATAACTTTTTTCCCAATATGAACTATGCCTATATGTCCGACTTCGTCATCGTTCAATTCATCCCTTGTGTTAAATTTTGCTGATAGGCCGATGGTAAGCTTGTTTTTATGCTGTCAACAAAACCAGAACGGTTCGCGAACGTTATTCTTTATTCTAAATGCCATGGCGATAAAGAGAAAGAAGTCAGAAAAGGAATTTACCTTAGACTAGGCTATATCAGAGCCCGTCTACGGACATTCTCTGGCTATATAACCTACTGAAATAGGTTTATGATGTAAAGTCAAGTGCGCTTCTAGGGACTGGTGTGTGCGCGCGCAGTTTTTATTGATGAGTCAGAGTGGCAAGTGCTGCGCATAGTTGCAGTGGAATGTGGCTGCCCAGGGCATTATAAAACTTCTCACTCTTAGACCTACTCATACACGGCGGTGAAATGGCGTATTTAGCTGTCTAAATTCGAATCATATGCTGGGGGAGAAATCGTCGGACATCCATGATTATTTTGTTATTCAGCACCCCTGGTCAAAAATATGTTCCCGCACGCCTGGAAGTAGGCTATGATTTGAATGTAGACAAATACAAAACGGGAGAAACAATATGGTTCATGCTCTCTCATGCCGTTTCATTCATGCCGAAAAGGAGGGAGAATGAAACATTAAGCACGTTCCACTTTTGCATAAATAATTCCTGAACGGTTTTGGTCAGGGCTGATAATGCAACTGTATTTGACAAAAGACCGATATAGGCTATTTGCTAGTGACAAAATATGAGCTTTCAGTGTGATACGATCTCTTTGTAGATTACGTTTAATTAAAACGTGGTTCATCTGTTCTGGCTATCCCCGCTATTTGGATCTTACTGTATCACTCAATGAACATCTCAACACTAAATGAATGATGATCCGTAATTGTCATCAGATAGCCTAGTCATATAGGTAGACATTCAGTGTGTTTGAAATAATTAATTCGATAATATTTCCCATCTTTGCAGAGGAAAAGTTTTGTGTAAAGGGAATTAAAGGCCTCTCTCATATAGACGCCTGTCTCTAATACTAGCCAGTGCAGTTTGGCGATTTGGGAAAATAAAAGCCCGGGCTATTATTTGGAGTTTTACGGTATTTCAAACTAATAGGAGTTTTTATCAGAACATTTTGCACTGTTCTTGCAATCTCTATAGTATTTGAATCTAAAGACACTGACACACCGCCCCGACGTCGGTCTTCCGTTGTCGTCGGTGGTAGCTTATCCGCCGATTACACGGTTCGGTGGTCCCAGTGGTTAGTGGTGTTCATTCATTATTAAAAACAAATATATTGGCGCAATGTATGATTTCAATCCGTGTTATTTGCTATTGTGGAACTATTTTTTCAGATACCTCACAACCGCGTATAAACTTCCGCTCAATATTTGAGTCTGAAACAGACAGTAAAAGAAGGTCTCGCAGAAAGACTACAACCAAATGTAAACAGCCCCCCTTTCCGTTTCCGGTAGCGCAGTAATATCAACGAGCAATGAGACTTCCAACAGAAATCAATGGGATTTTACAAAATCCCAAATAAAACACGACAGAAACTGAATTTCGCTACGCTACTTGTTTTGTAACATCAACGAACATCACTAACCACTCGGTGAGTTGCACAGTTTTGAAAACGAACGTTAAGGGTTGTTTTAAGGACATGTTTGTGCATGCACTTAGCCAGCCACTCTGAAGCAGTCAAAGGCGATTCAAAACAAGTCAGCAATTCGAGACAGGACCCATCGTCAAAATTTCGGTGTCCACCACTCTAGTTCATCCAAAACAAACCAGAAAAGGGACTCAAAGTGCTAAATACTGGAATTATAATTGGAATTAATTAATTATAATTAACTTACTTGACCACTTTTTGTTTTATTTATTCCAAAATTTATATTAATTTCTACCTCATATTTATTATTATTATTACTACCGTATTTTCCGGACTATAAGTCGCTCCAGAGTATAAGTCGCATTAGTCAAAAAATGCGTCATGAACAGGAAAAAACATATATAAGTCGCACTGGACTATAAGTCGCATTTATTTAGAAATGTATTTCACAAAATCCAAAACCAAAAAACAGAGAATATGTAACTGGACTATTGAGGCCAAAAAGATTAATGTTAATGAAGACGAAGAAGGAGTGAAGGCAGCCAAGAAGAGGGCCGGATAGGCCTAATTGTAAGGTAAAAGATTCACTGAAAGAAAATGCCATGTGGTACACCAAAATTTTGCTAAAATGTGGAGAACACAATGCAATCAAGCATTTTGGCCAATGTAGAGTCACAAGCTGGCAGCAGATTAAATGCTCACGAGAGAGAAAAAGATGGTTTTAAAAAGACGTGACCGAAGCAAGCCAGGCGATCGGCCTATAGGCCCGACAGTAATTGTAAAGCAATTTACAAAAGATTCACTGAACAAAAATGTTGATGTGGTACATGAAAATGTAGCTAAAAATGTGGAGAATGCAATGCAATCAAGCATTTTGGGCGATGTTGAGTGACAAGCCGGCAGCAGATTAAATGCCCATGAGAGAGAAAAAGATGCGTTTTAAAAAGACGTGCACAGAATGGTTTTAATAGGACGTGCAGACCAAAGCTGCAGCAAGCAGGTGATATTTAGAAATTTATTTCACAAAATCCAAGACCAAGAACAGACAGATGTAACTGGACACATAGAGGCCAAAAATATTGAGAATTCTACAGGGAATGTTAATGAAGACGAAGGAGTGCACAGTGGCAAGAGGCAAGCCGAAGGCTGCTGACGAGTGCCCGCGCTAATTGTGAAGCAATTTACAAAAGATTCACTGAACAAAAATGCTGATGTGGTACATGAAAATGTAGCTACAAATGTGGAGAATGCAATGCAATCAAGCATTTTGGACGATATATTGGCACAAGCTGGCAGCAGAACAATTGCTCGGCTGGCCACGTCCGAGAGAGCAAGAGAAAAAAATATGCGCATTTAAAACCAGGGCCTAAATTTCATTGCGGGTATTGCGCATAAGTTATTAAGTATTGAGCATAATAATAAAAGTCCCACAACTCCATCATAATGAGAGAAATTCCCACACATGTTACAGTGCTGTCTGATAACGTTAATCTAATAATGGAGCAGCCTGAATGCGGGACTATTGACTGGACGGACCAACTCTGACTTCAATTGAACCCCATGCAGAGACACACACGCGCGCATGGACCACTTTGCGGGTGCCTCTCTCTAGTGATGGGCAAATGAAGCTTTGGTGAACCACTGAACCACAGTATTGTGAACCTAGCGACACTAGCTGAAAAGCAAAAAGATGGCCGCCACACATACATTTTTCAACATAAAAGTCCTTAGCAAACAAATATTTTTGGTTACATATACTGGTTTGGGTAAGGACTTTTATGTTGAAAAATCTACATGTGGCAGCCATATTGGATTTTTTTATTAGTGTTGCTAGCTTCACACTGCTGTGGTTTAGTGGTTCACCAAAGCTTCATTTGCCCATCACTACCTCTCTCTCTCCCTCTCTCATCGCTGAAGTCAAATTATAGCCTAGAAGGTGCTTCTACATCAACCGTGATCGACAGGAAAGGAAAACAAACGTTTAGCGATCAGGAACCGTGGAACATGGATGTGTTCTCCATTTGAGGAACGTTATAATCGATTGCGGACGTGAACAGACAGATACAGACACGGAGCGCATAGTAGGCCTACTTTCACTTTCTGTTCAATGTCCACAACATTAGTGATGTTTTTTTTTTGTGTGTGAATGTATTTTACTTAACTCATTAAATGTAGCTGAATACTCATGAACGCATGTCTCTAATAGCCACAATAGGAGTAATTTTAGCAACACCGTATCTTGTGTGGCCCATAACGACCCAGTGGATCATGAAAACGTGCCAAAATTCACATTCCTTGCTTGATGTTGGTACATTAATCCCATTCAGATTGCCTCTTATCTGTGATGTAAGAGTTCAGTATAGGTTTAAGGTCTGGGGCACGGATTTGACATTCTGTGATTTCTTCATTGAGGGCTTGCTTAGCAGCACTGTCCGCTTTCTCATTTCCCCTCAGACCAACATGGCCTGGGACCCAGCAAAAAACGACACTGAAGTTCTGGTTCTTTAGACGTTGTAGTTGATCAAGCTCAGCTTTGGTTGTACTTTTTGCGTGACATTAAAGCCTACTGGAAAGATTTTTAATTGCAATTTAATTTCAATGCAATTTACTTTTACGATTAAATAAAATTAATTTATCCCTCTCACCCATAGTTTTCTATTAATTTACAAATGTACATAGGCCTACTGTAATTACATTTATACATAGCTATTCTACTGATCTTCATACTATTCATCCTGCACATAGACTTATTCTTACTACTCTTATGATGTTGTTTCTGCACTACAATGACACTGTTTCCACACTGCACATAGCTGTATGTTATGTACATATCTGTTATATATTTGTCATATTGAATATCCATAATTATTCTGTTTTATTATATTCTGTTAATACACTGCATATATCTATATTATTATTTCTACTATTATACTGTTACTGCTACATCTACATACATTATTCTACTTATTGTATGAGATAACTGCTAATACACTGCACATATTTATATTTAATTCATATTACTCTAAACCACCTTCTGTAAATCAACTGTATACTACTGTCTACATTGCACTATATTTCTTGACCTGTCTCTGTATATTTCATCACCTTTCTATACTTTGCATCACATTGTATGCATACTGTAGCTACATGAATCACAGCTAAGACAAGGATCCTTGATTACTAGCTCCGCTTTAACCCTCTCTGGCTAAGATCCTTGGTTGCTATGAAGGCCAGTCGTTCTAAATGGATGGTTGCTATGGCCAAAGGCCAGTTATCTCTGCCGTTGTCAAGCGGGCATATCCTAACTTTATCTTATTTTAAACATCTCTATTTTACTTAGCCTACTTCCATACAGTGATTCCTATATAAAAATTGTTCCCTCCTGATTGTTAGACGCATTTCAAAACGTCGCGACGTGAAATGCCACCACAAAACATTGTTTGTGAATCGGTCTTATTAGGAGTCCTCGCTTAAGCTGTCACAGACTCAGGCGCTACTTTTAGGGCTAAAATGCTTCCTGAATTACTCTTAGTAAAAAAAATAGGAGTCCTAAAGTTACGAGTGACGAAGTTACGAGTACAAGCATCTCATATCAAATGACCATGGCATTACGCTAAGCAACATAAATCTCATAACGTTACAGCAACATCTCCTCCCTATGACCTAGCTAGCTAGCTTCTAGCCACACAAGAAATGAATGATGTTAAAATCTCCGCTTAGCGTTCTAATAACAGAAGGGGCACATTTATGTGGACCACTACAACATGACTCATTATGTCTGTAACGTTAACTGTATAAAACACTTACTTTCATAAAGGAAGCACACCATCCAGCACATACACATGGAAACCGATATTTTAGGTAGCCTACTTGGCCACGAACTCAAAACATGTCTCTCTGAAGCTCTGTTCTAGAATCTTTGCTCTGAAGTCTGTCCCCGTTGCTAAGCAAATAAACGAAATGACAGTCTTCCAGTATTAAAGTGTACATGTGATTCCGAATGGATATGTGTGGTTTGCAATTAGAATAAACAAGAAATAACATTTCCAATAATTTCCCATGATTAATTACATAATATTTGCACCTTCCTTACTTGTGAATCTCACACCGTATTTCAAGTAGGCTACACTAGTGAAATGTAATACAACGCTGCCACCTAGCGTTCAGATAGGTAGGCTATTTAACATTAACGTGACATTGCTTGTTTATTCTTTCGTCAACTCCATGCTTTTAGGAAAACAATCTTTTTATCATAGTTCCCTCTTCAATGAGCGATTACCATTTGATTGGACTGGATTGGGATTGATGAGATATGAGCCTACTTCATGTGATTGTTGATTGGATTGGATTGAATTGGACTGGATTGGATTGGGATTGGACTGGACTGAATTGGACAGGATTGGATTGGATTGGACTGGACTGGACTGGACTGGATTGGATTTGATTGGACTGGATTGGGATTGATGAGATATGAGCCTACTTCATGTGATTGTTGATTGGATTGGATTGGATTGAATTGGACTGGATTGGATTGGATTGGATTGTACTGGACTGGATTGGATTGGATTGGACTGGATTGGACTGTACTGGATTGGATTGGATTTGATTGGACTGGATTGGGATTTCTGAGATATGAGCTTACTTCATGTGATTGTTGATTGGATTGGATTGGATTGGATTGAATTGGACTGGATTGGATTGGATTGGGATTGGACTGGACTAGACTGAATTGGAGAGGACTGGATTGGATTGGATTGGAATGGACTGGATTGGATTGGACTGGACTGAATTGGACAGGACTGGATTGGATTGGGATTGCTGAGATATGAGCCTACTTCATGTGATTGTTGATTGGATTGGATTGAATTGGATTGGGATTGGGTCTTGAGTCCATGTACAAAGTTTGGTTTCAATCCATGAAAGCGTTAGTAAGATATGAGCCTAATTCATGTCATAGTTTTCCCTTGTGGTCAAAAGACAACAAATGTATTGTAGCTATTCAGGATGTGTTCATGAGTCCACGTACCAAGTTTGGTGTTGATACGAGAAAGTCTTGCTAATTATAGCACCCCTAGTGGACAAAAGTCACCAAATGCTTTGTGTGTCCTCAGGCTGTGGCCACGAGTCCATGTACCAAGTTTGAGGTTGATACGAGAAAGTATTGCTAATTATAGTGCCCCTAGTGGTCAAAGTACAAATGTATTGTGTGTCCTCAGGATGGGGTCCCAAATCCATGTACCAAGTTTGGTTTTGATACATGAAAGCGTTGCTGAGATAGGAGCTAACTTCCTGTAACTCTAGCGCCCCCCCTAGTGGTCGAAGGTCACCAAATTGATTGTGTGTCCTCAGGTAGGGGTTCCAAGTCCATATAGCAAGTTTGGTT
Source organism: Alosa pseudoharengus (assembly GCF_046254945.1). Lineage (NCBI taxonomy): Eukaryota > Metazoa > Chordata > Actinopteri > Clupeiformes > Clupeidae > Alosa > Alosa pseudoharengus. Next base: position 1,590,454 of record NW_027468881.1, read on the forward strand.
TTGATATGTGAAAGTGTTGCTGAGATATGAGCCTACTTCCTGTGATTATAGAGCCCCCATAGTGGTCAAAAGTCGCCAAATTTATTGAGCCTTCTCCTAATTGGGTCCTGAGCCCATGTACCGAGTTTGGTTTTGATACGTGAAATCTTGGCTGAGATAACAGTTCACTTCCTGTTTGGCGGCTTCGCCGCCAATTTTGATTGGTCGTCACGGCCGACCTCTTTTGAATAAAGGTCAAAAAAGCAATGCGTTTGTGAGGCATGGTCTGAAAATCATCGGTGCCAAGTTTCATGAAAAATGGATGAAATTTGTGACCTGTGAAAACGTATAAGTGTTTTTGATGAAATCCAATATGGCGGTCCAATCAATTATGTTAATGTCAAAAGTTGATATGTGTCAGCCTAAGGACCTCCCAAAGTATTAACAGAGATCACTAATATGTTTTAATTTCAAACACATCACCCCATAGAGGCCAAAACGTAGTTTTGTTAATTATAGCGCCACCTGTAGGTCAATAGTCATGACATTTATTGAGCCTCCTCCTAATTGGGTCCTGAGCCCATGTAGTGAGTTTGGTTTTGATATGTGAAAGCCTTGCTGAGATCTGAGTTCACTTCCTGTTTGGCGGCTTCGCCGCCAATTTTGATTGGTAGTGACTGGCGACCAGTTGTGAGTATGGGTGTCAAAGGCAATGCAATTATGAGGCATGGTCTGAAGATCATCTGTGCCAAGTTTCGTGAAAATTGGATGAAGTTTGTGACCTGTGATAACTTTTAAGTGTTTTTGATGAAATCCAATATGGTGGTCCAATCTATTATGTTAATGTAAAAAGTTGATATGTGACAGCCTAAGGACCTCCCAAAGTATGAATAGAGATAACTAATATGTTTTAATTTCAAACATATCACCCCATACAGGCCAAAACGTAGTTTTGTTAATTATAGCGCCACCTGTAGGTCAATAGTCATGAAATTTATTGAGCCTCCTCCTAATTGGGTCCTGAGCCCATGTAGTGAGTTTGGTTTTGATATGTGAAAGCCTTGCTGAGATCTGAGTTCACTTCCTGTTTGGCGGCTACGCCGCCAATTTTGATTGGTCGTGACTGGTGACCAGTTGTAAGTATGGGTGTCAAAGGCAAGGCAATTATGAGACATGGTCTGAAGATCATCTGTGCCAAGTTTCGTGAAAATTGGATGAAATTTGTGACCTGTGAAAACTTTTAAGCGTTTTTGATGAAATACAATATGGCGGAGGTCCAATATGGCGGAAAGTACCGTAATAGGAGTTATTGAACTCAGGTCCGTCTAGGGGTTCCAACTGTATATCGATGTTCAAAATTGGACATGCGGTTCAAAAGTTAAGTGCATGGATGCAACGCCATTGGTGGCGCTAGACTGCTTGGGGTTCAGACTTGAAAATTTGTGAAATAGAATATGGGAATGTATGGAATGAATGTGCCAAATTTCACAACTTTTTACTGTACGGTTCTATGGGCTGCCATAGACTTCAATGGCAGCGGAAAGATGTGTAAATATAGCTGCAAGCAGCAATGAGGGGGCCAAGCAGAATAGGCCGGAGTAGCCATGGCGACAAGATAGAACTCAGCAGACATCCGTGATCAACACTTTCAACTAGTGTAACATCAAAACATAACTGATTTTGTAGGGCTGAAACAGGGCTGTGAATTGCCACCGCCTCCGCCAGCCAGCCCCCCACCTAATCACCCCTGCCCGTCCCACCCCGTCCTGCCCCGCCCCGCCCTTGCACGTACGCATTAGAATGAACTGGATGGAACATGTTTTCATCAGTTTTACATCAAAAAATAAAGGATCGATGAAACACATCAGCAACTACAGATCAAAATGCAATATTGCAAATTGCAGCAACCTCTACAGGTCAAAGGTCACCAAATGTTTTGTGCGTCCTCCTAATGGGGTCATGAATCTATGTAGTAAGTTTGGTTATGATACATGGCAGGGTTGCTGAGATATGAGCTCACTTCCTGTTTGGCGGCTTCGCCATCATTTTTGATTGGCTGTTACGGAAAAATGCTTTTGTCAATTGTTCCAGAAAGCAATATATTGATAGGATATGGTCTGCAGATGGTCTGTGCCAATTTTGGTGAGGATCCGCTGAAATTTGTGACCTGCGAAAACTTGTACGTGTTTTTGATTAAATCCAATATGGCGGCCGAATCAATTACGATGACATCATAAGCTGTCTTGGGTCGGCCTAAGGACCTCCAACAGTATTACCAGACACCACTAGTGCGTTTTAATTCTAACCACAACTGCAGCTACAGGCCAAAAGGCATGTTTCTTAATTACAGCGCCCCCTAGAGGTCAAAGGTCACCAGATTTCTTGAGCGTCCCCCTGATTGGATCCTGAGTCCATGCACCAAGTTTGGCTTTTATACATGCAAGGGTTGCTGAGATATGAGCTCACTTCCTGTTTGGCGGCTTCGCCGCATATTTCGATTGGCTGTTACGGGCAAACGGTTTGAGTTCCGAAGACGAAAAGGAATAACTTTTGTGCGGCTTGATGTGAAGATCAAGTGTGTCAGGTTTGGTGTCAATCAGACAAAATTTGTGACCTGTGAAGATTTTTAAGTGTTTTTGATGAAATCCAAAATGGCGGAAAATCCATCATGGCGGAAAATGACGTCATAGGGTGCGTTGAACTCGGCTTGGTCCAAGGATTCCAACGATACCTCATTTTTGACAATTGGGTCAACGGGTCAGAAGTTACGTGCGTGAACGCAACTCCAACTTTGGCCTGATGGTGGCGCTAGAGCGCGGGAGGTGCCGACATGAAACTTGGTGACATGAATCATTGGACTGTCCCCAATTAGTGTGCAAAATTGTATAACTTTTTACCAGACGGTTCTATGGGCTGCCATTGACTTCCATTGCAAAATAATGCGCATCATCAACTACTGGCCAAAATGCATTTTTGTCAATTACGGTGCCCCCTAGAGGTCAAATGTCACCAAATTTCTTGAGCGTCCTCCCGATGGGGTCTGAGGTACATGTACTAAATTTGGTTTTGATACATGAAAGCGTTGCTGAGATATGAGCTCACTTCCTGTTTGGCGGCTTCGCCGTAAATTTCGATTGGCTGTTACAGCCGAATGCTTCTGTCAATTGCTCCAGAAAGCAATGCACTGATAAGGCATGGTCTCAAGATGGTCTCTGCCAGTTTTGGTGAGGATCCGTTGAAATTTGTGACCTGCGAAAACTTGTACGTGTTTTTGATTAAATCCAATATGGCGGCCGAATCAATTACGATGACATCACAAGTTGGCTTGGGTCGGCCTAAGGGCCTCCAACAGCATTACCAGATACCACTAGTGCGTTTTAATTCTAAGCACAACTGCAGCTACAGGCCAAAAGGCATGTTTTTTAATTACAGCGCCCCCTAGAGGTCAAAGGTCACCAGATTTCTTGAGCGTCCCCCTGATTTGGTCCTGAGTCCTTGTACTAAGTTTGGTTATGATAGATTTATGGGTTGCTGAGATATGAGCTCACTTCCTGTTTGGCGGCTTCGCCGCAATTTTCGATTGGCTGTTACGCGCGAACGGTTTTAGTTCCGAAGACAAAAAGCAATGCATTAATGGGGCATGGCCTGAAGATCATGTGTGTCAAGTTTGGTGACGATCGGACAAAATTTGTGACCTGTGAAAGATTAGTTTCACTTTCACTAAAATCCAATATGGCGGAAAATCCATCATGGCGGAAAATGACGTCATAGGGTGCGTTGAACTCGGCTTGGTCCAAGGATTCCAAGGATAGGTCATTTTTCAAAATCGAGGCAACGGGTCAGAAGTTACGTGCGTGAAAGCATGTCCAACTTTGGCCTGTTGGTGGCGCTAGAGCGCTCGGGGTGCGGACTTGAAACTTGGTGAAATTAATCATGGAGTACTGCCTAATTAGTGTGCCAAATTTCACAACTTTTCACCAGACGGTTCTATGGGCTGCCATAGACTTCAATGGCAGAGGATTTATAATAATAAGAAAACTAAGAAACACAATGGGTGCCTTCGCAGCTTCGCTGCTTGGCCCCCAATAACAATAAGAAAAGGTAGAATCACTGTGGGTTGCCGCGCAGCTTCGCTGCTTGGCCCCCAATAATAAAACTTAAGAAGAACAATAAGTGTGCTGCTTTGCAAGAACACTTAAATATTAAGAAGAGCTATTTTATGAGTTAACCATTACGAGCCCGACCGTTCTAATTTCGTTACAAAAGTAACGATGGCCAATCGTCTAATATCTCAGCTGTCCAATGACTGATTTTATTTCTGAAATCTTCCCCGTAATGCTGACAACATAAGCTTTAATTTGATATGATTGGTTAAGGGGTTTATGGCGCGAAATGTTTTGTATACTTGAAGATGAGTCTTGAAAAAATATTTTCACTTGAGTCGGTGCATTTGACGTGGACAGCCGGATGCCACCTGCACTTAGTTTACCTCAACTGGAAACCACACAGCTGGATAAACTGAGGTAATATTGTTTTTACATCGGTTCTAGTTATGGTTTATCTTAATTTGAAGTCCTTAAATCATGTTATTTGACAGTAATATGCTTTCTCATCAGCGTCAACATTATGGCTTAGCGGGGGGCTAGTGCATCGTCACGTAACTTTAGCTAACTGTATAATTCTGAACTGCTTGCAACATTATCGTTTGCTTTTGATGTCAGTTATTTTCATTTGACAGTTTCATTTAAAAACCTGTTAGTATATAACCTGTAGGTAAGTTTGTTTTCTAGTACCAATTTGCTTGTTAGGTAAGCATTATATTGGCAAGACAGTATAGCAAACAAAAGCTGAATAAATCAATGGGTGCCGCGTTTCAAGTTGCGTTACGTTCTGACATGAAATAAGTTGAGCGATATTTTTACTCCTCTCAATATGTAGTTGTAGAAAATAAGATGTGAAATCACATATTCTGTCAGAAATGTAATTAACTTATTGCCTTTCCTCCGGTTGTTATCTGTAGTGCAGTCTGTATAGTGAACTATTTTAGCTTGCTAACTTCTAAATGACAAACATCAGACGTGCTTGTCTCAACATTTTCTAAGATGGCATGACTTGAAATAGATGAAGCACAACTCCTCAATATTTAGTTATAGAAAACATGATGTGAAATCACATATTCTGTCAGAAATGTCATTATTGCATTTCAGCAGTTTGTTACTAGGTGAAATGTAATCTGTCTGTATCTTGATGCCAGCCAGGCAATCAGATTTAGGGTAGCTAAACCCATGTGTAAAACAATGACTTTTCATAGGCCTACTTAGAAATATTTCGAGTATATTCTGAGGATGCTTCAATAGTTTAGGCTACCTCTTCTTTTGTGTGCATACATGCACAAATCTATAGTTTTGTGATTTTATTTTTTACATTAATAAAGGTATTTGTATGATTTCGCTCTCGTTTCAGATGGAGGATGACAAGACCTACACAGACCTTCTCGCAAGCCTGAAGAGGTAGCTCACTGCTCATGAGCTTGCACTCACAATGCTGAAGACCATGAGGGGATGGAGGAAGAAGGTATAAATTTATGTGCCGTGCGTAGGATGGTGCAGACTAAAACACTGTGTGAAATAGACTTATGTTCTTTTTTACTCACATTGTTGTCCCAGGCATATGTGGTTTTACCAACCGGAAGGAATGGGAGCTTGTGCTTAGTAGGCCGTCGTATGCAAACAGTGCAGGGGCATGGGACAAAGACCCCAGAAGAGTTTCACAGGTTTCTGGGATTGATCATTTACATGGGGTTCACTTCCCTCCCTAATATCCATTGCTACTGGAAAAAAACAAGTATTGGCAGGGATCAGGGGACATTGACCAAATGATGAATACATATTGTGTACTCCAAAAAACGCAGAATACCAGAAAGCACTTTTTCTCCATTGACATTGCCGTTGTCAGTAGCTTCTTGTTATTTCAAGTTTGACAATGCAATGCAGAATCTGGTGTTGAACCTAGGTTTGGTAGCTACAACCAGAAAGAATTTGGAGGAAATCTATCACAACAGCTGGTAGCCATTTCCGTTGAAATTTCAGCCTCACCTTCAGCTGCTCCAACTACTACTCTGTCGTCTTTCTATCAAGTACATATTCCTGTACAGCAGGAGCTTGTTATAAAAAACGTACATAATAAAACTAAAGTAGCTTGTATGGCCCTGGAGTGTAACGGTAGGCGAATTTGTTTTATTGATAAACACATTGCTGTCAGATTTGGCATTCTGCAAAAGGGGATGCGTTTAGTAATGAGTCATAGCTCTTCTGTGTTCAACCTTCAGGTTCCCGACCCCACCTTTCCCTATCCTCCTCTGTAAGTGTGTGTGTGTGTGGGTTAGTGTTGCACGGTGTATCGATACTAAAAAGGTATCACGATGCCTTCACGCAAAAAACGATACAATTTCCGACGTTTTTAGAATCGATACTTTATTAAAATAATAACGGTCTGTGTGAACTGCTGCTCTCACTGCTCCTTGCACGCACACGCATCTAGGCAAGAGGCGTTTCAAGCAGGCAGCTCTGAGTGAGTGAGTGCGCAGCAACGTCAACATAGTTCTTTGCTGACAGTCCTCGGCCTTGTGGATAAAACAAAAGGTGATGTGAAATCTGGAACTATTTCGGATACATCGCGAATAGTGAAGGCAAGCCATCAGGTACACAGAGGCCCGTTTGTAAAATATGTTTCAAAGTCATTTAAAAGCAGTATGCTACGCATGGAACTTGGCTAAACACCTCAGACATATCCCAACATTCAAAGTTCAAAGAACGACAGGTTAACAAATATGCTATAGAAAACACAACTACATGGTTAGTGCCAAGTTCTTCTTTTCTGTTTTGTGAAAGTGAAACGAGTAAAGCGAACCTTCCTTCATCAATGAATTTTGACGAGACATAACGAGCTGTATTCATTTTGACGAGACATAACGAGCTGTAGCCTAATCATAGGGTGCTAACGTGATGAAAGCGCAATGTTCACGCCAGAATAACATTACCAACCCTACCAAACAAAATATTTTATGTTCGGTCAGTACTACTGGTAATATTTGTCATGGCATGTAGACTGCAATTTGTTCAATAATTATTGCCCAGATGTAGGATAGGCTACCCGAAAGGCGCTAATTAAAGCCCAGCATACCATCAAAGCGTGTTGAGTCCTAATAATAATAGCGGCTTATTGTTACGTGGTAGCAAATCATGTTATCAAAGAAATAGACGTAATGTAATGCACACAGATATATTGCAACAGGTATGGTGTAAGCCTATCTGACGAAGACCTGAGTGGTTGGAACGTCGTACTTGTACACTGGGCGCAAAGAAGACTATCCTCACATTTTTCCCTTTGCAACTGTCAAAGAAATCACATGAACACGGGAAGGCCTAGGGTAGCCTATACTGTACATCAGATGGCCTAAAGATAGCATTAGAGGATAGCACCTCTGCATAGCATTCAGTGATTTGCATGCAGTAATTTCAACACTGACCTTGATCTAGCCTAGTTTGGCTATTTAATGCTACGTTATTGCCAAAACACAACACATGAACTATAACAAGGACTTAATCACACAAAGTAGGCCTACTATTTTACTGACTATAAAAAATAATAATTATGTAGAAGTTTAGAAGGTTAGAACCCAGAATTGACCTGCACACTACAAAAGTGCACCGAATTCAACACAAATGACTCAATACACTTGGAGGAGGTATGAGTCCTTTCTTTTCCAGATATCTTAGGATTTCGCCGTAGTATCATTTCAGTATCGAGCATCGTGATATTTATGGCAGGTATCGTATCAAAGTCATACTTTTGGTATCGTGACAACACTAGTGTGGGTATAAGTTTGTGTGTATATGTGTGTATGTGTTTATTCTCCACAGGCTTGTTCTAAGTATGTAATCCACTTTCAAATGTTTAGAACACATTGAGTTTTGAGTGATGTTGATTGTATTCCTAGCTTTTCATGAATAATAATACATTTTATATATGTATATAATTTTCATATTATTCTGATTTATATAAGGAAGTTGTATTTGTTGAATCAAATTTATTTTATGTCTTTTCCGAAATGGTCTTCAATGAATACAGTATACTTGCTTCCTGTATTACTGGTAAGGTACAGTATGTTTTTTTTTTAATGTCATTCTTATTGACTGTAGCATTTGCTTATATACAAATAAATGGTTTATTCTTATAGACCAAATACATATAAACCATTGTTTCTGACTTGATTATTAGTTTTTATGCATACTTTTATGTTGTTGGTGAGAAAGTGAATGTGAATTCTGTCAACATTCTAAATCCCGTTTCCTGCATTTTTTTACACTGATCACTAAAATTATCATAACTTTTGAAAGGTTAATGATATTCCAATACAGTCTTTTTTGTTAAATAGCCCACAACTTGCTGAACATCGCAGGGCCAGCCAAACTATGAAAAAAAGTGCGACTTATAGTCCGGAAAATATGGTATATTAGGGCCTTTTGCCTTTGTTTAGTGACTGCAGAGAAATGGGGTGAAACTAGAACATAACTGCAAGTTTCATCCAAAAATTGGTATGGAACATGGATATCGATAATATGGATAATATGGATGGTCTACACGACCCCCTCCCCCCTCCCAAATCTCACACACACACCAAACCCCCTTAGAAATGTTGAATTTGTTATTGATTGTGTTAGCTTTAACCATTTTCAGTGTTTTCTGATGCATCTTAAAGGAGAATTCCGGTGTGATTTTGACCTAAAGTGTTTTGAAACATGATACCGAGTGTGAACGTATGTCTCATAGCCCATCTCGGCTTGTCCCCTGCACTCCGAAATCTGGCGCTAGTTAGCCGATGCTACCAACAAGGCGGTCAATGGTGGTGCCTCGGCATCGGCATAGCCATGCAAATAAATCACTGTTTTACACCATTTACGAGGCTCAATGTATCTCCACACTTCATTGGTAGACTTCCAAGGGCCCTGACATTTAAAACGAGACATTGAGAACTTTGAAAAACCACTGGTAGTTTACTTACAAGACGATTTATACAGACAGTATATTCTCGAAGTTTAGCGTTTGCAGCCATCTTGAATTTAGTCACGATAAGTCGAGCGACGAGTAAGAATGAACAGGTATGATAAGGGATCAGATTCCAAAAATAATTCAGTGGAAATTCATGGATTCCAGTTGCTGCTACTGGAAGAAACTGTAATCCATGCATTTCCACAGAATTATTTTTGGAATCTGATCCCTTATCATAGCTGTTCATTCTTACTCGTCGCTCGACTTATCGTGACTAAATTCAAGATGGCTGCAAACGCTAAACTTCGTGAAGATACTGTCTGTATAAATCGTCTTGTAAGTAAACTACCAGTGCTTTGTTAGGCATTGAAATTACACATGTGAATATCATCACAATAATGATATCCAAAATGTTTGTACACTTTCAGATCAATCACTTAAGGCATTGTCCATTTCTGGCACATTTCCTGCTTGACCAGGTGGTGGTGCTATGCCAGGCAGGCCCATTGGGTGTCTGGATATCTTCATAATCATAATATCTATTAACCTGAGAAGTTTCAGACCATTCATTCAAAGCATAGACCATTTCTGGCACATTTCCTGCTTGGCCAGATGGTGGCGCTATGCTAGGCATGTGAATTACACATGTGAATAGCATCACAATAATATCCAATATTTTATAAAGTTTTAGATGAATCAGTTAAGGCATCATCCATTTCTGGCACATTTCCTGCTTGGCCAGGTGGTGGCGCTATGCCAGACAGGCCCATTTGGTGTCTAGATGTCATCATAATCATAATATCTATTACCCTGAGAAAATTCAGACTATTCATTCAATGCACTGTGACTTTATGACCCATTCCCTGTTTATATGGTGAGATATTTAAACCATAATATATTACAACATATCAAAAATCCCTTCACAATTTAACATCAGCAACATCTTGGCATAATGTTTGCCAAATTTCAAATGAATGTGACAAACCGTCTAGGAGAAGTATGTTCAAATTGATCATGTGCCATCAGTATAATTGTCATTCTTTCTGTTGCCAGTTGGTGGCGCTATGCCAAACATGCATTATGGGCATGTGAATATCATCATTAACATGGTCTTTAATGACCTGTGAAATTTAAAACATTTCAAGCCATGCATGGTGAATTATGACACATTTATTGTTTGTCTGGAAAGGTATTAAAATTAAAAATTTCGCCATTTTGTCAAATTACAACATATCAAAAAAAGCCTTCACAATTTAGAATCAGGAACATCTCGGCGTCATGTATACCAACTTTGACATGAATCAGATCAACCGTCTAGGAGGAGTACGTTAAAATTGATCATGTCCACAACGCACAAATTCTTAATTACCTCACTTCCTGTGGGCGTGGCTAATGGCATGTTAATACAAAAGTTGTTTGTTTTTGGGAGTTACATACACCCCCCAAATTTGGTGTGTGTATCTAAAACTATATGCCAAACACAAGTCACAGTGACATAAGGGGGCGCTAGCGAGTCTCTGGGCCATACCCGGGGCCAAGCTTTTTTACCTAGCTGCTTTGTGTGACACCTGATGTGTGTGTCAAATTTCAAGACTTTTCAACCATGTTAACCACCTCAAAATATTTGCCAACAACGGGATCAGTCACCTAAGGGGGCGCTAGCGAGTCCCTGGGCCATGCCCGGGGTCAAGCTCTTGTACCTAACTGCGATGTGTGACACCTGACGTGTGTGCCAAATTTCAAGAGTTTTCGACCATGTTAACCACCTCAAAAACAGGAAAGCAAAAAAGTAGAATAACAATAATACTCAATAAATATAGCCGCAAGCGGCAATGGCGGGCCCGAGCACCTGCGGGCCGCAACCCGTGACATGTCGGAATCCAACAAAGCACCGACATGGTGCGTTTGTGAAATGTACATATTTAATGCGTGTGCTAGTTGTTTTTGTATTTTATTTTCTGCCACATTTACTCGCTTGGCCAGGTGGGGGCGTAATGCAAGGCAGGCCCATTGGGTGTCATCATAATCATAATATATATTAACCTGAGAAATTTCAGATCATTCATTTTAAGCAAAGAACATTTCTGATACACTTTTTGGTTGGCCAGATGGTGGCGCTATGTTAGGCATGAAAATTACACATGTGAATATCATAACAATAATGATATCCAAAATGTTTGTAAACTTTCAGATCAATCACTTAAGGCATTGTCCATTTCTGGCACATTTACTGCTTGACCAGGTGGTGGCGCTATGCCAGGCAGGCCCATTGGGTGTCTGGATATCATCATAATCATAATATCTATTAACCTGAAAAGTTTCAGACCATTTATTCAAAGCATAGAGCATTTCTGGCACATTTCCTGCTTGGCCAGAAGGTGGTGCTATGCTAGGCCTGTGAATTACGCATGTGAATATCATCACAATAATGATATCCAATATTTTATAAAGTTTCAGATCAATCACTTAAGGCATTGTCCATTTCTGGCACATTTCCTGCTTGGCCAGGTGGTGGCGCTATGCCAGGCAGGCCCATTGGGTGTCTGGATATCATCATAATCATGATATCTATTAACCTGAGAAGTTTCAGACCATTCATTCAATGCACTGTGATTTATGACACATTTCCTGTTTATGTGGTGAGATATTAAAATCATATCAAATATATTACAACATTCAAAAATCCATTCACAATTTAACATCAGCGACATCTTGGCATAATGTTTGCCAAATTTCAAATGAATCTGACAAACCGTCTAGGAGGAGTATGTTCAAATTGATCGATCATGTGAAATCAGCATAATTGCCATTCTTTCTGTTGCCAGTTGGTGGCGCTATGCCAAACATGCATTATGGGCATGTGAATATTATCATTAACATGGTCTTTAATGACCTGTGAAATTTAAAACATTTCAAGCCATGCATGGTGAATTATGACACATTAATTGTTCATGTGGAAGGGTATTAAAATTAATAATTTCGCCATTTCGTCAAATTACAACATATCAAAAAAAGGCTTCACAATTTATAATCAGGAACATCTCGGCGTCATGTATACTAACTTTGACATGAAGCGGATCAACCGTCTAGGAGGAGTATGTTAAAATTGATCATGTCCACAACGCACAAATTCTCAATTACCTCACTTCCTGTGGGCGTGGCTAATGACATGTTAATACAAAAGTTGTTTGTTTTTGGGAGTTACATACACCCACCAAATTTGGTGTGTGTATCTAAAACTATATGCCAACCACAATTCACAGTGACATAAGGGGGCGCTATGGAGTTCCTGGGCAACGCCCGGTGCCAAGCTTTTATCCCTGTCTATTCACTGTATCACTTGATGTGTGTGCCAAATTTCATGCGTTTTTACCCATGGGAAGCACCTCTTTTGGCATCATGATTCATCACATATTTCATCACATATTAGTCTGCACAAAATCCCAAATACCTCACTTCCTGTTGGGCGTGGCTAATGCATTGTACATACGAAAGTTGTTCATCTTGGGGAGATACAGACACCTACCAAATTTGGTGTGTGTAGCTGAAAGTATATGCCCACCACGGGATCAGTCATCTAAGTGGGCGTAAGGGGGCGCTAGCGAGTCTCTGGGCCATACCCGGGGCCAAGCTTTTTTACCTAGCTGCTTTGTGTGACACTTGATGTGTGTGCCAAATTTCAAGACTTTTCGATTATGTTAACCACCTCAAAATATTTGCCAACCACGGGATCAGTCACCTAAGGGGGCGCTAGCGAGTCCCTGGGCCACGCCCGGGGTCAAGTTCTTGTACCTAACTGCGATGCGTGACACCTGATGTGTGTGCCAAATTTCAAGAGTTTTCGACCATGTTAACCACCTCAAAAACAGGAAAGCAAAAAAGTGGAATAACAATAATAATAATAAATATAACCGCAAGCGGTGATTTACGGGGTCCGAGCAAAACGAACATGATGGCATAGCTTTTTAGTTTTACATATGCTTTGATTGTTTGGGCACAATTGTTCAAAAGAAACGTGATCGGATTTCGGTTATCGGATTTCAGTTACCGGATTTCAGCTATCGGATTGGATCAAATCTTGAAAATGGGTTGTTCAAAGGGAAACAAGGATCCTGAAATTGGATTAGATCACATAATCTATTCTTGGTTTTGATCTGGATAAAACCTTCACTTTGTGTCGTTCAAAACTTTTGAGTTGGATTGGAATAAATTTTATGCATAAAATTAGGATTACCCTGTGCTGTAACATTATAGTGTGCTAACCTCCACAACCCAACAGTATTCTAACAATACTTGATTCTACAGGACTATTTATTTGTTGTGGATAAGATGAAGGGTTTGATAATGGAAGGCAGTGTTTCCCACAGAATTGAATTGTATTTGTGGTGGTGGGTTCTGTGTCGGAGTCAATAAGATAAACAGCGTATAATTATACAGTTATACTTGCCTTGCACTACAAGTCCATATTGACAAGTAGCTGTAATGCTGTAATGTTATAGTGTGCTAACCTCCACAACCCAACAGCATTCTATTCTAGTATGCTAACCTCCACAACCCAACAGTATTAACACTAATGCTTCAGGTGGGATTTGAACACTCAACATAAGGATGACCAGTACAAGGCATTATCCCACTAAGCCACTGTCAATCCTACATCTTTGCCAGTCACATTCACATGGTGAAAATGTGTATTGGTAAACACACAAGAAAAACTCCAAGTATACATTTGACAATAAAATGAAGGGCTTTCCTGAAAGAGAACACCTGAAAACGTTTGGAAATTCTGGGACAATTAGACATTTGTAGAGAAGAACAGTAATGGATGAAATATAAATATGATAGACTTAATGATGAAGGAAAAATAGTAAACAAAGAAGTTCCCCTATATGTCTTCCGAGTGTGTCGGCATTCTGATTCTTGGCAACTAATGAGTGTGAATGTTGATTGCCTGATGTCATTCAGGTGCTGTTCAATGGTGTGACTCTTCAATAACCAATAGCATGTGCATCTTGAGCCTAAAGCTCTAGCAGGATTCGAACTCTCAACCTAACAAACACCAGCACTAGGCATTATCCCTCTGAGCCACTAACAATCCGACATATTAGGCAGTCACATTCACATGGTGAAAATGTGTGTTGGTAAACACACAAGTAAAACTCCAAGTATACATTTGACAATAAAATGAAGGGCTTTCCTGAAAGAGTTCACCTGAAAACTTTTGGATATTCTGGGGCAATTAGACATTTATAGAGAAGAACAGTAATGGATGAAATATAAATATGATAGACTTGATGAAGGAAAAATAGTAAACAAAGAAGTTCCCCTATATGTCATAGAGTGTGTCGGCATTCTGATTCTTGGCAACTAATGAGTGTGAATGTTAATTGCCTGATGTCATTCAGGTGCTGTTCAATGGTGTCAATCTTCAATAACCAATAGCATGTGCATCTTGAGCTTCAAGCTCTAGCAGGATTCGAACTCTCAACCTAACAAACACCAGCAGTGTGTAATGAGTGTGAATGTTAATTGCCTGATGTCATTCAGGTGCTGTTCAATGGTGTGACTCAGAAGGCTCAATGGTATGGAGTGATGACACGGAGATGGCAGGTTTCGGTGCAACACAAGTTAACTTTATTTGAGTTTCAATTCATCTGTTCTTTTGTTTTTTACTTGTATGTGTGCTGCATCAAAGAGGAAACAAACAGAAAATGGAGTAATCAGTGAAATGGGGTAAATCAGTACAGATCCCAACTCACAAACAAACCAAATGACATTTGAACAATAAACTGAAATCATATGGCTATATAAGGTGAAACTAAACAATACTTGACATCCCAAGTCAACCAACATCACCTAATCATCTCTCACATGGGACTCCAACACACCAAACCAACAAACAAAGACCTTAACTTTACACATGATGGCAGAGCTACTCTACAAACTGATAAACATCACAAAAGTCATAGTGAGGGTGATTAAAGTGATGACTTACGTTAACTCAAAGACGCACACAGAGCAGGACACACTGGAGTGCTGGGTTGAGATGAACAAAAGAGCGAACTGAGGGCGAGCAAACAATTTATCCTGGTCTGAGCCCCTGCTCCGGAGCTACAGGGTTTCCCAGCGGGTAAACTTTGGAAAGATTTGCAAAGATTTGGAAAAGATTTTTGAAAGACTACAGTCTCAGACCCTCTCACATCTAAAGACAAGTAGTAGAGTTTTAAGTCACAGACTATGATTTTGCAATGACTAGGGATCTTGCAGGGTCACTATTTACAAGACTGCAACATGATTCCTTTAAATTATTACCCATTGTGCAATAGATACACAGGAACTGAAAATTATAGCCTACTAAACTCAAAGTCATATTTTCGTGTTTCTGCAGCATTGTTTCATGCGTGACATCCTTAACCGATATAGAGTTGTTCTGTCAAGTGGAAGAGCCGACTAAATATGTATAAGAAATGACAAATATTATAAGAATAACAAATAATTATAGGCTACAGCTTATAATTATACAGTAATACTTGCCTTGCACTACAAGTCCATATTGACAAGTAGCTGTAATGTTATAGTGTGTTATCCTCCACAACCCAACAGCATTCTATTGTAGTATGCTAACATCCACAACTCACTAATGCTTCAAGTGGGATTTGAACTCTCAACCTAAGGATCACCAGTACAAGGCATTATCCCACTGAGCCACTGTCAATCCTACATGTTGGCCAGTCACATTCACATGGTGAAAATGTGTATTGGTAAACACACAAGAAAAACTCCAAGCATGGAGGGGCGATTAGACATTTGTAGAGAAGAACAGTAATGGATGAAATATAAATATGATAGACTTAATGATGAAGGAAAAATAGTAAACAAAGAAGTTGCCCTATATAGAGTGTGTCGGCATTCTGATTCTTGGCAACTAATGAGTGTGAATGTTAATTGTCTGATGTCATTCAGGTGCTGTTCAATAGTGTGAATCTTCAATAACCAATAGCATGTGCATCTTGAGCCTAAAGCTCTAGCAGGATTCGAACTCTCAACCTAACAAACACCAGCACTAGGCATTATCCCACTCAGCCACTGACAATCATACACATTGAGCAGTCACATTCAAATGGTGAAAATCTGTGTTGGCAAACACACAACATCAAGAAAATTCCTAGCATACATTTGACAATAGAATTAAGGGCTTTATAAAAAAGAGTACATATCTGAAAATGTGCACTGTTAATGGTATCCACCTAATGATGGTTGTATGGTTGTTATCCAAGAAAAAAAAATTACTCATATAGGAATATAGGTGATATAGGAGAAATGGGCTGAGTGGTCGAACTTTATTGGCCTATATCTCTGAAATGGAACAACGTATCCAAATTCTTTTGATAACTTTTGTGAGGCTTTGTCTAAACATTGTCTGTGAGAATTTTGGTGAAGATTTGATAATTTTTGAAGCCTGTGAAACTTTTTATGATGTTTGGCTTTTCTCTGAAATTGTGGCAAAAGTAAACATTTTTAGAGCATAAGACCAGGGTGAAAAAGATGCATCTGAATGTAGAGATTAATATGATGAAAGAATTTTGAGTCTAGGTGAATCTGGTAAGGAGAAATAAGCGTTTTTGACAAGAGCGCCACCTTTGGGTGCAGTACCCCAAATTTGGGTTATGGGTAGTGGGGGGTACTGGTAACAATACTTGAAAATGTCAAGTTTCTAGGACTTAGGGTTTATAGGAATATAGGTGATCTAGGAAAAAAGGCCTAAGTGGTCTAACTTTATTGGCCTATATCTCTGAAATGGAACAAAATATCAAAATTCTGAGCGATAACTTTTGTGAGGCTTGGTCTAAACATTGTCTGTGAGAATTTTGGTGAAGATTCGATTATTTTTGAAGAGTGTGAAACTTTTTATAATGTTTGGCTTTTCCATGAAATTGTGGAAAAAGTAAACATTTGTAGACCATAAGACCAGGGCCAAAAAGATGCATCTGAGTTTAGAGATTAATATTCTGAAAGAATTTTGAGTCTAGGTGAATCTGGTAAGGAGAAATAAGCATAATTAACTTTTTTTTTCAATAGCGCCACCTTTGGGTGCAGTACCCCAAATTTTGGGTTATGGGTAGAGGGGGGTACTGGTAACCATACCTGAAAATTTCAAGAGTTTTGGAGTTACGGTTTAGGCTGCAGTATGACTTTTACAGAATTTTGGCCAAAAAATGAACGGTACAGAAACAATAGGGTTCCTGCAGCTACGCTGCTCGGACCCCTAAATATAGCTGCAAGCAGCAATGTGGGGGCCAAGCAGTTGAGCAGGAGTTGTCATGGCAACCCAATGTTGTTACATTATACACACACCCAATTAACCCCCCGTCGCACACATACACATATACACAGATAAACCTCCTCTCCCACACACCCCAATAGCCCCCCACACATATGCACACCTCAAACATCACCAAATGTATTGTGCATAGTCAGGTTGTAGTCACGAGTCCATATACCAAGTTTGGTGTCGATACGAGAAAGTGTTGATAATTATAGCACCCCTAGTGGTCAAAAGTCACCAAATTTATTATGCGTCCTCAGGTTGTAGTCACGAGTCCATATACCAAGTTTGGTGTTGATACGAGAAAGTGTTGCAAATTATAGCACCCCTAGTGGTCAAAGGTTGCTAAAAGTATTGTCTGTCCTCAGGATGAGGTCCCAAGTCCATATACTAAGTTTGGTTTCAATATGTGAAAGCATTGCTGAAATATGAGCCCACTTCATGTGATTATAGCGCCACCTATAGGTCAAAAGTCATCAAATGTATTGAGCCCCCTCCTAATTGGGTCCTGAGGCCCTCTACTGAGTTTGGTGTTGATACGCAAAAGCCTTGCTGAGATCACTTCATTTCCTGTTTGGCGGCTTTGCCGCCAAACGTGATTGGTCGTCACAGGCAAGTGGTTTGGAATATGTCTCCAAAAAGCAATGCGTTTATGAGTCATGGTCTGACGATCATCTGCGTCAAGTTTCGTGAAAATCGGACAAACTTTATGACCTTTGATGCCTTTTAAGTGTTTTTGATGAAATCAAATATGGCGGTCGAATCAATTATGTTGACGTCACATGTTGGCATGTGTCGGCCTAAGGACCTCTCAAGGTATTAACAGATATCACTAATATGCTTTAATTCCAAACACATGACCCGTTACAGGCTAAAACGTAATTTTGCTAATTATAGCGCCACCTATAGGTCAAAAGTCATCAAATTTATTTAGCCTCCTCCTAATTGGGTCCTGAGACCCTGTACTGAGTTTGGTGTTGATACGCGAAAGCCTTGCTGAGATTACTTCACTTCCTGTTTGGCGGCTTCGCCGCCAAACTTGATTGGTCACCACGGGCGACGGGTTTTGAATATGGCTCCAAAAAGCAATGCATTTATGAGTCATGGTCTGAAGATCATCTGCGTCAAGTTTCGTGAAAATCGGACAAACTTTGCGAACTTTGATGCCTTTTAGGTGTTTTTGATTAAATCCAATATGGCAGCCTGATCAATTACGTTTACCTCATAAATTCACATCTGCGTTGAGTTCGGTCTCATCCAAGGATTCCAAATATACCTTAATGTTCAAAATGTGGTGTACCGTTCAAACGTTATGTGCATAGATGTAATAAAAAATTTGAAATGTTGGTGGCGCTAGAGCACTCAAAATGCAGACTTGAAACTTTGATAAATTAAAGATATGACTGAACCGAATCAATGTGCCGAATATCCCAACTTTTTACTGTATGGTTTAATGGCAAATTAGCGTTTCGTTATAATAATAATAATAAATATAACCGCAAGCGGTGATTTACGGGGTCCGAGCAAAACGAACATGATGGCATAGCTTTTTAGTTTTACATATGCTTTGATTGTTTGGGCACAATTGTTCAAAAGAAACGTGATCGGATTTCGGTTATCGGATTTCAGTTACCGGATTTCAGCTATCGGATTGGATCAAATCTTGAAAATGGGTTGTTCAAAGGGAAACAAGGATCCTGAAATTGGATTAGATCACATAATCTATTCTTGGTTTTGATCTGGATAAAACCTTCACTTTGTGTCGTTCAAAACTTTTGAGTTGGATTGGAATAAATTTGATGCATAAAATTAGGATTACCCTGTGCTGTAACATTATAGTGTGCTAACCTCCACAACCCAACAGTATTCTAACAATACTTGATTCTACAGGACTATTTATTTGTTGTGGATAAGATGAAGGGTTTGATAATGGAAGGCAGTGTTTCCCACAGAATTGAATTGTATTTGTGGTGGTGGGTTCTGTGTCGGAGTCAATAAGATAAACAGCGTATAATTATACAGTTATACTTGCCTTGCACTACAAGTCCATATTGACAAGTAGCTGTAATGCTGTAATGTTATAGTGTGCTAACCTCCACAACCCAACAGCATTCTATTCTAGTATGCTAACCTCCACAACCCAACAGTATTTTAACACTAATGCTTCAGGTGGGATTTGAACACTCAACATAAGGATGACCAGTACAAGGCATTATCCCACTAAGCCACTGTCAATCCTACATCTTTGCCAGTCACATTCACATGGTGAAAATGTGTATTGGTAAACACACAAGAAAAACTCCAAGTATACATTTGACAATAAAATGAAGGGCTTTCCTGAAAGAGAACACCTGAAAACGTTTGGAAATTCTGGGACAATTAGACATTTGTAGAGAAGAACAGTAATGGATGAAATATAAATATGATAGACTTAATGATGAAGGAAAAATAGTAAACAAAGAAGTTCCCCTATATGTCATAGAGTGTGTCGGCATTCTGATTCTTGGCAACTAATGAGTGTGAATGTTAATTGCCTGATGTCATTCAGGTGCTGTTCAATGGTGTCAATCTTCAATAACCAATAGCATGTGCATCTTGAGCTTCAAGCTCTAGCAGGATTCGAACTCTCAACCTAACAAACACCAGCAGTGTGTAATGAGTGTGAATGTTAATTGCCTGATGTCATTCAGGTGCTGTTCAATGGTGTGACTCAGAAGGCTCAATGGTATGGAGAGATGACACGGAGATGGCAGGTTTCGGTGCAACACAAGTTAACTTTATTTGAGTTTCAATTCATCTGTTCTTTTGTTCTTTACTTGTATGTGTGCTGCATCAAAGAGGAAACAAACAGAAAATGGAGTAATCAGTGAAATGGGGTAAATCAGTACAGATCCCAACTCAGAAACAAACCAATTGACATTTGAACAATAAACTGAAATCATATGGCTATATAAGGTACAACTAAACAATACTTGACATCCCAAGTCAACCAACATCACCTAATCATCTCTCACATGGGACTCCAACACACCAAACCAACAAACAAAGACCTTAACTTTACACATGATGGCAGAGCTACTCTACAAACTGATAAACATCACAAAAGTCATAGTGAGGGTGATTAAAGTGATGACTTACGTTAACTCAAAGACGCACACAGAGCAGGACACACTGGAGTGCTGGGTTGAGATGAACAAAAGAGCGAACTGAGGGCGAGCAAACAATTTATCCTGGTCTGAGCCCCTGCTCCGGAGCTACAGGGTTTCCCAGCGGGTAAACTTTGGAAAGATTTGCAAAGATTTGGAAAAGATTTTTGAAAGACTACAGTCTCAGACCCTCTCACATCTAAAGACAAGTAGTAGAGTTTTAAGTCACAGACTATGATTTTGCAATGACTAGGGATCTTGCAGGGTCACTATTTACAAGACTGCAACATGATTCCTTTAAATTATTACCCATTGTGCAATAGATAAACAGGAACTGAAAATTATAGCCTACTAAACTCAAAGTCGTATTTTCATGTTTCTGCAGCATTGTTTCATGCGTGACATCCTTAACCGATATAGAGTTGTTCTGTCAAGTGGAAGAGCCGACTAAATATGTATAAGAAATGACAAATATTATAAGAATAACAAATAATTATAGGCTACAGCTGATACAGTAATACTTGCCTTGCACTACAAGTCCATATTGACAAGTAGCTGAAATGTTATAGTGTGTTATCCTCCACAACCCAACAGCATTCTATTGTAGTATGCTAACATCCACAACTCACTAATGCTTCAAGTGGGATTTGAACTCTCAACCTAAGGATCACCAGTACAAGGCATTATCCCACTGAGCCACTGTCAATCCTACATGTTGGCCAGTCACATTCACATGGTGAAAATGTGTATTGGTAAACACACAAGAAAAACTCCAAGCATGGAGGGGCGATTAGACATTTGTAGAGATGAACACTAATAGATTAAATATAAATATGATAGACTTAATGATGAAGGAAAAATAGTAAACAAAGAAGTTCCCCTGAATGTCATAGAGTGTCTCGGCATTCTGATTCTTGGCAACTGATGAGTGTGAATGTTGATTGCCTGATGTCATTCAGGTGCTGTTCAATGGTGTGAATCTTCAATAACCAATAGTATTCGAGCTAGAGCCTAAAGCACTACCGGGGATTCGAACCCTCAACCTAACAAACACCAGCACTAGGCATTATCCCACTGAGCCACTGACAATCCTACATATTGGGTAGTCACATTCACATGGTGAAAATGTGTGTTGGTAAACACACAAGAAAAACTCCAAGTATATATTTGACAATAAAATGAAGGGCTTTCCTGAAAAAATACACCTGAAAACTTTTGGATATTCTGGGGCAATTAGACATTTATAGAGAAGAACAGTAATGGATGAAATATAAATATGATAGACTTAATGATGAAGGAAAAATAGTAAACAAAGAAGTTCCCCTATATGTCATAGAGTGTGTCGGCATTCTGATTCTTGGCAACTAATGAGTGTGAATGTTAATTGTCTGATGTCATTCAGGTGCTGTTCAATAGTGTGAATCTTCAATAACCAATAGCATGTGCATCTTGAGCCTAAAGCTCTAGCAGGATTCGAACTCTCAACCTAACAAACACCAGCACTAGACATTATCCCACTCTGCCACTGACAATCATACACATTCAGCAGTCACATTCAAATGGTGAAAATGTGTGTTGGTAAACACACAAGAAAAACTCCAAGTATACATTTGACAATAAAATGAAGGGCTTTCCTGAAAGAGTACACCTGAAAACTTTTGGATATTCTGGGGCAATTAGACATTTATAGAGAAGAACAGTAATGGATGAAATATAAATATGATAGACTTAATGATGAAGGAAAAATAGTAAACAAAGAAGTTCCCCTATATGTCATAGAGTGTGTCGGCATTCTGATTCTTGGCAACTAATGAGTGTGAATGTTAATTGTCTGATGTCATTCAGGTGCTGTTCAATAGTGTGAATCTTCAATAACCAATAGCATGTGCATCTTGAGCCTAAAGCTCTAGCAGGATTCGAACTCTCAACCTAACAAACACCAGCACTAGACATTATCCCACTCTGCCACTGACAATCATACACATTGAGCAGTCACATTCAAATGGTGAAAATGTGTGTTGGCAAACACACAACATCAAGAAAATTCCTAGCATACATTTGACAATAGAATTAAGGGCTTTATAAAAAAGAGTACATATCTGAAAATGTGCACTGTTAATGGTATCCACCTAATGATGGTTGTATGGTTGTTATCCAAGAAAAAAAATTACTCATATAGGAATATAGGTGATATAGGAGAAATGGGCTGAGTGGTCGAACTTTATTGGCCTATATCTCTGAAATGGAACAACGTATCCAAATTCTTTTGATAACTTTTGTGAGGCTTTGTCTAAACATTGTCTGTGAGAATTTTGGTGAAGATTTGATAATTTTTGAAGCCTGTGAAACTTTTTATGATGTTTGGCTTTTCTCTGAAATTGTGGCAAAAGTAAACATTTTTAGAGCATAAGACCAGGGTGAAAAAGATGCATCTGAATGTAGAGATTAATATGATGAAAGAATTTTGAGTCTAGGTGAATCTGGTAAGGAGAAATAAGCGTTTTTGACAAGAGCGCCACCTTTGGGTGCAGTACCCCAAATTTGGGTTATGGGTAGTGGGGGGTACTGGTAACAATACTTGAAAATGTCAAGTTTCTAGGACTTACGGTTTATAGGAATATAGGTGATCTAGGAAAAAAGGCCTAAGTGGTCTAACTTTATTGGCCTATATCTCTGAAATGAAACAAAATATCAAAATTCTGAGCGATAACTTTTGTGAGGCTTGGTCTAAACATTGTCTGTGAGAATTTTGGTGAAGATTCGATTATTTTTGAAGAGTGTGAAACTTTTTATAATGTTTGGCTTTTCCATGAAATTGTGGAAAAAGTAAACATTTGTAGACCATAAGACCAGGGCCAAAAATATGCATCTGAGTTTAGAGATTAATATTCTGAAAGAATTTTGAGTCTAGGTGAATCTGGTAAGGAGAAATAAGCATAATTAACTTTTTTTTTCAATAGCGCCACCTTTGGGTGCAGTACCCCAAATTTTGGGTTATGGGTAGAGGGGGGTACTGGTAACCATACCTGAAAATTTCAAGAGTTTTGGAGTTACGGTTTAGGCTGCAGTATGACTTTTACAGAATTTTGGCCAAAAAATGAACGGTACAGAAACAATAGGGTTCCTGCAGCTACGCTGCTCGGACCCCTAAATATAACCGCAAGCGGTGATTTACGGGGTCCGAGCAAAACGAACATGATGGCATAGCTTTTTAGTTTTACATATGCTTTGATTGTTTGGGCACAATTGTTCAAAAGAAACGTGATCGGATTTCGGTTATCGGATTTCAGTTACCGGATTTCAGCTATCGGATTGGATCAAATCTTGAAAATGGGTTGTTCAAAGGGAAACAAGGATCCTGAAATTGGATTAGATCACATAATCTATTCTTGGTTTTGATCTGGATAAAACCTTCACTTTGTGTCGTTCAAAACTTTTGAGTTGGATTGGAATAAATTTTATGCATAAAATTAGGATTACCCTGTGCTGTAACATTATAGTGTGCTAACCTCCACAACCCAACAGTATTCTAACAATACTTGATTCTACAGGACTATTTATTTGTTGTGGATAAGATGAAGGGTTTGATAATGGAAGGCAGTGTTTCCCACAGAATTGAATTGTATTTGTGGTGGTGGGTTCTGTGTCGGAGTCAATAAGATAAACAGCGTATAATTATACAGTTATACTTGCCTTGCACTACAAGTCCATATTGACAAGTAGCTGTAATGCTGTAATGTTATAGTGTGCTAACCTCCACAACCCAACAGCATTCTATTCTAGTATGCTAACCTCCACAACCCAACAGTATTTTAACACTAATGCTTCAGGTGGGATTTGAACACTCAACATAAGGATGACCAGTACAAGGCATTATCCCACTAAGCCACTGTCAATCCTACATCTTTGCCAGTCACATTCACATGGTGAAAATGTGTATTGGTAAACACACAAGAAAAACTCCAAGTATACATTTGACAATAAAATGAAGGGCTTTCCTGAAAGAGAACACCTGAAAACGTTTGGAAATTCTGGGACAATTAGACATTTGTAGAGAAGAACAGTAATGGATGAAATATAAATATGATAGACTTAATGATGAAGGAAAAATAGTAAACAAAGAAGTTCCCCTATATGTCTTCGAGTGTGTCGGCATTCTGATTCTTGGCAACTAATGAGTGTGAATGTTGATTGCCTGATGTCATTCAGGTGCTGTTCAATGGTGTGACTCTTCAATAACCAATAGCATGTGCATCTTGAGCCTAAAGCTCTAGCAGGATTCGAACTCTCAACCTAACAAACACCAGCAGTGTGTAATGAGTGTGAATGTTAATTGCCTGATGTCATTCAGGTGCTGTTCAATGGTGTGACTCAGAAGGCTCAATGGTATGGAGTGATGACACGGAGATGGCAGGTTTCGGTGCAACACAAGTTAACTTTATTTGAGTTTCAATTCATCTGTTCTTTTGTTCTTTACTTGTATGTGTGCTGCATCAAAGAGGAAACAAACAGAAAATGGAGTAATCAGTGAAATGGGGTAAATCAGTACAGATCCCAACTCACAAACAAACCAATTGACATTTGAACAATAAACTGAAATCATATGGCTATATAAGGTACAACTAAACAATACTTGACATCCCAAGTCAACCAACATCACCTAATCATCTCTCACATGGGACTCCAACACACCAAACCAACAAACAAAGACCTTAACTTTACACATGATGGCAGAGCTAACTCTACAAACTGATAAACATCACAAAAGTCATAGTGAGGGTGATTAAAGTGATGACTTACGTTAACTCAAAGACGCACACAGAGCAGGACACACTGGAGTGCTGGGTTGAGATGAACAAAAGAGCGAACTGAGGGCGAGCAAACAATTTATCCTGGTCTGAGCCCCTGCTCCGGAGCTACAGGGTTTCCCAGCGGGTAAACTTTGGAAAGATTTGCAAAGATTTGGAAAAGATTTTTGAAAGACTACAGTCTTAGACCCTCTCACATCTAAAGACAAGTAGTAGAGTTTTAAGTCACAGACTATGATTTTGCAATGACTAGGGATCTTGCAGGGTCACTATTTACAAGACTGCAACATGATTCCTTTAAATTATTACCCATTGTGCAATAGATAAACAGGAACTGAAAATTATAGCCTACTAAACTCAAAGTCGTATTTTCATGTTTCTGCAGCATTGTTTCATGCGTGACATCCTTAACCGATATAGAGTTGTTCTGTCAAGTGGAAGAGCCGACTAAATATGTATAAGAAATGACAAATATTATAAGAATAACAAATAATTATAGGCTACAGCTTATAATTATACAGTAATACTTGCCTTGCACTACAAGTCCATATTGACAAGTAGCTGTAATGTTTATAGTGTGTTATCCTCCACAACCCAACAGCATTCTATTGTAGTATGCTAACATCCACAACTCACTAATGCTTCAAGTGGGATTTGAATTCTCAATCTAAGGATCAGCAGTACAAGGCATTATCCCACTGAGCCACTGTCAATCCTACATGTTGGCCAGTCACATTCACAGGGTGAAAATGTGTATTGGTAAACACACAAGAAAAACTCCAAGCATGGAGGGGCGATTAGACATTTGTAGAGATGAACACTAATAGATTAAATATAAATATGATAGACTTAATGATGAAGGAAAAATAGTAAACAAAGAAGTTCCCCTGAATGTCATAGAGTGTCTCGGCATTCTGATTCTTGGCAACTGATGAGTGTGAATGTTGATTGCCTGATGTCATTCAGGTGCTGTTCAATGGTGTGAATCTTCAATAACCAATAGTATTCGAGCTAGAGCCTAAAGCACTACCGGGGATTCGAACCCTCAACCTAACAAACACCAGCACTAGGCATTATCCCACTGAGCCACTGACAATCCTACATATTGGGTAGTCACATTCACATGGTGAAAATGTGTGTTGGTAAACACACAAGAAAAACTCCAAGTATACATTTGACAATAAAATGAAGGGCTTTCCTGAAAGAGTACACCTGAAAACTTTTGGATATTCTGGGGCAATTAGACATTTATAGAGAAGAACAGTAATGGATGAAATATAAATATGATAGACTTAATGATGAAGGAAAAATAGTAAACAAAGAAGTTCCCCTATATGTCATAGAGTGTGTCGGCATTCTGATTCTTGGCAACTAATGAGTGTGAATGTTAATTGTCTGATGTCATTCAGGTGCTGTTCAATAGTGTGAATCTTCAATAACCAATAGCATGTGCATCTTGAGCCTAAAGCACTACCGGGGATTCGAACCCTCAACCTAACAAACACCAGCACTAGGCATTATCCCACTGAGCCACTGACAATCCTACATATTGGGTAGTCACATTCACATGGTGAAAATGTGTGTTGGTAAACACACAAGAAAAACTCCAAGTATACATTTGACAATAAAATGAAGGGCTTTCCTGAAAGAGTACACCTGAAAACTTTTGGATATTCTGGGGCAATTAGACATTTATAGAGAAGAACAGTAATGGATGAAATATAAATATGATAGACTTAATGATGAAGGAAAAATAGTAAACAAAGAAGTTCCCCTATATGTCATAGAGTGTGTCGGCATTCTGATTCTTGGCAACTAATGAGTGTGAATGTTAATTGTCTGATGTCATTCAGGTGCTGTTCAATAGTGTGAATCTTCAATAACCAATAGCATGTGCATCTTGAGCCTAAAGCTCTAGCAGGATTCGAACTCTCAACCTAACAAACACCAGCACTAGGCATTATCCCACTCAGCCACTGACAATCATACACATTGAGCAGTCACATTCAAATGGTGAAAATGTGTGTTGGCAAACACACAACATCAAGAAAATTCCTAGCATACATTTGACAATTAAATTAAGGGCTTTATAAAAAAGAGTACATATCTGAAAATGTGCACTGTTAATGGTATCCACCTAATGATGGTTGTATGGTTGTTATCCAAGAAAAAAAATTACTCATATAGGAATATAGGTGATATAGGAGAAATGGGCTGAGTGGTCGAACTTTATTGGCCTATATCTCTGAAATGGAACAACGTATCCAAATTCTTTTGCTAACTTTTGTGAGGCTTTGTCTAAACATTGTCTGTGAGAATTTTGGTGAAGATTTGATAATTTTTGAAGCCTGTGAAACTTTTTATGATGTTTGGCTTTTCTCTGAAATTGTGGCAAAAGTAAACATTTTTAGAGCATAAGACCAGGGTGAAAAAGATGCATCTGAATGTAGAGATTAATATGATGAAAGAATTTTGAGTCTAGGTGAATCTGGTAAGGAGAAATAAGCGTTTTTGACAAGAGCGCCACCTTTGGGTGCAGTACCCCAAATTTGGGTTATGGGTAGTGGGGGGTACTGGTAACAATACTTGAAAATGTCAAGTTTCTAGGACTTACGGTTTATAGGAATATAGGTGATCTAGGAAAAAAGGCCTAAGTGGTCTAACTTTATTGGCCTATATATCTGAAATGGAACAAAATATCAAAATTCTGAGCGATAACTTTTGTGAGGCTTGGTCTAAACATTGTCTGTGATAATTTTGGTGAAGATTCGATTATTTTTGAAGAGTGTGAAACTTTTTATAATGTTTGGCTTTTCCATGAAATTGTGGAAAAAGTAAACATTTGTAGACCATAAGACCAGGGCCAAAAAGATGCATCTGAGTTTAGAGATTAATATTCTGAAAGAATTTTGAGTCTAGGTGAATCTGGTAAGGAGAAATAAGCATAATTAACTTTTTTTTTCAATAGCGCCACCTTTGGGTGCAGTACCCCAAATTTTGGGTTATGGGTAGAGGGGGGTACTGGTAACCATACCTGAAAATTTCAAGAGTTTTGGAGTTACGGTTTAGGCTGCAGTATGACTTTTACAGAATTTTGGCCAAAAAATGAACGGTACAGAAACAATAGGGTTCCTGCAGCTACGCTGCTCGGACCCCTAATAATAAGAATACGTAGAATCACTATGGGTTGCCTCGCAGCTTCGCTGCTTGGCCCCCAAATATAGCTGCAAGCAGCAATGTGGGGGCCAAGCAGTTGAGCAGGAGTTGTCATGGCAACCCAATGTTGCTACATTATACACACACCCAATTAACCACCCGTCCCACACACACATACACAGATAAACTTCCTCTCCCACACACCCCAATAACCCCCCACACATATGCATACCTCAAACATCACCAAATGTATTGTGCATAGTCAGGTTGTAGTCACGAGTCCACATACCAAGTTTGTTGTCGATACGAGAAAGTGTTGATAATTATAGCACCCCTAGTGGTCAAAAGTCACCAAATTTATTGTGCGTCCTCAGGTTGTAGTCACGAGTCCATATACCAAGTTTGGTGTTGATACGAGAAAGTGTTGCAAATTATAGCAACCCTAGTGGTCAAAGGTTGCTAAAATTATTGTCTGTCCTCAGGATGAGGTCCCAAGTCCATATACTAAGTTTGGTTTCAATATGTGAAAGCATTGCTGAAATATGAGCCCACTTCTTGTGATTATTGCGCCACCTATAGGTCAAAAGTCATCACATTTATTGAGCCTCCTCCTAATTGGGTCCTGAGACCCTGTACTGAGTCTGGTGTTGATATGCGAAAGCCTTGCTGAGATCACTTCACTTCCTGTTTGGCGGCTTCGCCGCCAAACGTGATTGGTTGTCACGGGCAACCGGTTTTGAATATGTCTCCAAAAAGCAATGCGTTTATGAGTCATGGTCTGACGATCGATCATCTGAACCAAGTTTCATGAAAATCGGATGAACTTTGTGACCTTTGATGCCTTTTAAGTGATTTTGATTAAATCCAATATGGCGGCCAGATCAATTATGTTGACATCACAAAATCACATCTGTCAGCCTTAGGACCTCCCAGAGACATCACTAGTATATTAACATTAACATTAACAGACACCAATAGTAAGTTTTAATTCCAAACACATCACCCGTTACAGGCCAAAATGTAATTTTGCTTATTATAGCGCCACCTATAGGTCAAAAGTCATCAAATTTATTGAGCCTTCTCCTTATTGGGTCCTGACCCCATGTACTGAGTTTGGTTTTGATACGTTAAAGCTTTACTGAGATATTACTTCGCTTCCTGTTTGGCGGCTTCGCCGCCAAACTTGATTGGTCGTCACAGGCAACCGGTTTTGAATATGTCTCCAAAAAGCAATGCGTTTATGAGTCATGGTCTGACGATCATCTGCGTCAAGTTTCGTGAAAATCGGAGAAACTTTCTGACCTTTGATGCCTTTTAAGTGTTTTTGATGACATCCAATATGGCGGTCGAATTAATTATGTTGACGTCACATGTTGGCATGTTTCGGCCTAAGGACCTCTCAAGGTATTAACAGATATCACTAATATGCTTTAATTCCAAACACATGACCCGTTACAGGCTAAAACATAATTTTGCTAATTATAGCGCCACCTATAGGTCAAAAGTCATCAAATTTATTGAGCCTCCTCCTAATTGGGTACTGAGACCCTGTACTGAGTTTGGTGTTGATACGCTAAAAGCCTTGCTGAGATATCACTTCACTTCCTGTTTGGCGGCTTCGCCGCCAAACTTGATTGGTCGTCACAGGCAACCGGTTTTGAATATGTCTCCAAAAAGCAATGCGTTTATGAGTCATGGTCTGACGATCATCTGCGTCAAGTTTCATGAAAATCGGAGAAACTTTGTGACCTTTGATGCCTTTTAAATGTTTTTGATGAAATCCAATATGGCGGAAGATCCAACATGGCGGAAATTGACGTAATTGAGTGCGTTGAGTTCAGCCTCATCCAAGGCTTCCAAATATGTTGCGATATTCAAAATCGGGCATACGGTTCAAAAGTTAATTGCATGGATGCAATGTCAACTTTGACCCATTGGTGGCGCTAGACTGTCTGTGGTTCAGGCATAAAACTTGGTCAAATTAATTATTATACTGTCCTGAATCAATGTGCCAAATTTTACAACTTTTTACTGTACGGTTCTATGGGCTGCCATAGACTCTCATTGCGGAAGAAAGTTGCATAATAATAGGAATAGGTAGAATCACTATGGGTTGCCTCGCAGCTTCGCTGCTTGGCCCCAAATAATAATCCTTACAAAAACAATAGGACAATAGGGCCTTGCGCCCTTCGGTGCTCGGGCCCTAATAATAATAAGAATCCTTACAAAAACAATAGGGCCTTGCGCCCTTCGGTGCTCGGGCCCTAATAAGAAGCCTAGGAAGAACAGTACAGTGCATTTTCATGCACTGTAATAATAAGAAGCCTAGGAAGAACAGCACAGTGCATTTTCATGCACTGTAATAATAATAGATAAGAAGCCCAGTGATAACAGTACAGTGCACAACTTGCTGAACATGTCATACACTCTATATTCATTTTCATGCACTGCATAATAAGAAGCCTAGGAAGAACATACACTTACTATCAATTCATAAAAAGTCCATACCTCTTGGTAGTGCTGTGGAGCTTGAAGAAGCTTGATTTAAGACCTTAGGTGTTGGACTGATGTTATACAGATGG
Source organism: Alosa pseudoharengus (assembly GCF_046254945.1). NCBI lineage: Eukaryota > Metazoa > Chordata > Actinopteri > Clupeiformes > Clupeidae > Alosa > Alosa pseudoharengus. Next base: position 1,621,499 of record NW_027468881.1, read on the forward strand.
TCACTGTCCAGATCTAACTTTCTTTTCACCTGCAAATAACCCAAAATTATGCATGGTAAGGAGGTTTGCACAATAGGCCTATGAAACTTTAGTTGTCTTGAGCAATATATAGGCCTAGCATAATAAATAGAAATGGATTGAAAAAAATGTGAGTTACAAATACCTTACTATGCAATTTACAATAGGAAGTCTTACCTAGGTAAAAAAATAGAATAATATAAGATAAGGCTATACGCACCGGTGGTCGACCCAAACATGTTCGGAGGCGCTCATCATCTGTAGTCGAAGTTTGGGGCGTGGCAACAAAGTATAGGTCTCCTGGACAAACTGTGGGAAAGGCGACATTACTTGGAGTCGAAATGATCACAACTGGCTGGTCGCTCAAGTCAAACGCTCCAGACTTTACTAGTGACTCGAAATCTGCTAGTAAATCCTCCGAGTTCCTCCCCGATAAAAGTGTGTCAGACATGGCTTAAAAGTTTTTTAGTAATTGCTTTTTCAATAACAAAACTAACGAGTTAGGCCTACATGTTTATTCCACAGCACAATCAGTAGGCCTTTATTTCTTACGTTCCAGCCTACCTGCTGTCTAATTTGATAAAGGCAAGAAACGCATCATAGTTCAGTGGTTTATATCGCGAGCTATCTTTTCCCGGCGGTGGAGCGGCACAACTTTACTCTGCAACAAGAGTTACATAGGCTAAATTATTCCAATACTATTACCACCATGACAACGCTGAACCGTACTGGAAGTTATAGTTACGAATGCATCACTCATGTGCCCCCACAGGTCACTTCACTAAAATTATTTAACAGTTACAGTACAGTAAGTAGGCTACTTGGGCAGACTTAACCAAATTCCATACATCTATTCCATACATCCTCTACATCTAACGTTAGGCTACGTTCCACAAAGTCCACAAACAGCCTACATAAGCTACAACTTCTGGCATCCGTGACAATCGTAGGCTAAATTTGGACGGCACTAATGTAGCCTACAATCCATAAGACAAACTCCAATTGTTTAGTAAAAAAAAATACGACTGTTGATCTGCGTGCAGCTTCCGAGGGTGCATTCAATGAATACAGCAAATAGAAAATAGCCTTCCCCGTTAACTTTCGAAATTCGCTGTAAGCTAGCCTAACGTTAACTATTACATTTCCACATTGTTATGTTGACTCTGTTGATCTGACGCTGTAGTTTACGCGCCAAATCCATTTTGCCGCGAAACTGACACGTGTGTTACATTCTTACACCATGATTGGACATCTTAAGGTCAGAATTGTGTGAGGTAGAAACAGGATGTTAACATTTGGGGCTACATTTGGTAATGGTTTCAAATTAAAAGTTGACACTCGACACAATCAATAGGATAGATGCTGTCAGAAAGGGAAAACCTGCCTTGCCTACTACAGTAGTAATGGTAGAAGAGTGTAAGAATGTAAAATCCTTTCCGGTTTACGGATAAAATCATAGCCGTGGATGCCGCACCCCCTGCAGGAAAGCACGCGTATTTATGTGTCATACCACTCACGATCAGAAAAAAAGAAGCTCTCCGTCCCCCTGTCTATTATTCTATTATGCACTAAAAATGTTACATTAGACCTGGGAGATCTAAACAAAAACTAAATAAATTAACAAAACAAACCTGAGGGAGATATCCTATGACGCTAGCTTTATGGTACGACAATATGCCAGCTGAATATTACCGTGAGTTTCCCAAGGAGCTGAACACGGCCGTCTCAATCTTCAGCTTAAAATGATGCATAGTGTTATCGGGGAGTCTTGGTGCACCACGGTGAAAGGTGGCATGGATATTGAGTAAGCTACATCCACAAACAAGAGCTCTCTTCAGCTAGGTAGATGAACTTATTCATCTGTGTCTGCGTGCCTGTTTCAGTGGCCTCCTCAGAGCGTTCTTTCTCTTCTTTTTGAAAGTGTAGGCTAGGTTAAAGGCTACACTCTGCGTTTATGATGTTAGCATTTGTTGTAGGCTATATTTGTGATATGTGGATTAATTTAATGTAGGCTAGCCTATGAATATTGCGTTGTGTAGGCCTATGTTATGCATATGTTTTGAGTCAATGTGTTCTGTCTAATATGCTGTGCGATAGGGTCTTTAGCCTGTTTTGACACCCATGTCAGAAGCGTCAATAATTATTACGTTTTATTAATGTTGGTGTTCAACAGTTTTATATTTCACGTGTTCACCGTCGATTTCGGTGCAAGGCTACAGCAACTTTGTTACCTTACTAGTGTAGCGTCAGATAGCAGACGGTTACTTTGTTTGTGTAGCAGGTAGACCTTCTCTGCCTGCTATTTACCATAGCACCTGCAAGTGCTAATGAAGGGGGCGGGGCATATAATCAATCTGGCACCAGTGGAGTGCTACTTAAGAGGGGCAGTAGTAATGTAGACTCCACTGGTGTACCCCCTGTCTGTGCTACCGTCAGGTATGCTGTCTCCCCATAAACATTTGTTTTTTTATGTTATGTATATTGTGGTGTTCATTGTTTAATCTTCTGTGTTCTGTTCTTTTAGGCAGCACGGTCATGCTGATGGGGAACATGGGTCGTGCTGCTGTCTTGTCTTGTCTTTTCTTTGCTTTGGTTATTTTGTGTTTGGTTTTTGTGTTGCCTGTCTTGTCCTTTTGTTTGTAACTTTTATGTTTATTTAGTAGGGAGGTGGCTCTGAGGGGGGCTAGTCTAAGCACACGTGTGGTGTGGTTTTGTGTATTGCTTATCGCTTTGCGGTGTGCCTTTGCTGTGTAACAGGTGAGCCTTTCTTGATGCTTGCATGTAAAATATTGGTGTGGACATCCATAGTTGCCACCCTCAGATCCCCACTGCCCAACCTTTTGTCTTAATAAATATTGTTTTCCTGGAATTCGTGTCTCCACTGTGTAGTTACGAACCTGAAAGCGGTACAATCTCGTAAAGATTCCCTGACGCATTAGGCTTTAGGGTGGCGTAGTCAGGCTACTGTGATTGGCCCATTGGCCCTTCCTATGTATCACCTTGTTACATTTGCATAGTATCAATCTGTGGTTTGCGACATTTTGTCGCATTTTTTCTGTAGTGTAGCCATAATGCTCTTGACAGTGATGTATGCCTGTGCTGTGTGTCATGCAATGCCAGTATGCTGTTGTATGGCGTTTAAATAAAATACAATAACTTTTTTACCATTTCAATAAAGTCTATTTTTCCTGGCAAACTACCCCCACCCCCCCGCGACTACAGCACCCCCAACCAAAACTCACTTCCCACGGCCCTGGATAAAGTACTACCACCCCATATCAGTTTATCAAAATCAAAACCAATTATTTGTGTTTGGATTTATAATGAATAAAAAAGTCAGAATATATGACTGTTAAAGGTAATTTGGGAGGACAGTGGGGATGTGTCCCCAAGGGCGGCGCTAGGGTGTTGCTTGCTTTTTAAAGAATGAAATGAAAGAATGAAAAGTGTGTGATGCAATGTTATAAATGTATATTATTACACGGCTCTTCATAGTGCTGCAGAATGCTCCATTTATTTGAATGGGCCTTCCCAACGTTCGGCGGTCTGCTAATTCTGAATAACAGACCGTTGCTAAGTATAACAGACCGCTGTCAAGGAACATGGGCTTTGTGCTTCTAAGTCAATTCTTTCATATCACTACGCAAGGATTGGAACTTCATTCAAAAGTGAAAGCAGACGGTTGATCAGCTGTGTTCTAAAGAATGTTTGATTCAAGTTCAGCGTGTGTTGTTGCGAACTATTTGTTTCTCAGCAAAAGCCATAATGAAACTGTAACAAATAGGTTATAGCCTAGGCTATGTAGGCTAAAGAGTCATATCGTGGGGAGTTTATTGTGTAGTTTTGGTAAGTAGCCGTGTAATAAGCGGGATAATGTATAGAACGCCGGTCATTGTCGGGAGATAGGTCCCTTCAGGGCGGAACAAGACCCCTCCGCTGCGCGTCGGGGTCCGGTTCGCCCCGTCGGGACCTATCTCCCGACAATGACCGGCGTTCTATACATTATCCCTTACATAATGTTGGGGATAATTGTATTTATATTTGAATATGACACTGTGCCAACATCTTGCTCTCGCGATTTATCTCATCTGCACGTACAGTGATGATTTGGTTTCTTCCACTTGCAAGCTTTCTGTATGACTTTGCACATGAAAGCAATTTTTTTATCAAAGTTTATAATAGCATGTGTGAATAGCTAATATTTCATCTCCTTTTCATATTAGCATTCTGTGTTGATCCATGCCACCTTGCTATGGAATCCAACATATTGTCTTTTGTGTCAGGTACATGTTATGTATTTCATTTGGATATTCTTGTTGTATTTTTATTGAACTTATAAAAATAGCGAGCCCAGTTCAAAAGGATAAGAGCTACACATTCTGTGTTGATCCATGCCTCCTTGCTACGGAATCCAACGTATTGTCTTTTCTGTCTAAACTGACGAACTGGTTCCACGTCTCCTGCCTTTCATTAAGACACAATGCAGACAAGTATGAGGTTACAATGGTGCCGTGATCTTGGAATTCTTCTTCAGCGTTGGCTCATCTTCGTGGGACAACGCAGTGATTTTGTGGGATTTCGAAGCGAGCTGGTTTGCATAAACACTGTCTACTAGCAGCACAGTTATTAGCAACCGTGAACAAATGGTGCGGCTTATATTAGCTTAGATCTTAGTCGGTTGGACGTTATGCAAATCCAGACAACAAATTAGGTCTTGCCGACGTCGGGACGCGTGTGCCTGCCCGACATAAAGTGCCTCGGTGAGATGTCTTATGGAGATTGGTAGCTAATCGGGAAGATGGCGGCATTAGAATTATCGCCGACCGTGAGCCAACGTAAACCAAATGATCGCCGACCGTGAGCCAACGTAAACCCAAAATAATTATTATGACCTATGCGGCACGATCCCACTACAGCAAGGAAAGCATTCGGTCACCTCGCTCTCCCATTGACTTAACACTGGAACAGCTGATTTTCAGCTGCTTGAAAATCAGCCCTTCCAAAGTTAACCCTCTAGGCGCCACTGTCGACAAGATGCGGTACTGAATAAAACGGCCGATTTAGTCAAATAGGGTGTCATATTTCGTTCGACCTCCACTCCACTAGATGGCAGACATGTCATACGTCATCCCCGAGTCGAAAAAATGGCATGCTTTAAACAAAACCTTCTAGCTACAGCGCATTGAATCAGTGCGTGAAATACCGGAGCTAGTGTGCGTGTGAGCCACTTTGTCAGAGCGATATTGTCAACGTCAGCAAGTATTTGCATTAGATTATCGTCTAATGGCATCAAAAAAGTTTACCCGAAATGAAGTGTAGGGTCTTCTATTCGCGGACCCTGATTCTGAAGGGGAATATCTGCCTTCAGAAAATGACGGTGATTCGTTTAGTGAGGCTTCAGATGCGTCCCTGCCTTGCAATGATGCAGCTGGACAAAGTGAGAGTTTACTCCATAGTTTAGCTTACACCAAGCACAAACGTTGAATCGTTTGCCCAATGTCACTGGTGGGAATAATGTTTCACGGGTTCGGAGTGTTCATCGGGAAGTTAGCAGGGTGTTAGTGGTGTGGCGAACGAGGCTGGAGGTAGCCTAGTGTCCATGTAGCGCTAGCTTCTGTCTTCTGAACATGTGCCTCTCCGCAATCGCGGCGACAGTAACGTGGTGGAGCCTTTGTCTAATGCCACTGGGTATGTTAGACGAGGTTGAAGTGCTCATAGGACAGTTAGGGGGGAACGTAGAGGCAGTGTGGGGAGTCGCAATGAGAATGACAGTAGGCCTAATCCGAGCTGCGCAAATTCTCTCCACTCGACGCGAGCGCGAGGCAGATCTGGCCATGCTGCTCGCAACAGGAGCAGAGGTGGTGACACAGGGCAGGAGAGCCATTAGGCCATGCATAGTCTATCACAAGATGATGGGAATGCCGGCCCTGTATGGATAGGATATGGATATGGATAGTCATTATCTCTACAGCAAAAGGCCTGCTACATAAAAAAAAAAATGTCAGCCATTTATTAGTAATGATTTACACTGTTGATTATCTATTTCCCTGACCATTTAGGACATATATGTGTTCATTTTTGTGTGTTCATGTCCTTGTGATGTGTGTGTCTTTGTCAGCTAAGAAAAAAACAACAAAAAAAACATCAACAAAAACAACAAAAAGAAAACAAATACTAACATTGTCTCTTGTCTTGTCTCGTCCTCTCACTCCTGATCTGTGCCTTGCCGTGGCAAGTGAGCTTTTGAACTAAACAGGTCTCGTCTACTTGTGTTTGTGTGTCATCTGAATAATATATATGTGCCCCATACATGGAATCAGAGTGCCTACTGTATGTAGTAAATGGAAAATCTCTACAGCAAAAGGCGCCTACCGCTACATGCATTTGGTTTGTTTCTGCCATTTATTAGTAATGATTTATATAGTTTGTTTACTACTTAGTATTTACCTGAGCATTCAGTATTGTGCAATATAGCATACAGAAGGTGAGGGAAATTTTGGGGGGAAAGAAGTGGTGCATTTTATCATTCAAACATGCGACTTTTCATGAAAATTCTATAATCCAAGATGGCCGCCACCATATGACGTCATGATATGCAAATTAGATATAAACATTTAATCCCTACATAAACTTTGCGTCATCCTTAATATTTCTCTAATTTACAGAAAGTCTCTATCTCTTATCACTTTTAAGATATAGCCTTTTGAAATGAAGATGTCAAAATCGAACGTTTCGAAAAAAAACCTCTGGCGCCTAAAGGGTTAAGTCAAAGGGACCAAGGCATCTGAATGCTTTTCACCGCTCTAGTAGGATCCCACCGGGTCATTCTACGAAAATGTGCCATTTTGCATTCAAAATATCTAATTTTCAAAGTACTGTTTTTAAAATCTTTAAAAAGCACCTATTTGGATGAAGTAGATTCTTACCTCTCAAAAAACATGCGGAGCCATCTCAGGCTATCTTATGTATTTATTTATTAGTCGATGGAGGTATGTATGCTACTGTTACCAACAAATTCATATATTATGATAAAATAATAATGTGTTCTTGTAACTATTCATGAATATTATACAAATAAGTATGTGTTACATAAATAATTCTGGTGTTGAACACATGAATTATTCGTTTTTAGGATTGACAGTAACAGGGTTGACAGTAACAGGGTTGATGAAATATTGTTATTGGCGCCATTATCAAATTACTTTTTAAAACATGATTTTGTGGTAACAGGGTTGACAAAACTAGCTTGTCCCCTTCTGTCAGACAGAGCAAAACCATAATAAAAGTCATTATAAGAGAACAGCATTTTTCTGGTCTTTTCATCTTCCTGGAAGGCAGGTGATATAACTTCCTGAAAATGATGTAACTTTTGGCACAGTTCATTTTCTCCAAGGGGGTTTTATCCAAAAGTAACAGGGTTGACGACAACATGGGGACAAATGTAAAATGTTGATTTTTTCATCATTTTAAAAACATTCAAAATAAAATAGTTTTATGATCCATGAGAAAACACTTGAGCCTTTTTATATGTGTATTTATTTTTATGATAATTTGACTTTTTTATCTTAAATAGTGATCTAAAGAAATTAGTTAGAAAAAAAATCACCCCCCTCACAGTTGTCAGGCACTGGGAAACTACCGAAAAGTACAATAAAAGTCCATGGGACCAGGCTTTAAAAACATGTATTTACGCTGTGAAAACGGACATTTTAACATGTCTATGGACATTTGCTCGCCTTTGGGACCAGTCCCTAGCGGATTTTCGATGTATTGCAGTTTTTCGAACTTCCGGGTAGGCTTCATTGATCAGATTAGAATGTTGCCGCTTGGTCTCGCAGTTGTCCGACCTGCTCCAAAAGGAGCCTTTTAACAGCTGGGGAAAGTACAGGAAGAAAATATACAAAATTATACAAAAAAACAGCTTTATAATGCAGTCATAATACAGTAGTGTACTGACAACAGCAGAGAGAACCTGTCCAAAATACCTGTGCATCCAGCAGGAGCTGATCTGGGAAATCTTTGACCTATATAACTTAATAAAACTGTGTGTGTGTGTGTGTGTGAGAGAGAGAGAGACTTTCTATTAAAACCGAAACAGGCAGCCAGCTACTCTAGTGACTACTCTGTCTCAGCCTCTAGCCTACCATAACACAGAGTGAAAAGTATAGACACATAAAACACATCATACACTAAAATATGTCTTACTTTGAGGGATCCTGTGTGGAAGGTCTGGATGGGATAGATGGGACACTTGAAACACAAAGATTAAAAGGGTTAAAATAAAGATTAATCAGGTAATCAGTGTCAGATCATATCGGATTCAGTCAGAATGACCGTATGAATGAGGGCAGGCTTTTTGCACTCTGCACAGCCTAGCCTACACCAAAGAGCCAGCGTCAACTGTGATAAAAAGAGAGAGACTTTTCTTCCTACCCAAATTAAAACCGAAACAGGCAGCAGCGTGACAAATAGGGTATAACATATATAAACTCACGCTATTGTATTATCATATATGTTTGGTAATGGCTCAACTGTCTCTGATTGTTCTACTGACCTGGACTGACTTGGAAACTAAATGCGTCATGGAAGCAGTAAGTCAAGTCGCATCAAAAATAGTAGTGGCAGAACTCCCAAGTGCCACCTTGTGGTTGTTTGGGTTAACTGCAGTTTGTGCCATTTCTGCCGAGAATAATGGTGCGTGATTCGTGTGCGATTCATGCGTGATTCATGCAGGAAACTGTCCAAACTTAACTTATACCCACTGTATTGTTTCTCTGTTCTGGTGAATTCTGGGGGGACATATGTAGTGGACACTATGGACATAATTCACCATACTGTATTATTTCGTTCTGTGCTTACTGCATTATCTCGTTCTGCTTTAGGGACGCTGTCTCTTTAAGGACACGCTGCTGGTTTGATGTTATCACGGGCGCCATGTTTTGTTTTTTATCGTTTTAGTATGATTGAATAAACGACACACCGCTGCGTTGTCAACGTGAGACTCTTTCTCCACTTCGTTTATTGCAATCCTACAGGTGTCACGATTCTCCAAATCCTTGATTCGATTTAATTTTCGATTTTAAAGTCACGATTCGATTAGATTTTCAATCTTTTTTTTAAATATTACTATTTATGCATTCCTTATATGTTATTAATGTTTTGGCCATTTCTGTTTCGGGGGGCTTTTATTTTGAAACCACATTTTGCAATGGGAATGGACTTCTATTTGTGGTGGTAGGTTTGCAGAATTAACTTGAATGCAACAGTTTTTAACAAATTAGTGCAGCGTGGTTATGATGGAGATTTAAGCACAATTTAGCCAGTCGACTTTTATGGCAACAATTGCAGGATTGTTAATGTTTTCTTTAAACGTGCATGTAGGTTTGTTGAGACACAAGGAGAGGCTGTGCAAAGGTGCAGATAAACTAATTCCATCCAATTTAAATAGTACAACATAGAAAATCATTGTGTTTTGGTCAGTGTTGATATTGTAGAGGGACGCCACAAATAAGTCAATGTATGGGAAAAACTGAGTCGTTCTCTCATCTCTCCAGATCTTTTGGAATTTTGTAAAATAAGGTTTCAAATGAATAATTGGTATGTACCAACTTATCTGTTCTTTGTGAGGAATAATATATGTAGGCCTATTGCCTCTTTTGCATATTTTATTTTATTTTTTAGGCAAATTGTAATACAAAAAGTATTTATCTTAATATGAAGATTAAACTGGTAGAAATGTATGAGGATATTTCTAAAGGGGGAAAAAGTACCATTCACCTGTAGTGTGATAATAGTAGCCTACCACCTATTGCGGTCATTTTCAGGACTTTCGTCCAGAGTAGAAATTTTGGCACACATCCCACGTTGTTCAATGGGGTCATATTATAGCCTAACAGTTGAGATATTCTCCGCTAAATGAAGTGCATACAAATCTTACCCAGGACCTCTACTAGTAGCCCAGCAGAGCAATTCTAGAATAATTGTATAATGTAGTAGTGGATTGATGCAGAAGATGGCAGCAACGCAACAATAAGGATGCTGGCTGGCGGAAAATACACAAAAAGAAGAGGAAGATGAGAAGATGGCGCAGGCTGTGTTCGAAGTCTTGGAAGGTACAGTTGTATATTGGCAATTCCTGTTCAAACTTGTTTAGGCTTACCGCTTTCAGCTACAGGCTATATTGTGCAAGAACATTTTGAAATACAATCTATTGTTATCGTAGTATAGCAAAATCGTAGTAAGTATATCTGTCTGTCTATTTGGCTAAACACAGTATAAGGGGATAGCGTTTAAGAGGCGTGGGGAATTCTTTATCCGAGGCTGCGGACGCGTTCCTAAAGGCCTATTGCACAATTGCAGATAACCAAACCTGGGCTACTCAAAAGTAACGTTAGCTGTATGCGTGCAACCACCTCCCAAACATGACAGCAACGTAACTAAATTGCCAAACATATGTTGCCACAAGGTAAGCTACATTTGGACGTTGCGGCAACAACATAACTTTACGATGTTGCCTGTCTGATGTCAAGGTGACGTTGCAGTAACCAGAAAACGTGTTGGCGACATTCTAGCAGCATTCTTAATTGCAGCTTTTATCTGGGCGGATCCACATGCTCTAGAGTACTCTTTTGCACCTACGTAAAGTTTGCACTCCGTATGATGAAAAAACAAGTATTTTGAATAGAAATATTTTGTCTCGTTTGTGCAGGCAAAAAAAACAAACAAACAAACAAAAACATACTCAAAAAGTCTTAAAGTTATACATTAATACCATTAATAGTTGGTATCGTTTGTGCACATTTAAGTCAAAATAAACATTTGTGCAGCATTGTTATAAAGCATTATTTAGTTGACAAGTGATGTAGCCTACCAGCACCCCATTAACATCCAATTCAAAATAGTTGGTATCATGCATGTCTATGCTGTCAAAATAAATATTTGTGCTGTACTATATTAAAATCTAACATATCACAATTAACCATTCACTAAGTCCCGGCCATTGAACGCAAATGAGTTTAACACCAGCCGCACAGGCCCACACTCCGGCAACTTCAGCTCACAGCTCCATAGACATGAGTTAGAAACTGTGATTTGTGTCTGGTTTTACGGGATTACGGGATAATAGTGATGTGAGTTGAAAAGGATGGCCAAACAATGTGTATGGGATTAATGCAACATTGATACACAGAATATTGGCTTTCAATCTTGTATGATCTCTTTGTAAATTGTGTTATGTTTTATTTAATTCTTTCCTTGTGGTTCTCCCCTATTCTAAGCAAAGGGTTTCATCTTGTATGCAAACCACAACAAAACAGATCGCCACAACATCTGTGAATTAAGGCACACCGTCAACTCTGTGTAAATAAGCTAAACAATGATACTTATTGTAAGTCAGCAATATGCTTGTCACTTGCAGGAAACAATAAAGCTTTTATTTGTAGATAGATAACATAGTTAATCACTGCTAATGTTCAAATAGCATTACACCTGTACATTAGGGTGGTCACCTATTAAAGACAAGAGGACAGGATTTAGTCTAAAAGCTGTTTAAAGGGGCTTCATTATGCTGTGGAATGATATGATAAGCTTAGGCCTACATCAGAGGTGAGAGTTCACATAATCAGTGGTTTCATAAGGGAGAAGCCTTTTCTCTTGGTGATCACCATAGCACAGCAGATAGCCTCCTGCAACGTACACCGGCGACCCGGGTTCGATTCCCGCCCTGTGGTCCTTTCTGGATCGCACCCCGATTCTCTCTCCCACTCACTTCCTGTCATTCTCCACTATCCTATCTGATTAAAGGCATAAAAGGCCAAAAAAATAGACTTAAAAAAAAAAAGAAAAGCATGGGGTTCGTGCACAACAGTGTAAAATGTATTTACACACACACACACACATACACACACACCCACACGGAGGGGTTTTGGATATGTTTTTGCAGTCCTTGCAGCCTGTCGTGTCAAATCTTCCATAACAGTAGTTAAGTTAATTTAGGAAATCAAAGAATCTATTTGGTATTGTTTTTAGTATGAAGAGACGTACCTAGCGCTCTCTAGAAAGATAATTTTGACTTAATTTTTATAAGACTTTGACTTATTTTAAGGAGTCTTAATAAGACAAATTTAATCAACGCACTGGCAGACAAATTTGCTTGTTTTCAGGATGAGACGTCAAAATAAGTCAAACTCTTTTTAAGTTAAGTCAACGGTTTTACGAGAAAGCACTAGGTAAGTTTCTTTATACTGAAAACAATACCAACTAGATTTTTTGATCTTGATATAAGATTAACCCTTTGCAGGCCACGCCGAACATTCCGGGAGAAATAGCCCTTTCAAATGGTATAAAATATAATTAATAATTTTGAGGAGAACACACATCATTTTTTATAAATATCTTTAAAATTCAACCCCAAAAAACACAAAACTATCAGTTTGTCAAGATTAATCTCATTTTCCCCCCAATTTCTGTTGTAGATAGAGAGTGTATGGGAGATTCACAATTTTGTTTTAGAATCAATGTATCACCTTTTGTTCAAAAGTTATGATACATTTATTAGACCTTTGCAGATGGCACGAAACATTCCTTTTTTTCATACTTGATGCCCTTGTGAGACAAAAAGGCTTATTGTGTGGCCATGCTACATGGCAGATAAGATATACCCACCATTGTAATCAGGAGAACTAGCCCTTTAAAATGGTAACACACATTGTTTTTAAACAATACCTTCAAAATTCAACATCAAAAAACAAAAAAATATCAATTTGTCAAGATGAATCTTACTTTTCACCTAATGTCTATTGTAAATATAGTGTGTGAAAGATAGACAGTGATGTGTTCTCCTCAGTGAACGAAACAGAATCAATTTATCAACTTTGGTTCAGAAGTTATGATTAATTTACTCATAACTGCAAGTCGCAGTAACAAGTAGAATTTTTAAAGAGTAGGATGTTTTCCTTTCCTAGTTTGACATCTGACCAAAAGTACACAGATATAATGGTCATGTAACAAATATAAGGTGTTTTACCATCAAAACAAGTATAAGTATATATACTCTTTTGATCCCGTGAGGGAAATTTGGTCTCTGCATTTAACCCAATCCGTGAATTAGTGAAACACACTCAGCACACAGTGAACACACAGTGAGGTGAAGCACACACTAATCCCGGCGCAGTGAGCTGCCTGCAACAACAGCGGCGCTCGGGGAGCAGTGAGGGGTTAGGTGCCTTGCTCAAGGGCACTTCAGCCGTGGCCCACTGGTCGGGGCTCGAACCGGCAACCCTCCGGTAAGGTGATACACTAACACCGCATTCACACCAGATCCGTGGTGTGTGTGTTGTCACAGCTGTGGCGTGTGTGTGTGTGTGTGTGTGTCCATCTAAGCCTAGCAGACGATGAGGTGTAAATGCTACTGGAGTTGGTGTCCCTGTCTGTGTTAGAAGGATAGGCAAAGTGTATGCTTTCTACCTATGCTTTCTAAGCTCAAAATAAAGAAATTGTCAGATAAGAAAATTAGAAATTGAATTACAAATCTAACCAAACTATTATCACTATAATCCCTGTCTTTATCTTATCACAACCAGAAATGTGCATACGCCCAGTTGGGCGAACACACACACACACAAACATGCTTACCCACCTGAGGATGATGGGAGATTACTCTCCTCCTCTAGCACATCATTGTCTTCCTCTTCATCCAGAAACTACCCATCCATGTCCCATGTCCATGCCATCGTGATCCTTGGGGGCCTGACTTACATGACATTTTGTTTAAAAACAGGGCAAAACATTTTTTTAAGGCTATTGACAGCATATTCTGGTTTACAGGATAGCAAAAGTAGATATCCATAAATCCCTCTGTAATTTTCCCCCCATCCAATATCTGAACACAATGAAAACATAATTTTGAACCTGGCTGTATCCAATGCTCAGTTTTTGTGTTTTAAAATCTATGCAAATTAGTGCATAATTAATTAGATAATAAATAAAATAATAAATTAATAAATTATTAAAAATAATAAATTACAGAAAATTCTTATATTTATGTATCTGCTTGTTAAAAATGTTACCCTATTTACCTGTAGTGTCTCGCCTTAAATCTTTAATTTTAAGATGTATTTTCTTAACCCATTGGCAGATAAATTTGCTTGTTTTTTATGTCTTAATTTAAGAAGATTTTGACTTATTTTAAGTCAAATAATCTTACAAGAAAGCTCAAAGTAAGTATCTTTATACTAAAAACAATACTAACTAGATTTTGTATCTTAATATGCGATTATAATAGGGCTGCACGATATTAGGAAAACATGCGATATGCGATACCATTATTGAGTACTGCGATAACGATATAATTTGCGATATTTAAATATACTGCTCAATAAAGGTTTTCCACACATATTTTGAAACCTTCCACCCTTTTCTCTTTTCTCAAACTACATTCACAGAATGTCTGACAGTTCTTGCAAAATAAAACACTCGCCTCAAAAGTTTTACTTGTGCTCAGAACCAAACAGTGACAGAGTGATTCAGTGTATGATTGAAGTGTTCCCTTAATTTTTTTGAGCAGTATATTTAATGTTTTTTTTTTCATTCTGCTTGCTGCAAACATACACTGTAGGGTTGGGGGGGGGGGGGGGGGGGTAAATGTATAATTACAGAAATAAATGTATAATTTTTAAATAATATAAAATATCATGTAGCCTATATGGCCTGATGAAAGTGGACAGCTAAGAGACCTACTGACTAGGCTATCGAAGTTTTGTGGAAGATCTGCTCCTAATCCTCATAAAAGACGGGTGGACAGCCAATCTGAACACTTGTGCACCAACCAGCGGAATATTCCACATTGCCAGCCTTCGATGGGCCTAGCAAAGAAGCTAGGCCTACTTAAGCTATATCGCGGCAATCATCTCAGTCTGTAACCTCATACAGTACGCTGCGCATCCCACGTTATTAGGCTACCGGCATGCCGACTACGAGGGCAGCGGAAAGTGAAAGTAATTGGGCTGCAATCGCACAGTCCAGAAGTAGGTTAAACAACTTTTACAAATAACGAATCCTGATTACCTCTGTGCTGCTGTCTGGGGCTTTTGCTAAATGCAAATCATGAAATACAAGTCTTACAGACAGTGAAAGACAACTTCTGATATAACGATAACGAAAGAAATTGTTTATTTTAACACGGTGGAGAAGGACGCATTTGCGCTGTGTTTGTAACACGGCATCCTTCATAAAACCAAAATATTCCCATATAACAGACGTGCTTTTCCTTTTAGTCACTAATTCCTCTTCACCCAAGTGTAGCCTACCTCGCTCGACTCACTATTTTCAGCCATCACGACTTAGCTCCCGCTTTAACACCTAAAACACCACACACCTAAACTGGTAGGGGACGGGCTTCTTGGGCTGCATGACCGCATCAGTTTGGTAAAATATGTTGACATTCAGAATGTGAATACACCATAGACTGTACCCAGACAGCATTTACATCTGTGCCAGATCCGTTTTTGAATCGGCAGATTCGCGCAGCAGTCGCACTCACTATGCAGATCTGCACCATCTTTGCGCCAGACTTGTCTGTAGCTTCTGACTGTGACAGTCCATCCAGCGGGTGCGGCGCCTATCCGGGGCAGCTTCGCAGACCAGACGCGCCACAACTGAATTGAGTCCGCCCGGCGGGTGTGGGCCAGATCCTCAGGAGCTGCGCAGACCTGACGCGCCACAACTAACGGAACACTTTTCCCCCACATAAACCTGCAACTGCAACTACGTTATGTGATTATGCAGAGTGGAAGACAGGCTGCACCGTCTTTGTGATTATTGGTAAGTACATTATACAAGTATCATTTTAAATGTAAACTGGTGTTCATGTCATTTTAGTCTGCTAAATATTTAGGCCTGTTCTGTATTAAACATGAAAGTTTACAAACTTAGTTTACTCTGAAATTCTGACAACCTGAAACGTGCCAGACAAGCTGGGTAGTAGCTACGGTTAGCTTGTAGTCTAGGTTCTTTTAAACATGCATCCACAACTATGTGAACATGAGCTTTAAGGCTAAATTGGTGAGCTTTGCTTATTATTCACCAAAATCGCTTAATATCGTGTCCATTGTGTGTTAGCTGCAAATTCGTAGCCATTTGTCTGTCGCTAGCCTTGCTGCTAGTAGCACTGCAGGTAGCTTTAGACGGCCAGCGTTTTTTAAGCCTGTTTAAAATGGATTTAGATTGGAAAAACTTGGCTGTAAAGCCTTTTATCGAAGGTCCACAAGAATTGTCGCTGTCCTCCAGTTTATCCGGTTTGGGATGCAATGCGTTGTTGGCATACTATAACGTTACTGTTATAAAATAAATAATCTTTGGATGTTGAATCTAATATTTACTCTTTGTTTCTTTGCTTTGTGTGCTTTTTGTACGTCTCACAGGAGCAATGAGGAAGAATCGCAGGTTGATGCCTAACTTTAACGTTAGTCCATTGGGCTAGTTTTTGCCTTGGTCCTCTGACATCCATCCGTGAACGGCGCTGCTATTCACCGTCTGCTCGAAAATATTTCTCAGGACAGCTACTAGCCTCTGCGAGAGATCTGCCGCTGCCGCGACCAAGGAACTGCTGCTGACCTGCGAGCTGCCATGATAGCAGCCTGCCCTGCAGTCTGGATTGAGTAGCCTAGCTAACGTCGAAGAACTCTCACGAAACAACAAACTGTCGCTGTCAAAGTCCACCGACCTGCTGATCTGCAGGATCGCCCAACTGTTCTGTGCTTTCAGTGCTCCCCAGACTGCCAGTAATCTTCCTCCGACACAGCTGAGCGCCGTCGTCATCATCATCGGGACATCAGCCGGTTAGATGCAACGGACTATGTTAACATGACATTTTCTTTCAGTGCGTTTAGCGGAGTTTGTTTATCAACATAGCTTAAGCCTTATATTTTACATATTGGTTTCTGTTATGTTGTAAGCCTAGGCCTAAGCTCAGGCTAGCGGACACAGTGTTCTCTTTTGCCTTTTTAAAATAAAAAACTATTTAGAAAATTACAAATTGTGTGGGTCTTAATTGTCTGATAGCTTAAATATGAATCACAGACCAGGACCAGATGAGCCCCAGATGTAGAATATGAGTCTGGGCCAGATCCGCACCAAATGCCATGGCAATATTAACTGTACTGGGCCAGTTCTGGCCCAGATCTGTCTCTGATCCGTAATTCCAACCTGTTCCGGTATTGGCCCGTTGGAAGAAATGACCCCGGGGCAGGTCCGTTTAGAGGATCTGCGCCAAATGCTAATGAAGATCTGGACCAAATCTGGCCCAAATATATTTTGCTGTCTGGGTATGGAATGCGCACGGCACAGAAAATGTATCGAATTTATCGAAAATTAAGTAATCTTTGCGGTATGTCCATCGCAAGTGTTGATATCGCGATAACGATAGGTTTTAGATATATCGTGCAGCCCTAGATTATAACACTTAGTGAGATATCAACTATGCTCACATGTATTTCATGTGCAGCCTTTGTGAGCTTAATGTAACAGTTTACACTCACTGATAGGACCACCAAGGACAGTCTGAGAGATGTGACAGTGTTGGTAAACGAGTCAACAGCAGATAAACAGTTTTAGCAAACAGAACTGTCTCAGTCCAGTGTTTTTAAGGATGCATCATACTTCCACCTGCAAACCAAGGCATTAGCTAAATGTTAACGCTGTGGCTAACTAACTTATCTCCTCAGTACACTGCAAAAAATAAGCTCTAACCAAGTGTTATTAAAATAAAAACATCTATTTGCTATTGTTTTTAGATGAAGAGACTCACTCTCTCAAAAGATCATTTTGACTTAATTCAACCATTCCCCGTAATTTGTACATGCATTTTTTTGTCATGAAGGAATGGACAGCCAAACTGTTTTGGCAGTTCAGTCTTTGTTGGATGGCCAAGGTGGCATTGCAGATCCAAACACCCAAAGTGCACCAAGTACTACCTCCATCCAAACAATGGGTGAGTTTTAAACTTGGCTTTTTTGCTTTGCTGTGAATCACTTAATCTAAATAATTTTCAAAGAACCTGTGCTTTTCACAGATGATGATGATGTCTTCCTTTGTGGAAAATGTAAGAAGCAGTTCAACTCTCTACCAACCTTCATGATCCATAAGCGAGAACAGTGCCAATCCAGTGCTTCATCACTGGCCTCTGTATCACTGGCTTCCACCATCTCCTATGCAGCTGTCTCATCTGTCAGCTCTGTCCCACATATTGCAGCCAACAGACAAGTAAGCTCACCAGATGGAGTCCTCACTGGGCAACCTGTGTACAGTCAAAGATTCAAGTTAATTTTTAAAGGGGAAAAACACTGCTGGGCCATTGTATGCTAACTCACCTACCCTACTTCAGATTCAGATTCATACTTTATTGTCCCCAGGGGGAAATTTGTTGTCACAGTCTGTACATACATTTAACAAATAACAAGACAAATGTACACATTGCACAGACAAAAAACCTTCACCAAACAGACAGACATTTCTACCTCCTTGCCAGATTATTGAGAGTGGTGATGTCAGATGGGATAAAACTTTTACTAAAGCATGTTTTCTTGTGGGTTATTTGCCTATATCTGATACCAGAGGGGAGGAGTGTGAAGCATTGGTATATGGGGTGAAAGGGATCATGTACTAATGGTCTGTGTTTTGCGAGTGATGGCAGTGTCAACAAGGGCTGGTAGATTGGGAGTGGGGAGGCTAATTATTTTTGAGCATGTGACAGTGATTTTCATGAGCTTGTTTCTATCGTTACTGGGCAGCATGGTGAAGTGGCAGAGGGCGCAGCACATGAGAAGTGATTCAATGATACTACGATACAGAAGGAGCAGAAGGCCGGGTTGAACAGAGAGGGCACCTGAGTATGCGGATGACATAGAGTCTCTGTTGACAGCGTGTGTGGATGTCTGTGGTGTGTTGGTTGAAGGTGAGCTTGTTGCCAATAGTGATGCCAAGGTATTGAAAGCTATCCACTATCTCTACTGGTTGGTTGTTAAAGGCACACTTTACCGATTAGCATTAAGCTTTGTATCAGTAGAAACCCGATAGTATTTTCAAATGGCCACGCTTCCCTCCCTCATGTCCTCCTGAGACGAGATCTGTATTTTTTGTCTGGAAAAAATCCTCTGATGGCGCAAAAATCGTCACCTTGCATCATTGGAGGACTTTTTGGCCAGAGGCTGGAGACTACATCGCTAGATCCGCATGGTTTCAACCCGCCCACAAGAGGTGGGCTTTCTTTTACTGTCTATGGCAGTGTTTCTCAAACTTTTTCAGAAGAAGGACCACTTACAGTAACTAACCAATAAAAAAGAAACGCACGGACCACCTAGCTAAAAACAAAAACGATTAGACCTACTTCAACAGTATATTAGCCTACACAATAGGCCTTCTCACTGAACCACCTTGCTTATTGTCTTTGCACTTTGCTTATTGTGTCAGAGGATTCATATGATTTAAACTGGCATATCTTACATAGACAGTGTTGCAGAACTGTTTGGATTTACATACAAGTTGGTTCAATATTGCAAACAACTCATCTATATTATATTTTACCACGTGACCACACTCACAGAATTAAGTAATAGTGTCCGCCATCTTTCTTTTAAGCTAAGCTAACAGGGTAGGCTCTTGCTCTGCAGAGAAAGCTGAGAAAGTAATGACGATGGCGGATGGTAATTTTAAAACTGATATGGCAAAAGGGGATTTTGAAGATCTGGTGAAGACCTGTACGAGGCGCAATACAGCAAGGAACAGTTGAGGATGATTGAGGAGCAGGAGGCCTGCAGCAAGACCTGCCGTTAGTTAATAGGAAGAGCCCAGGCCGGCTCAAGCTGGGGTGGACTGGTGGTGATGTCAATTCTCTTGCAAAATCGGTTGAGGAAACAGCAGTAGGCTTTGTAAAGCACCATAGCTTTGCGGCACACATGAACCTGGATACGGTACATTCCAGAAGGTTCCCGAACGTGAAAGACTGGGGAAAGGCAATTGTCTTGTTTTGCCTGCCTGTGTTCGGAATATCAGCCGATTCAGGGTTCCCGACGGACGGTAGCTGTGCGGTAATGTTACTGCGGCTATCAATAAACTGTTCATGCTCAGGATAAGCTATAATAAGTTTGCCATGGTTCATATATTTCTTTTTAATTAAAAATTCAAATTCATGTTGGATGTGGTTTATTTTCTTATCCTTTCTTATCCCTGTTTCTCCATTAGAGTAGCCTACTAGAGAAATAGTGAATCTAATTGGGAAAAAAGGTTGATGATAATGTTTAACCCTTTAGCCGCCAGGGTTTAAAAAGAATACATTGGATTTGTACATCAAAATTTCAAAAGGCCATGGCTTGCAAGTTGTCAGAGATAAAGTCCTACTGTAAATGTGAAAATAATTTAGTATGAACAGAAGTTTATGAAGGGGGTAAATTTACTCATCTAATTTGCATATTATGACGTCACTGGATGGTAACCACCGTGAATTATGTACATTTCAGTAAATACTAGATGTTGAACATATTTGAGCAGTTATACTTTCTTTTTTTGTCATTTCACCAACATAACAAATGAACAGGAATACAGTCACATGTACAGTAAACCAACAATAGTAAACTATTACTATAATCACAAACCCTATGCTACTATACAATAAAGTAGCCTGGTCAAATCAGTTCCATATCGTGGGTGACTTTGTAGTTCTTCAGAGCCCTATTTTTACAACCCCTGCTGTCTATACCACCTCCATTACGGACACTATCATCACTATTGCCACTGGCACCTCCAGCTATGTTGGGCAAAGGGTCGAAATAAGCATGGTATGCTTAGTGGACACTGTCGCAAAGACGTACCTCCATTCACAGACGCACCGTGACTATCAGTCAATAGACGATCGATCGATCATATTCTCCAAAAGGCAGATATTCTCTTTCAGAATCAGAATAGGTGAATAACAGATCCAAGACTTCATCACACGTGAATTTTTTTTTCAACATTTGGTGTATTTCTGCTTCAATTTGTGCAAAACTAAGGCCCGCATCGCTTCCGCGTAATGGAGGAAATGCACGTTATCTTCGTGTGTTTCTCGCGTGTTTTCGCGAGCTTTCTGAAAACTTTGAAAAAAAAGGTTGAGCTTGAATCGAACCTCTGGGTGTCTGCTAACTAGTGGTCAAGAGTACAAATGAGATTTTACACTGTACTCGCGTCTATCGTCTGTTTTATTCAGTAATGACGCTTGTCGCAATATTGCGACATGGGCGGTTAGAGGGTTAATTCCTCCCTCATGGTCTGGATGAATGAAACAGGCAAAGGTGACAAAATACAGTGGGTGTTACTTCGAATTGAATGGTTTCACGCGTGATTCTCACGGGACCTCACGCTTGAATCACGCGTCATTTATTTATATTTCCCCAGTGAAGCTGCAATGACCCAAACAACCACCAGGTGGCACGTGTGAGCAGGGTTAGGAACGTCAGTTAATAAAGCCTACGCTGCTCCAAACGACACACAGTCTCACGATACAACTTTAACTTGTTATTGTTTATGAAGGTGTCTTTGTTATTTTATGAAGACGCATCTGGTTGATTTGCTTTCATTAATGGTTTAGCTCATGAGGCCACAAGGCCAGTGGCCATCCCACTTTTCGGGAAAAAAATAAATAAATAAAATGTCTCCTTTTCCGATGCACCATTAATTTGTATTACCTTCAACACCATCTGTTGAATATAGGCCTACTTTGCGCTCTCACATATGAGCTAAAGAAGATGCTTGGGCAGGGTGCAAAGCTAGGCCTAATAGCCTAGGTGTTATTTGATCAGAAAATACTCTAGTTCGGCCACATAGGCTACTATAAGAAACTGGGAAACTTTCCGAATCCGAAATTATCTGTGGGCGAACAGGCATGGCATGCATTTTTTAAAAAAATAAAAAAATAGGCTATAGAGCTGTCAAGCATAGGCTATAGGGCTGTCAAAATTGCTCAAAAATGACGTTCGTATATTCCCTCTAAAAACAATATCAAAGTCAAAGTCTGATTGAGACTGAGATTGAGATCGAAATTACGTTTCTCACTATCCCACGGTGGAGACAAGACATAATTTTACCAATTAAGTCCACAGACAAACATAATATTCAAGTAAACAATTAAAAAGTAAATAAGAAGGCACATACAATGAATAAATAAGAGCAGCAAAATTGGGTTGAAATTGTGCAATTGTGCACAGACAGTCAATATAGTAGTGCAAAGTCAGGCCAATAAATGGCTGAGGTAGTTCTGTTTGACCTAAGTAAGCAAGTGGCATAGTGGTGCAAGTTATGTAAGAGCAGCAGAAGTGTGTTGTGTTTTCAGGACAACAGGACAACAACAACAAGTTGCAAAGTGTGCAAGTGTACAAGTGGAGTAGTGCAAGGCAGCCATTGTGGGTCCAAAGTCCAGGATGTTATGTAGCTGAGGGTGGAGGGGGGAGAGAGTTCAGCATCCTAACAGCCTGGTGTATGAAGCTGTTGGTGAGTCTGGTGGTGCGGGAGCGCAGGCTTCTGTACCTCTTCCCAGAGGGCAGTAGATCAAACAAATTGTGAGCGGGGTGACTTGCATCACTCACAATTGTGGTCGCCTTGCGGGTGAGGTGGGAGGTGTAAATGCCCTTCAGGGAGGGGAGTGAAGCACCAATAATCCTTCCAGCTGTGTTCACTATGCGCTGCAGGGCTTTCCTGTTGTATTCAGTGCAGCTTCCGCCCCACACAGCGATACAGCTGGAGAGGATGCTCTCAATGGTGCCTCGGTAGAATGTGGTCATGATGGCTGGTGGAGCACTTGCTCGCCTGAGTTTCCGCAGGAAGTACAGGCGGCGCTGAGCTTTCTTCGCCAGTGATGCAGTGTTGGTGGTCCAGGAGAGGTCTTCACTGATGTGCACCCCCAGGAATTTGGTGCTGCTCACTCTCTCCACCACAGCACCGTCGATGGTCAGTGGCAGGTGTTGGGTGTGACCTCTCCGGAAGTCAACAACAATCTCCTTGGTCTTGCTGACGTTCAGCAGGAGGTTGTTGTCCCTGCACCACATGGTCAGAAGGTCGACCTCCAACCTGTATTGAGTCTCGTCGCCCTTGGTGATGAGACCCACCAGAGTTGTGTCGTCAGCAAATTTCACTATGTGATTGTTGCTGTAGGTTGCAGTGCAGTCATGCGTCAGCAGGGTGAAGAGCAGCGGACTGAGCACGCAGCCTTGGGGGGCCCCCGTGCTCAGTGTGATGCTGCTTCAGATATTGTTGCCAACACGTACTACTTGAGGCCTCTGACAGAGGAAGTCCAGTAGCCAGTTGCAGAGGTAGGTACTGAGTCCCAGTTTGTCAAGTTTGCAGATGAGTTGTTGTGGTATTATGGTGTTGAATGCAGAACTGAAGTCTATGAACAGCAATCTCACATATGAGTCTCTTTTTTCCAGGTGGGTGAGGGCAGGGTGGAGGGCAGAGCAGATTGCATCCTCTGTGGACAATATATATTCAAACTATTCTAACTATCTATATTTGCACATTAGCCTATGTCAATGACGCGCATTACGTTAATAACAGGACAAACTAATACAACAAGACATAACTACTTCTATAAGTAGTTTAAGTTTAAACATATTTGAAAACATATTACCTACACACAAATAAGTAAATAAACTCGCTGGCTCATTTGCTCTCTTTTTTGCTCTCTCTCTCGCTGCCCCTCACTCTATCTGCTAGGCCCTACTGGTTTAAATAAACAACAACAGTAAACAAATGCTGAGTACTGATCAAGAGTTTTGTGCAAGCAATTTAAGGTCCCGATTGTTGTCCCAAATACACAAACTGGAGAGAGGAATGTTGCCGTGGTGAACTTGATACACTTCAACGGAGGTATGCTTGAAGATACCACTTTTTTGATGGATTTTTCGTTAATGAACTGTGATCTTTAATTTTTTGAAGTTAATGCCGACCTGGCCAAACCATTGAGTGAGTGGAATCACAGCCTTATGTAGCCTACAGTATGAAACCAGAAGATCATTTTGTTCTTGGAAAGGATATGATCTGTTTTGAACTTTTTGGAAACTTTTAAATTAACTGAAAGAAAAATAAATATTTTTGTATTTTTGGAAGTTTATTTTCTACAATGGAGTGAGCAGGCCGCGCGTTTGGGTTTTGAGCAGGCCGCGCAAGATTTTCATTGTTGAATAAGGGTACGTTCAGACTAAGTGTCTTTTTCTCAGCTGCCGGCATCCGTTTTACATTATAACCCTATGGAGTAGACCGTGTTTTCAAAAAAGTCGTCGGCTTCTTTTAAAACGTGACTGCAACCGCCTTTTTCTACAGCTCAGAAGTTGAGAAATGTTCAACTTCTAGCGGAAAAACGCCATACGTCATGCTGTCTTTTTTACGGATGACCAATCACAAGCAGATTACCGAGACCTGTGGTTTCCCATGACAACCAAGTAAAAAATTGAGAAGGTGACAGAACACCGGTCGAGACTCATTTTAGTGTTTGAGCATAGGGAATTGTTTGACATGACTTCATAACTTTACCATAACATACCAAAAGCAATAGCCAACGTGAGTTTTCTCTTCCGCGACATTTTGTACCCACACGTAACGTTAGTCACTTTGTCTATCGCAAAAAGACACTTCCGGCTGCTTTTTGGAACAAGAACGCTGGCAGATTTTTTTTTCAAACTGAAAAAGCGGTCTGCATAACTTCTTTTGTCAGAAAAAGACGCTAAGTCTGAACTAAGTGTTGGGAATTTTGCCTCTGTCTATTGGGTGTTAAGGCCAAGCAGGCGCGCCGGCGGCACGGGGGACGTGGGGGATATGTCCCCCGCAGTGCTGAAGAGACGGCCGTCGTCCCCCTCACTTTTGATAAGAAAAAAAGCCTTATAGGTATGCTAAATAAATAATAACCTATAGGTTTACGCTAGCTATGTAAAACTCTCCATCAGCATCACATCACTACACCACAGCCATCTAAGACTGCACAATCTCCTATTCACTCGGTTGGATATCTGAAGCCAGTTTGTCTACCAACCATCATAAAATAATCCAGGCTACTTGCTTAGCGTAAATCCTCAAATTATGGCTGGGGTTTTTTATTTACTTAGACTGCACAAACCACAGGACCTTTATTTGGGGCAGGCTGGTATTCGATGCAGGCTTTTTTAAATGTATAACCTGTGTTTAGATATGCCTTTCGTTTGGAGTGGCATACCGGTAGGCTATCAAAAACATTTTCGGTTTGGTTTGGGATTTAATGTACTTTTGGACTGTTTGATTATATTGCTAAATGTTGGGACTGATGGGCACTGAAATCTGGGGAGTATTTGATGGCTCACTATTATGTTTTAATGCAGTTGAAAAAGTGTCGGGATTTCCACCGCTGTTTATTATGAGACAAGGTAGCCGTTCATTGAACAGGGGCTGTGCTGTAATGGAAACCCTTTTGCCTAGCCAAGTAGGCCTAGCCTACATTGAATTATTGTTTAATTATGCATGATTTACTTTTTATTAAATTCGTAGGCTGGAATGCCTTGAGTCGCACCAACAATTGTGTTTAAATGTAGCCTGCTTCAGCCTAATCTCGAAGGGGGCGGCAAGCGAATGAGTTTGAGAGCGAGTGTTGGAGACCCATGGTCTAGGAAAACGACTTTTCTTTGCCAACAGTATTAATCCAACCAACAATATAATAAAATATTAAGAAGAGGTCTTATTTCATTGAGTTAAATCGAAACAATGTCTTGCTGGTGGACTGATAGCCCTACTGGTTGAACTTGAATTATTACCCCGTCTTGTATTGGGGGACCGGTGTTACATGGCAACTGGCTCCCATATTAACTGGCTGCGTTGATGACGTTTCACAATTGATGACGAGTCTTTTACAGATGTGGCTGCTTGCAGATTTGTCACTTTGTGATAGGCCTATAAACTAGAGAAGAACACAAATATGCATGACATGTTTAAATGTCAAAATTGTCTATAGGCCTAGTACATGCACTGAACCATGAATATGCCACCCAAAAAACAAACACCTAAATAGCATAAATTAACTCCACGTTGGTATCGAACCACTAATAATTTGAACTGCTAGCTTGATAATCAAATGTCTACTGCCTGCACATTGCTGTTTCATGCAAGTAAGCAAGCTGATCTGATGTGTTGGCCTTTCTCTGCTGGCTTTTGTGATGGAAATAAGATGTCTATTCAGTGGATTAAGGGGAGGGGGCGGGTGGTGTAGGCCTATTAGCACCTGAAGCACGAAAGTCAGATGAGGGGGGATGGTATGGTATCTTGACCGCTGTCAATGGCAACAGATTTCGTGCTTGAGATTCACATCTAGAAACAGTTGTTCAGATGCATTCTAAAGAATGTTGGATTCAAGTTCAGTGTGTTTGGCGAAGTTTGTTCCTCGGCATAAGCCAATGAAAACGGTAACAAATAGCCTACATTTAAAAAGACATTACGCGAAGTGTGGGTCTCTCTCTCTCTCTCTCTCTCTCTCTCTCTCTCTCTCTCTCTCTCTCTCTCAAAAAAAGAAAACACACCATATGCCCAACAAGTAGCCTGCGCCCTAATTAAATAGCCGAGTTGCAAAGGTTTCTTATTTAACTTTGAGGGTAATAATGTTGAAAGATGTCAGGCCTAGAAAATTGAAAAATTGAAAAAATTGACAGTGGCCTGGAAGTTAAGTTCGACATCGCAATAAAACTGAATTGAGTCAAGGCGGAATGATTTGATAACATATTGATCATTTGTAAAGAGACACATGGATTATGCTGATATTGTTCATCTTAAATTAAAAAACTGCAGTGTTATTTATTCAATATTATAATCTAGCCTTCCTCTCATCACATTCTTTCTTCTCAGATTCACGCGCTATGCTACCCGACATCTGAAATGCGACTCGTGCAACATTTGTTTGGCTGTTAAAAATAAATATAAAATAATAAACAGTAACAGAAAATAACAAATCAAATCATCTCAAACTACGTTCAAGTTGCATGTTTAAGAAACCAACTTTTAAAATGTTCCCCGAACCCCTGCTTATGTATGTGGTTTTACTTCTAGGCTAAAGCCACGATTGTTTTTAACTTCTAGCAATGCCTCTGATTATTATTATTATATATATAATTATAAGGTGCTTAGAGCTGCACAGAGGTTGATCTGCCGAGCTTCAACAAGTGAGGTATGATTAATTAAATGCATTGACAGTTCATTGCTCCTGCCAAATGGATCGCCGAACCACACCAGCGATGCCACAGCCAGCCGTATATACGGCTCCATATACGGCTCTGTCCGCAGCGGACTTAAGCTGCCACCTAGTGGCGACGGTTGTAATCCATTTCATGCAGCTGCGTGAAAGACGCGGAGCGTGAGTGAAACGACGATTACGAAATAGCACCCACTATATACAAAGGCTAAAGTTTAAGCTAAACATAAGTTTAACCTATGTAAACGTCCTACAACTTCGATATTTTACAACATCCTAAATCAGGGGTGGTTATTCGTATATATATATATAGTAAAGACTACTTTGCAGGCGCCTGTGCTTATTGCTGAGAAGGTCTCACATACAGAGGATGAGAAGTGGAATGAGGTGGGGTGTATGGTATAAAATTCTCGCCAAAAGTTTTCTGTACCTGTACCAAAGTTTTGTGCTTGTAAGAATATTTTGTGCTCGTAAAAAATATTTGTGTACATGTAAAAATAATTTGTATCTGTAAAAATATTTTGTGCATGCAAAAATGGTTTGTACATCTTCAAATCCGTTTTGTCACTGTGTAGAAAAAATGTTTGTGAATTTGCGAACGATTTTTGCACGCACGGATTTTCCATTTGCAAGTGCTCATCTGTTTTCTACAGACATGAAACAGATCTACGGGTACGAAACGAATTTACAAGTACAAAACTTTTTTACAAATTTTCCCAAAACAGCCAATCACAGCACTGCTTACTGAACGGCCAGTCAGCCGATCAGCTCACTTCTTTAATTCTGAAACGCTGGACATCTCTGGGTACATCCATGTAAACACTACAGTCAGAAGAGGTGAAACAAGTATTGGCTGGGCTAAGCTAACGTCAAAGATACTGCTTTTATCAACTGTCTCTGCTAACGTTACGTGAAAGCACCGCACATATAACATGGGAAATACAAAAGGAGGGAAGGGAGCCTAAAGCCACCCTGAACTTTTTTGGTAGCAGTAACTGTTATGTTCTAGCTAGCTTAGCTAACAAGCAAACAGCTCAACTTAACTCTATTCCTTCCCTACTATGAATCTAATATCATTAACTAGAACTAATAAACAGTATAGTTTAAAACGCGAGCACTGGATAGGTAATTAGTAGGTAACAATAGGTAATGGCAGCTAACTGGGCTAGTATTGGCTGGGCTAAGCTAACGTCAAAGATACTATCAACCGTCTCTGCTAACGTTACGTGAAAGCACCGCACATTAACGTGGGAAATACAAAGGGAGGAATGACTAGTCGGAAAACACTAACACAATAACTATACAGAACAATTATATCATTAATAATAATACTAATGATCCGAATTTTATTAGTTCTAGTTAATGATATTAGATTCATAGTAGGGAAGGAATAGAGTTAAGTTGAGCTGTTTGCTTGTTAGCTAAGATAGCTCTTCTTTTTTAAGTGTTTCACCTCTTCTGAACTGTGGTGTTT
Source organism: Alosa pseudoharengus (assembly GCF_046254945.1). Lineage (NCBI taxonomy): Eukaryota > Metazoa > Chordata > Actinopteri > Clupeiformes > Clupeidae > Alosa > Alosa pseudoharengus. Next base: position 1,650,214 of record NW_027468881.1, read on the forward strand.
ACATGGATGTACCAAGAGCTGCAGCGTTCAGCGTTTCAGAATTAAAGAAGCGAGCTGATCGGCTGACTGGCCGTTCAGTAAGCAGTGCTGTGATTGGCTGTTTTGGGAAAATTTGTAAAAAAGTTTTGTACTTGTACATTCGTTTCGTACACGTAGATCTGTTTCATGTCTGTAGAAAACAGATGCGCACTTGCAAATGGAAAATCCGTGCGTGCAAATATCGTTAGCAAATTCACAAAAAAAAACGGATTTGAAGATGTACAAACCATTTTTACATGCACAAAATATTTTTACAGATACAAATTATTTTTACATGTACACAAATCATTTTTACGAGCACAAAATATTCTTACAAGCACAAAACTTTGGTACAGGTACAGAAAACTTTTGGCGAGAATTTTATACCATAGGGGTGGCCGTGGGATCCCTTTCTCCCTGGAGCGGGTACAACTAACACAATTAATAGGCCTAGCACATTAGTTAAATGTCGGATATGTTAACCTATGCTGTCAATTGACGGGGCATCTGACATGGAAATATGTAGCCTAAAATGCGTGATTTTGGTGCAAACAGGCAATAATGATGTACTGGTAATGTTTGCAAAATAGCTCCATATGAAGAACAGGACCTTCGATATATGGCCACAAGATTGAGTGCAACATAAAACAATGATCATTTTCAATTTAGAATCCTTATTAATGCCAACATGTTACATTAATGAGTCCCTCTGTGTGCTGTGGGCTACTTCCTGGAGGGGTGGCTTGGTAGGGCAGTGAAGGGCAGGGAATTTTGGGAGTTGTTGCTTTTATCCATATGATGAAAAATACATTTTTGGCTTTTTCTTGGTCAAGAAGGCACTGACTTCAATGATGACTCCACATTTCTACAACATAAATGACCCAATTTAAATACACATTAATCTTCCCAGCGGTGAAATGCTCCTTTATTAATGTGATCCTTTGGAGCGGTTTTGCGGCGGGGGTTAAATTTGAGTTCTTTTTGTTTTTGTTGCATTTTGGAGGAGGTGGTTGTCTGTACACCACTGTGAGAAATGAGTAACAGTTTGTTGGTAGGCTGTGACGGAGTTCCTGTCTGATAGAAGTGCGAGTATGACAGTGTCATCAGAATATTTGAAATACCTTGTGATGGGAGATGGGCTGAGACCGTCATTGGTGTAGAGTGTGTATATGAATGGACTCAGAACACAGCCTTGCGGGGCTCCAGTGTTTATAGAGATTTAAGGGGATGTGTTGGTCCCTGACCTGACAGCCTGAGGTCTTTTACTGAGGAAGCTGTGTATGAAGTGGATGTGGAGACGTTAAAAGCTGAAATGAAGTCAATGAAGTTCACCCTGGCATAGTGGCCAGGAGTATCCAGGTGTTGGAGGAGAGTGTGGAGGAGGCATGTTCCCCCCCCTAGCCTTGTATGCAAACGGATATGGGTCCAGATGTGGACTGACAACTGAGAGGATGCAGTGCAACTGGTCTTCAGTTCCGAGGGGCGGGGTTTCTTGGGAATGGGGATAATTACAGATGTTCTCCAGAGATTGGGAATGTCAAACAGGAATGATTCACAGTAGAGGGAGAAAAGGACAGGTTCCAGAGTACAGGTCTTGAGTAGCCTTCCTGTGATCCCATCCGGTCCGGGCGCTTTGCCAGGTTTAAAGCTTCTGAATTGGTGGTATACATTCCTGTATGATTTCTGATTCTATGAAGGGCATAGGTTATGACTGCTCAGGCGCTGGAAGATCTCTGAGCTGCCTCTCACATTCAGCGGAAAAGTTGGTGGTGTCAAACCTGGCAAAGAAGTTGTTCAGATCTGTGGTGAACGAAATGGGATCCATGGGTGATGTGCAGGTTTTTGGGATGGAGCCAATGAGTGGTTTCACCTTCTGAAAGGCCTGCTGAGTGTTCAGGCTGCTGAAGTCTTGCTCTAATTTGTCCTTATTTGCAAGTTTCTTAATTGAGTCTTTGATTGTGATCCAGTCTTTGCATTGAAAAGCCTGATGCTTTTCTTTGAGCTTTAGCTTTGTTACTGTCATCCATGGTCTTGAAATGGGGTACATTTTACTGTTATGGCTGGGATGGAATTAGCCATGCAAAACTTGATGTAGTCCAGTCCAAGTTCAAAAACACTCCAGTACACTCCAAGATTTGCAGTCGCCTCCGACCAGTGGTTAACGCTGTAGATTTTTGGTTTGTGACGTTTCAGGGCTTTTGTGTATTATGGGTGGGAAAAATAATAAATTCAGTGTTTCCCATACATTGACTTATTTGTGGCAGCCCACCACAATATCAACATTGACCACCACACAATGATTGTACTAAATTGTGCTTGAATCTGGTTAGAATCATAACCGCGCTGCACTAATTTGTTCATAACTGTTGCATTCGAGTTAATTCTGCAAACCTACCACCACAAATAGAATTCAATTCTGTGGGAAACACTGAAATTCTTAGATGCATCGCGATTCTCTTTAGAACGATTCAATGCTTGATGCAGATAAGTTAATAATCGGAATTTTAACAATTAAATTAATTTGCCTGCTGCAACATTCTGTTTGCCTGCTGCAGAGCGCTACCTTTCTGCCTGCCGGTTTTCTGCTATACACGCATGCGCACCAAACACGTGCGAGTACAGCGAGTTGTTTAAGTTTAAGTGGTGACAAAATGGCTGCAATGGCGAGCAATAAATCTAAATGACTGTGGCTGCGCTTAGCGTTACTAATTTTCCCATAACTTCCCTAATCGGGATCAGTGGCGCAAAAAGTGGGTATGCGCTATATGCGCGCATAGGGGCGCAGCTCCATGGGGGCGCCAAAGCGATGGTAAAAAAAAAAAAAAAAAAAAAAAAAAAAAAAAAATATATATATATATATATATATATATATATATATGGTATTTTCTATATGTAGCTACTGCTGTCCGTTTCTAAATCATTTCAACTTTTTCTCAATGTTCTATAACATTTTAGAGGACTAACAGGCTAGAGTAGGCGCCCTATCTCATAAGATTCCATTATAGAATTTTGACATAGAAGAGGGAGTGGGGGCGCCGTGAGTGCTGGGCGAGCAGATAGGCCTACGAGTAGTGAGTTGCCGTCTATGGAAAAAAGATGGATACAGCAAAAAAAAAGCTGTTGACGACTAAAAATAGAAAAAGAAAGAGGGAAAAGGAGATGGCATGTCAAGGGATTCAACAGCAGTTAAATAAGTGGACGATGAAAGGCAACAGGTAGGATTTAAAGTGATGACGTCTGTACTTGGAGGCTTGCAAATATGAATGTTAACAGACTAACTAGCGTTTGTTAAACATAATGCCGATTGAAACATAGCCTATTCCATTCAGATAGCTAGGTGGCTACCATGCTCATACTGCACTTTTAATGGCCAACTGCAAACAGAAATGTCATGCTAGCAGTAACTCATTACATTTTTCCATATCCTAACAATGAAGGCTCCTTGTAATAACTCAATATTGTGTTGTCAATGTGGTGCAAACAAACAAGGCTAGAGTGCCTATCAGCCTTATCCATTGTGAGCATTAGGCATAAAAAAAAAAAAGGTTTGGTTCCTGTTGGTTGTCAGTTGAGGCCATGGGTCGGTAGGGAATTTTTTTTTTTTTTTTTTTTTTTTTCCCTGTGGCAGTAAGGGATACAGTAGGTAGAAAATCAATCCCACCAGGATTTCGCGAGGTTTTTTTGAGACTGTTGCGACCTAAAATGCCTGGATGGAAGTTGCGGTGATTTTAGCTGTTTCTTGTGGAGAAATTGCGGGAGGAAGTGAAAATTGCAAAAATAGTTTAAATTTAGGGCAATTAAAGTTAGTAAGACCAAAATCACACTGATAATCTTGATGCTTATTAAAAAGGATAATCAAAGGTAAACAGTAAGGATTACAGAAAATCAAAGTAGGCCTACTTTATTTGTGAAAATGCTTTGACTGAGGTCATTCACAAAGCATTATAGTAGAACTGTCCAAAAAAGACAGTCACCTAAAGAGATGGCATCATGTCATGTTTCAATACATTCATATATTTTGTAATTCATATTAAGTTCATATCTTTTTAATAAATCATAGTCTGTGGCCTGCATAATTACTAATAGCCAAGTAAGTATCTAGTAATTTCATATTGATTTAAACTATTTGACTACACTTCTGTTTAATGTCATTACATTGGTGGTGTACGTCTAATTGACTGCCTGCCCCTTTAAGGACGTGAGAGTAGCCTAAGTACATTTCTGAGTGGATTGGAAGGCTTGCATCTCACTGTGTTCGGCTACGAGTGTAAATCACTTTTTGCATAGTGCATTACGATATGTGGATGCAATTGGGAATGTCTTCTATGTCATTAGTTAAAATAAATGTAAAAAAAACCACTCGAATGAAATCATTATTGGATCATAGAAGAGGTAAATGTCTTGCAATTTTATTAATTTCTATGATTTTGGTAGCACTACTCAAACTAAGCCCACAAGCTAGCAAACATGACATAAGCTAAAAGGACATATCCAGGTAAACGTTTGCCAATGGGTTGCATAGCCTACTCAACAATCAGTAAACCAAGTAGGCCTTAATTAACTTACTTTCATAGCCTAGGTAGGTTAGCAACACCAGGTTGAGAGATGCAAGTAAGCAGATCATTAACGTTAGCCTTCTATTTATTGTCATCAAAACTGTAGAGGAACGAACACGTTAGGGCACTTTGGTGTCATATGCAAAAGGTGCAGAAGTAAGTGTGCCATCTGGCTCAATATTCTGCGCGAGGGACTGTTGTGGTAGGTGAAATTTCACGGTGAAACTACGATGATTGGTCAAATTTGCGAAAAAGTTGCGGTGTTTGGACAAAATTGCGAGTGCCTTGGTAAGTGACGAAAACAATCGTCTTCGTGAACAGCTGTGCATAGGCTACTTTGTAAAAGAGAGAATACGCTCATCCCTATAACGCAAGGGGTAATTAATGTAATTATAGTTCGCCTTTTATTTGTGGATTTATTTAATATATTTAGTCTTATTTCTTCCCCAAGCTCATAAAATAAATTTGGGTCGCACATAAATTGACAGGGTCGGTCGGAAACCGGAACCCAAGAAATTTTTTTTTTATGCCTTAGCTGGCAAAAGGACGTTTAGACTCTCTTAAAGTGGCAATGCACCATTTATCAATAGCCTACTTATCAAGTATAACATCAAGTTAAACATCAAATTGGCAGCATTTCTTTAAAAACATATTCAATAGACACTAATACACAGTAATAGTGTAAATTATTGGTCTTTTGTTTTGCTTTAGTTTGTGTGTTTTTTTTTTTTTTTGGGGGGGGGGGGGGGCGCCAATATTGTTGTTGCATACCCCTCAAAAATGGGTAGTTGCGCCCCTGATCGGGATATCGACATATTGTCGGAAAGATGGAAGGACAGTGTCAAGCCTGCAGTTGTTAAAGTCTCCCAGAATGAAAACCGGAATGTCTGGATATTTGTTGAACATGTGATTAGCACTCCGGGCTGCTATCTTGGCTGCAGATTTAGTGTTTGTGCTTGGATGAATATAAACAGTGAAGACCAAAGTAGGAAATTCCAGAGGTTGATGTCAATATCACTATGGGACAGTTTTGTGAGGATTAAACAATAGTGCTGCTTATGTTACCAAAGTAATGAAATTAGTTGAAACATGAATTAGTTGTATTTTGACTTTATTAAAATGCACTGTACTACAATCTGTTGAACAGGCAGTGTTCATTAGAGTCGCTTGTGTGATTTTTGGGCTCTTTTTCAGTCATGCTTGATATTTATGTGGTAATCATACTGAAACATGTTATCATGTTATCTGTGTGCCAGAAAGCAGCTGATGCATCTGGAATTGCCATCTATCTATAAAGCAAGAAGCGTCTGTGTGTCTGTGTGTGTGTGTGTGTGTGTCTGTGTGTGTGTGTGTCTGTGGCACGCATATCTCGCTGACCGTTTGTCAGACTGATTACAAACTTGGCAGGTGTCTTGCTACAGGCATGAGTAAGTGCACTGCCGAATTTGACGTTGTTTGAATAAGAAATGCAAAAGATATCGTTAAATAGCCTATATCGGTAAAAGAAGCACGCATTGGCTTTCGCCGCTAGCCACTCCCCCTCCCACACAGCACTGTAGGACTGTAAGCTACCAGTGAGGATAGAAGCAGGGCTTTGGCAGAATTGGATCAGTGTAGGTTACACGGGTAAAAACTTAAGCGAGTGCAAGATAACTCCACGGATTTTGCAACAACACGACAACATGCCAACACACACAGGTAGGCCAACACATGCAGTGGCTCTTCAAAATGACGTAAAAAATGATGTGCAATAAGCGGACACTTCGAATAGCCCAGGCTACTTTGGACTGTCTTTAGACTTTGAATAAGCACATGACAATTCAAACTGCAAGGTCCTAAATTGAAACGAGCGATAATGGTCCCGAATCAAAGAACGTCCCAGAATGCCACACATGCAAAGCATAACCAGCGACAAGCAACGAGTGGCAGACAGTGTGATGTCACTTATGAATAGCCCAGGTTACTTTGGACTGTCTTTAGCCTTTGAATAAACAAACGACAATTCCAACTGCAAGGTCCTAAATTGAAACGAGCGATAACAGTCCCGAATTAAAGAATTATGTATGCAAAGCATAACCAGCGACAAGCAACAAGTGGCAGACAGAGTGTGATGTCACTTATAGGCCACCAGAGACTGTTTTTGAGTCACACCGTTGCAAATTCCATATGCATCATTCCACAAAATGGTTTGTTTTCTCTATCATCAAGTTATTCAATAGGCTAAGCATATAGCCTTGACTCAAAACAGCTGTTAGGATTATGTCATTTTGATTTGTAAAAAATGTCACATGCAGCCATGCTTAAATTCTGCTCACTTCACATTTATTATATTATTATATTATCTGTAGGCCTATTCATTATTGAATGCTTACCTGGAATTATGTTTTTCCCTATCATCCTATTTTTAAAGCAGGCCTAACTAATTGGGCTACAGGAATAGCATGTTTGAACGGGCACTGCACTAGTAGGCCTTAAAGGACAATTCCAGCCATTTTTCACATCTGATCTCTTGCTGCAGCCAACAGCTAGAGTAGCCAGGCAGCTCAGGGTTTCCCACAGCAAATGTGTCAAGGTGGTAGGGTGGGAAACAAGAACAGTAAATTAATGTGTGCAATTTTAACAAGCTATAGGCTGTTGCCCTGCAGCCTGTTCCGCAAGTCTGTCTTGATCTATACACGGAGTATGAATGAAGTTTAGATTATTTTGTGTAAGATTTACAATTTTGATTAGAATGTTTGGCGAACAATGACAGACAGCGTGATGACATTCAACCAGCAGATGCTGCTGTTTGGATGCATCACACGATTCGGAGGCATATCCTACCCGTAAATCCTCAAATTATGGCCGGGATGATAATTGCCAGTAGCCTATGGCTATCAGTCCACGAGCACTAAAAGACATTGTTTCGATTTAACTCAATAAAATTAAAGAGCTCTTCTTAATATTTTATATTGTTGGTTGGTTTAATACTGTTGCCAATGAAAAGTCATCCTAATGGGTCTCAACACGTCACTCTCAAGCTAGTCGCTTGCCTTCTGAGCTTGCCAGAGGCTAAAGCAGAGGCGGAGTGGCAATCGGGACAATCGGGAGTTTTCACGGTCGGCCGGCCGAGGAGTATGGGCCGTGAGGCGTACGCGGCCATCGACGTGATAGACGCATTAAGAATTTTCCACGAAAATCTCTGAGATCTACACTTTAGAGAACTTGGAAGTCCAACCAATATTTATACCACTCGCTCACTGTCTATGGGCCCTATCATGACATTCTAAAGTGCATCGTCACTCGTCAAAAGTCTATTCAAATTTAGTAGGATGTTCAGTTCACATTGGGAGGGTTTTCGTTCTCAAAAGTGGAGCGCATGGCGTAACAAGGTGTTCCTAGGTCTTTTAATCAGTCATATGGGTGTGTTTGGGGCGTAACATCATTTTAAACCAATGAGAATGACATCTGCCATTCCCTTTAACGGCGCAACGCGCGATATGTCAAATAAATGCATCGGTATTTTGGCATTCAACGGCGCATTTGAAGGAGGCTGCTTGCGAGACCGTATGGAATAGTCATTCTTAAACCATGCTTTACTAAAACCTAGCATAGCCTTCACGCATTTGCACTCGTCTATTATTTGAACTCATTGGCAAAGTGAAACTAACTTCACCAAGGAGTCAGTCAACGACAAGACAGTTATATGCAGTTACTTTCACTATTGACTGACAATGGGTTACCATCGAAAACATAGGCTGGAAAAAGCAACACTTACCCTAATGTTGCTCAAATGACTGAATAAAACAACATTTATCCTGCAGAGGAGTTGCTTATATCTCGTGACAGTGCGTCTTCAGCTGTGCTCCATACGTGTCTCTCGCCTCTCCCCTAATCACTTTTAACCGTCATTACCAATTTGCAAATGATGGTGAATAACTACTCATCATGAGATGTACAGTATTTCGTAATATCTTTATTCTAATTATGTTTACCATTGTAATCGTGCAATTTGTAATGCTTTGCATGGACGTGCGCTGGTGTGCGTTCATGAATGATAGAAGGATGGTGCGTGCACCTGCCAATATGACTGTTGACATGCGCTCTTAAAATAGCATATGAACAACTCGCCATTGACTTCTGACCAGGTTTAGGTGGTGTATGATAGCGATTTTTAGACAATGCGCCAGGTCCCTCCCTAGGTTGTTAATTGCCACACCCCTGGGCGCAATGCTTAAAAAATAAAGGTGCAAAATAACGAATTCAACTTCGCGCCAGTGAATAACGAACTTTACGCCATGCGCTGGTGACCGAAAATACAGCCCTCAATGTCATTCATGGTTACCCTGCACATTCATCTCTCCCATGCTTATTTTTGTGTAGGCTAGCCTTATTTGTTTAATCTTAATTGATTTTTGTCTTATTCAGGCATTACAGTAGTCTGGCTAACGTCAGACCTCATCTCATTGAGATGGGGTCTGGGAACTAGGCATTCATTTTCTCGTATTTGAAACGTGGTTTACGAATGCCCAGAGCCGTTTATTGGGCGCTACGAATGTGTATCAAATAAGTCTGTACGTAGCTCATATTGGCCTCGGTGTGTCATCATCGTCTTGCTGCCCTCCCTCCGTTCTGTGATTGGTCCCCTAACTGAGGGGAAAATTTGCTCCATGGTATCCAGGCTGCCTAGCAGCGTGAATAAAATCGTGCGCGTAAGGCAGCATGGGAAAACCCAGGCTAGCATTACAGAACGTTCATGGTCACAAATAAAAAAAATGACAATTTAATTTGTTTGTTTGTTCATAAATTAACGTAGGCGTCGGCTAGAATGGAGCAAAGCCTCCTGGGAATGTGTTTCTGGTTTATCCAATGAACCGATTGCAGGTCAAGTCTATTTACAGAAATGGAGGGGGATAAATGAGCGGCTTCTCGTCTAATGCAGTGATTCTTAAACTAGGGGTCGCGACCCCAAATGGGGTCGCCAAAAACTTCCGTGGGGTCGCCAATTATTTTCTGTATTCAGTCTGAAATTATTATTAGATGAAACAAAGGAAAATAATATTGGCCTTTTCTGCCTTTTTCTTATTTACACGCAGTTAAGAGAAGAGAGAAATGTTCTCGTCTTTCAACGAGATCTGGTTCAGCCTATATAACCGCTGATAGAAACAATGTAACTATCTGCTCCACTACGCAATTGTTCCCGCTATTTTAAGTAAAACAAAACAAAAGACATAGCTAGCCTAGCCAAAATGGACAGGTGGCTGCTTAAAAAATTTAACAAAAGCTCGGAAGTGCCATCTACCAGTGCGTCTACTCCTCCGTGACCCTCAGATGGGACAGTCTACAGGCCGGTGAGAATAAAAAAGAACAAACGGCGCGTCGGCTTTATCAGAAAGAATTTCTGAAATATGGATTCACTTGCCAAGATAACCTCGACCACCCACAATGTGTGATTTGCGGCGATGTTCTGGCGAATGAGAGCTTAAAACCTGTCAAAATGAAACGACATCTCAAAATACAGATGTCGGCTCAGCACCGTGGAGGAAAATATCCGTGTCGCCGTATGTAGTAGGCTATTCCTCCTAGAATTAACTTGCTATGTTCACGGAAGCATGCCCACCCTTCCCATTGAAATTGTTAAAGATAGTAAACCAGAAAAGGGGAAATAAAAAAATATTGTTATTGTTATCGCCATAAATATAATTAATGTAGGCCTAACGCTGTAGGCCTAATGCTGCATGTGTAGGCTATGTGTGTGCGTGCTTGTGTGTGCGCGCGCTACGCACATAGCGCTCTAATCTGATATGGCGGCAGCCTACACTTGTTTAATCGTGATTGTTTGGTTTTCTCGGTTCTTGTTCATATGGAGTAAATAGAAACAAATTACTTTCTAGTTTTTGCTTGATTTAGTTGTTAACGTTTGAGGGGGGTATTTGAGTAAAGAATTAGAATGGGTTTGGGGAAAGTGGGGTCGCCAGACCTAGCCATACTTTTTTTGTGGGGTCGCCAGACAAAAAGTTTAAGAACCACTGGTCTAATGGAATGACCCTACAAGCGATCAAGTTTGAGGATTTTTGACAGTCGACGGATTTGCGTGGTTGCTTGCTGTTTTACACATGGATGGAAGGCAGAGAGAAAGGTTAGACCTTATTGCTAGGCGGAAACTAGCACAAGCTAGTCTTAGTTTGATATGTAGGCCTAGTCTAATGACTAAGTGGGCCACTCAGACTGATAAATGGTTTGTGGAACTCGTTGGAACTGTCTATATGTAAGCCTATATAGGCCTACTTTAATCGTTTTCTATACAAACCTATTCAAAGTGCCTGGTTTTCCAATTATTTAATTACCTGTGTTATTAGGTTGGCATTAATGCTTGTCTGTAGGCTAGGCCTTTTTTAAATGTATACAGGCAACTATTGGAGTTCTATGATATCCAGATACATGTCCTTAGCCTGGTAAACCAGACCCTGGAATCTTTCAGATTAAGGGTCTGGTCACGAGTAATGAAAATGGCCCAATTCGAGGGGCGGCACCAAGCATGCATTTGAAACTCTCACTGCACGCAGTTGGATAACGCTACGACCAATCACAACAATTCACGGTGTGACGTATCCAGTTCTTGCAAAGGAACGATTTGAGGGCGATTTTCTGCTCCTCTTTTAGTTGAAAAGGCAAATCTAAATCCTTTATTGTAGCGGCCAAAGCCGTTTCAAACAACTGGTGTTCATCGGTAGCTATCTTGCAATGTTTTCTAGATGATTCCTGACGTCGCAGCACCGTCGTCATCAATGCAGCTCGCCTTTGTCCCGCCTACACCGATTTGATTGGTCCCTCTCGCTCGAGAGGTGAAGAAATTTGGATCATTGCTCGTGGCCAGAGTATCTTGCGGGCACAATTTAAATTGTGCTCTCGCGAGAACTCTGGATTTCCAGGGTAACATGTCCTTGCATGATGCTGGAAATTTCCATCCACCCACAAAGCTGTTTTTATACTGCACTTAAATATCTAGTTCCTTACACATTTATTGAAAGTGCCTGGTTTGTGGTTGATTGGCTTGTTGTATTGCATTAGCACTATCCATAGTTCCTTTCTCCAATAGCCTATATGTAGCCTATTAGTATTTTAAATTGACATTTTGTTTGTGCTATTGATGTGTGTGCGTGTTGGGGGAGAGGGGGGGCGGTGTTTGGATGGGGCCGGTGCCGTCCAAATTTTCCCGGTGGATTTTAGTGCCCCACTCCGCCCCTGGGCTAAAGCCACTACATTTAAACACAATTGTTGTCGTGATGCATTCCAGCCTACGAATTTAATCAGATAAAAAAAGTAGGCTAAATCATGCATAATTAAAAAAATAACTCAATTTAGGCTACCGTAGGCCTACTTGGCTATGCAATAAGGTTTCCATTACAGCACAGCGCAGTGCACGTTCAATTAATTAATTAAAGGACTGTCTGTCTCGCAATAAACACAGCGGTTGGAATTCCCGACAACATTCTTTCAGCCTACATGAAACTTAAAATAGTGAACCATCAAATACCCCCCAGATTTCAGTGCTTATCAGTCCCAACATGTAGCAATATAATCAAACAGTCCAAAAAAGTAAATTAAATCCCAAACCAAACCGAAAATCGTATGCTTTTGATAGCCTACCGCTGGTATGCCGCTCCAAACGAAACGCATGCCTCATAATAAAACGTAGAAATAAAGACCTGCCTCAATTAACGCTGCCCCAAATAAAGCTGTGCTTTGTGCAGCCTAAGTAAATAATAGAACCCGGTCATAATTTGAGGAATTTACGGCATTTAAAAACAATTCATGGCACGTTTTTTATTATTATTTTGTATGCGTTCTGGAGACTGTGGTCACGGTTTGAAATGAAAGGGAGAAAACAGTAGGCCTAGAGTAACACGGCGGACATCGCTCATATAGGCCTACCTATAAACTGCTCAAAAAAATCAAGATGCGCGTTTAGGAGAGTTTTGATTGCACAGGAGGGAGGGGGAGGGAGTAGCGAGCTAGCTCTCGGTTTTGTTTGAACATCAACAGAAGTGACGTATCCCCGCTATCGCTGATACAACCTTTAAACCAACCAACAATATAAAAATATTAAAGGCACAATCCGTCAGGATTTCGTTTTATTTAATTCACACTCCACACGCCAATCCAGTTGGGGGCAGCATGTAGGAAAACAATGATTTGTCACAATGATTTACTAGTGGTAGAAACGACGAAACGCACATTGCCCATGCCCTCCTCTCCTCCTCCCTCCCCCGTCTCCGTTTTCGCTACTGTCTATCCCTATGTGTCTATCAGAAAAGAAAAAAATAAAAAAAAACTCCTAAATCCGGAAAATGTCTTCTTCAAGCGGCTCACCCTTACCCGATCACTACATATAACAGTTTTTATTAACGTTTTGCTTTTCACACTGGTATTGTTGGTAATGAGACATTTGAGAAATAAATACAAATTTGCTAGCGGCATTTGGCAAGCTAGTCTTAGCAAAGGCTAGGCCTAGCCTGCGTGTAGTAGCGATTGTATGGATGGATAAAACTGAAAATAGTAATAAGGTATTTTTTTCGGGTGGAGACTGACGACGAAGATTACATCCCCCCTGCATCGAGTCAGACAAGAGTGGGCAAACGTAAGGGCCAGGCAAAGAAGTAAAGGCCTGGGTGTCTAGTGTCAGTCCCAGACCTGGAGAGAACAGTAGGCTACAGGGACGGCTCGAGCTATCAGAGCAGCCAGAGAGCGAGCTGACCAGCAGCGTTTGGAGAATCGTCCCCATGAGAGTCTGGCAGCAACACAGGTGTTCTTGCTACGTAGCCAGTAACTAAAATGCTCCATGTAGTCAGTGGTTACAGACAATCGTTCTGTTTACTGTTAGAGGTCATTATTATTACCATTTATTACACGGCTCTTTATAATGCTGTAGAATGCTCCATTGCACTACGATGGGACTTCCCAACGTCCTACGGTCTGATAATTTTTAATACCGGACCGTTGCTAAGTATAACCAGAGAATGTCAAGGAAAGTGAAACTCGGCAGGCCACGGCCAGCGCTGCATTACTGTTGGGAGATATGCCACTATAATGACCGCCTTACAGAACGTTATTCCTTACACAATCATCCTCTACAACTAACAATAAAACTTACCATTCTAAGAGCACATGGCTACATTTCATGTAACATAAGGAAAACCTGAATTATGACTAAAATGGTATGTTCATCTTTTCCTTTGCACCTTTAGGCTATGAGTTCATATTTAAAACTAAGGGCACAAATGTCAAGAGCCAAAGCTACCACTTGAAATTACATTAGTTTAAACAACTCTTTAACAATAAATAGATTCTAAGAAGTCAGGAACAGGAGATAAAAGCATGATGTTAGTATACCAATCTTGATCAAAGAACACTTTCAGGCACAACCAATGTTTCACCAATCCTGATTATTGGTATTTATTATAAAACTACAAGACAGGAATAAACTTTACATATACCAAGTGCAACAACATGAATAGAAATGTAACTTTTGGACTATATGAGGCAGGAGGGAAGCAGCTGGGCACATGGATAGTCCTTAGCAGTCTTCAACAGCAAGAAGTTGGGCTAACGAGTCAGGCTTCATGTTGATGAGCCACAGGAAATGAAGAGGTGATGTGCAGCAGGAAATTCCACCTGTTGACACACCAATCTGAATGAAAGAACATGAACAAATCAGAGCAGGACAGGACCTCTTAATCTGGGGGTTGGGACCCCATTGTGATTGAAAACTGCTGGAATTAGTTCTTAAACATAAAGCTACTGTGTCACTAATCACTGTTTCTACTTTTTTTTAAAGCCTACTTACAAAGATAACTAGATTCCTCTAAATATTACAAACAGCTTATGAAACAGCAAGACTGGCATCTGTCTGGGGAGCAGGGTTTGCTTGACCAACTTTTTAGGAACCTCTGCAGCAGGAAACAAATTACTAACTGGGCATTAGCTAAGCATTTTGCCGCATTACTGAAATTAAATGATATTACATTTTCCTACCTGTTGGGCAACAGCAATGTAATCGTTACACCTTCATAGGGGAGGACTGGACTGGAATTCTGATCCTGTGAAAACAGATACAAACACACACATGGGTATATTGTGATAAAGACATGTTTGAAGAGCTTCAAAGGAAAATGGTGATGCTATTTTGCAACAGGCCTGACACAATCTAAGCAACTTATAACGTTACCGGAGATAGAGGATAGTATTCTAACGTATCTGAAAGTTATCCTAATCGTGTAGAGCTAGCATTAGTTGTAATTTTAGTATCTTATGCTGCCAACATCATTCGTTAGCGAGACCACAAGCCAGTGAACATTCACCAATATCAAAATGTATTTATTGCATATTGGAACATTACACTCTATGTATTGTGTAGGACACAAAACTTGTCACGTACAAATAATAGTATTTGGCAAACTGCTTAGCAAATGCAGCAAGGACGCTATCGCTAGGTTGGTAACGTTAGCAATGGCGGTCGAACAAAGTCAATTTACCGCGATCTACAGCTGACAAACATTACCTAGTGGCTCGAGAGCTAATTCTACAATATCTCCTTTGCTTAATCAAAATCATGAATTATGTTTAACAGATGTTTACTTACCAGTCAAGAAGAAATGTCGCAAGTTCAGAATCGAACTGCATCTCCTTGCTATCCAAGCTGTCTCCATCGGTGGAAAGCACTCCCTAGATTAACGTGTATTTGCTTGCTTCCCATTTGATAGCCTATTCTTTTCGCCTCAGATCGAGTTTTTTTTTAGCTGGAGGCGATGGAGGTCTCTTCCTAGAACTTTCGGCCATTCTCGCAGTACACTCCACTGTAGAACTTGAACTCCGTGGGGGAGGGGAGAAGCAGGAGGGGGTGGGAGCAGAGAGTGCGTAATTGCGTTGTCTCTTTCTCGACTGCTCTGGGCTGCACTGAAGACGGTTTGGCCGGTATGTTACTCCCTGTCGCCACCTCAGACATAAACTGGTATTGCAAGACTGGATGACCCGGGGCTAGTCGGTTAGCACGCTAATTCTGGAGCAGATCTCTGCAATGCTATGCATATTCTTCGATTAGAAAATGTCAGTAGTGTTATTTCTTCACATTCTATTGATATGTATAGTTGATTTTTGAATGCATTACACTTCAAAAGTTCACAAAAAAGACACATTGTGCCTTTAAGAAGAGCCCTTTTATGAGTTAAATGGAAACTAAATTATTAATGGCCTTTATTTGTCCGAATTTGAGGACCAGCTATAAATAGAATCCCGGCCATAATTTGAGGATTTAGGTATGCACGTGTGTTTCAAGCATAGTGCAAGCACTAATCTCTGACTGAAAGTGCACAGAACTTGTGCATTTGAGAGCGCTTTCTCGCGGCTGTAGACGGTAATGTTTTATGTAGGGTTCATGTCAGTTAATATGAATTAACATTTAAAAACATGTTCAATTATATATATTTTTCATATATAAGTCGCACCTGACTATACGTTGCAGGACCAGTCAAACTATGAAAAAAAGTGTGACTTATAGTCCGGAAAATACAGTTAGTTGTTTTCTCTCAGTCGAGTTCCCTCAATATTAACCAATAGGAAGTCATCCGTATATGACGACATTGATCTGAACCAATCTCATCTTACGGAATTTTTTTATGGGCCTTACACTTTATAAGGGCACACTAGGATAAACTGGACGAGTTCCGCAGCTGCACTCCACAATGCAGGCGTACTATCCCTGCAACAGATGGGCATGATCAATGCATGGCATGCCAGGGCCTGGAACATGCCCAGACGGCACTCTGCCTTCTGTCCTGCCTTCAGCAGCCACCTTCGCTGTGATGGAGCCCCAGATGTTACATTTTTCTTGTTTTGTGAATCCGCCAGAGGTGGGCTTACTCTCTGGTTTGTGCTGCTGCTCAAAGCGAGGCATTCTCCACCTCTCCACCCATGCACTTGGCTGGAGCCTTACCAGCTACCAGCAAACCAGGTTACCAGCAGATCCATTCAACCTTACCGATGAAGTGATGTCTTCAGACAAAAATGGATAGCTGCTTTTTTGGGGTTCATCCTGCCAAGTAGGATTGCTCATTACCAGCCTTCCGGGACCACCTCTATTTAGCACAGACGTCAGTGGGAAGAGGTGGTAGTGCCTACCTCACCCCACAGGCCCCATCGACTGCTGGTAGGACCACACTGCCAACGAAGCCCTGTCGCGCCACAACTTCCCTGGCGTAGAAGTCATAGAAGCCAGCCTTTAACACCATGGCCATCCTGCAGATGTACACTGGTGAGATCCTCCACTGCTCAGATGCCTTGGTGAACTCAGCCGAGCTCACCGAGCTGAGGATGCCACTGGATTTCTGGCGTCCTACAAGCCTAGTCTCAGCATCTGTGGCTAACGCTATTGGACTTCCCAGAGAGGGAGCCGCTCCCCCTCCTCGATGCTCCAGTGGCAGCTGATAGTCTCTTCAGCAGAGGGATTTCAGCACTCGGGAGAGATACAGGATGTTTTGGCTGTACAGTCGCTGCTTTCCTGCAGAACTCCTGCTTCGCAGACACCAGTGACCCTGCGCAGGATGACCACAGCTCAGAGATCCCACGCATACCAGGTTGCCCGCTGTAGCTTCTCAAGCAAAAGAAAAGCAGCAATGGCTATTCCGATCAAAGATTCTAGAGCACTTGAGAGCACCTATTGGACTAGAACACACCCCATGTAAACAGATGGTACGCATTTTTCATTAAAAAAAGTTTGATCAAAACGACAAAAAAACTGTCCACATAAACCCACCTACTGACTCCTTAAACCTTACCAATTGGTCACTGCAGACTGTTTAAAATAAGACTTATTTATTGTGATGTGCCCTTATAGTGTAAGGCCCACGAAAAATGACCCAAGATGGGTGATTGGAGAATGGTTCATAGGGAATGACTTCCCATTGATTGCCATCTTGGACCCACAACACCTCTACCCTGGCACTCAATTAGATCTACAAGACCTGACACTCAACTAGTCCTACCTAAGACAATTTTAAAGTGACAGTAACTCAATTTAAACCTACTACACACCTACAATGTATTACCCCCCCACCTCCCACCACCGTTGCCCAAGTCAGCCACCACAAATTGAATCAAATTCTGTGGGAAACACTGATAACTGTATTACTACTATTATAATGTTACTGCTACTACATTGCACATATCTGTTGTTCATACATTGTTCATATTACATACATAGTTACAAGGTAACTACTAATACACTGCATATATTTATATTTAATTTATATTACTCTAAACCACCTTCTGTAAACCAACTGTATACTACTGTCTACACTGCACTATTTTTCTTGTCCTATCTCACTTTTTTGCACTTTTGGTTAGATGCAAACTGCATTTCGTTGTCTTTGTACTTGTACTCTGAACAATGATAATAAAGTTGAATCTAATCTAATCCAATCTTGTATTCAGCTTCAGAGAACGGAGGTTATACAATCCCTGGCAAAATTATGGAATCACCACTGTTCATTCAGCTGTTTTATTTTTTAGAAAAAAAGACAAATCACACTCACACACACTTCAAAACTATTTTTATTTAACAGATGAACATTTTGGCTTTGTGAAACAGACCTGTCACTGGCCCCAACAAGAACATGGCCCCAACAAGAGACCTGTCACTTGAAACAATAGATAGGATTATAAAACTTCTTCCAGAAGGTAATTTGGAGTGGGGCAAAATATGTTGGTTGTTCCCAGTCAGTTGTGTCTAAAATTGGGAGCAAGTACAAATCAAATGGGCAGGTTGTAAAAGGGAAACATACAGGTAGACCAAGGAAGATATTAAAGCGTCAGGACGTAAACTCAAAGCAGTATGCCTAGAAAATAGAAACGAAAGAAAGAACAAATGGGTAGAAACAGGAGTAAATCTTTGTGACTGAACAGTAAGAAAGCGCCTGAAGGAAATGGGATTTAGAACAGAAAAGCCAAACGTAAATCATCATTAACACCTAAACAGAAGAAAACTAGGTTACAGTGGGCTAAAGATACACAATAATGGACTGTGGATAATTGGATGAGAGTCATTATCAGTGATGAATCACAAATCTGCATTGGACAAGGAGATGATGCTGGAACCTTTTTGGTGTCGTTTCAATGAAAAATATAAAGATGACTGCCTGAAGAAAACAAGCAAATCTCCACACTCACTGATGGTATGGGGTTGCATATTAGATAAAGGACCAGGGGAGACGACATCCACAGTAAATGCCCAAGTGTACAGTACATTGACATTTTGGACACCTTTCTTATTCCATTAACTGAAAGGAGTTTTGGTGATGGGGAAGTTTTCCAGGTAGGGCTGGGATAAACGATTATTTTTTAAACGATTAATCTAGCGATTTTTTTTCCGATGCATCGATTAATCTAACGATTAATTTTTTCAGTCCGATTCGATTATCGATTATCTCCCCATTAGTTCACTAATAGCAACTTATAAATGTTTATTTACATATCTGAATGAAAAAACATGAATTCTTTAACATTGCAATATATGTTTATTGCTCTAAAGATTCCAAAATAAAAGACTATACAAGTGCAAAGTAATGCATTCTTAGTCAGAGGTAGCATTCAATAAAGGTTAGTAGCCTAGTGTATGTCTAATTCAGTGCCTGTCATTTTAAGACGTTGGTGTGGGAATCCTTGCAATTAACATTAACACTGTTAAAAGGCTGCTGATGTGTGGATGCAATTCACAACGTGGTTAGTTCAAATAATGGTTCGTACTTCTCCTTTGGACAAGCACTTTTGAGTCTTGGAAAACACTTTGGGATACATTGGGATTTTGCAAACATTCAGAGTCAATAAAATGAGCCCTGCATGAGTAACAAATACAAGCAGCTGCAAGTAAGCATGCTAAACTTGACATCCAAACAGTATTCTAACGTTAGCTTTGATTGCATACTGTAACTTAACTTAGTTTAGGCTAGTCTCCTCAATGTACTATGTTGTGATAATACCTTAGCAGAGTTTACTTTAACTCTAACTTTAATGCAGCAGTTTTGAACAAATTTGCGCAGCATGGTCACGATGCTAAGCGGATTTAATAGCAATTTAGCCCACAGTGTTCTATGCAGTGTTTCTACGTGGCAACAACAATCCTTCAACAATCGTGAAAATTAAAAATATTTAACAGCACACGTTATGCTTGACGAATCGACGCTCATATTTTGCGTCGACGTATTTTTTGTGTCAACGTCATTGATGACGTCGACGCGTTGTCCCAGTCCTATTTCCAGGATGATTATGCATCTTGCCATAGCAAAGAATGTGAAAACCTTTTTTCAGGAAAGACTCATTAACTCAATGACATGGCAAGCAAACTGTCCAGATCTCAATCCCATTGAGAATTTATGGTGAAAATTTAAGAAAACTGTGCATGACAAGGCTCATTCCTGCAAAGCTGATTGAGGAACTTGATTGACAAAAAGTACTGTTTTGCATTAGTAAACTCTATGCCTAAGTGAATTCAAGCAGTCATAAAAGTCAAAAGAAGTGCAACAAAGTGCTAATTATGATTTATTTTTAGGTTTGTAATTCCATTGTTTTTTTTTTGTGATTCCATATTTTTTTCCCTATCTTCCTAAAATGAATTTCCTATTTTCCTAAAATGAATTTCCTTTAATTACAACAATTTCTGTTCATTTGTTTGAGCTATGTTTCACAAAGCTAGAATGTTCATCTGTTAAATAAAAATAGTTTTGACTTGTGTGATTTGTCTTGTTTGTAATTTCTAAAAAATAAAATGGCTGAATGAACAGTGGTGATTTTCATATTTTTTGCCAAGGGTTGTACATCTTGTGAAATACAGTACGTCTTGAATATATTGTGTTCTTGTGTAAAAAATGTATAAAGCACACTTAAGTATTTATTATGAGATCATTTTTGTTTTTCTCTTCACCTATCTGCATTAGGTCTCTACATACATAACTGTTCCTCAGTCCCCTATTACACACACTTTCGTCCAAGGGAATGTTCTAGTGAGTGATGAAGTTCTTTTATCGGCTATATCAGCCTTTACATCAATGGATCCACCCATGTCCACGACACAGAACCCCACACAGGTGAGCTCAGCTTGTCAATTACATCTTAAGTCATCTTTGTTATTTGACCAAAACTAGAAGTCATGGTCCTACATTACATTAAGTGTCCCCTCAAATGGGAATCAGATCAAATTTTTACTTTGAACAAAATTGGTGCAATATTCACTTGGATCACTCAAATCTACATCCACAATGTAAACGCTAATGTTGCATCCTGCATTGACTATGGCAATTCCATCCTGTCTTGCATTCCAAATAACCTTGTCCACCAGCTCCAATCAATTAAAAACTCTGCAGGAAGGATCATTGCACTCTATATCAACAAGCCATACACCTGTGCTCATAAAGCTTCATTATTTTCCTGTCCAATTAAATTCTGCTCCTCATTATTAACCCTGTTTATACTGTGGGCCATCAGCCCAGGAACTTTGGCCTAGGCTACACGCACCAGCAGCTGGTTGCACCAGTCAAATGTAAGTTCCATCTTAGCCTAAGGTGGACGTAAATTGCCCCTACGGCCGAGTTCACGAACTACTAAAAAATAACGGGTTGCACCACACAGATAGTTTCAACGTAACACTAAGTTAGAACTTAAAATGTACACCTCCCAGACGTTAGGTGTAAGGTCCATCGTAAAAAAAACGTTAAAAAGTGGTGATAATGGCTCTCCGTTTTGAATGCTGGGAAGAAGAAATTAAGCGCGGTTTGCGTCGTGAACGAGTAATTCGTGACCGATTTCATCCCTACGATAAGTATGATGACATAGATTTATATACATGCTTTCGTTTTCGCCGTACGGAATTACAAAAAATTACCGATCTACTTGCGAATGATCTGCAACATGATATGGACAGAAGCGGTGCCCTCAGTCCGTCTCTACAAGTGTGCCTGGCGCTTAGGTACTTTGCCACCGGCTCTTTTCAGAGTCTTGTGGGTGACTCGGTGCTTGTCCACAAGTCCACCGTATGCAGAGCAGTGAGAGCAGTGGCAGTGTCTCTGTTTCGGCATATTGACACTTAAGTGCACTTCCCCTTGCTACCTGTACAACAAAACACAACTCGTCAGAGGTTCTTTCAGACTAACGGTTTTCCTGATGTCTTAGGATGTGTGGATGGCACACACTTCAGGATCAAAACACCTGTTGACCACAAACCTGACTATGTGAACAGAAAGGGGTACCACTTTATAAATGCACAAATTGTCTGTGATAGCGTCCTCAATATTATTAATTGTGTGGTCAAGAAATTGAAAATCCATTTACACAGAGATAAATGCAAGATCTTCCAGCTTAGTGATGAGTGTAACAGGTTTGATTGTATTAAATGCCGAGCTGAAATCTATAAACAGCATTCACACATTATTCCCTCCCCTGTTATGAAGTTGGGCTAATGCAGTGTGCAGTATAAAATGAATGGCATCATCAACAGATCTATCAGACCAATAGGCAGGGGATCAAGATTTTGGGGCAATGAGGAGCAGATGTAGTTTTTGACTAACCTCTCAAAGCACTTCATAGCTATAGATGTCAGTGCAACAGGGTGGTAGTCATTCAGGCCGGCACGATGTGAATTCTTTGGAACAGGAACAATTGTTGATATTTTAAAACATGTTGGTACAGTTGACAGGGCTAAAAAAAGATTGGTAACACTTTACTTGACAGTATCGACATAAGAGTTACATGACACTGTCATGAACACATGACACGGTCATGTCACATGAACCTTAACCCTAACTCTAACCCTAAACTTAACTTAACCCTAAACCTAACCCTCACCCTAATCCTAACCCTAATTTATGACAAAAAACGAATGACACTTAATAACAGAAGCGTTGTCATAAACGTTTATGACTTGTTTATGACACGTTCATGACAGTGTCATGTCACTCTTATGTCGATACTGTCGAGTAAAGTGTAACCGAAAGATTGGATATCTCTGTGAACACTGGAGCAAGTTGATCTGTGCAGGTTTTGAATACTTGTCCAGGAATGCCGTCTGGACCTGCTGCCTTCCTGGTGTTTACGCTTCGGAATGCTCTGAAAGGGTGACCGCGGTCTCCTCTATCGGCAGGACTCCCGGTGCATGCACCTCATGTGCCTGGATGTTATCAGCAATGTTTGTGTCAAAACGCATGTAGAACGCGTTGAGTTCGTCTGCCAGCGAGGCGTCAGGGCTTACGATGGTGGAAGCAGACGCTTTGTCTGTCATCGCCCTTAGTCCTTGCATCTGGTGTCAGACTGTTCAAACTGGGACTGGATCTTTGCTCCATACTTTCGTTTGGCGTCTTTGACCATCTGCATTAGATTGTACCCAGCAGTTTTGTACTCCTCCATGTTCCTAGATACAAGCCCCGAGTTGTAAGCAGCAGTGCGACTGTTCAGGGCCTCGCGGATGGAATGATTTACCCATGGCTTTTGGTTTGGGCATGTCCTGATGGTGACTTTGGGGACAACATCATCCACAAGCTTCCCAATAAACGCCAACACTGTTTCTGTAAACTCGTCGATACTGTTATCAGAGCTACGTCTGAACATATCCCAGTCCACAGAGTCCAGAGCATCCTGGAGAAGGGACTCAGACTGCTCTGACCAGAGCTAAATCTCCTGCCTGGCTGGAGGCTCACGTTTTCATTTCTGCCTGTTTCTGGGCATAACGAATACAGCAGCATGATCTGACTTGCTGGTAAAAATTAGGCAAAACTTTTTTGAGGCTGGCCTTGTTGAAATCCCCTGCCACTATCAACGCTGTATCCACGTTGTCACTCTGATGTTTGTTGAGATAAAGCTCCATCAGTGCTTTGTCAGTGTCCGCTTGAGGTGGAATATAAACTGCGGTCACGATGACGGATGTAAACTCCCGTGGTAGATAAAAGGGTCTGCATTTGACTGTGATGTATTCCAGGTCAGGTGAACAGTGCGGTTACATTTCTACTATCACAACACTTATTGTTCACCATGATGCACACACCCCCTCCTCTAGTTTTACCAGAATCAGGCGTTCTGTCCATCCAGTAAACAGAAAGAGATTCAGCAGGTTGAATTGCACGATCTGGCACTGACGGAGTTAGCCATGTCTCAGTTAGACAGGCACGTCTCTCTGATATTTCAGTCTAGCCCTCATGTCATCTAGCTTGTTTTCCAAAGATTGGACATTAGCCAGCAGGACACTCGGCTGTGGAGTGTGGTGGGCCTTTGCTCTGAGCCTGTTCCGGACTCCAACTCGCTTTCTTTTGAAGTTGCGCCCCGCATTTCAGAAACTTCCGGAAAAAAGTTGTCCAATAGTTCGTTGTTCAAAAAACCTATGTCAATCCATGCCTGTCGACTGTATGTTACATGACACAATGAAGTAATAGTGAAAGTAAATAACTAAGTGTTAAGTGTAAGCCAATGAGAGACCACGGTGAAGTTAGTTTCAGTTGCTTATAAGTTCAAATAATAGCAGATGCATGTAGGCTATACTCTGCTAGTCACACACACGTTTTAGTAATGCAAGATTTAGCGGAATCCTGGTGTTGCATACACAGGCAGCCAGCCGTGGCCTACTGGTTAGCGCTTCGGACTTGTAACCGGAGGGTTGCCGGTTCGAACCCCGACCAGTAGGCACGGCTGAAGTGCCCTTGAGCAAGGCACCTAACCCCACACTGCTCCCCGAGCGCCGCTGTTGTTGCAGGCAGCTCACTGTGCCGGGATGAGTGTGTGCTTCACCTCACTGTGTGTTTCACTAATTCACGGATTGGGATAAATGCAGAGACCAAATCAAATTTCCCTCACGGGATCAAAAGAGTATACTTATACTTATACTTATACTTACGGTCTCTCGTACAAGCAGAATCCTTCAGATGCACTGACTCGTCAAAATACCAATGCTGTTTGATGTTGCACTGCTTGCTTTTAAAGGGAATGACAGATATCACTCTCATCCGTTTAAAGGGTGTTTCGCCCAAAACACACCCACGACTAATTAAGAAACACAAGAACAACCCTTTTTTTTAACAATATGCCTGGTGTCTGACGAACTTATTATGCCGTCAAGATAGCGATTTTGGACTGGACATGCCTTAAATATAATTAACCATCCACTTCAGATG
Source organism: Alosa pseudoharengus (assembly GCF_046254945.1). Classification (NCBI taxonomy): domain Eukaryota; kingdom Metazoa; phylum Chordata; class Actinopteri; order Clupeiformes; family Clupeidae; genus Alosa; species Alosa pseudoharengus. The sequence goes on from NW_027468881.1 coordinate 1,674,968, forward strand.
GTGTGTTTTAGATCTTTAAAATAGGGCTTCGTGTCTGTTAAGACGCACAAACATGAACTTAAATACGGTCTAAAATTTTATTCTCTATCTTTTACCTGGGACTTGACTTCATCGTTTTGACTTGGGACTTACTTGTTACTTGCCAATCAGTAACTTTGTCCCACCTAGCCAGCAACAATCAACAATGGCCCTCATTTGTCAACCGAGCTTAGAAACAAGCGCAGATCTAAGCGCAGGAATCATCTTACGATGGGGCTCACGTGTGATTCATGAAATGTTTGGATCACTCCAATTATAGTGTAAGAATGAATATGTTGGTAAATGTGGCAGCTAGAAAACAAGCGGAATTTAAATATCACGGCTAATGTATATGCTAATTTTAGAGGCCTAACCCCTAGAGTTTACGACATAGAGGTGCATAATACGTCCAAAAACATTTCTGACCTTGCCACAGTGACGTAAGTCCTGCTGAACAATGTTAATTTTGACAGCCAGAAAAGTGGCATCAAGGAAGCTGGGAAACTATGGCAATTTAAGTGTAACAGTGTGAAAAGGAAACCTTATGTCGTGTGTACTAAGCTGTTGATTTTAACTGTGTGGGGATATTGGTACGGACCATCTCCCCTCTAACATGGTTTAGCCCAAGTCATTGATTGGGGTAATTGGCTGGCCTATTCAAGTGCCAGCTTGCTGTGAGGTTGAGTACGGAGTATTGTTTACATTGTGAATTGTGCTATTGAGTTAAGAAACCTGTTGGTTTTTGTATTGTCATGTCTTTTTGTTTGCTATTTGTTTGCACTGTTTTCGCACTGTAAATAAATCTGCACTCTCCACCAAAATCCACGTTTGTTTGCTGTGTTTTCACCCCATCACCACTTCACCTCAGTGAGTCCTAGCCGCTCATTCTGCGAGTATGGACTGCAAGGGCCGTACATGCGCCGAACCGAGACAAGCAAATCCCTACTATTTTCAAATCTTAAGCATACTAGGTCACGCCTGAATTCAGGCACGGTGCCACTTAAGACACTTTCCCTGTGTTTACCACAGTAACTAACGTTAGTACTACGTCTTTGGACATGTTATAAATCACCAGAATCATGTCTAATAAAGCCAAATAATATCACATACATAGGCCTATTCTAACATCGGACAGATGTCAATTAGCCTACATTTTAATAAAAAAAATTCTGAATTTGAGAGGTTATGGAGACTGTTTCCCATTCATTCCAATGGGAAAAGGTTCTTACACTTTCAACATAAAGTTTGTATATTTACACTTCGAATTTCGTTACAGCATTTATATCACAGCTACCCTATGGTCTAACAAATATAGTCAAATATGGTCTACAGGCTGTATGAAGGATTTATATAGAAACGGAATATAGTAGTCTATTCATAATAATGTTTTCCTTGATGCACCTGTAACTACAAACTACAAATCATTGTAATTTACACAATCAAGGTCCTTCAGATATCTACATATAGCAAGCTGTGCTGGGTTGGTGTTTGCATGGTTTTGTATGCATTGTATGTGTTTGTAACGGCTCCCACACACAGCTGCGTGCGGTGCACTGCTGGAGACGCATCCCGTCCACTTTACATGGGCTTACGTCATCCGTTGCGAACTGAATTGTGGGTCCGTTGCGTCGCATTGAGAAGTTCAACTTTTGCTGCACCGACGGACAACAACAGACGGCACCAGCCAATCAAATTACGGTTATACTTCAAATCATTGGCATAGCTACCGTCGGGAACACCCACTGGCATGCATTGACGGAACGCAACTGTGTGTGGGAGCCGTAAGAGTACATGTTACGATATTAACTGTGAGCTCCATTTTTGTATCTGCACAGAACACTCTAAATATGCATGCAGGTGGATCATACCTTCAGCACCAACAGCAGCCAACAAATTTGCTTCCTTCCAACCAAACCCAGACAGCATCTTCCCAGATGCCATGTAACAATGGCAACTCAGTTGTCCAGGTGTACAGTGCCTTGTCACCAGTAGTAGGGGGAAGCGGTGGTGAAGCTCATGCCATGGGACAACAGTCTTTCCCTCCCACTCAGGTATACCTGCTGAAGAAACGCAAACTTAATTACATTGATATATTTCAGGTAGTCCATAATTTCAATGTAAAAAATTTTTTTTGAGGTTCAGTAGTTGTTAGAATTTTGCTCAGGTTTACTCCTCTGGAAAGTGCAAAAACTGCAATTACGTTACTTTGTAATAACTGAGTTCATGTGTCCTAGGTCCCAAGCCAGTGTGTGGAGAGTCAAGGCTTTACATCACCTCCAGTTTACAGTTTTGGGAAACAGGCGTCAAAAACATGCATCAGTACAAACTTGACTGATTTGTGTAAATATGAGAAAGTCATTATCCCCAAACGATCTAGAAGGACCAAGAAAGACCAGCAAGGTAGTACTTGGGAAGTGTCATTGATTAGATATCATGTTTACTCAGTGCAGACAAAACATTTGACAACCTGAAGATGAGAGACAATACATTGACAAATTAAGCATGATATATTTATTGCAACAGAACAAGTAAAGGGGAAGATTCAGAGGCTGAAATGTGATTTCTGTGAAAAAGTCTTCACTAAAAATTTTGATCTCCAGCAACACATTCGAAGGTAAACAATGCAAAACAAACTAACACTGCCTTTGAGTGGATGAATGCAAGATTATATAGATCCATAGATGAGAGCATTGTAATTCCATCACATTCACCTTAAAAGTCTGAACAAGTCTATTCTCTCTATAGTCATACAGGTGAGAAGCCCTTTCAGTGTATTGTTTGTGGCCGTGCATTTGCACAGAAGTCCAATGTGAAGAAGCATATGCAAACACATAAGGTTTGGCCCAGTGGCACAGGTAGCACAGGCTCCCGGCTTCCAATTGCCATTAAGGTGGTACCCCTTTGCGGCAACCAAAACCAAGAACAGTCTGAGCAAGAGGATGATGAACAAACTGGTAAGTACAGATTTGTACCTACACTACATTCAAATATTGAGAATCACCCCGAGATCCAAAAAATGAGAATAGATAGAATACTATATAGTGAAGTCTGATACTGTACAATTGGGACATGATTATGGGGCATGGGGAACAGGGGGGAAATACTTCTGCCACAACTGAATAGACTTAACCAATCAGAGCAATTAAATATGTGAGTCCGGTAGGGAGAACAGACAAAACATCCTTCTTCTCGACAAACGAAATGCTTTAATCACTGTTTTTTGGGTTTGTTTATGCGCTGTCGATATCTTGCACAATAGTAATTGCTGCAAATGATGGATTCTTTGATGAAAGTTAATTATCTAGCCTAAAAGCCAGCCCAAATTTAAACTAACCCACAAAATTCAGGTTGGGAAATTCAGTCTGGGCTTTGTCCATTGAGATGCCTCTATGCCCAAATGAGAGTTGGACACACCAATCAAATCGTCCGGACGGGCTTTATATGATGGACAGATGAGCAACTGTGCCTAGTCATTCATGTCACCTGAGACAAACTTTGCCACCTCACACCTTGGCAGCCTGTTTCCTAAATATTTGGAGGAATGCCTTGAATCAAAGTCTTTTTATTGGATGGAATGGTTCCAGTCAAATGGCATTCACTGGGTGTAGCGCGGTGATGGAGTTGTGGTAGAATGCAGTTTTCTAAAACTGATAGTTCCGGTCCTTGATTGTGATTGGCTGAATCGCATTCGATGCCGTTGTAAAATGCAGCATAAACATACACCTTGACCGCATTTCATTCTATATTACTGCGCTACCATAACTTCATCACTTTCAATCACTTTACTCCATATAAATCACATACTTTACCAGTGCCAAAGCAGCCCCAGACTATGACATCCATCAGCTCCATCATATTTTATTTGTTTTCTGCTTCACATAGCCTTTTCTCTTTTCATTCAAACACCTCAATGTAGATGAATTAATCCATTCATTCATTCATTCTTTCATTTACTCAATTAGTGTCTTTGATAGGGTCAGATACAGTATGTGGCCGCCGTGAAATTCCAGCCCTGTACGTGACTGTTTTGTAAAACAATATTAAAAATGTATTTTTGTCTGTTTAGATTTTGCAGTGTTTTGGTATTTGACTCAGATGTCCACACAGGACCTGAAATTAATAACAAACAGGGAGTCAGTATTGGATTGCAAGCATAGGGGTCAGGTGCTCTTGCTTCTTTGTTTTTCTCAGAAGGCAGGCTACAACATGTTGGACTAACTGAAGAGAGGAGAGGGAAGAACCGCTAATGCCTGCACTAAAGATAAAAAGGGCTTTTCCCCCTTGAGCCTTAAATGGAAGAAGCTGGATTTTACTTTTTTCTATGTTTGTTTGTTTGTTTCTCTATTTCTAAAATTGAAATAAAAATACATCTGGATTTTTTGCAGAATATTTGATGCATGGTTCAGGTGAGCATAGCTGGTAAGTCCTGTGAGTCTAAGATGGCAACACCACTGACATGAACTAGGACTCCTGTTTTGTTCTCATTAAAATGTAAAAGTTTAGGGCCATCCAAGCTTTGATGTCTTCAAGACAGTCCAAGAGACATTTACAAGTGGGAGTGAGAATATTTTTGTTTTAGTGGTATGTAGGTTTGGGTATTGTCAGCATAACAATGAGAAAAGAGATGTTATATTTTTTATATTTGCTTTTTAAAAAGAGATGATGTATTTTTTTAGGATTGAGCCCAGGAATAGACCCCAGGGGGACTCCACAAGGGGGTAAGGGGGGTGGAGGGGGTGCTGAGGAGGATACAGATTAATCCAGGCTGACAGAAAAACTTCTGAGCCACTTCAGAGTGGTACATTTAATACCCACACAGTTGTATATTAAGAGATTAATATACAACTGTGTCAAATGCAGCTGTTAGATTAAGGAGGATCAGAATGCCGACTCCCCAGAGTCAGTGGCTAATCACTGATCATTCAAAAAATGTAGTGGTTTTGATTAAGTGCTGTTAAAGGCTTTGAAACTAGATTGGAGTGGCTCAAGGATTCCATGTATGTCTAAAAAGGACTGCAGCTGTTTAACACAAGTTTCTCCAATATCTCTGACATAAATGGGAGTTTAGAGATAGGCCTGTAGTTGAGATGTCCACGCTAGTTTTTTTGATCAGAGTCTGTACAACAGCATGCTTGCTTTTATACAATACCCGAGGCAAGGCTGGACTCGGACAAAACATCGTCAGGGCTGGACTCGGACAAAACATCGGCCCTGGCATTTTTGGCCCAGGCGGCTCACACCTACTATGATTGGTCAGACACATTCCCTGCAGACAGTCAGTGCATTTGATGCCATGAGTTGCCTAGTGTTCTGCATTTCTGTGATAGTTTTAGATCTTTCAAGAGGGTAAGGGGGGGTCATCTGATCAGCTTACACGAGTTATGATTTGTATATTTATGTTTTTGTTTATGTTTTTTACAGTGCATGAAAATGCACTGTACTGTTCTTCCTAGGCAACAACTTCTAATTACAGTGCATGAAAATGCACTGTACTGTTCTTCCTAGGCAACAACAACTTATTATTACAGTGCATGAAAATGCACTGTACTGTTCTTCCTAGGCAACTTCTTATTACAGTGCATGAAAATGCACTGTACTGTTCTTCCTAGGCAACTTATTACAGTGCATGAAAATGCACTGTACTGTTCTTCCTAGGCAACTTCTTCTTCTTCTTATTATTCCGCTTACCACTTTTTCTAGACGCAATTTCTCTTGAACAGTTTAACTTAGAAACTTCATTCAAACTTTGTAACGTAGGTCTTCAAACAGATCGGGTTGCTATCTCTTTTCAACTTTGAAACTTTTATACTTTTTAAACTATTAAAGAAAAACTTTTTAAAAATCCCCATAGACTTAACATTGCCGATTATGACATCATAATACGGCCATTAAGCAATTAGAATCCTATGGCAGGTGTTCAGGCCACCTGGATCTCAACTGCCAGTCTCAGGCTTTAAGCATACAAACTGGCCCTATTAAGACTACACATCCTGTTAAACTGCTTCCTCTGCCAAAAACTGTTTTAAAATAAAAGTCCTCACTACAATATTTCACTGTTAAACAATTTAACCCTTTAAACTACTGAACTTTTTAACTGTTTAGCCATTGTAACTGTTACTTGTCATAACTATGACTCCTACCCACTGTAGCTAGTTAGCATGGTTAACATAGTTAGCATGCTAGCAAGTTAGCATGCTAGCATGTTAGCATGCTAGTTAGCATTTTTAGCAAAAATACTAAAAATGATTAGCTAAGTTAGCTAAGTCACATGGTTAGCATAGTTAGCATGCTAGCATGCTAGTTAGCATTTTTAGCAAAACTGCTAAAAATGATTAGCTAAGTCACATGGTTAACATAGTTAGCATGCTAGCAAGTTAGCATGCTAGCATGTCATCATGCTAGTTAACATTTTTAGCAAAATTACTAAAAATGATTAGCTAAGTTAGCTAAGTCACATGGTTAGCATAGTTAGCATGCTAGCATGTTAGCATACTAGTTAACATTTTTAGTAAAACTGCTAAAAATGATTAGCTAAGTTAGCTAAGTAACATGGTTAGCATAGTTAGCATGCTAACATGTTAGCATACAAGTTAGCATTTTTAGCAAAATTGCTAAAAATGATTAGCTAGGTTAACTAAGTAACATGGTTAGCATAGCTAACATGCTAGTTAGCATAGTTAGCATAACTACTAAAATTATTAGCTAAGTTAGCTAAGTAACATGGTTAACATAGTTAGCATGCTAACATTGTTAGCATAGTTAGCATGTTTAGTAAAACTGCTAAAAAATGTTAGTTAAGTTAGCTAAGTAACATGGCTAGCATGCTAGCACTGCTATAAAACATTAGCTAAGTAGCATGGTTAACAGAATTAAAAATCTTAGCATAACTGCTAGCAAACATTAGAGCCATTCAAACTTTCAGTTATCGTCAAATATCTACCTATGCACAGCCATTAAACTATTTGAATATCAACATTTATTAAACTGCTAGAAAACGTTAGCTAAGTAGCATGGTTAGCAGGTTAGCATTGCTAACACTGCTATAAAACATTAGCTAAGTAGCATGGTTAGCATAGTTAAAAATCTTAGCATAACTGCTAGCGAACATTAGAGCCATTCCAACTTTCAGTTATCGTGAAATATCTACCTATGCACAGCCATTAAACTATTTGAATATCAACATTCATTCAACTTCCAGTCTGTCAACAACTTTTAAACTATTTACCTTCAACTTTTAAACGGTCTACTTTTAAACTATCATTAAACTATCTATTAAACTAGCTGTCTATCAACAACTTTTAAACTATCTACTGTCTATCAACAACTTTTAAACTATCTACATTCAACTTTTAAACAGTCTACTTTTAAACTATCAACTTTTATTAAGCTATGCAACAACCATGTCTATCCTAGCATCACCGTAGTAACCATCTCTTTATTATCTGTTTTAACTATACATGATATTTTACATCACAACTTTAGCATTTTCATACACTGGTAATTCCTTGGAATTGCATTTCTAGTTATTATTATTCCACTTACCACTTTTTCCGTACGCTATTTCTCTTGAACAGTTTAACTTAGAAACTTCATTCAAACTTTGTAACGTAGGTCTTCAAACAGATCGGGTTGGTATGACTTTTCAACTTTGAAACTTTTATACTTTTTAAACTATTAAAGAAAAACTTTTTTAAAATCCCCATAGACTTAACATTGCCGATTGTGACACCATAATACGGCCGTTAAGCAATTAGAATCCTATGGCAGGTGTTCAGGCCACCTGCAGCCTCAGGCTTTAAGCATACAATCTGGGTCAATTAAGACTACACATCCTATTCAACTGTTTCCTCTGCCCAAAACTGTTTCAAAATAAAAGTCCTCACTACAATAAACATTCTCTTTCTCACCAAAAACATAAAAGTATGCATAAAAACTAATAATGAAGTCAGACACAATGGTTTAGATTTATTTGGTCCATAAGAATAAACCATTTATTTGTATATGCAAATGCTACAGTCAATAATAATGATATATAAAAGAAAAACATGTACCTTACCAGTAATACAGGAAGTAAGTATACTGTATATTTATTGAAGATCAATTCTGAATAGAGACATAAAATACATTTTATACATACATAGATACAACTTCCTTATATAAATTAGTGTAATATGAAAATTATATACATCTATAAAATGTATTATTTATGAAAAGCTAGGAATACAATCAACTTCAAAAATCTATGTGTTCTTAACATTTGAAAGTGGATTACATAGAACAAGCCTGTTGAGAATAAACACATACACATATATACACACAAACTCTCACACACACACACACACAGAGGAGGATAAGGAAAGGTGGGGTGGGGAACCTGAAGGTTAAACACACAAGACCTATGACTCATAACGAAACGCATCCCCTTCTGTAGAATGCCAAATCTGACAGGAATTTTGTTTACCAAAAAAACAAAGTCACCTACCGCTAAACTCCAGGCCATACAAGCTACTTTAGTGTTATTATGTATTGTTTTTATAACAAAGCCAACAATTTTTCTTTGGCTCCTGCTGTACAGGAATATGTACTTGATGAAAAGACGACAGAGTAGTAGTTGGAGAAGCTGAAGGCGAGGCTGAAATTTTGACGGAAATGCCTGCCAGCTGTTGTGATAGATTTTCTCCAAAGTCTTTCTGGCTGTAGAACCAAACCTAGGTTCAACACCAGATTCTGCATTGCCAAACTTGAAATAAGGGCTGCACGATATTAGGAAAACATGCGATATGCGATAACATTATTGAGTACTGCGATAACGATATAACTTGCAATATTTAAATATTTAATGTTTTTCTCCAACCTCATACGCTGCGCATCCCACGTTATTAGGCTACCGGCATGCCGAGTGCAGCGGAAAGTGAAAGTAAGGGGTTGCGATCGCACAGTCCAACGAAGTAGGCTAAACAACTTTTACAAATAACGAATCCTGATTACCTCTCTGCTGCTGTCTGGGGCTTTTGCTAAATGCAAATCATGAAATACAAGCCTTACAGTGAAAGACAGATATCTTCTGATCCTATAACGATAACGAAAGAAATTGTTTATTTTAACACAGTTAAGGACGCATTTGGCGCTGTGTTTGTAACACGTCATCCTTAATAAAACCAAAATATTTCCATAGAACAGACATGCTTTTCCTTTTAGTCACCAATTCCTCTTCACCCAAGTGTAACCTACCTCGCTCGACTCACTATCTTCAGCCATCACGACATTAGCTCCTGCCTCAACACCTAAAACACCACACACCTAAACTGGTAGGGGACGGGCTTCTAGGGCAGCATGACGGCATCGGTTTGGTAAAATATGTTGACATTCAGAATGTGAATACACCATAGACTGTATGGAATGCGCACGGGACAGAAAATGTATAGAAATTTATCGAAAATGAAGTAATCTTTGCGGTATGTCCATCGCAAATGTTGATATCGCGATAACGACAGATTTTAGATATATCGTGCAGCCCTACTTGAAATAATAAGAAACTACTGACAACGGCGATGTCAATGGAGAAAAAGTGTACACAATATGTATTTCTCATTTGGTCAACACTCCCTGATCCCTTCAGAGACTTGGTTCCCCAGTAGCAATGGATATTAGGGAGGGAAGTGAAGTCCCATGTCAATGATCAATCTAAGAAAACTGTGAAACTCTTCTGGGATCTCTTCGTCCCATGCTCCTGCACTGTGTGTTTGCATACGACGGCCTACTAAGCACAACCTCCCACCCGTTCCGGTTGGTAAAACCACATATGCCTGGGACAACAACATATAAAAAACAACATAACAAGTCTATTTCACAGTGTTTTAGTGGCAGTCTACACCACCCTACGCACGCCACCTAAATCTATACCTTCTTCCTCCATCCTCACATGGTCTTCAACATTGTGAGCGCAAGCTCATCAGCAGTCAGCTACCTCTTCAGGCCTGCAAGGAGGTCTGTGTAGGTCTTGTCATCCTCCATTTGAAACAACAGTAAAATCATACAAATGTAATACCTTTATTAATTAAAAAAATAAAATCACAAAACTACAGATGCGTGCATGTGTGCACATACATACACAAGAAGAGGTAGCCTAAACTATTGAAGCATTCTGAGTAACTCAAAAATATTTAGAAGTATGAAAAGTCATTTTATTACACATGGGTTTAGCTACCCTAAATCTGATTGCCTGGCTGGCATTAAGATAAAGACAGATTACATTTCACCTAGTAACTAACTGCTGAAATGCAATAATGACATTTCTGACATAATATGTGATTTCACATCATGTTTTCTATAACTACATATTGAGAAGAGTAGAATATCAAGTCATGCCATCTTAGAAAATGTTGAGACAAGCAGGTCTGATGTTTGTAATTTAGAAGTTAGCAAAGTAAAACAGTTCACTACAAACTGCTTAGCGAGGTAACAACCCGAGGAGAGGCTATAAGTTAATTAGCACTACATTTCTGACAGAATCCGTGATTTCACGTCTTGTTTTCTACATATTGAGAGGAGTAAAAATATCGCTCAACTTATTTCATGTAAGAGAACGCAACTTAGAAACGCGGCGCCCATTGATTTATTCAGCTTTGGTATGCTATACTGACTTGCCAATATAATGCTTACCTAACAAGCAAATTGGTACTAGAAAACAAACTTACTTGCAGGTTATATACTAACAGGTTTTTAAATGATATTGTCAAATGAAAATAACTGATATCAAAAGCAAACGAAAATACTGCAAGCAGTTCAGAGTAATGCAGCTAGCTAAAGTTACATGATGATGCACTTAGGCCCCGCTATGCCATAATGTTGACACTGATGAGAAAGCATATTACTGTCAAATAACATGATTTTATGACTACAAATTAAGATTAACCATAACTAGAAACGATGTAAAAACATATATTACCTCAGTTTATCCAGCTGTGTGGTTTCCAGTTGAGGTAAACTCCAACGAAGTGCAGGTGGCATCTGGCGGTCCATGTCAAAATGTACGACTGAAGTGAAAAGTTTTTTTCACGACTCATCTTCAAGTATCCAAAACATTTCGCGCCATAAACCCCTTAACCAATCATATCAAATTGAAGCTTATGTTGTCAGCATTACGGGGAAGATTTCAGAAATAAAATCAGTCATTGGACAGCTGAGATATTAGATGATTGGTCATCGTTAAAATTTTTACGAAATTAGAACGGTCGGGCTTGTAAGGGTTAATAGAGCTGCACAGTCCCGCCCACAGCCGATGCCGGATGTAAAAATTCAATGCAATTTCTCCATTAGGGGTTTGCACCGACGTCACGTTCTGGCCGGTAACTATGGTAACCCAGCACGCGCGGCCATATTGGCGATACTCAGTGAATGAAGTACAATGGAGTATTATGCACTTTGGATATCTTACGTGATTGTAGCTGTGTCTAAACAACAGAAAAGCTCATCAAAATGCGTCAAAGATGCAAAGGCATATAGGGCAGGACTTGGACCACAAGAAAAGACGCGATATTTCGAGAAATTACGGATTATTGGCAGCGCAGATCCATATGAGTTGGGTGAGGGAGACGAAGTACCAAGTTCAACCACAAGCGCCCCCCTTCCTCTGATAACTTCTGGCATTATTGTCCCTTTTCCCTGGTTTTTTAATAACTTTTGGAAGTCGATACCTACACCAGATGTTTTTCTCAGTCTGACTTATTGGTACAACCTAACACACGGCAATAATTAACCATTTTCCTTGACGATGTTAGGGATTTACTTCAGTGCCTAATGCTTTCTAATGAGGCGAGTATCTCCAATATGGCGATGTCCAGATCTGATGACACGCCGTGCAAACCCCTAATTGACAATTGCGGTATAAGTCATAAAAACTTAATTGCACGTGGTAGACTTAAAACCAGCTACGGCTGTACTAAGCGATTGTATATGCTCCTATAGACACCAAGAGTTCATGGGGCACTAACCTTGGTTTGAGATAAATGCCTTTTATTCGCGATCTCTTGGATCTCTTGGGTACTTCATTACCCACAATCCTGAACAATCCCACAATCCCACAGTGATGCCTCTGATTGGTGGAAAGGCCGTTATGGTCATAGTTTGAAACTTTCTCAGCGAAAAATATTGACAAAGATGGCGGAGTCTTTTACTGCCTATGGCGAAAATCTTAATGTGATTAAAAACTTTCTTGACAAATATTGGTACTTGTCTCAACAAGGATTGGGGTTTATACATCACACAAACTTAGTTAGGGCCAACTTTCCAGGTAGCCGACAGGCTAACCTTTAGCATTTCCGACATTGTATGTCATTACATAATGCAGCTAACATTAGCCTACATGCTGCAACACAGGTATGAAATATATTATGTTTTAGTGAGTGTCCAAAGGGGTGAAAGCCACTTTAAATCGGGTCACATTATTGACTGTTGTGTGTCCGAGAGTCAGTTTGTGGGTTTTGTAAGGGCCAGCATGAGGGACAAGAGCTACAAAGTTGTGGTGAGTTAAGCAGGGAGGTTGGTAACGTTAATGCCAGAGGCGGACAGAGTACGCAGCTTCATTACTTGAGTAAAAGTACAGATACCCTTTGCTAAATTTTACTCAAGTACAAGTAAAAGTACAACAGTCAGATGTCTACTTAAGTAAAAGTACTGAAGTACTTGTTTTTAAAAGTACTTGAGTATCAAGAGTACAAGAGTACATTTTCTAAATATTGCATTACTACTGCCACAGTGCTTACATTTATGTACATAATCGTCCTACATGGAGTTATGAAAAATTTTAATGTTAATACCTTGGAGAATGTAAAAGGAATTGAAAGTAAAATCAATCATTTTCATCTTTTTACCATGTTGCCAGGGATGGGCAGTATTTCTAATACATGTATTTAAAATACGTATTTGAAATACAAAATACTATTTTGTAATTGAAACACTTGAAGCGAAAACTATCATTAACTTGTTCAGAAAATTGAAATAGTCTGGCGAGGTGGGGCCACAGGTTGGCACATTCCCGGGATGGACCTGCTGCGTCTTCATCCATTGTTTCGTCCATGGTTTCGTCTCTTATCTAAATCTGACCATGGAGTTGACTTTGGCGGAAAGCTGAAGGTGATTGCTGATAGGCCAATCAGTGGCGCCTGCACAATCCAATCACGTTTGAGAGGGAAACAACAAATTGAAGGTTTCCGAGATTTTTCTTTTTTTTCCCTTTTTTTAGAAGAAGAAGTAACGGGTACTCACGGTTATGGATATAAATGTAGTGGAGTAAAGAGTACAATATTTGCCTCTCAAATGTACTTGAGTAAAGTCATGAGTACTCCCCAAAAATGATACTCGAGTAAAGTACAGATTCCTCAGAATTGTACTCAAGTACTGTACTCAAGTAAATGTACTCCGTTACTGTCCAGCTCTGCTTCTAGCAGTGCTAGTTAACATTAGCTAGGCTACTGTAGCCTTCATACTGTATGATTCATATCAATCATTAACCTAGGAATACTTCGTGCATTTAATGAACATTTTGTGTAATAATTCACGGCAAATTAATAAACTGAATATGGTGGTCCAAGAGAAGACCATGCATCAGTCCATGCATCAGCCCGACTGAGCAGTGATGAGCATAGTCAGGTAACGTTACGAAGCACTGCTGTTAACGTTAACCGCGTTCACACACACACGATATAAAATACACGATGATAAATATAAAATTCAATATCAAAACACTATTATTTACACGATTACTCATGAAATAACTGCTATTAACTGCACATTCACTATATAAAAATCACTGTTTGGAGGAAAGGGTTCGCGTGCTGTTGCCGGTTGGAAATGGCAAAATAAATCGCGCCGATTTTGCCTATATTATTCAGTGAGGCGCGGTGGTTTATGGGATGAGTAGTTCCTTCGCTCGGAAATGAAAATATGTACACAGTCTTGTACCTTTGACTTTTTTTGGATTTTCTCTTTGTTTTTTCACTCGAAATGATATGTTGTATGCTTATGAGTTATGCCGTAGCTGGTTAGCCTAAGACATGCTCTAAAACTCTTTAGATTTTTCCAAACGTCAATGGGACAAATGAATGGGAATCTTACATCCGGCACCTAACTGCATTTTGGCTGTGGGCGGGACTGTGCAGCTCTATTGCTTTGTTTCATTTCAACACACTCTCCCCCTGTTCAATGTGCTCTGACTGAAACGGTGGTGCGCAGAAGTGGCAAGGGGCCGCGCAATCTTACTGCTTATGATCATCAGATGAGAAAACGAGTCAAAAAACAATCACTCAGTTTTTTGTCTCCTCCTCTGTAAAGTCTCTGATTCAGCACAATATAAACTGACATAGACCCTAAGTTTAATTCAAAACACAGGGGCAATTTACTTTAAAACTATAACTTTAAAACGGCATTATCCGTAGGCCTAGAATTAATCTTCTATTCATTTTCTTTCCAGTTCAATACAAGAATAGTTTCAATGCCAAAACTCTAAAGACTGCTTGTAGCCTATATTGCATTCAAACAAAACAACTCTGAAATGTATAGGCCTATAGGTATCAGAGGCGATTGCTCTAAGACTACAGGGGAAGCTCAGCCTTCTCTAAAATATCACTGAAAATCGCATCAAATAACACTATTACATTAGCTTCTAGCCTACTATTCCAACTAGAACATGCTGAAAAAATGTTCAACTTCATGGCTAGTTTGTTCAGCAATAAGGTTTTGCCGGTCATTTATTGTGATTTCGCACCCGTAATACATTGCTGTAACAACACGATCTATCAAAAAAACATGCAAAAAACCCATAGACGCTCGGCTTCACTGGACTTTCAATGGCACTACAGAGTGGGCTGATCTCAGTGCAGAAAAGCTACACGTTTATTGGACAAGCGCCACAAAATCGTCATTTCCAGGGAAGCCCGGCGTCTCTGGGAGTGAATGGGACAGTGGGATGGCCCGGACGCCGAGCTTCTGTATGATGATTGGAGGAACCATCATAGAGGCTGGACTCTTTTTGATTGACAGCATATGTCGCGATCTGACAGGAAGTGGTTCAAGTTCAAGGCAGGGATGCGTTAACGTTAGTGTTGGCAGGTGAAGTCGAGAGACAAGGCAAGTTACAGCTCAAATTCTCATAATTTGGGAGCAATACAGTCGGTTTCTATTTGTCTTTGTAAATACCATAGCCTACTGTAAATAAAACCGTAATGTGGAGTTACAGAGTTTGTGACTTGCTTTTGTTCCAGTTGTGTATTTAGGCTAAATTAGGTAGTCTACATGCCATGTCTGCCATGCCAACTCTATAGCCTACTGTTTGGTATACTTTTTGCCCTCAAAGAACAATTGACCTCTCCAGAATAAGTCCCGCCTCCGTAACTTCCGTATCCATCCAACTTCCGGGCGTGGATTGTCTATGGGAAATAACATGGCGTTTCGAAATATCATACCGGTAAAACATCTGTAGGTAGCGAAGTTGAAAAAGCTGGTGGGCAGATTGGCCTACACACTTCTGTCATCTAGTTTCCACTGGATTTTTTGATTGTCGGTGCCGTTTAAGTAGTATACTATAGACTACTAAACGGCACCAAAAATAAAAAAAATCCAGTGGAAGTTAACTAAGTTAAGTAACTTGGTTAACATTATTATCTTTGTTAAAATAGTTAGCATAACTGCTAGGAAACAGAGCCATTTCAACTGTTAGTTATCGTCAACTATCTACCTAAATAATTTAACCATTTAAACTATCCACCTATTTAACTGGTTAGTCATTCCAACTATATTAAACCTCATCTACCTAGCAAATAATTTAACCATTTAAACT
This sequence comes from Alosa pseudoharengus, assembly GCF_046254945.1. Lineage (NCBI taxonomy): Eukaryota > Metazoa > Chordata > Actinopteri > Clupeiformes > Clupeidae > Alosa > Alosa pseudoharengus. The sequence continues at coordinate 1,690,821 of NW_027468881.1, forward strand.
ATCTACCTATTTAACTGTTCAGTCATTCTAACTATATTAAACCTCATCTACCTAGCAACCAATATAGTTTGTTTTTACTATGTATGATATTTTACATCATATTTTTTTTGCATTTTCATGCACTGTATTTCCTTCAGGAAATGCTTTTCTAGTTTAATAATTTACCATTTTTATCAAAGCTTCCCCTGTTCCAAAGAGCAGCAATCGCCACTGATAGGTATGTAACACTAAACTGGCAAATATCACAAAAAAACATTAGCATCACAAGCAGCTCCAGAAGCACATGCAGCTCTGAAATTGGTAAAGGCCTATTTTCTGTATGTGTACATTTGTATGTGTTCTTTATATTTTACAGCAGCAAGTAGCTTAATTGTTTATCCTGCACAGCTGCATTGAAAAACTCTGAGCAAGACATTTAATTTAAATCTCATGCTGCTATCAGAGCTGCTACGATATGAGACTCACAATGGCTCAAATGAAAAGCGCATTCTCTGGTGGGATAGTGATGACAGAAATACCGAGAGGGATGAATGACAGCAGCAGGGTTTTCCTTTATCTAATAGAAATCGGGCAGTCTTTGTTCATAGTCTAACTTTTCAATACGGAACGTGTGTTTTACCTTTCAAACATGGAACGATTACGTATTTTACAGAATGGTTGGCAACCCTAGTCAAGTGACTGAATGACATAACAGCGTTGCTGTGAACCCTGCATGCATGCATGCATTTCATAACAGATGATATGAAAATATGAATGCTTACATAAAGAATTGTTCCCAAAGCAGTAGCCTACATTATTTTTTATTTATTGCCAGCAATGCCCGGGAGCAAACACCAGGAAAGCATGTACTCTGTTGATTGTCACAGTTAATGTCATCAATAAAAAACATCAATAATAGTAACCCTTCAAAAAGTGTATAATGACATTAGATCAACTTCATTTATCCTAAAAAAGGAAATTTAGTGTGCAGTAGAGGTCAGAAACATATACACGGAAACCATACAATCAGATGCAACCATACATTATTACATAACACAGGATACAAAATGGAGACACTTACACCCTAAACCAATGACAGGGTCTAATTAGAACAGTATTTCACAATGCCAGTAGATAATAAAATAAACTAGAAATGCAATTACTAGGAATTCCAAGGAATTACCAGTGCATGAAAATGCAAAAATTGTGATGTAAAATATCATGTATAGTTACTGTAAAACAGATAATGTAGAGATGGTTACTAAGGTGTTGGTAGGATAGGCATGGTGGTTGCATAGTTTAATGAAAGTTGATAGTGTAAAAGTAGACAGTTTAAAAGTTGAATGTACTGTAGATAGTTTAAAAGTTGTTTAAAAGTAGACAGATAGTTAACCCTTAGAACCTGATTGACGCAAAGTGCGTCAAAAAACACACCCTTTCTTCTATGTTACATTGCTCCAGAGCGGTTCATCGCAGCGAGATGAAACCTTTATTGCACGACAGAGCAGAAGTGGGGCTTTCCAACGAGACTACACACTTGTCTGTACGATCAAGTATGAAAATAAAAAATAATCATGAAATTAAATCAAATTGCATCATATTTACAGTCTATACTTCTCTGCGTTCACCTGCACACACATTACTTTTGTTTGAATTACTCGCGAACCCGTGATCGCATCGATATGGCAAGTATATCAGATGAAAGAGGAGGCACAGGGCTATCCATTGGTATCATGTTTATCGACCCTTCTGGCTTATAAAACCAGACGAAGTGACTGCAAAATAATAACGTCATGTACACAAACCAACGCTGCACACTCATTACTCTCGTTTCAATTACTCGCGGACCCGTGATCACATAGATATGCCACGCATGTCAGATGAAAGAGGAGGCTCGGAGCTATCATTTGATACCAAGTACATCCTTCTGGGTTATAAAACAGACGAAGTGACAGCAAAATAATAACTTCATATAGCTGGACTTACCCCACGTTTTTGTCTGTTCTTGTGGCAAAGCATGTTTATAATCCAATGCTATCATGTGTTTCTCTATGGCAAAGCATGTTCATATTCCGGTTTTGAGATCCTAGCAAATTCCTGCATGGCATCCAATTCAAGGCTCACATTGCATCCCAATTTGTTCAACAAATAAACACCTTTTTTGCCTTTACTTTGTTCATGGCAATGCAGTAAAAAGTTGAGAATTATTATGACTGCATACACACAGGCACGCAGGCTAACACGCAACCTCAGGTCAAGTCAGGTCAGATCAGTTCGTGTCACAGATATGGAGCGCAGAAAGGTCATTTTTCATCACTAAATAAAAAATGGCATTTATTTCCGTAAATCACACAGCAAATATTTCTGTAAATTGCTCAGCCCCAGAGTATCCCTCCAACATGGCAATTATATTGCCCGATTCAGGACAGTCTGCCCTACACACACATGAAATGCATGTAGAGCTGTGAGCTTGCTGTGTGGAGATACATGTCGAAATATAAGACTTTTTATAATACACTTTTTATATTTTAATTCTTTAAAAATCAAAATAAAATCAATGCTAGTATTAATACATGAAATGATGGCAGATCTGAATAGCCTAGACTCTCCTGAAATGCCCTAAAAACAGCTTAGGGTTCTAAGGGTTAATGGATGTAGATAGACAAATAGTTGTTGAATGTTGATAGACGGGTGCGTTTCTCAAAACCATAGTTGCTAACCTGTTAGCAACTTAGTTGGTTGGCAATGGGAAATTGCATTTGCAGTGGATTTCCCTCAGGATCGATGATAGTATCTCTATCTAATCAAGGTTTTATTGTTCATGTGAAGAGTATGGATTGAGAGAATTGTCTCATGTGAATGCACCTCTTGAGTGTGGTCAATCATAGTTTGCTTGGTTTGGTTGTAGGACAATCAGAATGTTTTGTTGAGACTGCTAAGACCCACTGTGAAGGGCATCTTGAAGTGGATCCTGGGGGTGGACATAAACCAGAACCCCAGGTTAGGAACAAACAGATCATTGTCATTGACAGCTCTTACCAGTGCCAGTTCTGCATGGGGAAGTTCAGCACTTACTTTCGCCTGAAGTCCCATATGACTCAACACAAAAATGAACAGGTAAGCTTATCCTGCCATAGAACTACATATGTCATAGTACAGTACATACTAGTTTATATCACATGCACAGAATGGTTTTCCTGTAGTCTGGTGTCCACTCCACGCTGGCAGCAAGTATTCTGACAAACCTTTCTCCTCTGATTTTGTCAATGTAGGTATACAAATGTGTGGTAAAAGTTTGCTCTCAGACGTTTCAGAAGCTTGACTTGTTTCTGGAACATATTCGCACACACCAGGATCACCTCACTTACCGTTGCCACCTTTGTAGTAAGGTGTTTTCCACATTGTTTGAACTGGGAGTGCACCAGTACTCTCATAACCTCTGCCCTCAGAGGAACCAACGCAAAGAACTGACTTTATACAGGTGAGTTCTGTTGATATCTAATGTTTGATGGAAAATCATTTCAAAAGGAATCTAACTGCAAATTGCAAGATCCCCCCTCTTTGCTAAATCATAGCCTGTGACTACGAACACAGTATTTAGATGTGTGAGGTTAGTCATATTAGTTGTGTTAGACCCTATATACATGTACCAGGGTGTTTAAAATACACACTTTTCTTTGTGTATGGGCCTGTTGTCCACACACACATAGTATTTTAGATTACTCAATTCTTAATTAATAATCAATATTAATTATTTTTTGGAGCATTAACAATGTCTGACAAGCTGAGGGGTTTTCCCTTCTTTATTATCAATGAATCTGGAGCACAGAGCACACAGCAACAGCTGATTGTAAGCTGTAGCAACTTCATCATGGCTAGGTCACCTGCAGCCAGAGGTGGTCACAAATACATCAAAAACTATTTTGTTACAAACTACAAATACTGGCTCATAAAATGTAACATAATAAAATACTGTACAAGCAATTAGTAATTTGAAAGTACAAAAATACCCACACAATAATCATGGTATACCAACTTAAAAGACACTAGAAGGCATATTATTGAAAATGTATCCCGAAGAGACAAGAAATACTATTAAATATAATAACTAGAAAAGCATTTCCTGAAGGAAATACAGTGCATGAAAATGCAAAAATATGATGAGTTCATATGGTTAAATTATTTGCTTGCTAGATAAGGTTTACTATAGTTGGAATGACTGAACAGTTAAATAGGTTGATAATTGAAATGGTTAAATTTTTAGGCAGATAGTTGACGATAACTAACAGTTGGAATGGCTCCAATGTTTGCTAGTAGTTATGCTAACTATGTTAACAAAGATAATAATGTTAACCAAGTAACTATGCTAACTAGCATGCTAACAATGTTAAAATGTTAACTATGCTAACCATATGACTTAGCTAACCTAGCTAATCATTTTTATTAGTTATGCTAACTATGCTAATGAACATGTTAACATGCTAATTATGCTAACCACGTGACTTAGCTAACTTAGCTAACTTAGCTAATCATTTTTAGGAGGTTTTTTAAAATGCTAACTAGCATGTTAGCATGCTAACTATGTTAACCATGTGACTTAGCTAACTTAGCTAATCATTTTTAGCAATTTTGTTAAAAATGCTAACTAGCATGCTAACATGCTAGCATGCTAACTATGCTAACCATGTGACTTAGCTAACTTAGCTAATCATTTTTAGCAATTTTGCTAAAAATACTAACTAGCATGCTAACATGCTAGCATGCTAACTATGCTAACCATGCTAACTAGCTACAGTGGGTAGGAGTCATAGTTGATGACAAGTAACAGTTACAATGGCTAAACAGTTAAAAAGTTCAGTACTTTAAAGGGTTAAATTGTTTAACAGTGAAATATTGTAGTGAGGACTTTTATTTTGAAACAGTTTTTGGCAGAGGAAGCAGTTCAACAGGATGTGTAGTCTTAATAGGGCCAGTTTGTATGCTTAAAGCCTGAGACTGGCAGTTGAGATCCAGGTGGCCTGAATACCTGCCATAGGATTCAAATGGTTAAATTATTTGTTAGGTAGATGAGGTTTAATATAGTTGGAATGACAACTAGGTAGATGAGGTTTAATAGAGTTGGAATGACTGAACTAGGTAGATGAGGTTTAATATAGTTGGAATGACTGAACGGTTAAATAGGTGGATATTGTAAAAGGTTAAATTATTTGCTAGGTAGATGAGGTTTAATATAGTTGGAATGACTGAACTAGGTAGATGAGGTTTAATATAGTTGGACTGACTGAACAGTCAAATAGGTGGATAGTGTAAAACAGGGGTCGGCAAATAGTGGCCCGCGGGCCAATTTTGGCCCGCCATTGATTCTATCTGGCCCGCGAGATGACGTTAATTTGCTGTTGAATGAATTTTTTTTTTAACCCCATGTTTTTAAAAAGAAAAAAAGGCCTACAGCAATCCCATCAATTTCAAAACATTTATTGAGGTATAGATGATAGTCCTACTAAAGTGACAAAACAGGTGGAACATCCTTGCAGTTATCCATGACGCACAGGTCGGAACGGTATTGGCACGCGAGTGCGCGTAATCTTGTGCAAAAAAAAAACAAGTGTCCTGTCTCCCTCTTCCAGTGGGCAAGGTCAAAAATAGCCTATGTTTCGTTAAATTAATAGGCTTGGCATTAAGAAATGCAGGCAGGCTCAACACATACCTCTGCTTCCATTCTTCTTTGTAGGTCCTGCATTCTGAATCAATTTTTCTTTTCAAGGCTTTTGACAACGACATTTTGCATCGATAACTAGCATATAGCAATGTTCAGCTAATCATTTACACGTCATCCAAAAGAATAATATTTGTAGCCTACACATTAGTTACGGCAAGTTGCTAGGCAAGTCGCCTGTTTCATGAGAGACGACAGGAGATGCAGCAGGCGGCATAAAAACAGCGCACATAAGCAAATAAACGTTTTTAATGGAATTAAATTAAATGCATATAACCCACATAAGCATGTTAACATGCTAGCATGCTAGCTATGCTAACCAAGTTACTTAGCTAACTTAGCTAACTAGCTACAGTGGGTAGGAGTCATAGTTGATGACAAGTAACAGTTACAATGGCTGAACAGTTAAAAAGTTCAGTAGTTTAAAGGGTTAAATTGTTTAACAGTGAAATATTGTAGTGAGGACTTTTATTTTGAAACAGTTTTTGGCAGAGGAAGCAGTTGGACAGGATGTGTAGTCTTAATAGGGCCAGTTTGTATGCTTAAAGCCTGAGACTGGCAGTTGATGCAGCTGGCCCGAACACCTGCCATAGGATTCTAATTGCTTAACGGCAGTCTTAATAGAGCCATATTGTATGCTTAAAGCCTGAGACAGAGTATATAGTTTAAAAGTTAAATGTAGATAGTGTAATGGATGTTGATAGACAGAAAGTTGAATGGATGTTGATAGGCAGATTGTTTAATGGATGTTGATGGATAGTTTAATGGGTGGATGAGTGAATGGTTTGAAGAGGATGAATGGATAGAAAGTTGGAGGAAATGTGTCTTATATCCTTGTAGAATGGAGAGACAGAGAGAGTTGGCCTAGTTCAGTAGAAAGCAGTTGATACAGGTGCAATCAGTTGAACTGATTCTTTGATGGGGCCTAGATGAGCAGCTGGAAGATGATACCAGGTGCAAATCAAGTTAATTAGTCCATTGTGATGTCATCAGCCCATGTTAAGTCTATGGGGAAATTTTGAGTAGTTTTTAATTAATAGTTTAAAAAGTATAAAAGTTACAAAGATGAAAAATACATAGCCCACATGTCATAAGTAAGACCTACGCAACGCAGTTTGAATGAAGTTTCTACGTTAAACGGATGAAGCTGCATTAACTGCGTTAGAAGAAGAAAAATAATAAGAAGAAGAAGAAGAAGAAGAAGAAGAAGAAGCCTAGGAGGAACAGTACAGTGCATTTTCATGCACTGTAACTAGAAAAGCATTTCCTGAAGGAAATACAGTGCATGAAAATGCAAAAAATATGATGTAAAATATCATACAGTATAAAAACAAACTATATTGGTTGCTAGGTAGATGAGGTTTAATATAGTTGGAGTGACTGAACAGTTAAATAGGTGGATAGTTTATATGGTTAAATGATTTGCTTGGTAGATAAGGTTTAATATAGTTGGAATGATTGAACGGTTAAATAGGTGGATAATACTTAACTTAGTTAACTTAGCTAATGTTTTCATTTTTAGTAGTTATGCTAACTAGCATGTTAGCAATGCTAACATGCTAACTATGTTAACCATGTGACTTAGCTAACCTAGCTAATCATTTTTAGCAGTTTTGCTAACTATGCTAACTAGCATGCTAACTATGCTAACCATTTTACTTAGCTAACTTAGCTAATTATTTTTAGCAATTATGCTAACTATGCTAACTAACATGTTAACATGCTAGCATGCTAACTATGTAAACCATGTGACTTAGCTAACTTAGCTAATCATTTTTAGCAGTTTTGCAAAAAATGCTAACTAGCATGTTAACATGCTAGCATGCTAACTATGCTAACCATGTGACTTAGCTTACTTAGCTAATCATTTTTAGCAGTTTTGGTAAAAATGCTAACTAGCATGCTAACATGTTAGCATGCTAACTATGCTAACCATGTGACTTAGCTAACTTAGCTAATCATTTTTAGCAGTTTTATAAAAAATGCTAACTAGCATGCTAACATGTTAGCATGCTAACATGCTAACTATGCTAACCATGCTAACTAGCTACAGTAGGTAGAAGTCATAGTTGATGACAAGTAACAGTTACAATGGCTAAACAGTTAAAAAGTTCAGTCGTTTAAAGGGTTAAATTGTTTAACAGTGAAATATTGTAGTGAGGACTTTTATTTTGAAACAGTTTTTGGCAGAGGAAGTAGTTGGACAGGATGTGTAGTCTTAATAGGGCCAGTTTGTATGCTTAAAGCCTGAGACTGGCAGTTGATGCAGCTGGCCCGAACACCTGCCATAGGATTCTAATTGCTTAACGGCAGTCTTAATAGAGCCATATTGTATGCTTAAAGCCTGAGACAGAGTATATAGTTTAAAAGTTAAATGTAGATAGTGTAATGGATGTTGATAGACAGAAAGTTGAATGGATGTTGATAGGCAGATTGTTTAATGGATGTTGATGGATAGTTCAATGGGTGGATGAGTGAATGGTTTGAAGAGGATGAATGGATAGAAAGTTGGATGAAATGTGTCTTATATCCTTGTAGAATGGAGACACACAGAGAGAGTTGGTCTAGTTCAGTAGAAAGCAGTTGATACAGGTGCAATCAGTTGAACTGATTCTTTGATGGGGCCTAGATGAGCAGCTGGAAGATGATACCAGGTGCAAATCAAGTTAATTAGTCCATTGTGATGTCATCAGCCCATGTTAAGTCTATGGGGAAATTTTGAGTAGTTTTTAATTAATAGTTTAAAAAGTATAAAAGTTACAAAGCTGAAAAATACATAGCCCACATGTCCTAAGTAAGACCTACGCAACATAGTTTGAATGAAGTTTCTACGTTAAACGGTTGAAGCTGCATTAACTGCGTTAGAAGAAGACGAATAATAAGAACTAGAAAAGCATTTCCTGAAGGAAATACAGTGCATGAAAATGCAAAAAATATTATGTAAAATATCATACAGAGTAAAAACAAACTATATTGGTTGCTAGGTAGATGAGGTTTAATATAGTTGGAGTGACTGAACAGTTAAATAGGTGGATAGTTTATATGGTTAAATGATTTGCTTGGTAGATAAGGTTTAATATAGTTGGAATGATTAAACAGTTAAATAGGTGGATAATACTTAACTTAGTTAACTTAGCTAATGTTTTCATTTTTAGTAGTTATGCTAACTAGCATGTTAGCAATGCTAACATGCTAACTATGTTAACCATGTGACTTAGCTAACCTAGCTAATCATTTTTAGCAGTTTTGCTAATTAGCATGTTAACATGCTAGCATGCTAACTATGTTAACCATGTGACTTAGCTAACTTAGCTAATCATGTTTAGCAGTTTTACAAAAAATGCTAACTAGCATGCTAACATGTTAGCATGCTAACTATGCTAACCATGTGACTTAGCTAATCATTTTTAGTAGTTTTACAAAAAATGCTAACTAGCATGCTAACATGTTAGCATGCTAACTATGCTAACCATGTGACTTAGCTAATCATTTTTAGCAGTTTTACAAAAAATGCTAACTAGCATGTTAACATGCTAACATGCTAACTATGCTAACCATGCTAACTAGCTACAGTGGGTAGAAGTCATAGTTGATGGCAAGTAACAGTTACAATGGCTGAACAGTTAAAAAGTTCAGTAGTTTAAAGGGTTAAATTGTTTAACAGTGAAATATTGTAGTGAGGACTTTTATTTTGAAACAGTTTTTGGCAGAGGAAGTAGTAGGACAGGATGTGTAGTCTTAATAGGGCCAGTTTGTATGCTTAAAGCCTGAGACTGGCAGTTGATGCAGCTGGCCCGAACACCTGCCATAGGATTCTAATTGCTTAACGGCAGTCTTAATAGAGCCATATTGTATGCTTAAAGCCTGAGACAGAGTATATAGTTTAAAAGTTAAATGTAGATAGTGTAATGGATGTTGATAGACAGAAAGTTGAATGGATGTTGATAGGCAGATTGTTTAATGGATGTTGATGGATAGTTTAATGGGTGGATGAGTGAATGGTTTGAAGAGGATGAATGGATAGAAAGTTGGAGGAAATGTGTCTTATATCCTTGTAGAATGGAGAGACAGAGAGAGTTGGTCTAGTTCAGTAGAAAGCAGTTGATACAGGTGCAATCAGTTGAACTGATTCTTTGATGGGGCCTAGATGAGCAGCTGGAAGATGATACCAGGTGCAAATCAAGTTAATTAGTCCATTGTGATGTCATCAGCCCATGTTAAGTCTATGGGGGAATTTTGAGCAGTTTTTAATTAATAGTTTAAAAAGTATAAAAGTTACAAAGATGAAAAATACAAAGCCCACATGTCATAAGTAAGACCTACGCAACGCAGTTTGAATGAAGTTTCGTTTACGTTAAACGGTTGAAGCTGCATTAACTGCGTTAGAAGAAGAAGAATAATAATAATAATAAGAAGAAGAAGAAGCCTAGGAAGAACAGTAGAGTGCATTTTCATGCACTCTAATGAAGTATACTTAATTATTAATAATAATTATTATTACTGTTAAGCTATTAATTCTGTACACTGAGGCTCCTATAAGTAGATCTGGTAAAAAAAAAATGTAATCAGCGTCCCATATAAATGTAAACGATGATTAAACGGACAAGAAGCAGACTTTGCAACAGTGGAATCAACTGTAACATAGCAAACTACCCACCATAATTTCCATAACCATTGAACATCAGCTATTAGGTACCCAAGGTCATGGGGTCAAAGTCATCATATGGGGGTCCATGTCTTAATGTTCTCCCTTAGTATCTTATCTGTATCGTTTTCAAATTTTAGTCTTGTAGCATTTGAAACACCTGTCAATTCAAGCTCCTGAAGTTAGTTACTTTTTATTTTTTTCAACTTTCATAGGAGTTAGCACACCCCTATTGATGATAATAATGCTAGCCGCCAGCCTTGTCAAAGTTAACTTTGCTAACGTTTTGCTGAGCCTACCCTAACTTCTGAACCTACTGGTAACTTCAGTCATTTTCATTTATCATGCTAAAAATCTGACATCAGGCACTATGTTGATGCCTGAGCCAAAGGGAAAATTATAATAAAAGGGAGAGACGTTGAACTTTAGTCTGTAATGTTGGTTTGGCTCTTCATTGATTCATTTATCTGCCTGTTTTTAAGATGTTCATAGCAAAAATGGATGCATGCATAATTAATCAGTGTATATAATTAATTAGATTTTTTTTTTTAAGCGATTGCACTCTTAGAAAAAAGGGTTCTTGTGGGTGCTAAATAGAACCATGGGGGTTCTTTGCCAAGGAAATAGAACCTTTTGCCTGAAAAGGGTGCTATTTCTTACTCGCGAGGATTATTTGAACTTAAACGACCGTTTATGGAACCCTTTCCCGGAGAAGCTCACTCTGCTGCAGTGAATTTAACGGTAAGTGGCACAAAGTTTTTTCTGCTTTTTCCCCATTCATAATCATTGCCCGTGCGGCCTGCAAATCGAAACATTAAGTGATACTTCTTTAAGCAAAAGCAAGGGGCGTTTTCCCGTAAACGTCGGTGGGCGTTAACACATGACGGTCAGCTGTCAGAAGTAGTAAATTGTAACGTTAGAGGTTCGTTGAATAATGTTAGCAGCAGCTAGCTTCTAGCTATCATAGACATTGATTCACCCTAACGTTACTGGATCCATCATTAAGATAAGTTTTGTACTTTCTTGTCAGCCTGGCAATAAAATCATCTATCGATTATATGATTTCGAGCTTGTGTAGAACGACACTACTGTTCAATATCCTCCCTCTCCCCGATTAAGTTAAAGCTATCTACAGCTAGCTGCTAGCCTGCTAGCGCTAGCTGGTGAACATAGAAGCAAAGCAGAGTAATCAGCTACTAACGTCAGCTAACATACGATGCAAATGATTTGGCAATAACTAATACTTCATTAGCAGACTGTTTAGTTAAATTACAGGGAACCCAGCCAACAAGTTAGGATAGCTAACAGTAGCCAATAGTGCTATAACAGACTTCTGAAACACATACAGATAGCTAACTACCAGTTGAACCTCATTCATGTATCATGCTGGGCTCATTGCAAATTACAATGTATTTAGCAAAGATTGTTAAGGCGGAGCAAGATACTTCGTTATAGTTCATGTCAATGGGCGCGAAATGGGGAATCCTGTCTGCATAAAGAGGCGTGTCTATGACGTTTTGATGAGCGTACGTTGCATCCGGCCAACAGCAGCGGCATAAATAACCCGCGCACACCTGATATAAAGTCGATTTTCTCCAGACTGGAATGCTCAAAAATGCTAAAAATGTACCTGAAATGTTCAGAAGGGTTTGAGGATCATGAAAACGTGCCCGAAATTCACATTCCTAACTCTATAGAACCAAGACCTTAGCATATGTGGTAAAATTCTGAGCTATGTCCATAGACTTCAATGGAGCAGTCGCTGCCTCTGCTCTGCATAAAGGGGGATTATGACCCCCCCTCGTGCGATCCGGGTTCCCAGAAGTGGCTCCTGATGAAATATCTTGCTCCGCCTTAACAATCTTTGTATTTAGTACATCTGTATAGCTAACACCAGAGCCGTATATAGAGAGTTCTGACAACTGAAATCATGGGCGCCATCTTTAAGACATAAGTCAGATCACTGCACAGCGTTCTATTACGTCTGCCAATGGACCGAATTGAGGTGTTGCAACAAATCGCTGATTATCATAAACTGTTTGTGAATGTTAAAAGGTTTCTTGTATATTGCTAAAATATACACACTTTTACAAATGTGAAGTTTAACGTTTCAAGACAGAAAAGTATGCCTACATCGCCTAATCAGTGGAGCCGCGTTTAGCCTACCTTACCTTTTCCGATAGCTGTCACCGTAGCCTACGATTAGGCTACTTATTGAGACATTGGCTACAAATAAAAATTACAACTTCTTGGTTGTTTTAATCTAATATTTCTCCTAAATATCAAATTAACCCTTCTCGTAGCTACTTGGTGTCATGATAAGACTGTGTCTATTGTTAAATGTCTGACTGATGAGGCTAATGATTCAAGACTTAATTGTCACTGAACAGTATGCCCAAGGGAAAAAAGACACACAGATTTTGTTTATCAATTCAAAAGTTGTTTTCTCTTTCATAAAAACAAATCAGACAATAGCAATATAAAAATAACTTAATTAAATAATATGCAAATGTGCAAGTGAAAGCAATAATCTGGATCTTGAATATGAGGTAAAAGTATATGTTGTATTAAACAATCTATTAATATCTTTGGTTACTTCTTACACTATAGCATATACATTATGAATGTTTGCATTCAAATCCTAGCATAACACAATCATTTGTACAACATTTAAACAACAGACTCTCTGGAAGATCCTCCAACAGGAAAAATCATATTCAAATTACAACAGTGAAATCAGGGAAGAGCAATTAAAACAGATTCCGAATATTATGGTAAAAGTTTTTTTTTTTTTTTTCAATTTGTATAAGACACTCTTATAGCATACTGGTATAATACATTCTGAATACATTCTTGTTACTACTTCAGAGGTGACATGGAAGAGTGGCAGGCCTACAGTAATGCAGTCTGAGTCAAGGTCCTCATGTGTGTGTGTGTAGAACAACAAAACAAGGGGTACAACAATATTTTCCAAATGTGTTTTCTTTACAAAAGTCCATGATAGAAATGTTCTTACCTCACACGACAAGGAAAAATTATTCGGCTTTCATCCTTCTACCCTCTGTTCCCACAATTTCCTCCTAGTAGGGTCCCGAGGGATATAATGCAAACCACGTCCGGGCTGTACAGAGCAACCATAGGCAGCACAACACGGTATTTTCTTTCGAAAAGTAATGAAATCAAAGATATATATTCCTCTCTTGTAAGTTGTCGCACTTGACTTGTTGATAACGATAATGAAGACTAATTGATTAATGTTGTGTCCAGAGCCTGGTTATGTCTTAAACATGGTGTCCATAAAACACGTTCTAAACACAGTTGTCGGAACTCTCTCTATATACGGCTCTGGCTAACACTACGGCTCTGGTGTCTGTAAGACAATACAGGCATCTAAAAGAGGATGGAACTCACTAACTCACTACAATATGTACTTAATGTCTCTATGTCTTATTTTTCATTTTAGATGAAGATGTCTGTCAATGGCTTCAGTCCATCAATTTAATTGATGGTAAAAAGATAGTATCCATTACCTCTGACTATCTTTAACCCTTTAGCCACCAGGGTTTAAAAAGAATAAATTGGATTTGTACATAAAAATTTCAAAAGGCCATGGCTTGCAAGTGGTCAGAGATAAAGTCCTACTGTAAATGTGAAAATCATTTAGTATGAACAGAAGTTTATGAAGGGGGTAAATTTACTCATCTAATTTGCATATTATGACGTCACTGGATGGTAACCACCGTGAATTATGTACATTTCAGTAAATACTAGATGTTGAACATATTTGAGCAGTTTTTCTTTCTTTTTTTGTAATTTCACCGACATAACAAATGAACAGGAATACAGTCACATGTAAACCAACAATAGTTAACTATTACTATCATCACAAACCCTATGCTACTATACAATAAAGTAGCCTGGTCAAATCAGTTCCATATCGCGGGTGACTTTGTAGTTCTTCAGAGCCCTATTTTTACAACCCCTGCTGTCTATACCACGTCCATTACGGACACTATCATCACTATTGCCACTGGCACCTCCAGCTATGTTGGGCAGAGGGTCGAAATCGGTCGAAATAAGCATGGTATGCTTAGTGGACACTGTCGCAAAGACGTACCTCCATTCACAGACGCACCGTGACTATCAGTCAATAGACGATCGATCATATTCTCCAAAAGGCAGATATTCTCCTTCAGAATCATAATAGGTGAATAACAGATCCAAGACTTCATCACACGTGAATTTTTGGTGTATTTCTGCTTCAATTTGTGCAAAACTATGGCCCGCATCGCTTCCGCGTTATGGAGGAAATGGACGTCTTCTTCGTGTGTTTCTCGCGTGTTTTCGCATGCTTCCTGAAAACTTTGAAAAAAAAGGTTGAGCTTGAATCGAAGCTCTGGGTGTCTGCCAACTAGTGGTCAAGAGTACAAATGAGATTTTACACTGTACTCGCGTCTATCGTCTGTTTTATTCAGTAATGACGCTTGTCGCAATATTGCGACATGGGCGGTTAGAGGGTTAAGTGTCCAATTTGTGATGTAAAGTTTTACCTTCCCAAATATTTGCAACATCTACAGCTACTTCATCAGCATCTTCCTGATTTCTGCATTGTTTGCATTATATTTAATGTAATGAAAATCTATTGTCATACTTGCATTAACAGAACAGCAAATTGATGGGGAGACTGCTGGGGTTGACAGAGAGGATGGTTGAACAACTGTTTCCTCTGATGAAACACAGTCTTGGGTAACACTTTATTTTAATGTGTCACTGTTACAGTGTACCTACCTAATTAGGTACAGTGGTACAACCTGTGTAACAACATGTACTATCATGTACTATCATTGTACTTGCATTATGTATTCGTGGGTACCTACATATAGTTGTTACATTGTAATACTGAGTGCTTTTACAAAACTTTGTCAATTTGCCTAAATTTTCATCAGAGGCAAAGAGCTGACCTGAGACCTGCTGGATGGGGTAAATCTGGTCATGATAGATTTGATATACAAACCATTCTTATCTCCAGTCAAGGCCTCATTGTCTTCAGTGTACATGTAACAGCTGTGCTGCTACAACCTTGTTACTCTTTGATACAGTGGAATAAACCTATTAAGTGTACCAAGTTGAATAAACCCATTAAATAAAGTGTACCAGTTAAGTACTTACATGTACATATTATATACATCCTGTCAATGATGTCATGGATCCTGTAATTGATGTGTTGAAACCATAGACAGTAAAAGAAATGGACGAACAGACTCTGAGTCAAATAGAACGATTTTTCAGTTGGTCCCCCCAGTACTGCGCAGACTCACACTTAACTTTGTGACGTTAGCCAATCGAACTGAATCTTGTAACTCATATGATAGATACACAGAAATTCTTCTCACACTTCCTTCGCCTTCAAAGTCATCAAAGTTAAACATTTATTTATGTATTATTATTAATATCATCCTCACCAAGTCGTGTTAATGTTCAAGCTACCATACATGATCATCTTCAAAAACAGTCATGCTAAAACAAAACAAAAAAGTTATAGCCTTGAAGCTAATCTTCTTTCCACTTTTCCGACCTACGGTCAATCCATCGAAAACCTCTGAAATGATTAGTGCCGTTTTTTTTTAAAAATTAGGTTTACTTTTTTATTATTATTAGGTTGCCTCCAGAGGTAGAAAGTAACGAAATACATTTACTTATATTACTGTATTGAGTAGTTTTTCTGTGTATTTTGTATTTTAAGTAGGTTATAAAATCGGTATTTTAAATTTTACTTGATTACATTTTGAGTGAAGTATTGTACTTCGCTACATCAAAAATCCCATCCGTTACTTGAGTAAAAAAAAAAGTTAAGACTAACGAAAACAGAAAGGGAGAGAAAAAAATCGCGCCCTAAACCACTCAGTGTTGCCAATTTAGCGACTTTGTCGCTAGATTTAGCGACTTTTGGACGTCTCTGGCGACTGAAAAGTGTATCTAGCGACTGACAACAAATCTGGCGACTTTTTCGTGTGTCTGGCGACTTTTGTTTTCTCTTTGCGTTATCCTTCGATTTGCCCAGGCTGACTGCAGCAGCAGCTCAAAGCGTGAGAAAAATCTTCTCGCAAAGATGGCAAACTCTGTTTCGTTGTTGAAACGTCAGAAAATCTCCCCTCTCATGCCTGTTTCGTTAGTGAATTACATCGCGAATTTGCCCAAAGCGTTGCCCCATGATTATAAAAGGAATGACTGGCCTATAGTATCAGCCCATTTTATTACAAGGAAGTAGATGTTCTGTAGATCTAAGCTCAGACAACGCTCATTGGAAGGTGCAGCAACTTCGGGTGAAATTACAACAAGAGAGTCAACGAGACGAGAGCAATGACATGATGACAGGGAAACAGGGACACGCTTGCCAGCATCGTTCAACAGTTGAACAAAGGAAGTAGGCTACAACTTCATTCACAAGCAAAGCAGATAGTTAATCGAACATACATGTTAGAAAAAACCTATAGCATTCGTTTAGGCTATGTAGGCCTAGCTTCAATGTTGTCAATGCAAGTGGATGAAGGACTGTCGGCTGAGGAAAAAAAAAAGAATTCTATCGGTCTGTCCGAGTGACATTTAAGCCTATTGCCTATTATGTAGCCTAAATATATCCAAAATATAGCCATGCCGTAAGGGTACATTGCGTGTAGGCTACCCTATGGTCACGTTATAATCAGACTTCAAGCAGTGCAAAGCAGATGCAGCAGTAAATAGGTTGGAAATGACTGCTTTTCAGCCACCTGCTCTAGTGTAGTCTAGACGATACAGAAAGTGAAGTGTAGCCTATCAATAAATATACAAGTATACTAAATCAAATATATTTAAACTAGGCTCTTAAAGTTGCCTATATGGGTAGGAGAAAAGCAAACAGGAGTAAAAGGGAATTAAAGGGCCATCACCGTTTTTTTTTTTTTTTTTGGGGGGGGGGGGGGGGCGTGCTGACGTAAATAATATGCAAATTAGCGCGTGACGTCATCTAGCGACATTTAGCGACTTTTGGAGCTGGCTTTAGCTACTTTTCATTTGAAATAGTTGGCAACACTGAAACCACTAGCCTAGTGATAATGGCATGTAGGCTAGCCTACAACAGGACATCAATCAAGCTGGCGCCATGCAATCTTTCTGAAAGTGATGGAGATGGAGCTGGATCACAAGATGCAGATTACATGGGCACCAGCAGCACAACAATTAGCGGTCCACTAGGCCTACTAGCGATGCTCAACTAAATAAACAAAAGATAGACTTATGAATCGTGCAGGCGGACTAAACCATTTAGCTCTTTAGCGAGGGAGAGTGAGACCGTTTTTACTATGTTGTATAGGTACAAAATCACAGTCAGTCAAACTTTAAATTTCGTCTGACATTCATTTTGACATTGAAAGTAAGGAAGGAAGTTAAAATATTCAGGTAAAATAAATATATGGTGTAAATAAGTATTGAATGCTTAAATGTTTTTTCAGTAATTAGCCTTAACTTCCAGTGAGTCTATTCAAAATGTTCACGTATATTAACACACATATAAAAAATCCAAACATAAGAGTTATGTGTAATAAAGTGGAATGACACAGGAAAAAAGTATTGAACGTGCCTACTGAAATTTCTTCAATACTTTGTGGAAAAGCCTTTGTTTGTAATGACAGCTTCAAGACATTTCCTGTATGACAAAACTTATTAGTCACAGTATCAGGTGTGATTTTGGCCCATTGTTCTAAACAGATTCCAGGGGTCCCTCTTGTGAATCCTGATCCTTAGTTACTTCCAGAACTGTTTAATTGAATTTAATTGAATTGGCTGCCTTCAAGTCTTTCTGGAGCTTTTTCCAAGTGGTCCTTGGCTCTTGGAATTGACTATCCTTCTGACTCCCTGGTCAGAAATATGGCCGGTTGATGATTCCTTCCACTTGCAGATAATGGCTCCATCATGAAATGTCTCTTGTGTGACACCTTGGTAATGAAAAACCTTTTTATAGCCCATCAATATGTAGGCTAATAACCAAGCTTATATTAATTTGCACAGATAGAAAGGAAAACTACTGTCTAACTCCTTACAGATTCCAGCTCGTTCCTTCCCTTTCCTTGCCTTAGTGCTTTTTCTTAGCGTGTTCAATACTTTTTCCCTGTGTTATTCCACTTCATTATTCTACTTATGGAGTTGTTTGGATTTTTTATGTGTAGATTACCTGCGTCAGGGGCGTAACTATCGGTAAGCAGGGTACGCGGTTGCTTACGGGCCCGGACCAATCAGGGGCCCGCATCACACTGGAAATACATGATTGACGGCCGGGCCCCCTATCGCAATAATCGTCACTCGCGACCGGGCCTTTCACTGTAAAACGGACATTGTTCAGAGATTAACACAGCCCAGCATAGTCCATGTTAAGATTATCTTTGTTGGACCAAACCAGGTAATAAATAAACTTGTTTGAGTTTAGGAGCAATGCACCTTGTCTAAAGTTATTCATTAGCCTTTAGGTTAATAGACTAATGATGTCTGCCTATTCACCTATTGCCCATCTTAATGGTTTAAAGTATTCTCCATCAAATAGACTCGTTATACATTTCCGCGTGCAAAAATGCAACATACGCTGTCTAATAGGCTATTGTTCACGTTAATGACATTGAAAAAATATGCTTCTTGCTACACTAGGATACTCACCGTTTTTTCCAACATAATTTGAATTTGAATTCTCAAAGTTTCATGTAGCTCTGTGACATCCATCACCTCTGCTCGGCGACTCACATCACTATTCCAGCTGATACATCGGACGCACCTATCTGCGCTCACACATAGCCTACTTTCGCTTTCTAAGAATATCAAAATTACGTTATATATATATTTTTATTTTTTTTTTTGTAAGGGGGGCAGCTCAGTCAAAGAGGGCAGACGGGCAGTTCTATTATGCATTAGTGCTATGTTTGTGGCTAAATGAACGATTTAGCATAACATAATGACTTATCATTAATGCAATTTCATAAAGTAGCCTAACCAGCAGTGTTTTTTCATGTGTTAGGCTATAGTGCGCCGTCACCAGCAGTGTTTTTTCATGTGTTGTGCGCCTTCACCAGTATTTTTGTTTTTGTGGTGCACGTACTCCTGATTTTGTCAGTCATCTCATCTCTTATATGCTGTGTCTCAAGGATCCTATCCTGTCCTATTCATGGTAGCCTACTCATGGACATTGCGTTATCACGTGGTGTAGAAGGGGGGCCCGCCTTGATAATCCTGCATATGGGCCCGGTGTTGGCTCGTTACGCCACTGACCTGCGTTATTACTAATGCCTGGTAAAAAAATGTTGTGCCCCCCGTATTCCACTTTTCAAGGGCCCTCTCCTCCATTGGGGCCCTATACTTCCCACTCCCCCCCCCAGTTCGATTACCTTTAATCTGCTGAACCTTCTGATCGTTTCCAAATATAAAAAAAACTCTCTGCAACTCAACATTGGCCTGCCTGCCTCAGCTGCCTGTGAGGGGCTTTTCAGTTGTGCTGGATTACCGTTCAATGCAAAGCGACCAAGGATGAGTGCAACTAACTTTGAAAATCAACTACTGCTCAAACTTGAGAAAGGAGAACTCCGGAGATTTTTCACATTTTTGACATTTCTCAACGTCACCAAGTAGCCTATTGTCAGTATGAACAAAACTGAAACAATCGGTTTTACCTAGCTCGAGTTGCTGCAGCTACAGCGCTACACACTGGGAGCATGAACATGGCTGCCTTAGCTGCTGGCTGCAGCAACTCGAGCTAGGACCAAAGTCCTTTTAGGCAAGTACCTCCACTCGGCGGCCATATTGCAATGCTTTTTGGGCACTTATCGAGCATCTATTTCTGCAGAAATGCGTGCGTAAGGCTTCATGACACCAATCTTGCTCCAGCAGCGAGATCACAACAGATGATTGGCACGATGTTTTCACAACACACCACATGATTGGCTCAATGTATTCACATGTCGATGTTTTGCCGCGGAAGGGTTGTGATATGTGTAGACAACTGCCATATTGGCGTTACAAACTAACCCCATGCATTACTATGGAGGATTTTTTGAGTGCTGTATCTCCTCATTAGAAAGTCTGTGGTAAAACTGGTTGTTTTGCCCCCCCCCCCGCCCCCCCAAAAAAAAAAAGTAACTAAGTAACTTTTACTTAAAGTACATTTTAAATTAACTACTTTTTACTTTTACTTGAGTACATTTTCAGATCGGTATTTTAACTTGTACTTGAGTAATATTTCATCAACGTATTGGTACTTTTACTTGAGTACAATATTTTCGTACTTTTTCCACCTCTGGTTGCCTCTGTGTAATGCTTTACCTTAACATACGGTCGTGTATGCTAGGTTTTGCTTATGAGTTACCGTCATAGACAGTAAGGTGGACTGAGCTTCTTATCCAAACAATACGGTTATCTCCCTACGGCGCGAAAGAGAGATTACGTCAAAGCTAGCTTCCCTCCAACCGAACAAGCTAACCAAGCTTCTTACGGGTAACCAACGTTACGGACGAGGTAGTGGAGTCTGTTTTGCCTTTGTAGTGTTTATGTGGATTACACAGAAGCTACAATATCGGCACAGGATATATGTTATATGAAGTTATGGTATTTCAAAAAAATCCTAGAATGAATGGGCTTCTATGGGAGTTAGCAGAGAGGTGGTCCCTCCAGCCTACGTCGATTCTTCTACTTCCGGGAACTCGCCTGCTCCCTTGGTTGAAACGTGTCTGCTGTTACACCACACAGTACATGTGAATTAGTAGACCTGTTCCAAGACATCGAAGACACAACATGCATGTCATATGTACATGTAAGTAATTAACTGGTACACTTAATAGGTTTATTCCACTGTATCAAAGAGTAACAAGGTTGTAGCAGCACAGCTGTTACATGTACACTGAAGACAATGAGGCCTATTTACCCCATCCAGCAGGTCTCAGGTCAGCTCTTTGCCTCTGATGAAAATTTAGGCAAATTGGCAAAGTTTTGTAAAAGCACTCAGTATTACAATGTAACAACCAGGGCATGAAATTGGCACCCGCCCACACGCCAAATGCGGGTAACTTTTGTGATTGGCGGGTGAAACTGTCAATGTACCTGCCACGTTGGCGGGTAGCCAATGACAACACAACACTGAGGAAGGAGATGCACTGTCCAGATTGCCGTTTGTAGGCTCGGAGAAAGCGAGATCAAACCCATTTGCAGGGGTGGGTAGTAGCCTAACGCGTTACATTTTTTTTTCGAGGAACGGCAAATTACTTTCCTTTTTCAAAACGGTAGCCTACTTCTACTCTTACTCAAGTACATTTTTGAGCCAATAATCTACTCTTTTACTCCGCTACATTTCAATTGCCTTACATTACGAGTACAAGTTTATTATTGGAGAAAGTATCTCGAAGAGGGAAAAGCGCACCTCTCCCAGGAGAAAAGAAACAGGGCTTCAGAATGCGTTAGCCCACGATTATAAAAGTAATGCCTGGCCTAGCTAACAGCTCAGTTAACACAATGACGTACAGTTGCTGCATCTTCTGGCGAGGCTGCCAGAGTAGCAACGAGACTAGAGGTAGGCTATGACATGACACGGAAACTTTCACGTATATTCATTTCTGGCCAGCATCGTTCAACAATCAAAGGAAAGTAGGCCTACAACTTAATTTACAAGCAAATCAAATGCACTGGAAATCGAGCATACAAGTTAGAAAAAGCCTAGCATTCATTTATGTTGCAGGACATGACATGAGACGGTGGCTGAGAAAACAGATAGCCTGCTCTGTCGCTCTGCCGGAGTGGATATGCCTAGGCTATTATAGCCTAAATATAGGTCTACCCATAATATAGCCATTGTTTTTTATGTTACATTGTCTGTATGGTGGAGTTATAACAGACTTCTAGCAATGCAAAGCAGAAGAATCAGCTGCAATGTATTGGAAGACTGCTTTTCAATCCATAGCCACGTAATGCTTATTCTGGCTATGACAAAGTATTACATAAAATATATTTGAATTGGGCTTTTAAAATATGTTTGATGATTAGCCTACAGAGGAGAAAAGCAAATAGGCATAAAGGATACTTTTGTATCCCTTTAAAGGTCCATCAAAAATATAAAAATGTAGGCCTACAACAAAGTAACTTGTTAGACCTACTTGAGTAATTTATTAACAAAGTACTTTTTTACTTTTACTTGAGTACTGTAATGTGTATTCTGTACAAGTTCAAGAACCATTCTTATGCATTTTCTGAGTCGTTCACCTTTATTTTGGGCACAAAATAATTTTGGCTGGTAAAAAAACACTGTGGCATGTGGATTTCAAAATTCACCTGCCACAGTGGCTGGTGGCCAAAAAAGTTAACTTCAGGCCCTGGTAACAACTATATGTAGGTACCCACAAATACATAATGCAAGTACAATGATAGTACCTGATAGTACATGTTGTTACACAGGTTGTACCACTGTACCTAATTAGGTAGGTACACTGTAACAGCGACACATTAAAATAAAGTGTTACCCAGTCTTGTTTTTGAGAGGTGGAAAAGTTATGCAAATCATCGTTGGTTCAGTGAGTATACTTCATTAATTTCTCCTGGTAAAGCGATTTGGTAAAGAGATTTTTTTAGGACCATATGTTTTTTAGGACCATATGTTATTTTTTTTCTGCCTATAGACTTTTGTTATTTTTTTCCTGCCTATTGTTTAATAACGCTCAGCATCTCCTCTGCTACTAAAACCACGAGTAGGAAAATTCTAATTCCAATGATTGTTCTTTCAGCTACCCAAACCATAAAAAATACACTGATGTCCTGTGGTGTCTGATCACTAGATATCCATTTCTTAATGACCACAGCTAATCTGGTTATGTATGTTATTTTTTTACATTTTGTTATGGAAAACATCATTCCTCAATTGAATTCCTATACTACTCTGACTCTGTCTGAGTCTCATAATTCATGTCTTTACTCAAAGGAGACCCTGCTGGAATGTTTTAGGAATAAGTTCAAAAAGGAAAGGTCTCCTTTGATAAACCTGACGACGGTGCAGGAGATTAAGAGAAAGTTTGGTGTCAGAAGACAAAGAATTGTGGACCATGTGCCTCTGGAGGACCCACCTGGACATCAGGTGCCATTTTTACATTCTTGCTTGTCTTTAGCCCGTTTTTTTCTTGTCTGTATGTCTATATGCTAGCTAGTCACAGTAGCCACTGTTTGTCAGTACAGATATCTTAATATTACACATTTCTATATGCTAATTTCAGAGAGCAAATAAGTACAGAGTGGGGGTCCAGATGTCTATTGATTACGAGCCAACACAAGAGGTTTGTAATATGTTTGTGAATGAAATGTTGAATCATACAGCAGTTAGGTCCGGCTACATTATTTATTTATTTCTGATTGAATGAAAGACTATCTGTCTTGAGAAAATGTATATTATCATTGCTCACATACGTTTTGCATTCTCTGCATGTCTTTTTTTTTTAGATTATGTTGGACCTTGAAGCAGTTGGGGAGGACTACCACAGCTTTCAAGAGCATATAAACACCATAAACAATTAGTTGTGCCGTCGTCAGCCAGATATTAGTCATATAATGGACAGGATGAGGCAAACTGTCTATAAGAGGGTAGAGCAAATGGGAAAGCAACTGAGGAGGTGATGGAGATGTTCCAATTTCTTTGGGTGCCAGAGCTGGTGAGTAGCAGTCTTATAGTAGTATTACTATAATGTGAGTTCAGTGCTGTTCAGTAGTAAGTTCTATAACCATTTATTGGTAACTACAATTTCCTCTGTTTTGTTTTGTTTGTTCATTTGTAGATGCATCATGAAATGAAGTTGCGGTTTGGACTGGACTTAAAGCTAAGCCTGCATAACACCCTCAGTATATTGACCCCTAACGTCATCAGAGTGGCTGACAGTGGGAGTCTGAGGGAGAGGCTGTCAAGCCTACGAAATACTAACACAGATGGTAAGTCACCAGCTTCTTCTTTTCCCTTGCACCCTTCAATTATTTAATAATAAAAATATCATTAAACCATGTTTTAATGAAATCATTCTTTGTTTCTTTTGACATTTCAGACCTTCAAAAAAGTGCCTGCTGTCCTAATTTTGCCTGCCCTTTTTAAGGAGGATGCCAAGTTTCTGTATTGTTTAGACGAGGTATTTGATGTTTTTAACATTACAATTAACATTGCTTTATGTTGTCAATTCACATCATAGACTCTTACCTTGTACATTTCTCATTTGCATAGGAACCACTGAGCGTGTTTCCAACCATCATCTTCCAGGGTGGCGATACTCCCCTCCTTGCCAGGAGAGCATCCATAAAGATGGATGGCATCACAATAGCAAGTGGAGAGATGGATGTGCCACATGCCCTCTAATGCGAATTTGTCATTGGCCCCTCCACTGACATTGATGCCTCCTTAGGCCTTGTCTGTATTTTTTGTTTATATTTTCTTTTTGATGTTCAGTACCCAAAAGAGGCCCACCACACATTACTATTCTTTGAAAGACGCCTTAACCTGTCTATGTCTAAGCCCCCCACTCCAGTGTTGCGAAAAAATGTTATCAGAAAGTGTGTTTTATAATCATTTGAAATTTATTAATTTGTAAAAATGTAACTATTGCTGTTTTGAGCGTATTTATGACACAAAGTAATATAGAAGATATGTTAAAGCAATGAATATGTAAATTCATGTAAATATGTATCTCTTTTTGTTTTGAGTGTCTTATGACACATTTTTTTGCGAGTAATATAAAAGATATGCTAAAGCAATGAATATGTAAATGAATGTAGAAATACTGAATACAGTATTTGAATGATATTTGACTGATATTTTTGATTGATGTTGTCTATTTGTATTTAACATTTCGTACACATTATACGCTACTTCTCATTAATTAGCACAATGAATGAATATGAATAATAATGAATTAATAAAAGTAATACTACTACTACTACTACTAATAATAATAATAATAATAATAGTAATAATAAGTAGTAGTAGGCCTAGTAGTAATAAAACACACCTGGTAGTTATGGTTCCATTTAGAACCATTAGAATGTAAATTATTCCACTGCTTGGTTGAATTTCCCATTGTCCTACGTAATTTAGAACAACCATTAACCGTATGTTATCTGCACACCTATGAAGTAGATCCATTTTTTTGGCCGTATCACACTTGTATATTAATTCGCCGAACTCGTTGTGAAGTTTAAATGAACGGTCACGTTGCATCCGAGCTGTAAAATGCAGACGTTCAGAACATTGCAACATTGTAGCATATGACGGAGGTGGCTTTTAGCTAGATGGATGACAGCAGGCTAAGTAAAATAGCGATGTTTCAAAGCTAAAGTTCATCAGAATCTTGGGATATGCCCGCTTGACAACGGGAGAGATAGAACTAACGACTGGCCTTTGGCCGTAGCAACCATCCATTTAGAACTAGTAACGGCAGTTTGTCCTGTGAGTTGAGAAATTAGTTGATATGTGTCGGAAGAAATTAGTTCTACAAACAAAACAGTTTTAGCGATTAAAACGTTTAAATTGTAACAGGAAATGAACACAACGCAAGGGGCAACAGTGGAATAAGCGGGATAATGGACTCCACGGTGGTCTGTTCACAGAAGTTAATGCACTCCGCTTCGCGTCGGGGCCGTTTTACAACCTCGACCGTGCATTAACTTCTGTGAACAGACCACCGTGTCGTCCATTATGCCTTACATAATGGCATCCCTGATGGTTCATCTTATAGAACCTTTTTAAAAGGTTCCATTTGGAACCATTTAGGGTGCCTTATTTGTATCAAAGGATGGAACCTTTTTAGGTTCCATGTGGAACCTTTTTTTCTTAGAGTGTGACAGCCCTAAATTCAATAATAATGCACTTCATCTTGAAAGAATGTCATATGCATTGCATATCATTCAGGGAGAATGTATATCCTTTTCAGGGAGAATGTATATTTTTCAGGGAGAGCAGGCCTTATGCTTATTTTGTGTTAGATTATTTTGTGAAAAAGCCACGGTCAGTGTTTTTGACATTAAAAATAAAATAAAATACATGTTTTGTAGTACAACCGTTAAATCTGTGTCTGTATTGCATATTAAAACCGTAATACCACTCCATAACAGACTGATGGATACTTCCAATGACCAGAAATTCTGGAGAAACATTTAGTCAACTAAGTCCAGTGTAGATTTAGTCGACTAAAATCTGCTAATATAAAAGACTTAAGACTAGACTAAGACTAAAACTCTTATGATATTTAGTCGACTAAAACTAGACTAAGACTATAAGATTTCAGATGACTAAAACTAAATGTTGTGTTATTCAAAAGGCTAAGACTAAATCAGAATTTGCTGTCAAAATTAACACTGCAGTATACCTAAACCTAACCTACTTGCTTTTTTTGGTTTGTGTGTAATAGGTGTATTAAATGCCAGAGTAAATATTCAACACAGGAGTCACTGGAGCAGCATCTTTTAACGGCCTGCCATAATTTCCCCTGTCCACATTGCCATAAGGTAGGTTTGAAACTGCATTAAAGGGCTAAGACTTAAATACTTTTTTCATTAGAAAGCAACCTCAAGTCAATGAAATGAAACTGTTAAAATTCAATTATTGTGTATTTTTCTGTTAACATCTTTTTTGGCAAGCAGATAGTAATATAGCAAGAATTAACTATTTTCATAATAATATAGTATGAATGTGAATATTACACTCTGTATTATACATTGTGGGTGAATATCACCTCACAATTACCAGACATTTTGGTCGCAATTTTCTATTCTTTTTATGTATTATCATAAATAGCAGATCCTCAAGTTGTAGAAATATTGATTAGCTGAGCTCCCACACCTATTTTCAGATAATAATGGGACATTCAGAGGATATGGCATAATTACGTCCACCCTGTCATGGACATACATTACCGTAAATATATGTTGTCATTGAATAGGAAGGTGAAAATTATTTTGAAAGATATGTAGTCCCTTTCTAAAAAAGGATTATATATTTGCTTTAACTTTAAGTAAATTAAACATTTTACATAAACCGTGTGTTTATAAGAAACTCATACAGTTCACACACATGAACTGTACAGTATGTGTTCATACATCCCGCCCCCCCATTCGATTTTACATACAGATATTTCATAGTATGATTGAATTGAAAATAATATCTTGATGACAGGGTGGATCAATGTATTTTGCACATAGGTGTGTGCACAAAATCTCCACCCTGTCAGGTTAATTTCCACTCCTCTAGGCATGATAACAGACCTGAAACAAATTGACAATCATTTTAAGGACTACTACACCTCTCTACAATGATGAATGAGGGGGCTGTAAATTGGAACAACCTCTATAGTCTATAGAATAATTCAGTACTGCTATTGCCTCAATTCAGTGTGGACAATCCCCAGAACCTGATAGTTACTCTATGGAGTTCTATAGAAATGTTTTTTCCATAGTTAGCCCTCTTATGAATTGATATGTACAATGAATCATTTGCTTAACATCAGGGTTGTGCACAATTCGAATTGCAATTCTGCTTCCTGTTTGCTACCTCAATTGAAATGCAAGAGAAATTCAAGAATTGAATTGGAATTTAAGAGCCAGTTGAAGGTGGTTACATTTATTTTAGTGCTGTCAAACGATTAACATTTTTAATCACGATTAATCACTGAATTCCTATAGTTAATTACGATTAATCACATATTTTATCACATGATTAAAATTCTATTATTTTGCATTTCTGAACTTTCCAGGAGTCCATATTAACAATATAAAGCAATTATTGTGTATCTTGATTGGGATTAAAATGAAAGCAAAGCAAGTTACTTTATTAACTTAACTTTAAGACGTAGGTCTATTTGATTATTTCAAATCAAATTTCAAAAGATGTGCAGCAGACCTGAGGCAACACAATATATTCTTCAGAAATATAGCTGATATAGCCTAAACTGAAATAAATGCTACCGCAGAAGTGCATGCACAAAATGTAGGCCTACACACATTATAAAGGGCATAACAAACAGAATACTATATATATAATACTATATTCATTATCTTTGAGTTCAGTTGAAAATAAGGAACTTTTCGAGATGAGTGCTGCCATTTTATAGGCCTACAGTCTATGGTGCACTGTCACTTGCCACACACATCAGCGGCGAAGTTTTTAACAGGCAAACACTGGATGAACAATGGATTTTATGGAGCGGCGTCGATCAAATATAACTGAATCGTGATTTACACTCACATCGGGGAGTGACACGGTGCATCAAAGTCAAAGAGTCAAAATAGTAGCAGCCAAACAGGATTGTTGATAACAGAACAAGTGACGGTGAAAAAATCTTTGGCGGCACACGATTAATGCGTCAGCCTAGGCTACTGCTCTTTGGCCGGTTCGTAAGCCCAAACAGGTGTGTGCAGCATGCCTTTACGTAGCCTATTTACGGCGCATCATCATAAGGATACATTTAGGGTGTGTTCGAAACGGGTAAAGTTGCTGCCTTTTAAGATATCTAACTGGGGAGCAAGGCAGCAAGTGCGGTTCGAAACCGAAAAAACTAATTCTGCTGCCTTTTAAGATATCTTAGAATTCCCAAATAACGGTCATTTTTGAAGGCAGCATCGATGCACACTTCATGCTCCCTCCTACCCATAATCCCTTGCGGCAACGTCTGAAACAGCTGTGAAAGGTAAACAAACATGGCGGATGACATCGGTAATGGCTGCTGAATCTGTTTAAAATGTCATTTGTGTGACCTTATTTTGCTTAGATTTGTAGATAAGAGATGAAAAATAAACAACTTACTATCTGATTATGCCATTGTTGTAACCATTAATAGCGTCTGGTCTGATATATCTGGTAAAACTAATTTATACCGTTAGCCTGCTAGCTTACGTAAGCTAATTTAGTTTAACGTCAGGCCTTTGCTAACGTCATACCGTAGTGTTAACCAAAGATTCTAGAGTGCTACGCTCATTTTTAAAAGATGCATTTAATCCAAAGTCATGTCTAGTGAGACAGCTCTCTATGTAGGGAGGGAGGCAGTAGGCAGCTGTCTCCCGTTTCGAACACACCCTTAATCTGCATCACGCCCCATTTTAGCTGAAAACAAGTTAACATTATAGCATTGATTCCAATGGGAAAGACAGCTAGTAGTCACACCTTGAAGTTACATCTAGTTATTGATTCACAGGACATTCAATCATTTTACTAACATGGCAGTTATGAAGAATTATGTGTATGTAACTTACTCATGTCGAAACTATGTGCATTACCAACCTAATTCGTTTGCAATGTTGAGGACAAATTTAGCACGTAGCTACATTTACCATAATATTCCATGTAAAACGGTTAGCTTGCTAGCTAGCTAACTGTGGAACTTCAGTATAACATAGCCAATTATCTCACCAAGCTGTAGCTGTTTGCTAATATCAATATGTATGTGCAACATCAGCCCCCTTTCTTTCAGTTTCACTGTACACTGCAAAAACTGCTTATCTAACAAAATCTAACCAAGTGTTATTAATCTTATATCAAGATAAGAAAAACTAGTTGGTATTGTTTTCAGTATAAGACTTACCCAGCGCTTTCTTGTGAAATCATTTGACTTAATTTAAAAAATAATTAACTTATTTTAAGACATCTTATCTTGAAAACAAGCAAATTTGTCTGCCAGTGCGTTAAGCAAATTTGTCCTAAAAACAAGCAAATTTGTCTGCCAGTGCGTTGAGCAAATTTGTCTTGATAAGACTCCTTAAAATAAGTTAAAGTCTTCTTAAATTAAGTCAAAATGATCTTTTGAGAGGGCTCTAGGTAAGTCTTTTCATACTAAAAACTAGATTTTAGATTTAAAATTAGATTTTTTAATCTTAATATAAGATCAATAACACTTGGTTAGAATTCATTTTTTGCAGTGTACGTGCTCACATAAACTGTTCCTCCGCTAGCTTAGGAGATCTCTGTCGCGCTCGCTCAACTTCGTCTGTGTGCTCGCTCAAAACTGTTGACAACGTTACGTTTGTTCCACAATTCATCAACCAATCAGAAAATTCAGGGTCTGAAGTCCAATTCTCATTGGCTGATGAAGTCCACAACGCCTAGCATCATTTACTAGTGTCAGTGGGAATCGGGCAAGGTTAATAATGCTGGTCTTAGTTTCAACGCATAAAGTTAAAGGGGAACTTGGCAACTATTTCAACGTAATAAACCCGTTTAGAAATCATTTGGATGGTTAAATGACCTGTTCCGGTGAAAATGGTGACTTTCCCTGCTGCGCCTAGCGTCCCCAAGCGGAAAACCAACCTTGCAACATTGAGACTACCGTCCCAGAAAGAGAAGTTTTAAAAACATGTTTTAAATCGTGTTTCTTACCTTGTAACATCCACATAGTTCTACCAAACTTATGCTAACCGTTCGCTAGCTTGTAAACAAATCCATGTGCTTTATCGTTACCTTTTCCCACAGTTTGAAATAGCATAATGCACAATTTCTCCAGCAGAGGGGGAAATCCTGCCAAGTTTCCCTTTAAGTCGACGTTGTAACCGTGTTGTAAATCCAACAATACCCGATAAATACTTACCAAAGATGTATTTCGTGTGGCATGCTCCAATGTTCCTTCTTTTCTCGCTCATAAAAGTGGAACAAATGTAACTCCATAGATGTTATGACATGTAAAGTTAAGCTTGCCCACTTCGATGCAGCATAGGTTTCCTATCCAAACAGCACCTTTCCCCTAAAAGGGGTGTGTAGCGTGTATGTGCAGCACATACAACGTTCCATTCCATTCGTCAGTGTGTATTGTTTAGTTTCCGGTCTAGCTCGATCTGGTGTGGTGTTGTAGTTGTTCTAACATTACTAGTTGTTGCAATCAAGGTGAGCTAGCATAGTTTGACTGTTATGTTATACATTAACATTTGACAACTTCAACCATGAAAAATGCAAGTTAGTTTTAATTAACATTACCTGTTTCCGACTACGTATAGTACTTAAACCCACAACGTTTCATTCAGTTATTGAAAACTTTATCGGCTACATACACAGCCAGACATGTTACTTACATCGGTGGTCACCTGTGGTGTACTTTTTCCAAGTGCTGTAGCTGAACTCAGGTGCACTTAGCAAACAAAAGTCCCCTTAATGTCCCCGGTATAACGTTATTGTCGGGCCCACACAAGGACGTCCTTGGGATGTTTGTGAAATGACCAAATGTGGACGAAACCGATGGATTTAACGGGGACGTCCCCCGATACCGGACATCACACAAGGACCAAAAGAGGAACTTGCTCCAGATCCCAATAACTTTACGTGACATCCACTAGAGAACGCGATGTTGGGGACTAATCGGGACGTCGTCAATGTCCACTTAAAGTCCGGGCCCGTGTTTGTTGGGATGGTACTATGTTTGCTCATTGATGCAACATAGTCATAGTCAAGTTTATTTATATAGCACAATTTAAAACAACCTGTGGTTGACCAAAGTGCTCAAAAATAAATAAATAGATAATAGAAGACAAAATGAATAAAGACACAAAAAAAGCACAACAGGAAAATAAAACTAAAATAATATGTTCATATATATATAGCCTATAAAATTACATTCCACAATTCATTTAAAAGCCATTAATAGCATATGTTCTTTTAACTTGGCTTTAAAAGCACCAATAGTTGATGTAGATCTAATGTGAAAAGGCAGGTTGTTCCACAACTTGGGCCCACACTGCAAAAAATGAAATCTAACCAAGTGTTAATAATCTTCTATTAAGATCAAAGAATCTATTTGGCATTGTTTTTAGTATGAAAATACTTACCTAGTGCTCTCCCGTAAGATCATTTTGACTTAATTTAAGTGGCAGACAAATTTGCTTGTTTTCAGAATGAGATGTCTTAAAATAAGTCAGTTTTTGCAGTGCAGCTATACTGCAAAAACTGCTTATCTAACACAATCTAACCAAGTGTTATTAATCTTATATCAAGATAAAAAAAAACTAGTTGGTATTGTTTTCAGTATAAAGAGACTTACCTAGCGCTTTCTCATGAAATCATTTTACTTAATTTAAGAAAAGTTTGACTTATTTTAAGACATCTCATACTGAAAACAAGCAAATTTGTCTGCCAGTGCGTTAAGCAAATTTGTCCTAAAAACAAGCAAATTTGTCTGCCAGTGCAAGTAAATTTGTCTTGATAAGACTCCTTAAAATACGTCAAGGTCTTCTTAAATTAAGTCAAAATGATCTTACGGGAGAGCACTAGGTAAGTATTTTCATACTAAAAACAATACCAAAAACAATTCTTTGATCTTAATAGAAGATTATTAACACTTGGTTAGATTTCATTTTTTGCAGTGTACTGAAAAAGCACGGTCACCTTTATTTTTTAGACGACTCTGAGCAGTAGTTTATCTGATGACCTCAAAGTTCTGGGAGGGCAGTGAAAGTGTACAAGCTCACTTAGGTATTGGGGAGCTTGTCCATTTAAAGCTTTAAAGACAAAAAGAAGAATTTTGTAATCTACTCTAAATTTCACTGGTAACCATTGCAGAGATTTCAAAACTGGAGAAATATGTTGTCTTTTTAGACTTGGTGAGCAGCCTTGCAGCTGCATTTTGCACCATCTGAAGTCGGGATAGAGTGGACTGAGTGACACCAAAATAAAGGGAGTTAAAGTAGTCCAGGCGGGATGAAATAAAGGCATGAATCAATATCTCAAATTCTTTGAAAGAAAACATAGTTTTGGCTTTACTTAAGATTCTAAGGTGGTAAAAAGATTACTTGACAACAGCATTAATCTGTTTCTCAAATTTAAAATCAGGGTCAAGTAGAAAGCCAGGATTTCTTGCATAATGTTTTACATATCTGGCAAAAGACCCTAGTTCACTAATTGCATTATTTGCAGCTTCATGTGAACCAAAAAATAGAATTTCTTTTTTGGATTCATTCCGTTTAAAAAAATTGGTCGACATCCATTGTTTAATCTCTTTTAGGCAATCAAGCAATGGGTTTAGAGCACCAGAGGAACCACATTTAAATGGGAGATACAGTTGTGTATCATCCGCATAGCAATGATAGGATATACCATGCTTTTTCATAATTTGACTGAGTGGCAACATGTACAGTAAGAATAAAATTACAACTAAGCACTGATCCCTGTGGAACACCATAAGATAAGGGGGCAGATGAAGATGAAGTATCATTGAAAGAAACTGAAAAGGTTCTTCCCTCTAAGAAGGAGGCAAACCATTTCAGTGCAGTACCTGAAATTCCAACCCAGTGCTCAAGGCGCTCTAAAAGAATGCAGTGATCTACAATGTCTAAGCTAAGATCTAGCAGCATAAGTAATGCACAGTTCTTTGCACCCACAGATAGTAACAAGTCGTTAGTGACTTTAATTAAAGCAGATTCCGTGCTGTGTTTAGGTCGGAATCCAGACTGGAAGATGTCTAACATCTCATTCTCTGATAGAAAGGATTGGAGTTGTTGAAAGACAACCTTTTCTAGGATTTTAGAAAGAACGGGCAATTTTGAGATGGGTCTATAATTGTTTAGGTCAGTGTCATCAAGCTCTGGCTTTTTAAGCAGGGGCTGCACTATTGCATGTTTAAAATGAGTTGGTACTTCGCCAGAGATAAGTGATGAATGGATAATAGAGAGGATGGAGGGACCCACACTCTCAAATGCCTCTTTCACCGTGGATAAGAGGAGGGTTTTAGATTAAATACAACTTGTTTCAGGTGTGACAAGGAAATGGGTACAAAGCTAAGTAAGGAGGCCGTGAGCACTGGAGGAGTTTCTAGATATACATATGCATCAAACGTAGATACTTGGTCACGTATATTATACATTTTGTTAACAAAGAAATCAAGGAAATTACCACAGTTCAAAGAAGGAGCAGTGTTTGCAGTTTCCTTGGGACTGATTAAGGATTTTAAAGTGCTGAAAAGAACCTTAGGCTGGTGACTGTTTAGCTATAAGATCATATATAGTATGTGTGTTATTACTACATGTATAGATATTTTTTATATTACTGGTGGGCGATCACATGTCAAATTCATCAAAATGTCCAAATGCCAGTAAAACTCAACCTAATTTTATTACTGTAGGTGTTCCCCTCTGAAAGGTACTTCCGAAGGCATCTTTCTACGCATGGAATTGGTGGGACGTTCAAGTGTAAAACCTGTAGAAAATACTTCAGAACAGAACACTACCTCAAACTACACTCTCTAATTCACTCAGGTAGAGTTGCAAATTTTGCAATATTTTTCTTTACTTTCTTTCTCTCTATATATAATGTGTCAATGTAATGTATCTTGTAAACACAATTACAAGATGTTTTGAACAAAAACATATCCTATCCTATCATTGTCACTTACACTGTCACTGGTCTGATATTGCATTTTTTCATTAACTGTTTTTTTCAGTGTAATTTTGTATAATTAACCATTTTTCTACCTAATTTGGTTTGATTCTTTTCGATGGAATTGCTCAGACTCCAGCTAGCTAAGTAGTGGGTATTTGGCATTCACATTCACAGAGCTATGGGTTGCACTCTATAGAAAAATGCGCTATATAAATAATAGGGATTTGATTTGACTTGACTAGTCAGCTAATAAACAATTTTGTACATCACTAGTTATCTACCAAGGCACAAAAAGTGTTTAACTAGTGTGCATTTCTGTCTTCACTAGTGAACATGTGCTTCACTAGTTAACTGGTGAGGTCAGAAACAGCTTTAACTAGTTAACTGCTAAGCACTTTGCCCTTCTCTCTCTAAAAACCTCCTGAAGACCCAACTTTTCAAAGAGTACCTCCTCTCCTAGCACTACTAACAACTGGACTTGTTTTATCTCACTGACCACAACCTTCTTTTCTGTCTTGACTATCCCTCTTCTTAACTTTGCTTGAACTGTCATTCTATTAAATGTGTATAGTACTTATTGCTGCACTAACATGCCCTATAATGCCCTGTACCTTGATATTTCCCTATTTCGTACGTGGATTAACTCATTGAATGCCAAGCTGTTTTCGGAAGCTTTGTCCTAGAGTGCCAGCAATCTAGACCATTGTTGATGATTTTTGTACAGCCACAGCATATTCTGTGTTATAGCTATGAACACATACAATGGCTCGTTTGAAAGGTGAGACTTTCAAGCTCTCAGTGGGTACAAACCATGTATTTCTACACACCTCTGTTCCTGAGAAATCCCAAGCTAAACAGTGGCTAGTTTTCATCAAAATCCCTGTTCCCTGTTCAAAATCTTTTTCTTCGACTTTTTCATTTCTCCCTTTAGCACCTGAGAAGTGTTGCCTGCAAAGTTTCTGGGAAGAGATCTAACGAGACCTGCCACCTAGTGATAAACCCACGAAAATAAATGACCTGATTTTGACCTGGCGTGCATGTCACTGATAGGCTAATCGGTGACTGATTCGAAACAAAGCGGCAACCAACAAAAGCCGAGTTAAGATCAAACGTCCAGATAAAATGTTCAGATCTTGCGTTTTCATGAGTTTTCGATCGTCATATATTTCATTTCCATTCATCACAGAGTTCCCAAAATCACATATAAGGTGTGTTAAGAGTGTCTAGCTTCGTAATTAAAAAAAAAGCTAAAAACGTAATATTACGTTTTTGGCACTCAACGCATGGGAAGGAAAAACGTAATATTATGTTTTTGGCACTCAATGAGTTAAAGCGTCAGCTGCATGACTAAATGTAAATGTAAATGTAGATACATTCAGTGCTTTGATAGTGCTTGATGGGATCAACTCAAACATCAAACTGCATGTTCTCTGAATGCAAGTAAATGAGTGTGACTGTCAATTTCCCAACAGGAGAAAAACCATATAAATGTTCAGTCTGTGAGGCCACCTTTAACAGGAAGGACAAAGTGAAGAGGCACATGCTCATTCACGAGCCCCATAAGAAATACAAATGCCCATTCAGGTGAGTTTGTTTCCTGTGGGAAAAGTTAAAGTTATGTTAATTTCCTTTTTATATAGCAGAAATAACAGCCCCTTATACAGAAACATATGAATACATGTTTTATATGGCCTACTTTGTATGTTGTAAGGTATTATGCAATTTTAATATGTAATTTAGATTTATGTAGATGTTCAACAATAGATGGTACTCAAGAAAATGGCAAGGGTACAGTTTAATGTGTGAGTATTTATTGTGTGTGATTTATTTTTGTAATTTTTAGATATAAATAGTAGAGGTCCAATTAGAATATTCAGTAAAGTTTGCTTATATTAACCTTTCACCTGCAAAGCAGATCACACCTAAAGTTTTTGCAATTTATTATGTAATTTAAAATCCTTTATCTCAAATCTGCAACAGGTTCTTTATTTCTGTTGGTGTTGTGATAGAGAATATTGGTGCTCTACAACTTGGGCCAGTTATGTTTTTGGAATCTAGTTAGTGCACTCTAGATTTGCCTTGTGTATGGCAAGCCGATTGAGCATGTATTCCGACATCTTCAGTGCCGAACTGTACCGCACCACACCAAGACACTTGTCATTTTCCACGTAGACAGACTCATGGCTACACTGGACATGCAACTGTGTTCTGTTCCAAGAGCATGCTTTCTCTGTCTATGATCTGCAGGGTTAGGGCCTCCTTAGCGAGAAGTTTTTTGGTCTGCAGATAATTTGCCGCACAATTGAATGGTAGGCTGCAGATCAAAAGAAAAATAAAATAAACATTCTCCAGATTAGAATATTTCTGCTTTTAGCAAATAAAGAGGCATAGCATTAGGGGGTAGTGGTGTGAGTGCTCATTCAATGTGTGTGCTCATCTGCGCAAGTGAAACTGTTGAACCACTGGAGATAATGTCGGTAGAAGCAACAAACAACAGTTCACTAGTTCACATTCCTGAATTTGCATAAAGGCATAAAAAGCATAATACATAAAAGCATAATAGAAAAGCATGTTTGGCGAGGTCTCTGGCCATGGTCCCGAAGGGCTTCGCGGATTCGTGCCGGAGTCGACTGCACAGGCAGGAGTCGGGCAGGATTCCGCCATACACCCCCTTATTCTTTAACTATGGAAGGCGGGAGGCGTAAGCGGAGGTGGTGGGTTGCGAGCGGAGTAACACCGATGCTGCAACTTCGGCAGGTAGACTGCGAATAAATAACCTGACTGATTGAAGAAGGAGGCATGGCAAATTCCGTCACGCTCCTCCCGAACTTCCATTTGTAAAACGCCATTTCACTAGTTCACATTCCTGAATTTGCATAAAGACATAAAAGCATAATACATAAAAGCATAATAGAAAAGCATGTTTGGCGAGGTCTCTGGCCATGGTCCTGAAGGGCTTCGCGGAATCGTGCCGGAGTCGACTGCGCAGGCAGGAGTCGGGCAGGATTCCGCCATACACCCCAAAAATTGCAAATCGCGAGGTGCGCTTTCCTCAGATCAGAGATTTGATCTGATATATGAGTGATAGGCGTCGGAGGACCACCTGCCGAGAGTTATGAGGGCTTGATCGGACAGACCGTTATTTGCCGCAGTGGTGGCCGCACCAATCCTAAAAGAATGAGTTGAGTAAAGGTCTGCTGGGATTCCGACTTACGTTAGAACAGCTTTGAGCTGCATTTGAAACCAGAAGCAAGTGACGGAGCGTCCGTCGTCTGTAGCAAAGGGGGGGATCTAATGGGGATGCGATAGAGGAACGACTTGAATTAAGATCTAATGATGATGCAAATGCCAATCTATGAGTTGACATTCAAAACAGCAAACTTGTTTGGCAAGATCCCTAACTAGGGTGAAGAAGTGCTTAGCAGATTGGTCAGACCACCAGCCGCGGTGGTGGCTGTACCAGGGTTTCCGTTGTCCGGTAATTACCGGCCATTGGCCGGAAAAAAAATGAAATGTCCGACAAAATTAAATCTCTCCGGTCAAATTGTCCGATTGAAATTGGCTAATAATCCTGTCCCCTAACGCAATCTGAATTTGAGAATAAGCCTTAATACGTAAGCCTATATTATACGTCCTCTGGCTATGTTTTTAAATGAACAGGCTCTACAGTTTGAAAAGTAAGCTATTAAACAACACGCATAGCCTATGCTGCATTTCAAATAGGAAGCGCACGCTTAAAACGTCCATGTTAAACAACGAACAAATGAGTGAGGCAGTTCAAACAT
The DNA here is from genome assembly GCF_046254945.1 of Alosa pseudoharengus. Taxonomy (NCBI): domain Eukaryota; kingdom Metazoa; phylum Chordata; class Actinopteri; order Clupeiformes; family Clupeidae; genus Alosa; species Alosa pseudoharengus. Next base: position 1,729,313 of record NW_027468881.1, read on the forward strand.
GGCCAGGCCCAGGCAGACTAGCCTTAAAAGTTTTTTCAGAGGCCAGACGCGATGGATGATGATAAATTGGTAACGTCTGAAGCCTCAGATGTCCGGTCAACTCCACCACCACCAGATAAAAAGCAGAAGTGTCGGGCATATCTGTCGGAATCAGTGACATTGGAAGTGGAGTTGCGGGGGATGCGGCCGATCCAAGACACTGTCATTCTCCGTGTACACTGGACATGCAAAGTGTTCTTTACCCAAAGCATACAGTAGGCCTTTGCGTTCTCTGTCTATGATCTGAAGGGTTAGGGCCTCCTCGACGAGGAGATTACTGGTCCGCGGATAATTTCTGACACAATTAAACGGTATCATTGAACCGCGGCCGAAAGAAAAACAAACTAAACATTTCCCAGAATAGGAAACATTTCTTAATTTATTGTTATCAAATAAAGAGGTATAGCATTAGGGGGTAGTGGTGTGAGCGCTCATTCTTGTGTTTGCGCATCTGTGTAAGTTAAACAGTCACCACTGGAGATAACGTGGGCAGCAGCAACAAACAACGTAGCCTTTTTAAAACAACAAACGAAGCGGACTATTGCTGTCCATGAAAAGATACTGGCTAGATCTTGTTAGGGCATATTTAGGTTAGGCTAATGAACATGTTGCATTCTATACAGTTTGATTATGTCATTCTTTAAGCTACATAGCCTGTCTCCAGTTTTCCTCAATTTGACTAATTAAGAAGTGATAATATATTTGACGGGCATATCATCAAAATGTCCGGAAAACGAAACCTCTGCCGGTCACTTTGACCGGCACCATTTTTTTCTAGCGGAAACTCTGGGCTGTACCAATCCTGAAATAATGGGAAGCTTGAGAGCTAACTTAACATGCATGCACTTGCACACATAACATGCACTTATCATGACATGCAGGGCAATGAGCTTGCAGTTGCAGAGCTCGGGGTCAGTGCAGGGGAGTACAGCTTGCCGTTGCAGAGCTCGGGGTCAGTGCAGGGGAGTACAGCTTGCAGTTGCAGAGCTCGGGGTCAGTGTAGGGGAGGACAGCTTGCAGTTGCAGAGCTTGGGATCAGTGCAGGGGAGTAGAGCTTGCAGTAGCAGAGCTTGGGATCAGTGCAGTGGGAATAGAGGACTGATGTAGTTGCTGATGCTCATGGCATGTGATTTGAAGATATGAGTGATTCATAAAGTTAACATTCCAAATCACGATCTACAATTCTGCTGTTTGGCAAGATCCCTAGCCAGGGTCATGGAGTGCTTTGCAGGGATCTTGCAGGAGTGTACTGCACTGGCAGTAATCAAGCAGGATCCATGTGATCACCCCAAAAAATGCAACCCAATTGAAAAGACCCTGGCTAGGACCATGTAGGCTATAGATAAGGTGACATGAAAGGTATCTAAGGCCCCTGGAGTATTTGAGCAAGTGGTAGACCGTTATTTGCCTGAATGAAACCTAAACGGTCTGTGCCAATACCAATATGTGTTGGTAGATATCCGAGTTGCCCTTAAAACCAATGAGGGTTACATGTGCAAAAAATGTCAAATATATGCTATAAGGGGAACTTAGACATTATATAGCGTACACATGGTCTGAATATAAGGATAGTTACTGAAAGGTGATAAATGGGTGTTACAGGTTTCTACTTTGCTGTATTAAGTTTGTAGAGAACACTGAGCTACCTAGCATTATGGTAGCCGATCTAGAGAATAAATATGAACCTGTAGCAAACACTTTAATAGAGGCAGTTTGCATTCAAGAGCATGAGAAGGAATTTAGAGAATGAAAGCAAGGGGCTAGGCTGGAGTAGGTTAGGCATTGACATGAAGATTAGTACAAGTGAAGAGCCTGAAGAGCCATCTTGAAGCTAAAACTGATTAATGGATGGGTAACGCTTTAGAATAACATGTGCTTATTAGGTATTAACAGTGCATAATAAGCAGTTAACAATTCATTACTAACAGTTAGTTAACTGTTGTTATCCTTTAATAACATTAACTAACTGTTAACATGCAGCTTGTAAGTGTTAATAAGCAGCCTTTTAAGTTACTTACAAGCATATTTGTTAAGTGTTAACAAGCATCTTGTTAATGCTTGTTAATGGTTTATAAGACAAAGAGGTGGATAACTAATAAACTTATAAGACCTTTCTTACCTATTTGTAGTACATTTTGCAGCCCCCCAATCTAAAGCGAGGACCATGTAGCCTATAGTTCCACAAGCCCAACCTCCTATCTCTCTATATAATGTATCTATCTATCTAGCTTGGTTTAGCTGTGAGAAATGCACCTTCAAAATTGTTGCTGTGAGCAGGAATCGAACCCCGGTCTCCTGCATCAGAGAGTGCATCGCTACTTCTTGAGCTACACTATTGTTCCTAATTGGCTGATGAAAATGTTTATTTTGATTCTATATTCCGATGTTCTATATCATACTAGCTATGCTTTTTACAAATATGTTTCTGATGGAAAAGTGGTGTTTCATTTCCTTAATCTTTGTTCAGTGAACACATAAAACAGTTTGTCAGTTTGTCAGCAGTCTAAAGATATGCCAGCTTTGTATATAGTTTGGTTACCTAGCAACCGAGGCTTAAAGACGATAAGTGGGTGCATTCAAAGCTCTGGTTCAAAGTTGCAAACATAGGCGAACGTTCGTGATCGATTTGAAACATGTTTCAGTTTGCCTTGAACAGAGACGAACATTCGTGGTCTGTTTCTGCATTAATTAAACACCACTTTTCCATCAGAAACATATTTGTAAAAAGCATAGCACTTCGGAATATAGAATCAACATAAACAATTTCATCAGCTGTATAAGAAAAGTAGTGTAGCTCAAGAAGTAGCGATGCACTCTCTGATGCAGGAGACCGGGGTTCGATTCCTGCTCACAGCAACAATTTTGAAGGTGCATTTCTCACAGCTAAACCAAGCTAGATGGAGAGATACAGTATATAGAGAGATAGAAGGTTGGGCTTGTGGAACTATAGGCTACATGGTCCTCGCTTTAGATTGGGGGGCTGCAAAATTTACTACAAATAGGTAAGAAAGGTCTTATAAGCGTATTAGTTATCCACCTCTTTGTCTTATACACCATTAACAAGCTGCTTGTTAACACTTACAACTGTTAACAAATATGCTTGTAAGTAACTTATAAGGCTGCTTATTAACACTTACAAGCTGCATGTTAACAGTTAGTTAATGTTATTAAAGGATAACAACAGTTAACTAACTGTTAGTAATGAATTGTTAACTGCTTATTATGCACTGTTAATACCTAATAAGCACATGTTATTCTAAAGCGTTACCAATGGATGTTAAGAAACCCATGCTTGGCAGAGTCTAAATTGCTCTGGGGGGATCGTGCAGGAGTCACTGTGCAGGCAGGAGTCAGCAGGATCCGTGTATACAGCCCAAAGATGAGGGCAACTAAGGCACCTTAAAAAATGAAGCAAAAGGGTTTGTAAAGAGCAAAACACGAAGAGCGGAAAGAGAAGATTGACCTGGGTGTGATCTGGAAAACATTGTTAGAAGGATGCGGTGACCAGTGTTTCCCACAGAATTGAATTCCAATTGTGGTGGTTGGTTTGCAGAATTAACTTGAATGGAACAGTTTTTATCAAATTAGCACAGCGTGGTTATGATGCTAACCAGATTTAAGCACAATTTAATACAACCTGGAAAATCATTGTGTGGTGGTCAATGTTGATATTGTGGTAGGCCGCTACAAATAAGTCAATGTATGGGAAACACTGGGTGACCCCATGGGTGGTGGCACCAATCCAGGGAAAGAGGGGTGAGGGAGAACCAGGTACGCGGTCCCTGGCTGGGGAAGAGACACGGGCACGAACGCGGTTCACGCTGGTGGGAGATGATGGGGAAAGGGAAAAGGTAGCGACGCGGTCGCTACAGGGGAGGGGGAGGAGGTTGCACAGCACCCTGGGTCTGCAAAGAGAAGAGGCTTGATTAGCTGGAATAGAGAAAAGAGACCGCAGTAGTGGAAGGCAAGGTAGAGGGCTGCACACGGGCACCCATAACTTGCTGGGTTGACAAAGCATGTGTGCACTATCCTGGGGTGTTAGGCCTGTATCATCAAAGCATGTTGTAAGCAACAGCCTACAACTACTAGACTACTATTGTCTCCATTGTACTTTGTGGCTAAATGTAATTTGCTCATTTTGAATTGCTTGATAGGTGTTGGCTAAAATGAAACATACATTCTTAAACAATTTCAAATAAAGGCCAACACTTTGTAACATGTTAGAAGTTACAAGCTGGGACCCACGCAAATCACGGAATAAAGGCACATTGGCTACTGAAACAAGTTTGAGTGACAAACAACTTAGGATAGACAACACGTTGGTTAACACAATTCCAAGCAAACTTTACCAAAGAACCACGAAGGACTGGAAGCCTGATTTATCAGAAATGTCACGTCTATATAACATGGCCGCTTGCAATGTTCAAGTGTGATTCACGGGATATTTAGCCTACACTGACTTCAGTTCACCCTATGCCTCCAGACAAGCAGTAGTGGCTACTCCGTGAGCCTGTAACTATTAACACAGCCAATGTGACCGAAAAGTTGTTAGCTAAAAACAGGCAAATAGCAAAACAAGTGCCTTCATCTAGTAGGCTATACATGTTTGTGACATGTATCTCAACATTCAGCAGGAACGAGTGTATGGCAAGCGATTTTATCATTTACCTGCTAAGTTTGACTATCTGGAATTAACATTGTAGATATCAACAACGTCTTTCTGACTAGTCGCAATTACATTTTGGATAGTTGGAATTGTCATTCAAGATATCTGTAACGTAATTGTGACTAGTCGAAACGTCAGATAGAGATATCTGTAATTTAGTTTTGACTAGGCAAAACTGAATTACAGATATCTGTCATCATGTCATTGAAAACAACATTCAACTCGTCACACATCTTAAATGGCAATTGCAGATATCTTTAATTCAGTTTTGACTAGGCAGAATGAAAGGTGAAGATATCTCAAACGTCATTATGACTAGTGCAAATTATTGTGCAAGACGTTGCTCTTTAGATCCGTAGCAGAGCCCGTCTACTTATTAGACATTCTCTGGCCGTAGGCTAATTTCCCCTCCCCAACATAGGCTAATCGAAGAAGAAGTGGGCTTATTTCCTTATTTCTATGAATGGAAGAAGAAGAAGCAGTCATGGCTGTAATGTCTTGTTGACATCTAAAATAACTAAAACTCAGGGACACCGTGTGGTTTATTAGACTCTCACGTTATCAACTGGCTTGATCTCTGTTTCGTAGCCTACATAAATTAGTAGGCCTAGGCTAGGCTAGGCTACTAAATGCACCAGCACCATCTACAGGAAACTCCATACATCATAATGGTGTTGGCTGTAATCGAAAAAATCAAAGCAATATTGAATAATCAATTATTGCTGCCAGCTCCTGTCTTGCATAGGCTGCAGCATTAAAAATACAATTAAAAACTCGCCCTCTGGCTGCTCTGACATAGTGCTAATTACAAACAGGTGCTATGTGATTTGATGATTTGAACAACAACACGCTCTGCTCCCGCCTAAAGTGGGATGCGGGCCTAATTTGCATAGCAATATAGATATCTCTAACGTCATTTCGCCTAGTCAAAACTCTAATTCAAGATATCTATAATTACATTTTGACTAGGCAGAATGAACGTTATAGATATCTCCAATTTCAGATATCTCTAATCAAAACTCATTCAAGATATCTATAACTTGCTAATAGATATCTACAACGTCATTTTGACTAGTCATAATTCCATTTACAGATATCTACAATGTCATTTCGCCTAGTCAAAACTTAATTCAAGATATCTGAAAAGGAACATGTAGATATCTTGAATTGAGGTTTATTAAAGATATCTTCAACTGGAGTTATGACTAGTCAGAATCAAATTGTAGATATCTCTAACTGGAATTACAGATATCTACAATTCAATTGCAGATATCCGTAATTCACATAGTGGATATCTGCAACTGAATTGTAGATATCCGTAATGATAAACCCATAGAAATGAATGGCAAATGTGGCGTCATTTGTCCTAGGAAGAATGTCTTTGTGGATATCTGAAATTACAATTATGGATAGGAAGAATTCAATTGCGGATATCTACAATGTTCGTTTTGACTAGGCAAAACTGAATTACAGATATCTGCAATACATATCCAGTCTAGCGGGAAAATGTTAAAATCGCTTGCCATACGAGTGGGCTTTACAAACAGCTCTAATACAAAGCAACAAGATAAGAACTACCTCCTAGGGGTGTGACTTTCGAAACCGACGTCTCGAATCAGTGTCGAGGCTTCGACGAACAAGTGTTTCGAAACACTGCTTCGAAACGTGGTTCAAAACCGCCATGTCATGTGACCACAGCTTCGAAACATCGTTCAAAATCCCCATGTCATGTGACCAAAGTTAAGTGAACCTCGGTGCATTTCACTGGTGTCGGCAGGCGTGCCCGCGTGTTCAATTAACAGTGTAGACTTATCTTAAGCAATAACCATGATGGTGTAGTGGTTAGTGAGGGTGTTTTTTGCACTGTAGCCCAGGCTGCTTAAATGTGGTTCGATCCCCGTTTGATTTGTAAGGTAGCCTATTGTTTCAGATCGTATCTGTATGTTTTCTTACTTCAACATTAACCACACAGTTAATGATGAAGTCAACTAAACTCTCAGAATGGTCAAAAATCGAGAGTTTTTATAAGAAGAAAGTGATTTAGAGAACACTAGTGGCAGCAATAAGATTCTCTTTATCGTGACTTCATGTGGTCTCCCATCCAGTAATTGACCAAGGGCATGACTGCTTAGCTTTTGACAAAGACTTCGGCAGGTAGACTGCGAATAAATAACCTGACTGATTGAAGAAGGAGGCGTGGCAAATTCCGTCACGCTCCTCCCGAACTTCCGTTTGTAAAACGCCATTAGGCTACTTAAAACAACGAACAAAGCGAATTCTTGCTGTCCATGAAAACAGAGACTGGCTAGTCTATTCCAAAAATGGAAATAACAGGTCTTTGAATTGACACTAGTTACAGGGATTAAAGTGAAAAGAAATCGTTTGACTGAACTTTTTTCAGGCCATAAGTCATACGTTGTTCATATCTACCTATAGAGATAGCACCCCTTTTGCGGTCGCGACCTATTGGTTTTTAATGTACAAAAAGATGCAAACCGCACAGGAAAAAGGGAGTATTCGCCTTATTCACACGCCGGCCATTGTTTAAACCAAAACGAGGCTACAGGGTACACTTACTATATAATTAATGCCACCTACAGGTGAATGCATAGAATATAACAATCCTATGGTTTGTGTACCCTGTAGCCTCGTTTTAGCCGCCAATGGCCGCCATGTGAATAAGGCGAATTGAGTGTTCTTGATTGAGATTGAGTTTTCCTGATGAACAAAAATATATTTTAGTACCATCCCTGACCATTGCTGATTAGCCATTGCTGTTCTTTTCTACTGCAGCAATATTGTAGAAAGGCTTTAACACACTCTTATTTAATTACTTCAGGCCAAAAGTGTTTAAAGGGGAGATTTTTTTTCTTGTTAATATGCAATTCAACACCAAGTAAAATCTATAAAATCAAGTTTGCAAGACTTCCCATTTCCTCATCAAAGTAACAAATCAGAACATTCTAGATATTGTTCATATTTCCATTTGTTGCCTCATCCGCATTTAATGAAAACATGGTAAGTTTGAGTTTTACAGACAACTCAGTTTTCCAATGAGCAGCAATACTGTGTGTGCTCATGCAGGAGGTCTGCGCATTTGATAACGACAATTTGGCGCTTTTGTCTCACTTCAGCAACAGATTGTATAAGGTTGACAAGAGGTTGCGATATGGTGAAGGACAGGTTGTGTTGCGCTATGAAAGAACATGCGTAGCCTACTTTCTAAACGTAAAAACGGTCAGCCATAGATAAACGTAGCCTACCTCTTCCGTGGTGGCTAGTTGCACCAGGTAGGGAAGATGTCCTGAAGTGCACAAACGTTAACCTTATGGCGGTCTTCTGATTGGTGGCGTGCTAAAACGTTTTCCTATTGCATCCATAAACAATTTTCTTGCAGCGAACCGCGCAAAAGCAAACCCCTGGCACTTTAATTTCTTTACACCATGGCTTGTTAGTTCTCCCCCGTTTCCAACAGCTGCCCATGTTTTGTCAACATACACTCACAACCTACTGTCTTTAAAAGTGAGGCCTAAGCAAAATAGGCTACAAGGCTGTCTGTGCGTCACAAACACGACTGACCCCCTTACTCGACACGCTCAGTAACCTTCCGTCGCAAATTGTGAAAAACATTGTTGTACATGTCATAACAGACGGGATAATAAATTGCATAGGCTACGGTTTATATTGCGTCGCTTTACACATAATGTTAGTTGCATTGATTAAAAACTGTAACAATAATAGTAGCCTACATCGGGTGGCATAGCAGGCTATCTGTTCAAGTCATAGGTGACACCCAAAATGAATGACCTCCCCTGACAAGAGTTCGCGATAGTAAGAAATTGTCTACATTGATGCACGGAAAGAACACAGCCTCTTCTTCTCCGAATTCGCACATAGAGCTCACAATATCATATCCAAAAAAGTTAAACGGATTGGCCAACCTCATCAGCGGTCTCGATTGTGTCACTATAATCCAACTTTTAGACCGTTATAGTCCTCCATACGTGTTCTTTTTTTTAAGCAAACGCCCGAGAAAAGTGTGTAGCTACAACATAAACAAAGCGAAACTCATGGCTGACGTAGGCTAGGCTATCTTCTTGAGCGGTCACTGATTGAGACACAGAAAGTTCTCAAGAACACTATTAGGTCTTTAAACATTTACCTAATATTTGTAGTTGCCTTAAAAAAAGGAAAAGCAAAGGTGACAGTCCCCCCCCCCTCCTATTTTTTTTCTCATCGGATCTGCATCGATCTCAAATATGACATTTCTAAAATCAAATTGTCGGAAATCCGTCCTATGACGGAGAACTTTAATCCTTGTAGTTAAGATGGTATAGCCCAGGGGTTCCCAAACTTTTCAACCCGCGACCCCCAAAATAACCGTGCCAGAGACTGGCGACCCCCACTATCCCTGGATGTGACTCAAAAAATAAAATAAAATGTGCGCACCGGCCATACACTGCAAAAAATGAAATCTAACCAAGTGTTATTAATCTTATATTAAGATTAAAAAATCTATTTGGTATTGTTTTTAGTATGAAAAGACTTACCTAGCGCCCTCTCAAAAGAACATTTTGACTTAATTTAAGAAGAATTTGACTTATTTTAAGGAGTCTTATCAAGACAAATTTGCTCAACGCACTGGCAGCCAAATTTGCTTGTTTTCAGGATGAGATGTCTTAAAATAAGTCAAACTTTTTTTAAATTAAGTCAAATGTTTTCACAAGGAAGCGCTAGGTAAGTCTCTTTATACTGAAAACAATACCAACTAGTTTTTTTATCTTGATATAAGATTAATAACACTTGGTGAGATTTTGTTAGATAAGCAGTTTTTGCAGTGTACGCACTAGGCATATGATTTTACATATAGAACTTTACTATATGATAAAAGCAGAATACCTTAGTCAAAAAATAATATCCATGAGTGCACATTATTGCTGTCATGTGCAAACTTAACTTTGAAACATACTTTAATTTCCATTTTAAAGCAACACCAAAGCACTTTTCCTGTCGCACGCACGCTTGTTTATCCAGCACTGGCTTTGGAAATAACGATGTCTACAGACAAGGTAGAGTACGTTGCATGATTTTATGAAAGTATAATGTATTGCGACATCAGAAGCAAGTCAAATTTGTAGTTTCTTATGTCTCATTCCATCGAACTACAGATCCGCTACCCGATCTGGCAAACTTGCATAGTGCGGTTATAGCCGATAGAGGGTCGCGAAGAGAATGCAGAAGAGCCGTTCACCCTGTTACGAGTTGATGATTTTGGAAACAATATTTTAATGTACAAAAATTCTTTGGTGTTGCTTTAACAGAAGAATATCTCAGTCAGGGTAATATCCACAAACTGTTGTAAACATATGTACATTGTTGCTGCGCAAATTTACATTTTGGCAACTACGTTTCAGCGTTAATCTCATCTAATGAGATGGATGCGCGATATGCGCGGAACACAGCAAGTCCATTCTTGGTTTAATTGTGGAGACGGCCACACGGAGATCATCCTCCACATTTAGACGCGATCTGTATTTGTTTTTAATATATGTCAGTGCAAAGAACGGCGTCAGTATGTCCATCGCGGCCTTGGATAGCTGTGGATATTCCCTCTCGACTGAAATCCAGAACTCAGCAAGCGTCTTGGAATTAAAATCTGTCTTTAAAGTGCGGTCACATGACAGCTCAACCAGTGCGTCCTCCATGCCGGCTGACAGATGACTTGCGGTGGTTACAGTGAATGGTGATCTTATCCAGTCATAATTTTTCAGAATTTTATTTTTTCCAAATTTATTTGATTTATGGAAATCATTTCGCGACCCACCCCTCGCCGTCCCGCGACCCCCCACTTTGGGAACCCCTGGTATAGCCTATGCAACACAATTACCTTTGCAAAAAAAAGCTTTATGAGGTAGGCTTCAAAAGTTTATTTTAAATTTGAGCATATGACCGTTTTGTCATTAGCCTAAACTATGTCTTTTACATTTCCATACAAAATAGATAGCGAGTAGGCCTATCATGGATTAATAACCCAGTGATGCAGATATGGGTCTCGTCTCACCTAGGCTAGCCTACTCGAAATTAGGCTGTTGTAGCCTAAGTTAACAGTTTAATGGGCATAAGATTCAAGATTCAAGATTGTCTTTATTACATCTCATTATACGGGTATAAGAGAGTCAAATTCTTGTGTTTTTGTTGCTCCTCAAAAAGTAAATAATAAATAAATAGTGTGTGTGTGTGCACGTGCGGGGAGAAAAATAAAAAACAGAAAAGTGTTGTAGTGCAAAGACTGACAAGCACAGGCTCAGGCTGTTTTTGTTTCGATGTTCATAAGCCTAATTGCTTGGTGGAAAAAACTGTTTTGGAGTCTGGTGGTCCGAGCCTTAAGACTTTGATATCGCTTGCCAGATGGTAGCAGCTGAAACATCTTCTAAATTCAAGTCTTATTTACCATCGTGAGCACCTCACAAGGTGTGCGTTTACCAGAGATGTCCAAAGTCACACATGGGCAAGTCACAAGCAAGTCTCAAGTCTTAACCTTCAAGTTTCAAGCAAGTCCAAGTCATTTTTTGTGACAATCAAGCAAGTCAAGTCAAGTCATAGCTTGGGTCAAGCAAGTCAAGTCAAGTCATACAAAAGTTTCCATTTTTTAAACAAGCTAAAGACAGTGGTTATTAACTGCTGGAGTTTTATTTGCATTTTTTCCTACTCAATATTCAAAAGACATTGTGTCCAAGCCACATCCATATGAACAGTTTAAATTTATACAGATAAAACAAAACACAGCCTAAAACTTATATTAGGCCAACAATAAATCAACATACATATTTGTTCAATATGCCTCAAACCTGACATCAAATCATGAAATTCGTGAATCAATTCAAGTATAATGGTTTCTAAGTCAAATAATATTCTTCAAACATGCCTCACTTTTATGGGACAGAAACACATCCTTTAACCTTTCCTTCTATTAAAGGAAAAAAAAAACTTATTCTTTAAGAGTAGCTGAATCCCACCCCCTTTGCTTGATTTGGAGGGATTGGAGTGTATTTATCACATGGAAAGGATATTATGTTAAAGGTGCGATTTGTAGGATTGTTACCGAACGTTCTGTAGGCCAAAATCAAAACACTGGTGAACGTTCTCAAGACTACCAGACGCGAGCCTCTTCTGGGTTGCCAGATGTAATGAAGACTTGGCTAACGTTAGTTGACCTGCATCTGCTTTAACGTTTCTCCAACCACGACCCAGCTACACATTACGGAAACAGTGAAAACAAAAAATACCTCTCTAACCAACTTAACATATTTAGCTGAAGTTAGCGATGCAGATGAAGTTTAGCCTAGGCTACCTGTTGTGGAGAAATATGGCCAGCTCTGCGTCAGACTTGATATTCTTCGTTTGACGAAGACGTCACCATCTCAGGAAGCTCCTCCGATGTCCACTTAATTTGTTTCTTGTTTTAATTTTGGAAATTTGCCTGCCTCTCGTAGGCGTTCATGACTACAACTGACAGCTGTTGACAGTTGGCCTTTGCTAATTTGGCAACCCAAATAGGAGGACGCGCTAGCCCATTATTAATATGCTATTCTAGAATTAATCGTTCAAAACATAAACGAAAATTCCAAGAGATTCCGCCCCGTAACTCATTTTTTTTCATGGGTTTTACGGGGTTTTACAGGTTAGAGTAATGTTGTCAAATAAGCCATTACTTCAATTCATTGTGTTTCCTTACTCTCTGACAACATATGGTGATCATTTTTGGAATGGTTACAGTTTATTTTCCATTATTTCCTACATACTGGACCTTTAATATTTGTTAGTGTATTTGTGAGTGAATGTGTGTGTGTGCGAGAGAGAGAGTGAGTGAAAAGTTATTAATATTTGTGAGTGAATGTGTGTATGTGAGAGTGCAGAGTGTGTTGTGTGTGTGCCTAGCTTTCGGGTTCACATACTTATGTCTGCGCGTGTGTGTGTGTATGAGAGAGAGAGAGAGAGACAGAGAGTGCAGTTTGTGTTGTGTGTGTATGTATGTGTGTGCATAGTTTTATTCGCAAACATACTTAAGTCTGCGTGTGTGTGTGTGTGTGCCTAGCTTTATTCACATACTTACGTCTGCATGTGTGTGTGTGTGTGTGTGTGTGTGAGAGAGAGAGAGACAGGACAGAGAGAAAGAGAGAGAGAGAGAGAATCCATGCATGTCTATCCCCACATATCTATTTGATTATGTGTCTCACTTTAACCTTTTACATTAAACTTGAAAGCCAATTACTAGACACTGTAAACAAGGCATAAACAAGCCATGCACAAGGTAAGTCCAATAACAGAAAGCTAGTAACAATTCTCACTATAAACAACAGTGAAGGTGAAAAGAAGGTGAAAGGTCAAAAGCCACTTCACTACTTTACTGCTTAGCCGCTGTACTACTTACAGTGCATTGCATTTGCAAAAAATTAAATTTGATAGAACTTTGTCACTCAGTTGTGAGCGATGGGGTCTCATTATCACCCCGCCATGGCTGAATACACGTTCAACAGGTGCACTTGATGCAGGGATAGCCATAACTCTTACCACCACCTTGAACAAAGAGGGGAGGGTGTGCTTATTTATGGCCCAAAACTGAAGGGAGTTCTGTCCATCACAAACGTCCAAATAGTGGTTCAGCTGAATATGGGGACTGGAACCCGAAGCTCTCTTCTGTTTCTTGCGGTATGCTGAGAACAGTCCGGACTGATGCTCTGGGTCTGCCATTGTTATTGGGTCCTCTTGCTCATGGGGGTGTGTTGTTGGGGTGGCCTTGTATGCCTCTTTGAGAATCAAGTCTGAAATGCACAAGCAAAAACAGTGATCACAAAAAGCATGCAGGTAGAGTAACAGACAAAACAGTCATAATAACACACAGCTAGGTTAGGCAAACATGTAATGACAATCTGTATCATGTACTGAAATGTTCTTTTTAAGCCTAGTTGACATTAGCCTAAATTGTATTTACTATCAAAAATATAACATACCTTTGATCATCAAAGACACAGACTCCTTGATATCTTCAGGGACCAAAACGTCACGGGTCAACCACATGTTGCCAAATGAAGGATCCATCAGAGCAGCTTTTAGATAAAGAGGGTCAGAGAAAGGCTCTAATGGCCCATCATCCTGTCCATCTTCCATCCTCACGTTCACAAAGATCCCTCTGAATCTTCTTTTAAGGGACCTTTGCAAGCTACAGATCAAGCCAGCTAAGTAGCACACTTCCTGTTTTTGATTCTCTAGGTGGTGATTTAAAGAAAGGACACAGGGCACCACAGCACACCACAGCACTTGTGGTCACATTTCTTTCTCCTTGTGTGAGATCTGTGTTTTCTGCAAAAGGCTGAAGGACATATACAAGTTCTGATTCCACTCTCTAGCTGTGAATACTGTCTCCTTGTGTCCCACATTTGCAAGAAGTGTAGAAAGTTCTAAGTGGTCACAGCTAAGCGCCGCTTTCAGTTGCCTCAGTGTAGAATTCCAGCGCGTGGTAACAGAGGCAGGGATTCCACGCTGTCCAAACTCATTCTCAAAGTTCTCCTTGAAAGAGGTGCTTGTGTGGAGCAGGGTGCTCAACCTGGAGGCTTTGGCAAGGGCTGCACTAACTACTTTGGTCTCTTTGAGGCCATCTCCTACAACCAATTGAAGTGTGTGTGCAAAGCAAAGTCTTGTCTGGGATTTGGAACAGAGTGATGCTTCAACCCTCTCTTGCTCATCAACTGTCAGGTCGTTCCAAATGTCAGAATCATCAAGGTCATCTTCTACCTCTTCTTGACCTGGAAAACATGTACTGAATGCTTTTTTCATGCTCGCTGCATTATCGCAGATTATGTGTTCAACCTTTCTCTTGATCTGGAAGTCTTCACATATTTGCTCAAACTCTTCACAAATTCTCTCTCCTGTATGGGAACCTTTAAAGCGGTTGCACGCAAGCAACTGGGATTTCAATTGCAGACCGTCATCTTCCCTACTGAGCCAGTGAGCTGTGACCCCTAGAAATCCTCTTATCCTACGGTCTGACCATACTGTATGTCTACCGTCACTGACATGTTGTCTACCTTGGCCAAGTCACTTTTTAACTTTCTCCGCCTTTCTTCCACTACATCGTCTAGTTTTGAGGTAATCGTTCGTCGACTTACAGGGTCTTACATTGGAGGCTGATCTGTTTCAAAAGTTGCCTTGGTGTGGACATACATTTCATATCTAAACAGTAAACAGAGGGAAGAGAAGCACAAATAGATTCAGACCATACATTCATTGCATAGTTTAGCAATAAATAGTTGTCATTTTAAATAAAACATTTTGATATTTAACAGTTTCAAACTGTTATTCAATTCTGTGAGTAGTATTTATTTTTGCACTAAAAATATCTTAGTAGCACTCCACCTTTATTGTTGTAAGTCTCTTTGGATAAGTGTCAACTAAATTACTTGAAATGTAATGTTAAGGCCTAGCTTTCACTCACCAGAGCTGTGCTGGAAGGCAGTTTATATCATTCCTTGCCTCATTTGATAGTTAGTAAATCTCACAATAACCTTGAGTAATACACTAAGATACAGTAGGCCAATGCAGTGATAATATAGAGAAATTACACAATTTTAAGTAAGTATGCAAATAATCAGATAATGATACTTAATTGTGTTTAATGTCATCACATATTATTTTCTCTCCCTAAATGTTGAGGTGGGTACCCTAGTACCTCTTCTATTGAGCCATCTCTACATGCTAGCCTATATGGTGAATATGTGGTGGGTGAAAGACAGCCACCTGTCATCTCAATTGAGCCCAGCCTGAGTTGGCAAACCCTATACCAGCCCAAATTGAAAAGGCTAATCAATCAGAAAAGGCTAGTCAAAATTTTGATATGCCCGACGACAGAATTCGTGGGTTTCATCAGGTCCCTTTCCACAGGTGTATTAATCAAGCACCATGCAGTCTGCATTGATAATTAAGGTGCTTGATTTTATACACCTGTGGAAAGGGACCTGATGAAACCCATGAATACCAGAGCTACTAGAGCTACTACATTAGGGTTTTAGGACTCTCAATGCAATATTCTAAGTATACTTTAGTCTCATATGAAGCTAAAAATGTCCTGTCTGTATTGAAAGTTTACTTACTGACCGTTGTTTCTACTACTGTAGCCTAACTTATGGGATAGGTACGTGTTTCAGAGGGAAGGAGGGAAAAAGAGAGAGCGGCTTACTTTACATTGCAGTTGCCATTGAAAACGTTTTTGCTAGCATAGAAATCAGGATAATACTTAGACAGGAACATGTTTCACGTTGCAATTTCCTGTTAACTAAAAAGTATAATCGATTCAAAGCCAATTCTTAACACTCCTCAAACTTGAAGTTAGGTCTCTATCAGACTTCTGACCAGCCACTGTGGTAGCGTTAGCTAAAAGGATTAGGCTGACTTCATAACTTAGCAGCTACCTTTCCTTGTGGGATTTGAAGTGTCTAATGAAGTTCGACGTGGTGGTGGTTGTTGCATTCCTTGCAAACTGCCGTTCGTTTCTTCTTTGCCTGGTCAGATGTGTAATCCTTACAGCCAAACTTTATTATTTTCGGTGTAGAGGAAGGATCCATGATGACTAAACTAGCCAGTTTCGTTAAGGCTGCAGGTCTGCTGCGTCACTTGATAATATTATCACGGTTTCCCGCACATGCAACATCACCCAATCACCTAATCAGATTCTCATCTGTAGGCTATACGGATTTTCTAAATTCGTTAAGTTAACTATTCAATTAGCCTGGGGGGCCATCCTATATCATTGAAATGTGTAGTCTGGAATCGAGCCATTCACCTCGCTTAATCCAAGGGGCGGGCAGAGAATTGTCTTTCAAACTGCCTAGGCATGCAATAGGCCAGCGCTACGACCATATCCGTATCCGGTCGGCAAAACGGCAAATACATCCTTCTTCGAAAGGAATGACTTAAGTGCATTGTGTTGCTCAACTTTCAAAGAAAAGCACAAGTCCAACTCCTCCAAAGTTGACGCCAACGCCGATTCAAACAACCGCTCTTCGTTCGCCATAGCCACCTTCCTAGATTTCTAGGCTACTATTCAATATCAGAGGGGGAAATTATATATTTATTAAACAGAAAGTCAAGTCATTTCAAGTCATTTGACTCAAGTCTAAGTCAAGTCTCAAGTCATGACTATCAAGTCAAAGTCAAGTCGAGTCTTTTTTGAATGTTTATCAAGCAAGTCCCAAGTCCTAAAATTTGCTACTCGAGTCTGACTCGAGTCAAGTCATGTGACTCGAGTCCCCCATGTCTGGCATTTACCATCATCAAACAAATACGTAGCAGCTGAAACAGCCCATGACTAGGATGGCTGGGGTCCATAATGATTCTTTTGGCCTTTCTGATGCATCTCCTGTTGTATAAGTCCTGGATGGAAGGTAGATCACATCCACAGATGCTGTAGGCACAACTCTTTGCAGTTCTTTTCGTTTGGTTGCAGAGCAGCTTCCAAACCATGCATTGATGCCTCCAGTCAGGATGCTCTCTGTAGTGCCTCTGTAAAAGGCCTTCAGGGTCTTGGATTGCATACCAAACTTCCTTATTCGTCTGAGGTGGAAGAGACGCTGTTGGGCTTTTTTTACAATCTGGTCAGTGTGACCATCCCAGGTAAGGTCTTCTGTGATATTAACACCAAGCAACTTGAAGTTTTTGACCCTTTCCAAAGCATCGCCGTTGATGGTAATGCCATTAAATTGATCTTCTTTCCTCCTGAAGTTTACAATTAGCTCTTTGGTCTTCGCCACATTGAGAGATAGGTTGTTCTCTTGACACCACTGTGTTAAGTTGTTAACTTCTCTCTGTAGGCTGTTTCATCGTTGTTCATGATCAGACCAATTACAGTGGTGTCATCAGCAAACTTAATAACCATATTAGAACTATGCATAGCCACACAGTCATGAGTATACAGGAAGTAAAGGAGTGGGCTCAGGACACAACCCTGGGGGGCACCTGTGTTGATGGTCAAGGAGGATAAAAAGATGGAGCCCATTCTCACCACCTGGCGTCGTGACAAAGTCCAGGGTCCAGCTGCATAGACTGGTGTGTATACCAAGACTCCTGAGCTTGCTTACTGGTGACAATGGTGTGTGACCATTAGGCCTGGATCAAGGGAGAGAACAGTAATGGAGGGGGTTCTTTCTGGAGGGTCAGTGGTAACCTCAAAGCAGAAATAGAAGTGATTTAGCTCATATCCTCTGGGAGTGAAGGATGAGAGATTTGGATCTTGCATTTCTGTTCTTTAACCCTTAGAACCAGATTGACACAAAGTGCGTCAAAAAACACACCCTCTCTTCACTGTTACATTGCTCCGCAACTGTTCATCGCAGCGAGATGAAACCTTTATTGCGTGACAGAGGAGAAGTGGGGCTTTCCAACGAGACTTAGCTTCATCATGAAGCACACGCCTCCTCCTTTGGTTTTTCCCGATAATTCTTTTGATCTGTCAGCCCGAAACACAGAGAACCCAGTGGGTATGATGGCATGGTCTGGTGTATCTTCCGACAGCCAAGTTTCCATGAGAGATGATGTTACAGTCTCTCATTTCCCTCTGAAAGGAGATTCTTGCATGTAACTTGCACAACTTATTATCCAAAGATTGGACGTTGGCAAGTATGGTTGAAAGCTGTGGTCGGTTAGTACGCCGTCTCAATCTCACTAGCACACCGGCTCTCCTACCCCTTCTTCGCCGGCGGCGTCTCCTCCATGGCAACACTGTGCATGATGCATATCGAGGGATCCCAGTGAAGAAACTCTGGCTCTACACGAGTGGTCAGTGAGTCTTTTATGCCCAGTAATGTGTCTCTGTCATACCGAAGATAACCAGATACTTTTGGTATAAAAGATGTAAGTATGTAAAGTATGTAAATAGTAAAACTATTAAAAATCAGCAAAATAGATGAGGAGCGCAAAACAAAGCAGCCATCCTCGGCAAAGAGTATAGAAGTAACAAGAGGTGAAACTTAATAGAACGTCCCATTGCAACAAACGCACCCATAACCGAGCTGCAGCTCCGCCATCTTGGACTGAACGCAACACAACGGTCATAGAACTTAATGATATCGTTCCAGATTAAAACGTTTCTTACAGTATATATAAAAAAAAAATCTAACCTTTTCTCATACCCTGAATTCCCCAACTGTCATAAATCGTGTTGAGAAATGCAAAATATGATGAGTAAGGCTATACATTTATTTTAGGGCTGTCAATCGATTAAAAAAATTAATCTAATTAATTACATACTCTGTGATTAATTAATCTAAATTAATCGCATATATGATTTTTGCTGTGAAAGTATTTTAAATATTTAAATTCAAATCAATCATTGAATAATCAGCATTAGTGACATTAAAGTTCAAAAACTCTTTTATTATTATTTTAATAATGGCCATAATATGACCTAATATGCTGAAGAAATAAATTCAAAAGTGCTTCGGGAAGAAGGTTTTTTATCACATACATTGCAGAGGACTTTATTTTAATCAACACTTTATTTTTACCAATACCATCAAGCCGTTTTTGAAAATGAAATGTTCCAATCAATGATCTAGGCAGCACATTTTCTTCTCTCTCCTTCATTTTACAGTCTAATGGTTACTGACTACAACAGCTCGGGGTCAAAGGTCATACAGAATCGATTAATCTGAGTTATTTTTTTTAATCAGTTATTTTTTCTCAAATTAATTAATCGAAATTAATCAGTTATTTTGACAGCCCTAATTTATTCATAATAATTTAGCTTCCAACAGATTTGACAGATGGAAATAGGCACCCACCAGCCCAGCACTAAACTCCGAGCGTGGTAAACAAAATCGGATATTTCAGGCAGTAAAAGCCCCGGTAAGAACCAAACCAGATTTGGTTCAAATCTACACACCTATGGCTACTGAAAAATGTAAGGTTCATTTATCAAATGTTATTTTGAGGTATTATATAATTATTTTCGATCGAAAGGGGTGGTAATTGGTGCTTTGATTTACGAAGCTGATCAGGGGCACTGATTGTAAAGTAGCCTACTGTTAAGAAAATGGATCGATTTCTAAGAGAAATGAATTTGGTAGGCTATGTAAAATTAGCCTATTGACCTTTTCATCCAACGTAGCCTATGTCCCTCGTCGTGAAATAATTGAATTATCGTTTTGCCGCTTGCTGATAGCCATGTATGCTAGTTAGTTAGCTTCTCTAGTCATTCCAGTTGACAGGCTGGCTAACGTAGCTTGAGCTAAGTGATGGCCGTCTATTTTGTTTCCAGTTTAAACATAGGCCTACTGTATTTTCAAGTAGACTTACAGTCCGGAGGGAACAGTGATGGAAAGTAAACTTTCTGTTATGTTGTAGATTAAAAATCCATTGTAAAGTCTTTCTGTCAAACTTGTTGTAGATCTGCCCAGTGAATATACATGATCTGTAGCCCATGTATTGTATGTAGCCCTACATAATATTATTGCCGTTTAATTTGAGCGGTGTGATATTCAAATATTTTTTTTCTTATACATATGACCTGTAGTGTTCTAAGTAAGTGAACTAGTGGTTCGAAATTGAGCACAATATAGTGACCAATCTTGCTGGTTTACGTTGGCATGTTCTGATTGAAGTCAACGGCCATAGTGGCATGATCAGTCCAAAATGGCGAAAGCGCGACAGCAGCGCCAACTAGCGATTGTTGTCAAAACTGCAACAGAGTTTCGCCTCTTGTTACTTCTATACTCTTTGTCCTCGGTGCTATGATGCAAGTCACAACCTGTAAGGTAAATATTGTGATGTATCATGATCGTAAATATGGTGATGATACAGGTTTTAATTTCACTCTCGCTGGAGTGAACGCAGAACATGGGCTGTTAGGGGGATGATCTGCATCTCCGTTCACCAAAAGCTATGGTTTTGCTAACCCATTCACACAATAAATAATTTCTGAAAGGTTCTGTCCATTGTTAAAGGTGCCCTGCCACACATATTTCATTACTTTGTGGTAATGTCTGAAGTTCTACCATGGAAAAAATGCCTTGGTTACCTTGTTTCAAGCCATTCTAGTGTGGTAGAAAGCCTGCAGGAAGACTCAGCTCGATTTACACCAGTTCTCATTAATATTCAACAAGCTAAGCTGCTTGACTCTGATTGGCCAACAGCTAGTCGGTTTCGTCAATAACATGACAGCTGTTATAAACTAATTTTAGCTTCATGGCATGAACCTTAGCCTTAGTCATAGACTGCCATGATGGTAGCCTACTGCTCCAGCTTTAGCATTGTTCCAAAAAATAAACTGAAGCCATTTGATCCTCAACTCTTGGTTCTTGGGCAACATGCATTGTTGAAGTTCTATTCGTGCATAGTGCACAAGCCCGTTGACATTAAGCCATCCTTGCATACGAAAACTGTCACTGAGCTAGATGAATTCTGTGGACGCGGTCTCAACTGGGCGAGCTCATGAATAGTAATGACCTCATTCAATTACACATCAAACTGCGCAGCTTTTGTAATTGGCCTGATTTCTCCGCTTATTTATTTTCAGTTGCTAGAGCTGACAGAGGAGGTAGCAGTTCATTATCACATTCACAACATAACATAAAAACACATATGGACCTAACATATTTAAAAAAAAAGTAAAAACGTTTTTGTGTGGCAGGGCACCTTTAAAGGAACACGCCACCCAATGTCAGTAGTAATATATGTTCTTACCTTAACTACACTACCACATCAGCATTTTTGTTCAGTGAATCTTTTGGGTCATTCCGTGTCAAATCACCCAGTGGCTGGCAGGTCACCCTCTCCCAAAAAATCTGAAAAAACTTACAGGTGTTTGTAGACAAAACCTATGCATAAATCTTAAATAGTATATCTGTATAACTATTGGTTCCAAAACTACAGCCCTTTGAAGTTTCAAGTCATTTTAAGCATCGTGGTGAACAATCCTTTTTGTTCAACTTCCAACATTATTGGCTCTTTTGGTATTTCACACACATTAGTGAAACTATGTGAATAGAAGTACATTTTCCTGTTGAATTTAACAATCCAATCAAATCAGGTGTATCTTGTGTGATTCCCCCTCTGGAAAGCTCTGAAAATGGCTATAAATTCATTATGTGAAAAAACATCACCACCTTTGAGGGCTTCTCATTCAAAAAGTATGTGACACAAATTCATCAGATTTTTTTCCCACTCATGTATGGATTATAAGGTCATGTCCATGCATTAACTTTGGTTGTTAACATTATCACATTGTCAGAGCATTTTTATTAAATTGGGCTTGATTTATTAAAAAGCCTGTTTTCATCTTCTCATTTCACCACGTGGACAGTTAACAGGATTTTTTTAAATTTTACCATATATCATTCTGTATGTGAGGATCATCTGCCCAAAATTTGGGCTTGTTGCTGAGTTTCTTCATTGAGATAAGATTTTTTACAAATATTGTCTATAAATCCACTGAATTTGTACTTTATCTGCAGTACCACTTTGCACCACATGTGGTGCTCTTTTAATACAATGGAAGTCAATGGAAGAGTAAGAGAGTCACTTGTTTGCTGCACATATCCAATCTAAACACACAGTTTATGGTTCATATGGTTCAAGTAAAAAGGGGTTTCTAAAATTCAGTGCATTGTCAGATGCATAAAAATCAATACTAACGATTTATCATCTTTTTACAAATGCCTCTTGGATCCACGAGTCCTCAAACTTTGTTATGAATACTTGTGATGAAAACACACATGGTCATCTTCATCAAGTGAAATACCTTGATGAACTGAATTTTAGAAACCCATTGTTTCTTGAATATGTTCCTTTATGACATTCATTTTCCAACTTCTTTCCCAGATCACATGGAGACAAAGCACTGATCTCCATCTTGATGCTCTTTGTCTATGTATCACAGAGGACTGCATCCCATGCATATGACGATGGATATAGACTTTGCCTAACCAGTTGGCTAGTAATTATTAAAGTACTCACATAGGCACTGATAGGTTAAAGCTGGTGTAGAAAACTCATTACAAAGATGGCAATTATGCTAAATCCTCTTGCTGCATGTATGATGACCAGTCAGTCTTATGTGTGTATAATTTACTTGATCAGTTTATTTTCTCTAAATAAGATTTATGTATGAGTAATATGTTGTTCATGTTGCAATAATTATTTGGACCAATTCAATTATGAACCATAAACTGTGTGTTTAGATTGGATATGTGCAGCAAACAAGTGACTCTCTTACTCTTCCATTGACTTCCATTGTATTAAAAGAGCACCACATGTGGTGTAAAGTGGTACTGCAGATCCAGTACAAATTCAGTGGATTTATAGACAATATTTAAAAAAAAATCTTATCTCAATGAAGAAACTCAGCAACAAGCCCAAATTTTGGGCAGATGATCCTCACATACAGAATGATATATGGTAAATTTAAAAAAAATCCTGTTAACTGTCCACGTGGTGAAATGAGAAGATGAAAACAGGCTTTTTGAAAATCAGGCCCAATTTTAAAAAAATGCTCTGAAAATATGAAAATGATAACAACCAAAGTTAATGCATGGACAGGACCTTATAATACATATATGTGTAGGAAAAAAATCTGATGAATTTGTGTCACATACTTTCTGAATGAGAAGCCCTCAAAAGTGATGATGTCTTTTCACATTATGAATTTATAGCCATTTTCAGAGCTTTGCAGAGGGGAAAGTACACAAGATACGTCTGATCCGATTGGATTTTTTAATTCAACAGGAAAATGTACTTCTATTCACATAGTTTCACTAATGTGTGTGAAATACCAAAAGAGCCAATAATGCTGGAAGTTGAACAAAAAGGATTGTTCACCACAATGCTTAAAATGACTTGAAGTTTCAAAGGGCTGTAGTTTTGTAACGATTAGTTATCCAGATATACTATTTAAGATCTATGCATGGATTTGGTCTACAAACACCTGTGATTTTTTCGGAGAGGGTCACCTGCCAAATTGTGCTGAAATGGGTGATTTCACACGGAATGACCCTTTTGTAAATTGCTTTACAATTACCGTCGGGCCTATAGGCCTATTGCCTGGCTTGCCTCAGCTTCGGTCACGTCCTTTTACAATTTTATCATTGTAATAAAAAATGCAATTTGCCACATAATTTCAACATGCTCCTGGCCTACTAATTAATGCCTATTGTACTTTATTTTTTGCAAAAAGAAAGAAATCCTTGATAAAATAACAAGTCATTCACATTATAGACTACTTTACACACTGTTATGTCAGGGTGACTGACAAGCCTGTTCTGAAGACTCCCATTCATTTTGACTGCACGAGCGCGTCTTTTTCAGACAGACAGCGCAATTCATTTTAAAGCAATTTACAAAAGATTCACTGAACAAAAATGCTGATGTGGTACATGAAAATTTAGCTAAAAATGTGGAGAATGCAATGCAATCAAGCATTTTGGACGATATATTGTCACAAGCTGGCAGAATAGGCAACAGGCCGATGTGCGTTTTATTTGGAGACTGTTTTGCGAGACAGAGATTGAGTTTGCTGCTGATATTCTGGGGATAGGCTACAACATAGCCAATGTACGACTTTAGCCTTTTAATAAATTTGCTGCATTGGATCAGTCTTTCTAGAACAGGCAAGGGCTTTCTAGCCTCACGTCAGCAGCGCTGCATCACCCATATAGCCTACATTAAAACAACCAGCGGATGGTGGGCGGGTGCGGTTTTGAAAATTGGTCAAAAAACTTTGGTGCTGATGGATGGCTGATGGATGATAAGTTTTGCTATGCAGTTATGGTTGAAATAATAGCCCATCAGCGCATCTCTAGTGTGTGTGCCTCTCTCTCGCTCAGAGGGGAGGGAGAGTCTGAGGGTCGATCCAGCATGGATTCTAAACTCTGTGGTGGATAGGATCTACAATTAGGTGTTAACAATACTACTACGCTAGGTCGAAGTACTTCCAAGTGCTATTGCGCCACACATTGTAGTTCTCCTGTTTATTCGCTTGGAAAATCGCCACGTTTCATGTTGCGTGGCCGTAGCATTTCTATCAACTACTCGTGCAACTGTATTTAAGTCGGGAAAACGTGGATGTTTTTGATTACTTCTACGCTTAGTTACGGCAAAGCCCGCTAGCATAGCAACATGCTAACTCAGTCCAGCCGCGCACCAGAGCGTTAGAGTGCACGTACCGACACGGGAGAGGTATGACTCAACTCGTGAAAGTTAAGGTAAGAACATATATTACTACTGACATTGGGTGGCGTGTTCCTTTAACGTGCTATATATCTCCATGTGGGGTAGGCTAGTGTCAATCAGTGAAGTGATAGACAATGTTCACAATGTTCCCGTCAGACAGTAGACGGGTGCTGCTTTCTCTGTTGCTATTTCTGTTCCTCTAAAAACTGTTAAAATGGTTTGTTTAGCAGTCAGAATTTCCAAAATGCAAGCTCCCAAATTGACGCTCTGAGAAATGGAGTTTTGGATAATGTTCAGCTTTGGCAGCTTTACCTATATGCTAAAATACACAATGATGACTGAGGAAGCCTAGTGACGAGTCCATAGCAACCAGTTCATGTGTTGAATTTGTTATTACCCAGTGTGCTTTGTTGAATGGTCTTAATGTTTTATTGTTTCATTTCATGTGAATAGAGAAGTAACTTAGTATTTGAAGTAATGCAGGAAGTGTGCATTTAGTTTCCATGCTTATTGTGTTTCCACAACAATGTTAGTGAGTAAATCTACTGAAATGGCTACCATCTTGGTGAAGTGTGATGTGTAAGATGAGAAAGCAGAGGTTAAGTCATGTATGTCATGATTGAAAAACAGTGGTTATCTGAATATCTTTGCCAAAGACAAACCAGTACAGAAGGCATAAATAAAATGTTGGGGAGGGTCATGCCTCTTTTCCCAATTATTTTGGAGGGTCATGGAATAATTTATTGCTGGTGAAGGAGGGTCAAGTCTATTTTGATTAAAGGTCCCAAAACTCCTCCGGTAGCCCCTTAAATAAAAAATTAACAGTCCCTTATTTGCGTACGATGGGCAGGGCTAGGGATCAGTCAGTGTCTTCAGTGTACAGCTTAAATGATAACTAGTCAAGGCAAAACTGCTCACTAGTTAATTAGCAGGATTCTCAAGTCTCACGCATTGGGCATGAGACACACACATTTCAACCAGTTCAAAGGTTCACACTCCACGCTTTATATTTCTCAGAGAGAAATTACTAAGGATACCAAGGTGTCCGCATATCATATAATGGACAGGAATATGAGTGGATTTCCGGCAGGGTTCATAAGTATCTAACCACTCACAAGCCATCAAAAAATCAAAAAATAAATAGCCACCCAACAGCGTATCAAAAATTATCATTGGTTGTATCCTGGTAACATTCCTAAAATAGGTGATTGATTGAAATTCTTTATTGACGTCATTGTACAATTGATCACATTGCAACCGCATTGCAACCGCAATCTGTGCAGTTTTGCAAAGAGCAAAAATGTGAGAAATTATACTATTTTGGCTCACATCATAAGCTATATCTCCATATGATGGAAGGAGGTTATCAAATAACACCAATGGACTTTTAACAATTCAACAGCCAAAACTAGAGAGAAAGAAACATGCAGTTTATATCATGTCAGAATAGGAGGGAGAAGACAGAAGAGCATTCAAAAGATTTCAGGAAAAGGCAAGTGGGAAATAGTGAAGTCAGATAGCAGGTCCTTATTAATGCTCTTCAGGTGATTCATAGATAATGTATCCATAGGCTATCCTTGATGTAATGCTTTGTTAGTCTAATCTCTATTTCTGTTTCCCTGTCAGACACACAAGCACACATTCAGACATTGTATGTACACTACGAGTCAAAAGTTTGGACACACACACACACACTTATTCATAGTTTTTTATTTTATTCATTTTTTTATTACATTGTACAACAATACCTACAACATCCAAAGTATGACAGAAGACAAAGATCTCTAGAAATATATTATTTCCATGCGCCACATTTCATATTCTTCACTGTTTACCTCTATGACAACTTTGCCGATAATTGATATTATTAAAGCCAACTTCATTCTATTCAATAAAATCAGTGAAATCCATCAAGGCTGTTGGAAATCCATTCCAGCTGCTATATAAAGTTGGTTGAGAGACTGAGCAAAAGGTCTGTACCTTGAAGAATTAAAAATATTGAAAATGTAGCTTTATTTAGACTTTTAGTTTGCTTACAAAATTAATCCATGTGGGCTATTTCATAATAATAACCACCTACTCAGATAAATAAAGATAAAGGAAAAAAAACATAAATTTGGTGTGTCCAAACTTCTGACTGGTAGCGTATGCATGTTGTAATATACCGTATTTTCCAGACTATAAGTCACTCCTGAGTATAAGTCGCATTTGTCAAAAAATGCGTCATGAACAGGAAAAAAACATATATAAGTCGCACCGGACTATAAGTCGCATTCATTTAGAAATGTAGGCCTATTTCACAAAATCCAAAACCAAAAACAGAGACTATGTAACTGGATTATTGAGGCCAAAAAGATTAATGTTAATGAAGACGAAGGAGTGAAGGCAGCCAAGAGGAGGGCAGGAAGGTCATTGCAAAGCAAAAGATTCACTGAAAGAAAATGCCATGTGGTACACCAAAATGTATCTAAAATGTGGAGAATACAATGCAATCAAGCATTTTGGGCAATGTGGAGTCACAGGCTGGCAGCAGATTAAATGCTCACAAGAGAAAAAAAGATGCAGTTTTAGACGTGACTGAAGCAAGCCAGGCGATAGGCCTATAGGCCCGACTGTAATTGTAAAGCAATTTACAAAAGATTCACTGAACAAAAATGCTGATATGATACATGAAAATTTTGCTAAAAATGTGGAGAATGCAATGCAATCAAGCATTTTGGGCGATGTGGAGTCACAAGCTGGCAGCAGATTAAATGCTCACGATAGAGAAAAGGACGTGACCGAAGCTGAGGCAAGCCAGGCAATAGGCATATAGGCCCGACGGTAATTGTAAAGCAATTTACAAAAGAATCACTGAACAAAAATGCTTATATGGTACATGAAAATTTAGCTAAAAATGTGGAGAATGCAATGCAATCAAGCATTTTGGACGATGTGGAGAGACAAGCCGGCAGCAGATTAAATGCTCGAGAGAGAAAAATATGCGGTTTTAAAAGGACGTGCAGACCGAAGCTGCAGCAAGCAGGTGATATTTAGAAATTTATTTCACAAAATCCACGACTAAGAACAGACAGACTATGCAACTGAACACATTGAGGCCAAAAATATTGAGAATTCTACAGGGAATCTTGAAGACGAAGGAGTGAATAGTGGCAAGAGGCAAGCCGAAGGCTGCTGACAAGTGCCCGACGCTATTGTAAAGCAATTTACAAAAGATTCACTGAACAAAAATGCTAATGTGGTACATGAAATTTTAGCTAAAAATGTGGAGAATGCAATGCAATCAAGCATTTTGGACGATATAGCGTATTGGCACAAGCTGGCAGCAGAACAAATGCTCGCCGAGAGAGCGAGAGAAAAAAAGATGCGCATTTAAAACCAGGGCCTAAATTTCAGCACGGGATTGCGCATAAATTATTACTAAGTATTGAGCTTACTAATAAAAGTCCCGCAACGCTAGCCATCATAATGCGATAAATTCCCACACATTTTACAGCGCTGTCTGATGTTAATCTAATAATGGAGAGGCCTGAAAGCGGACCAACTCTGACTTCAATTTAACGCCATGCAGAGACACACACACGCGCGCGCAGGACCACTTTGGGGGTGCCTCTCTCTCTTTGCTCTCTCTCTCTCTCTCTCAGCAGGATTTGTCACCGCTAAAGTCAAATTATTATAGCCTATTACGTGCTTCTACATCAACCGCTATCGACAGGAAAGGAAAACAAACATTTAGCGATCAGGAACCGCAAACACAGAAGCATGACAGCCTATAATATAACGCGAGAGAACATGGATGTGTTCTCCATTTGAGGAACGTTATAATCGATTGCGGACGTGAACAGACAGCTACAGACACGGAGCGCATAGTAGGCCTACTTTCACTTTCTGTGCGTATTCACGTGAAAGATAATTAGGCCTAGTAGCAAAACAGCGATCAAATATTACATGGCAGTGAGTTTTGTTTTTAAATGTTTTCATGCATGTCCAGATAACGGGTGAGGAATGTTTAGGGGACAGACTATCGTGAATCCTGAATTTATGGCTGGGCAAAGCACAGCACCTTTATTTGGACCATGGCTTGTAGCCTATTCGAGTCAGCTATAGGCCTTCATTTCTTGCGTTTTACTGTGAGACATAGGCCTATACTTTTCGTTTGGAGCAGCATAACGGTAGGCTATCAATGGCATTGGGTCACTATTAAGTTTCATGTATGAAAGAGTGTC
The DNA here is from genome assembly GCF_046254945.1 of Alosa pseudoharengus. NCBI lineage: Eukaryota > Metazoa > Chordata > Actinopteri > Clupeiformes > Clupeidae > Alosa > Alosa pseudoharengus. The sequence continues at coordinate 1,758,458 of NW_027468881.1, forward strand.
GGGATGTCCATCCGCTTATTGCGAGATAAGGCATCCGCTTTCATTCATTCATTCATTCATGGAACGTGTGCTGTGCTGCAAGGGAAACCTTATTCCGTATAGCCAAAGAGGTCTAAGATTTTTTAAATTATGCATGATTTACTTTTTTATAAAATTTGTAGGCTGATGCCTGGCAGAAACAATTGTGTTTAAATGTAGGTTAACCTGGGGCTGCGTGCTACTGGTAGCTTGAGAGCAATGTGTTGGAGACTCATGGTGTAGGACAATGACTTTGTTGGCAACAATATTAAACCAACCAACAATATAAATTATTAAGAAGAGCTATTTTATGAGTTAAATTGAAACAAAATTATACTGGCTTTTATTTGTCCGAATCTGAGGCCCAGCTATAAATAGAATCCCGGCAGTAATTTGAGGATTTAAGTATGCATGTTCAATTATATAATTTTTTTCATATATAAGTCGCACCTGACTATAAGTCGCAGGACCAGCCAAACTATGAAAAACAGTGCGACTTATAGTCCGGAAAATACGGTAATTGGCATCTCTTTGTTTTTTTACTCTTATACTTACTCTTCGATCCATCTCTGTTGAGGTTGACTGCACAGCTCTTGACATCTTAGTTGTTGCCAATTACTGACAGCTGCTCATCATTAGATATAATTTTGGACGTTGAGTATATTGTGGATATTGAAATGATTTATTATTGTAACACGTACTTGCCTTCTTTTATATTCAGATTTGCTGTGGTAGGAATTAACCTGTAATGAGCTTAACCTGTTTTCATCTTGTTCCCTGCCAGGAATCATGTTGGCTGCAGTAAAGAGTTCAATAGAGCCGACAAGCTGAAGGCTCATATATTGTCTCACTCTGGTAAAGAAACACTGCCAATGACATTTTATTGCCCACAGCTACTGGCCCAGAATTCAGAATGTCACATATAGAATCAGAATCTTTGAAAGATTCCAATGTAATGTAATTCAGCATGTAATGACTAATTAACTTCCAGTGACCATAATAGAGTACCGAAGCCATGACGTAGCGTTGCCAAGGCAGCAATTTCACTGGATCTAAACAAATCAATCTAACCATTGAAATCACCATTAGCGGTGGCTTTCTTAATCTATTTCAATAATTTTACAACGTTTCTAAGATGTTAGTATATTTTTTCACATAATCACATACTACAACATATATTCATAGGCTACCAACACGATCAAATTCGTGACTACAGAGTTTTATTTTAGCATGGGTTTCCTCCGTAAAAGAGACCTCCATGTAACTTCACAGCATGCGGTTAAAATCCTTAAATTCACTCACGTATTTTGGCTTTATTTTTTAAGCAAAAAACGTCACTCTTAACAGCTGCCAGTCTTTGAGAAGACGAAATATCCACTGGCATTTTGTTTCTTTCTATTACACCTGCCAGGGAATCCGTGTTATGTGGCTAAGCTGCTGCCTAGCAGGTAAAACACGTTTAAATGGATATATTTATTTTTATTAGCTAGAAATGATGCCACATGTCTACATTCAATGCTATTTATGCCACTTCGAAAGTTTGTCTAGATCCAGTGATTCTGCCGTCATGGAAACGCTACGTCAGACTTCGGGACTCTATTGACCTGTCGCTAAGCGCCACCCTTAGAACGCTGATGAGCCAATGACAGTCCAGCCTCAACAGGACTCGGACATCAGCTCGGACAACTCCATAGGAAACAACAGGGAGCAGGCATAAAATGGCAAATTAATGGTTATTTATGGAGTTTATTAACTCATAAAACCCAGACGGATAACCATGGTCAAACGTTTTGCATGGGGGACGTGTAATACTGATAGCCGGTACCCCGAGAGGCTAGAAAACGGGGTATATTTTCATTAACAGTTTTATGTATTCTAAAGTTTTGATAACACCCCTCCATAGCATAATTGTTCCTTTTGATAGCTTCTGGAGGAAAGTAAATCCGTTTATCGACCAAAACGTCCTCAAAGCCTGCTTTCATATACTGTCAGCTGCCATTGTCCACAATGTATTTCTATTCAAGTCTGGTTTGTTTGTCCGAGTTTTCACACGGTAACAATGGGGGGCGGGGCTTAGCGACAGGTCAATTACATTCTCAGGAGTCAGGATGACTACACCCAGCTGATATGCTTAGTCACATCGCTTCTCTTATTATTATTATTCCTATTAGTGGTATAATGAATACTAATTATTAGTAGATTATTCTACCATACATTTTTTGAAGCAACGGTTTCTTCTGATAAGATGGAATTGCATATCTTATTCCACCATTAAGGTACCAGAATCAAAAATGAATTGTAATGTTATTGTAAAGTCTAGTGTCATTTCACAGCTTCAGGTTCCTTGGTTTTTATTCAAATATCTCATCTTTTCTAGGGATTAAGCCCTTTAAATGTCATTTCTGTCAGAAGTCCTTCAGCCGCCGAGCCCACCTGATTGAGCACCAATGTTCACACAATGACAATTACCGCTTCCGTTGCTCTACATGCAATAAAGGATTTACAAGACAGAAGTACTTCAGTGACCACAATTGCCCTTTTCTGACTAAAAATAATTCAGATGAAAAACTTAAAGACAGGAGTCTCAACAAAAGGACGTTGGTCCCAAGTTGGAAGACTGAAGGTCAAACTGAGATGGTGAATTTAGTGACAGAAAATCACAGACAACACAAAAAACTACAAGAAATCTTCGACAGTAAAGATGTTCACAGCATCATCAGAAACATGCCAGTCAAAAGCACAGGGAAAAAAAACAAGGGTAAGGAACATACAGAATGTACAGAGGAACATATGTGTGAAGGGGGAGCAGGATCACTATTGTTGACACCTATATTTACAGAGAGTGTTGATTGAAATGTTTGGATATCCTTACTCATACAATGTGACATACCAGTGTCACAGTTTGCAATTAATGGAAAGGACCATGTCAGTCTATTTTGCATTTTTATATAGTTTTGATCATATGAACTCAGTTTACATAGCATGTTATGTCACATGCTGCAAAAAACTGCTTATCTAATCAAATCTAACCAAGTGTTATTAATCGTATATCAAGATCAAAAAATCTAGTTAATATTGTTTTCGGTATAAAGAGACTTACCTAGCGCTTTCTCATGAAATAATTTGACTTAATTTAAGAAGAGTTGGACTTATTTCAAGACGTCTCATCTTGAAAACAAGCAAATTTGCCTGGCAGTGCGTTAAGCAAATTTGTCCTGAAAACAAGCACATTAAGTAAATTTGTCTTGAGAAAACTCATTAAAATAAGTCAAAGTCTTACTAAATTAGGTCAAAATGATCTTTTGACAGAATGCTACGTAAGTCTCTACTGAAAACAATTCCAAATAGATTGTTTGATCTTAATATACAGTAAGATGAATAACACTTGGTTAGATTTTATTTTTTGCAGTGTAGAAAGAGATGGTATCACTGCAAAACATTTGGTACAGTATTGCAGTCCAGAGTCTTTGTTGCTCAGACTGCACTAATTTCACAGTGGGTGCTTTCATTATTCCATGTTCTTTGTAGACAAAACTATAGATCCATTTATTTATTTATAAACTATAATTTATTTCTGCATTTATTAATTTATCCTAAAGTCATCTTTGGCCTCCATCCTCCATTCAGTAACATTAGTGCTGTGCCAACTGCAGCTCTCATTTGGACCATTTCCATGTTGTTACATAGTCAATATATAACCATTGAAATGCCCAATCATCATTGTAAACAAACTTCACGTTTTGGTCTAGGTATGAGTTCGACTTTGGTATGGATTTTAAGCCATAGGGATTTATACTGTTTCTTCACAATTAGTTGAAAATGCTTAGTGTTGTCATGTAAGGACCCTGTTTATGTTACACAGCACATGTAATGACATTTTGAGTCTGTTTACAGGCATAAAGGCACAGTTTAAGTGATTCCCCCATAGCTTTAGCCACTTGGCTGCACTGTCCGCTAGCAGGCTTACTCGCATTAGGTAGTACAGATTCTTTTCATTTTTTTTCTTACTGACAGTACTCACTGACCTCAAGCAGGGTTCTACTGTATGTTAAAAATGGAGTTCTCCTTTAAAGGCTCAGGAAACCAATATTTCTGCATTATAAATTGTTCATTGTAATATTGAGATCCTGGATTTTTTCCTTTCCATGAGCTGTGAGCCAATCATCAAGATTATTTCACTTTATGCGCATTGAATCCGGAATATATGAAAGTTTCAGTTTTTGAAATAAATTATGGGAAAAAAACGTTTCCACAATATTCAAATTACACTGTCTGTTGTTCAAACAAAACTGGTTATATGGTTGGTCAATTTTATATTAAATAGTTCACTTTAAGTGTATGATGTTTTTGGTTATTTTGTTGTTTAGGTCAGCACAATTCTCATTATTCCATTAGACAATCATGCTGTGTGAGCCTTTCACACTCGCAGGTGTGTTGATGAAAAGCAGATGCAGAAACTACTGTAAAATAAAAACATCTTTGTTTCTATGGGTTTTACCTTGGTTTTGTCATATCATTTTTAAGAGAATTTATTTTCCCATGCAATCAATACAAACGTTTACAGGGTATGTTCTGCAACATTACTAACAGTTAAACATGACCATTTTCTGATTAGGTAACATGAAACTGTACTGTAAAATGAAGCCATGTTTGTTCCCAACACGTTTTAGAAGAAAGTGCTAAATATGCCCAGTCAGATCATTAGTAAAGATGTGCCTCTTAACACTTTGAGTGCCAAAAACTCAATATTCTGTTTTTTGTTCCCATGCATGGAGTGGCAAAACGCAATATTGCGTTTTTAGCTTTTTTTTAAATTACGAAAATAGACACTCTAGCACACCTTATGTGCGATTTTGGGAACTCTATGATGAAATGGAACTGAAATAGATGACGATAGAAAACTCTTGAAAACGCACAATCTCGTCATTTTATCATAACTCGGCCTTTGATGGTTGCCATTTTGGGTCGAATCAGTGACGCATGCAAGTCAGGTCAAAACCAGGCCATTTATTTTTGTGGGTTTATCACTAGGTAGCTAGCCTAGAAATCTAGATGCGCCCCTAGCGCCAGGGCTAGTCTAGCAACTCTCCGTTGGCTTGTGAGCTCCAGAAATCGAAACTTAATCAGGCCAATGAAATCATGTATAGAGTCGTTAGGTGGGCTTAACATAATGATTGATGGCAGAGTTGCAACGGTTTGGCTTGAATTCCCTGCCACTTGAAAACAAATAAGATGGATGTTGCTGTTGGCGAACAGTGTGACACGAGTTAAGCTTTTATTAAGTTGGCAAACTAGCCAACTAGCTCCGCTGGTGGGAAAGGCATGGGACTCATAGCGCTGCCGCTGTCCTATTGCGTGCAGAGGGAATTTGAAAGACAACTGATTATCCCGCCCCTCGGACTGAGCACTGCGAACGGTGAGTGCCCAGACCCTACATTTTAATGTGGGTCTGGCTTGTCAGGCTACTAGGTAGCAGTCTCGCCAGGTCACTTCCTGGAAACTTTACAGGCAACACTTCTCAGGTGCTGAAGGGGGAAATGAAAAAGTTGAACGCTATATCTCCATTTCTAGAAAAAAAAACAGGGATTTTGATTAAAACTAGCCACGGTTTAGCTTGGGATTTCTCAGGAACAGAGGCATGTAGAAATAAACGGGTTGTACCCACTGACGGCTTAAAGTCTCACCTTTCAAATGAGCCATAGTATGTGTCCATAGCTATAACATAGAATACGCTGTGGCTCTACATCGTCAACAATGATCTAGATTGCTGGCACTCCGGGCCAAAGCTTCAGAAAACAGCGCGGCATTCAAAGTGTTAACCCTAAAATATTTGAATATTTACATTGTAGATAAGTTAGTGACCTCTAAAAATTTAAGATCTTTGCTCAATATCTGCTGTTTGGAAAACAATGGATAGCCTACTCATGAAGGCTTGAGTTGTTTCATGAGTAGGCTATCCAATGGTTGAGAGAAATTGCTTTTTATTTTGCTTTAGATAAGATAAATTATATAAAAAAAACTTTACTCATTTTGAAAAATATTGGAATATCTGTAACTTTCTGGAGATTAATAATATTGAAGTAGACAGTTGGAATGATGAACTGTGTGTATGTCCTTATGATAACTGCAGTGGACATTTATTGTGTAATTATAATAATAACAATGATACATTATTTATTGTTTACCCATAGCCTATGTGCCTTCTGTGTTGTTCCTTGATTTTAAAACAAATACAATTATTCAATAAAGAAATGTTTGATTAAAATGGACCACTTTCTGTAATTTCTGAGGCAACTTAGAAAGTATGATTTGTTACAAAGGAGCTGATAGCAGTCGTTAAATGTGTCTTGTGTACATCCAACATAGTTATGATCAGTCACAAAATAAGAACACTGCAGTGAACACTGAGGAACACGCGTTCCTCATTCATTTATCACATAATCCTGGCGGCTTCAATAAGTCAAGTCAAGTCAGTTTTATTTTTAAAGCGCATTTAACATGCACATAGTGCAACCCAAAGCGCTCCAACAAAGACACATAACAAGACAAACGATGCCGGATGGAGCGGCGTAGTCGCCAGCGTGCCCATGACATCAAGACATGACAAATACATTTAAAAAATAACAAATACAAATAAGGATTGCAATCCGTGCTAAAAGACGCCTGTATGACCGTAAAGTAGTCTTCCCCATGGTCATATTCTAGAACTGCTCAAATTATTCCGCCAGTAGGCCTATCATTTCATTTCAAGATGCAGAAATGGTGAGTAGGCCTAGTGTTGCACCTGTTAACCGTGTTGAGTTTCTGTTAAACAAAAAAAAACAAAAAAATTTCAGAGGTTGAAATTAGAAGATAAGTTAGCTAACCCTGGTGTCTTCCTTGGTGGATTTAATAGCATCTTTGGACAGCGCAAAAACGAGAAGGCAACGGTGTTCAAAGGTATGGCCACATACTGCATTCAGAATGAGAATATAGCCTATAATATAGGTTTAGTTCTACAGCGAGTGGCCAGACAATTATCCATGACACCCAACTGTTTTGAGTTGCAGTTATAAAACCCAACTACTTAAAAATATTAGATAGTTAGCAGGCCAGACAGAACCAAAGATTCTAGAACAGAGCAAGATGGATTACTGGCAGGAGAATACATTGGATATGTTGAAGCAGAGAGGGTTAAAGCGGAGCGAGAGGCGCAAACGTTCGACAATTTCCGCGTTCGATTATTGCAAGGGGGAGGGGGGAAAATCCCCCTTTATGCAGACCAGAGTAAACCCTCGCTGCACTAATGTCAATGGAGACTTGTGGAATTTTACCAATAAATTGGTCATTATGTCTTTCTGGATTTGTTGAGGGTTTTTTGGAAAATGTTGTCATAATCTGTAAGTGTTTGGGATCATTTCAAGCCTAAAAGTGTAATTTTTTAGCGTTCGGATTTGTAATAAAATAACTTAATATCAGACCATGCTGCTGCCAGTTACTGTCCGGTTGTTAGCATGCTAGCTAGCCTCTTAGCTAAGGTAACATTTTAAACGGAGAAGTGTAATTTCTTTGAAATGACAACTAGCTGAATAACATTACTGACATTAGTTAAAGTGGATAGTTTATACTCAAGTGAATTTGCAACAGTATATTAAGTTTAAGCGAAGTCCTTCAACTACTAGTCACTTGTTAGTGCATAGCTGTATTGCCATAGCAACTCCCATCCACTTGTAGGCTATCCACCTTATTCCTAGCTCCCATGATACCTTGCGCGAAAAAGGGGTGTGACTTCCGCTTAGTTACGCCTCCGAGCCGGCATTTTTAAAAACAAAAACAAAGCTCAGCTGATCCTAAATATGTGCGAACAAGGGCCAAGGGAAAACGTTATCATACCACTGCCGTCTATGCTTGCGGATTGGGAAGATGATATGAAAAAGTGGCCTCGGATAACGTATGGCGAAATATTTAGATATGTCATCCAGTCCGTTGCAACGGACGGTGAAGCAATGAATAACATCAAAAGCTCAGAGGCATAGGCATATCAATATCTACATAGTCACAAGACTGGACCCGTTCTCCTGAAGGAGGTGGCAAATGGTATGGTTTATTTAAAAGCTGACGTTGAACCCAGCCAGAGCTGCAAATCACCACATCACCGGGCATGGGTTTTGGTTTCCGCTTCATCCGGAGAGATACAAACGGCCGGGTGCTCCTGTATCGCTGGACCGGGGCGGTCTTGCAGTCACGCAGCTGCGGTACTGTGGAAGGTAAGTTATCAAGACTATTGACGCTAGCAGTGCAATTTAGCTTATAACCTAGACGCTAGCCATGCCATAAGCCTATAACCTAGTCTATATCTGATTTTTTTAGGTTGAGAATGCAGTCAGACAGGGCAAGACAGGGGTAGCATGTACAGACGTCCAGAGAAAGTGGAATTCAGGCACGAAGAGAAATATAGAGCAGAAGAGGATTAAGGACATACATTTCAAGCACTACAAACCTGATAATATCATGTGTGCAGATTCCTCAAGAACAATATCAGATCATGCAATAAGTTCCCCCCAAATCTTCAAAAATCACGCAGAATTCAAGTCTTACATCGGTTCATCACCGATGGCACAGCTGTTTCAGCTTCAGTCAAATGGCCTTCTTCAGCGCTGTTACAATTTACATTTAGAAAATAGTGACAATCATGATACTCAGATCCAGATGCCACACACAGAGCATGGCACAACACTGACATGTCAGAAGTGTTGTCCTTTTTATGACTCCTTTGTCAAACTAAGCCCAGCACAAATTGACAGGTTGACAGAAGAGACAAAGTTACAGGGGGAATCTCAGCTGTGGCATGATGCAAGGAAGCTGCGCCTGACAGCCAGTATAGCTAAAAGAGTGCCTAAAAGAAGCTCCACAAACCCTCAGAAATTTCTGGCTGGTCACTTGTATCCAACATTTACAGGCAATACAGCAACGAAACATAGTAGAGATAATGAGGAAATAGCAATACAGCACTTGGAGGCTCAAGGATACAGAGTAGAGAGGAGGGGCTTGGTTGTCTGTTCTGACCAACCATGGTTTGGAGCCAGCCCGGATGGAATTTTAGACAACACACAGGTCCTTGAAATTAAGTGTCCTCTAAAGATGTCGATAAGAGAGTTTCTTGGTCGACCTAACTGTGACATTCAATGCATGAGCGATGGACAATACCGCATTCACCCCAATGGGCAAAATGGATACTATCTACAGGTGGGGGTTACCCTGACTTGATTTGGCTAGATTTAAATGAACATGATTGTGAACTTGTACGTGTGTACCTCCACAGCAAAGTAAACCTTTTAACATATCTTTTCTAGGTTCAGCTGACAATGATGTGCACAGGACTGCAGAGCTGCAAGCTTGTGATCTGGACATCAACTGAGCACCTGGAGCTGGAGGTCCCATATGATGAAGAGTACACCAAGACACAAATGTGCCACCTCAAAAACTTTTACTTTACGCACATGCTCCCGAGATTAGCAGATGATTTTCTGACAAAAACATTGAAACTCTGCAAAAGCTATGTTGATCTTGTAAATGTACAAGGAGCAAATATGTTTTAGTGCCAAGAAATTATACACAGAAGCAAATTGCTTTTAATATTTATTATACATATTTATCATACATATGTACATTTACATTTTTAATTACTTATTTGTTTGTATTTACAGCAAATATTTGTATTTACAAAGTTATTTTTAAAAACAATTGCATAGCCTACTTTACAACATTGACAGTGTAAATATTACATTTTGATATTAAATTGACAGTATTTACAATAGGCCTACTACAAGGCCAGCACAAATTTTTAGGATTTTGTCTAGCTTTGGGGCCAAATTGATTGGAACCTTTTGAGAGCACCCTGTACACCTTCAGTCTCCTAATAGCTCGCTCTACATGTATGCGGGCATGAGCAATGCGCCGGGTGTGAGTGACCCGCTCATTGGTGAGCTGGCTTCCCTTGTGGGTAAATGATGGTATTGTTAAGTTCACTCTACGCTCCTCCAGTAAGTCTCTCACTGTGAAGCCTCGGTCACCCATCACTTCATCCCCAGCACGCAAGTAGTCTAAAAACCCAGAATTCTGAGTAATGAAGCGGTCACTACATTTACCACCAGTGTTGGGCAAGTTACTTCAAAATCGTAATGTACTATGCATTACTTATTAATGTCATTTCAAAGTAATTTGTTACATTATAATATTACTGTCTCTGAATTGTAAGGCATTACACTACTATTGCATTACTTTTAAGTTACTTTCACCAAAATATCTAGAAATATGGATTTGCCATTCTAAATGCAGTTTATTACGCTCAATGCAGCTCATTGCTCTTCCAATGGAGGGAGATGTGGTATAGCATAATGACTGAGCTAGGCTTAAGGCTAACAACATACAGTAAGAATGCAATAGGCGCAGTGCTCATGATGCAAAACAAGGAACAATCATAGTCAGAATTTTGTTAAAAACCGACAAAAGGTCAAAGTCTGGTAAATTGTGATATACATACTGTAACTTTAAGGCCTGCTCAATAGAGAGCCTATTGTAAATCAAAGCTTAATAAAGACATGTCAAGATGGTGGCCTACTGGCCATTTCGGTGCCCTAAGTGAGTGGCTTTGAGTGAGTGACATTTAAATGGTAACTCAAACACCTAAAGTAAAATAAAAGTCCTATTATACAGACCATTACTGTGTGTTTTTTAACATTCATTTCTGAAGAAATGCTGTTTTCTTATAAATGGTGCACGGTCACTTTAAGAGCATTGATCTTTACGTTCTCATAATGCCCTTTTGCCAGCTCTTGTTTACAAGCCTTGTTTGTTGAGTTACATTGATAGCACAATATTAACAATAATATGCACAATGTTAAGTTGTTTTAAGCAGCCTTCATTGCTTCACATTTCGTTTTGCAAATAAAAGTGAATTATGAGCCTGGTATCCACCTAGCTATCTGAATGGATTTTTTGTCGACTTGGCATATCATGTGCTTCATGTAGCCTAAATGCTTGGGAAACGAATTATTGAAGACCCACCAATTCCATTCTACTAGTACTACGTGGTGGAGATTGAGAGAACCCAAAAAGTATCAAACTTCCATGTACCATGTTCTGACATTGTAAACGTTATTGATGAAGAGTGAAACGCAGTTTGCAGTAAAGCTACTATTCATTGGTTACATTTGGGTGCCCCCTCTGTCCTTTGGTGCCCTACGCAAAGTGCGTGATGCGCGTGATGGGAGCGGTGGCACTGCCAGGCTACACAATCTTTTTCTGCATTTCTATCCCTTTATTCTCTTTAATTCAAGTTCACAGCTCAAAGCTGTCATGCACTAGAAGAACATAGTTTGTTTTTTATCAAGAATAAAAAAGATTAGCGTGGCACCACTTTAGATGTTTCATTAAATGACTTGTGCTATTTCGCGAGGCATAGTGAGATCGATCTTTTGGTTTCGCACACAAAGTGCACTAACTATTATGTTCTTCATATCCTTGTCTCTGACAAGCTAAAAATAATGAGCGTAGGCTTATGTCCATCCCGCAAATAGAGTCCGACTTTGAGTCTGCTGCAGCCACAGTCATCTTCAACCAGTATCAGGAGATACGTTCTACTATTTTGCGCGGATTTTTTCTCGTCTGTTGTTCTCGCGGTGGTGTTTGCGAATATGTATCAAAACAAAACAAGCGCTTAATTTTGGGTTAAAATGCATTGTAATGCGCATTACTGAAGTTTGTACCGAGTAAATATTACCCAATTTTTTTTTTGTAATGCCTTACATTACCGCGTTACCGCAAACAGCAATACATTACAGTAATTACATTACTTTTGTAACGCATTACTCCCAACACTGTTTACCACCATAAGCATCTGAGATAAACATAATAATTCCAGAGGGAGAAATGGCAACCAAATATTTCACAGTGTTGTTGGCATAATAGTGACTGTATGACTCACTTCTACAGTCTAGATTTTTTGGCTTCTGTAAGATTGTCTCTGAACAGTCAATTACACAAGTTGTGTTTGGGAAGTGGTCTTTAAAAGCTTGTGGCAAGGTTGCCTTTATGGTGTCGCAGGGTAACCATGGAACAAGGTCTTTTGTGTGCTCTGCCATGATGTCAATCCACATTGTGATGATTTTGCTTATTCGGCCTTGTGACATTTTAAATCGTCGCGCTAAGTCTGCCATAACAAAGTTTTGCCTTAATTTCATTAATGTTATAAGAATCTGATCCACAGGCACCAATAATGATGTAGAACAAAATGGATGAAGGCAGGATACAAGGGTATGAAATTCTAAAAGTGGAATCCCTGTATACAACAGAGAATCGGCATCAGACTTCAAAATGCTACTTGCAACTGATTGATGTTCAGGTGTTGGTGTCAGTTCAGGTAATGGTGTACTGACTGACTGCACACATCCCTGGTGGTTTTGAATAGGTGTGGTCCTCCAGCGCAGGGTCTGACCACTGGGTTTGAGCATCACTGGTGCTATTTGATGGCTCAGCCATGCAGTCATTGGAGTTATCTAATGGTGAAAAAACAGTGCATAATTTAACAGCAATATACAAGGAATACAAAGAAGTTTATTTGTCACATGTATATGATTACTAATGTAAAGAATGCAATGAATTTCAGTTCCTTCGCCTATGGGTGGCCAGTGTGTTAATGTGGAGTGTTTAATTATATATATTTTTTGCAAGATGCGTACAATTTAGAGGGGGGTGCAATATGTTAATAGGGCAACTGTGTAATAATACACCAATACAGCAGGATTGTTTTGTGTATTGTGTCTTAGGGGTCTGTGCAATATGACTACAGCAAAAGTACACTGATTCCTGTTGCCATATGTTGAGGAAGACATAAATGCTGTAATGAATGTAAAGTAATTTAATGACGACTAGACTTTTTGATGAGAACTGTGCAATGTCAGGGAAATGGTGTGCGTGTGGTGGGGTGGGGACATGTGTTGGGGGCTGCGCAGACTGCCATCACGTCTAATGTCAATTCATGTTGTTTGGAGATCAGCACTTTATACCTGAAGTCATCTGCTTAGCCAGTAACTTCGCTTCGTTGTATATCCCCCACCCTCATCTAGACTCACAAAAAAGAACAGTGTAACTGAAACGGTGGTTTCTTTAAAGAGAAGCTAACATTACTGTAATGCGTTAGCCTACTCCTGAGTCCTGAGTAGCATAAGCTTGTAGTAGCCTAGCCTTGCCCTGTCCCTCTGAAAGTTACATTTCTGTCTTCCCAAGATACAAACACGTTACTTTAACCAAAATCAACCTGTTAGGTTGTATTTTGGTGTTATATAAAACGAATTGGTCTAATTACCATTGCCTTACCTGAAGTGTTGTCAATCCGGGTGAGGATCCGACGTCTTTTCTCCGGTGGTCGATCGTAGCCCAACCATAAAGTCGGATATGGGTTAACCTCTGTTGGCTTTTTGTCAACAAAGTGGCATGAACAAACAAACAATGATTTGGGTGGGTTCTTCAATTTTAAGTTCTTGAGCCAGTTTCTTTTTGATTCGTCGTCTTTTGCCAATCGATGAAAACAGTATCTTGGAGGACAGCTGCAGTCCCTCTTCGTTTTGGGTGCATGATCAAAACATTGTTGATCGAGCCAGAAACGCAGCTTCGTTTGGTTATTTGTACAGCCACGAACGGAACAACTTGTTCCTGAGCTCCATAATGCCATTCACGTTTTAACAAGTTTAAACAACACTGGGTTTCGAGCAGTTTCGCCAAATCGGACGCACACAGACTGCTGCAAAGTTGCTGCGTTTGTTTACGCTAACAGCTGAACCAGAAGTTCCACCCCTTTCCGTTGCTACGGTAGCGGCCCCAGGAATAAGGTGGATAGCATTTTACATAGCTAGCTCGGTTCACATGACTAATTAAATTATTCATATCATGTCCTAAAGAATGATTCATTGGTATCATACATGATTATAGACAATAATACTGTGAACACAATTATGTTTATCTGTTCTTATTGCTTATTTAGAGAGAAAGTTTATTTAGTGACGTAAGGTGACACTCCCACTTATGCAGACCGGAACTGTCCCGTTTTGCTCCCATAGTAACGAATTACGTTGCTCTATCTTGCTAGTAATCAAGGATCTTTGGTTGAAGTACGTTCTATGACTCTATGGGCGCCATTTTAGTAAGCTCAGGTGTCGTCACAGACGCTGGCTACCGTGGGAATCCTATGGCGCTGATCCTAAAATGTTAACAATATTTTGTTCTGTAAAGCTGTATGTTGAAATTACGAGAAACCCAATAGACCACACCATGTCTAGACCAGTTAAATATATTGTATAAAGACAATGTCAAATTATTTCCGAGTGTAAATTAGGCTAGGGCACTGACATCTGTCCATCATCCACCAAAACTAAGTTCAATGGGCCTATAGCCAGTGTCTGAGATAATGCGTTACTGTAATTTCGTTTTGTTCAACTTTATTGGGAAACGAAGTAGTCTAAAGGTAAATTTAAATTTCAGTAATTCGTTACAGTTACTGAATAACTGTAACGTCCATTCCAGCATTAGGTCTAGGCTACTCACAATATCTGTCTAGCCTATTAACTTATTGTCTCCATGATTGCTTATTTAAAATATGGATTAACCTTGATAGCCTAGGCTACATTATTTCAGAGATATCCGTAGTGTAGAGCACGCATTCTCTCCCTGCACCTCTCTCCCTCAAACGGGTTCAGCCTGCATCTCCCCTAAGCAAATCAAAACGATGGCTTGTGCAATAACTTTTCATGCAGACTTCAACTGGCACTGTGTAGCCTACACAACTTTGTTCAAAATTGATGCATTCAAGTTGACTTTGCAAAGTTAGTATTATAGCCTATTTATCACAACGTTGTCAGTCGCGAGGTCAATCGCAAATTTATTTAAACGGCTAAGGAATTAACTGTAGCTTAATTTGTGGAGGTCGAAGAGAAAGCACCTGTTTGAGATAGGCCTACGCGTAGCCTCGGGTGGGCCTGGACGGGTCTAGGCCCGTCTACTTGTCAGTCTTGCCCATCCGATTAGAGGGGCTTTCCTTCGTTTAGGCCTACGCAGAGGTGGGCAGTAACGAAGTACATTTACTTAAGTACAGATTTTGAGTATTTGTACTTCACTTGAGTTAATTTTTTTAAAAATACTTTCACTTTCACTTCACTACATCTGAATGACAAAAATCGTACTTTTAACTTCACTACATTTCTGTTAAAGGAACACGCCACCTAATGTCAGTAGTAATATATGTTCTTACCTTAACTTTCTCGAGTTGAGTCATACCTCTCCCGTGTCGGTACGTGCACTCAAACGCTCTGGTGCGCGGCTGGACTGTGTTAGCATGTTGCTATGCTAGCGGGCTTTGACGGGGACTAAGCGTAGAAGTAATTAAAAACATCCACGTTTTCCCGACTTAAATACAGTTGCACGAGTAGTTGATAGAAATGCTACGGCCACGCAACATGAAACGTGGTGATTTTCCAAACGAATAAACCGGAGAACTACAATGTGTGGTGCAATAGCACTTGGGAGTACTTCGACCTAGCGTAGTAGTATTGTTAACACCTAATTGTAGATCCTATCCACCACAGAGTTTAGAATCCATGCTGGATCGACCCTCAGCCTCTCCCTCCCCTTTGAGCGAGAGAGAGGCACACACACTAGAGATGCGCTGATGGGCTATTATTTCAACCATAACTGCATAGCAAAACTTATCATCCATCAGCCATCCATCAGCACCAAAGTTTTTTGACCAATTTTCAAAACCGCACCCACCATCCGCTGGTTGTTTTAATGTAGGCTATATGGGTGATGCAGCGCTGCTGACGTGAGGCTAGAAAGCCCTTGCCTGTTCTAGAAAGACTGATCTAATGCAGCAAATATATTAAAAGGCTAAAGTCGTACATTGGCTATGTTGTAGCCTATCCCCAGAATATCAGCAGCAAACTCAGTCTCTGTCTCGCAAAACAGTCTCCAAATAAAACGCACATCGGCCTGTTGCCTATTCTGCCAGCTTGTGACAATATATCGTCGAAAATGCTTGATTGCATTGGATTCTCCACATTTTTAGCTAAATTTTCATGTACCACATCAGCATTTTTGTTCAGTGAATATTTTGTAAATTGCTTTACAATAGCGTCGGGCCCTTGTCAGCAGCCTTCGGCTTGCCTCTTGCCACTATTCACTCCTTGTCTTCCGATGTCATTTCTGAGTCATCTACAGATGTTTCTGTAGATCTGTACTTTGACTTAAGTACTGAAATTGAGTAGCCTACTTCGCCCACCTCTGGGCCTACGCTCACCATCTTAAAAACAGAGTGCGAATTACCCCACCATAATTGGGGTGTACTGCTCCTTCACTTCTTCTATGACCATCATCCACTACCATATCAATCCCCATCGTGACCGCCAAGTGCAACATGTGTTGTGCAACACACATACAAGGTCTAAACATGCGACAAACTGATAATCAGTAGGCTACAGAATATCTCATTGTTATTATATATCCAAAAGAGAACTGTTTTGATCAACTCTCAAAAGTTAGAAGTTAAGTGCACTGAAATACCATTCTAATTAGTAAAAGTAATACCTTACAAGAAGTCTATTGCCTATTTCATGACATTGATTTGGTTAATTTTTAGATTTCATAAGACCTGGAGGTAAGATCCAACCCTCTCTAGGCCTACTGTATAAACAGAAACCAATTATAGTCTATGGTAGTCAGTGTCAAATCAACACAATTGTCTAGAGATATGTGAAACCTGAGCAATCTTTAATGTAAATCTACTTGGCTCTTTTTATGTTTCCACAGGTTTCACTGATGTTATTTAGGCTTAGCTACATCAGACCCTCTTGTGCATAATATAAAAACAAAACAGGATCTGTGCCAAACTAATTTCAAAAGGGCACAATAATTTATTCAAGATAAAATCAGAATGGACACCTAGGCTATGGACTGGAGTTCATCTCCTTGGAAATGACAATCGATTTTACCTCACTACAATGTAATTCTTGCTTCTTGCTTAATTCTTGCTAACTAACCTTGGTAACTAACCAAGGTCCACTTTACTAGCCTCAGTGGGTAGGCCTAAGTAGCAGGTAAGCAGCCGGTAATTAAATGTATGAAGACGTGACATGAGCTATGAAAGAACAAAACACGTTAATACATGAAGGTTGTAAAATAGCACATTTTCAACAAGCTAGACGTCTGCTAGCAACTTACATTTTACCCATGCACGTCAGCAGCAAACCGAATTTAGGCTAGGCTACTGGAGGAATCTAACTAGCGTTTTGTCATTCAAAGTTGACACTTGGTTGAGAAGTTGAAGTCGTTCTCTATCCATAGACAGTAAAATAAGTCTCTATCTCCGGTGCTTCTAGCGCCACGGTGGTTATAAATGGTACAGTCCATTATAGGGGTTTCTGAAATTGCTTTACATTAAATTGTTCCTAGTGAAAATAGGAGTTGACTTGTATTGTAGCCAAATGTAATGATATTTTTTCACAATATCAGAAAACGTATCTGACCCCCCCCCAAAACTGATATTTCTGTCTCTTTGGGGGGTATAGTACCCCCCAGTACCCCCTGTAATTCAAACTACGCTTAAAAAGACACGCAAGTCAACACTGCGCTGAAACTCAAGAATCAGTCAAATCGCGAACAGCCACAGCTCCGTTTAATTGTCAGGTGTGATGAAATGCGTTCATATTCCACTTTTTATGTCATAAACGTTGCATGCATATGGAAAGGTTTTGTGGTAGGATTGTCCAATGGTCCTGTTGCTTCAATTTATCGTTTAGCCGATTGCGTAATTTGACATTTTCGTTCTATAAGTTCCACTTTTCATGTCATGAATGTAACATGTCTTTGATAAGGCTTTGCAGTTGTACAATATGGTCAATCTATTGTCTCAACTGAGATTCATGTGACGCGCGCACTGATGCTGGGTGCATGCACCTAGAACAGGAACATTTTGGAGAGGGAATGAGATAATGAACGCACGCAAGAAACACTTTTTAATTAAACGTAGGCCTAATTTACAAAGACATCGTAAAACACTGAAAGTTAATATTTACACCACGGGTCTCATGTTGCTCTCAAGCTCAGTCGCTTGCTGCCCTCTTTTGAGCTTGCGAGAGGCTGAAGCAGTCGTACACATTTGCACAATTGTTGCCGCGACGCAGCCTACGAATTTAATAAAAAGTAAATAATTCTTAATTAAATAAAAGCATGTGCTTACACAGCCTATAAGTAAATAAAAGAGCCCGTCATAATTTGAGGATTTACAGTAGATGAGTATAGGCCTAAATAATAGGACTACAGCTAATTTATAACTCAAGCAAATTGTTTTCCATTATAACATATCATTGCACAAATTAAGTTCAACGGTTAGATTTATCTGGACGTGTTTTAAGTTGGCTGCAGCCTGTAAATAGACTAATGATTTTGAAATGATTTGAAAACGAACTTCTGTGGTCATATGCATTTTGCATAGGCAAGCAGGACAATTTGGGAGTTTTTGACTACATAGAAATTATACAAATTAGTGTCAAGCACGGTTATGTTTAGCCTAGGCCTACCATTTGCATTTATTTAAAGCGATGGTTCGGAGTAATTTCACCCTAGGGTCCTTTGCACCATGACCCCGAGCCAAACACCCTCCCAGAACCTTTTTTCCCTTGGTCGAACCCTGGTCGAGTAGCGCTATCAAAAACTAATGACGTTCTGCAGTCGTGATGGAACCAACTTTTAAGGACTTTTACAGGCTTTTCCCAAATCACGGAAGAAACGTTGACTCAGCGGTATAGTAGCAGATAATCAGGCAAGTCCAGGGTATATGCAGGAATCATAGAGTTGAATTTACTACCTTTTTTACTACCTCCACAATATTTTTTACTACCAACACGACATCAAGCAGCAGCCCTTTTTTTTTTTTGGGGGGGGGGGGGGGGGGGGTATGCAAAGCACGACTTACTACTTGCTATAAGGTATAAATCATATATACTTATGCTATTATTAGGTACACTAATCATTTCTGATTGTGATCATTAAGTATGGTGATTGTCAATGACAATGTTTTTTTGTAGTGTCGAGTTCGGTTTCAGTTGTCCTTACCTTAACCCTAGCCCTTGAGTTATCCTAACCAGCCCTTAGCGAGAATGATAACCTTGGCACAAATTACGCTAAAACACCAAACATGTGTGGTGAAAAATGAAGAACAAACACCACCCCCCAAAAAAAACTCCAGTCTAAGGATAGGCCCAGAAATCTATTTCTATGGATAAAGCCATTATTATTGGTATGGTATTGTTGTTGCACATTTGACACTAAAGCAGTCCGTGAAAACATGCACATCAGTGGACTGCTTTACTAATGCAAAATTGAAAACTATGATTTCATTGCATTACTCAGCATGGATGCACGATGCTTGCATGATAAATACTTCCCAAAACAACAGTTAGGTAGGTAGGTAAGGATGCCATTTAGGAGTGTAAATCAAGTTTAATCACAATTTGATACAATATAGATTCTTTAAGCCAATGATTTGATTCTTTTCAATACTTCAAAATGTGTAGCAATGCGATTCGATGCGTTACTGGGGTCTGTTGTCGATAGGAAATTATAGATTTTGGCTAGTTTTCATGGATTCAAATGCCAATATTATAGGCTAAATTATAGGCCAAATACTGAACATTGACTGTGGAATCAAGTAGGTTACAGAGTTTCTTTCCCCCCCTAAACCCTCCTGTCACTAGCTAGATGCTTTCAAATTTAACATGGTTTTAAAACTCATATGTTAGAGTTTTCTGTCACTGCAATAAAACTAGCCTATTTGGAATATTTTGTAGGCCTGCTGTTCCTTTTAGAGAACAATTTAACTGATCAAGTTTTCATAGGCTATTGCATGATTTAAATGTGAATGCCATAAACTTAATTCGCCATTAACTAGATTAGCGTGGTTCTTCACGCAGTTGTCATCTAAATGCAGTGTTTTATAGGCTATTCAAAGAATGTCACGTTCATCGCTCAGTTGTGTAGGTCTGTCTTGAGTGATCGCTGTCTCTTTAAATAACGGGACTTTTAAACTGCATGCTGTTTTTGTTGATGGACAGTGCCGTCTTTGATTCAGTTTTCTACCGTTTTAATAAATGACACGCGCACTTGCGTGGTTAAAAGTAAGGAATTGTTTTCACTCGTTTTCTTGCAATTCCGTAACATTAGATACTAGGTCTAGGTTACGTTAAAAAAATGTTGTCGGTTACTATGTCAGTGACTAGTTCGAACTTTGTTACTGATGGGCTAGGTGGAATTTTATTGCACGGTTCTGGATGATCACAGTCAGATGGCAGCGCTACCGTCAGCTGAACGAAAGCTTACACTATAGTCAAGTCCACAGTTGTTAAAACAGCTGAAGTAGCCTAGTGTAAACTGAGAGAGTGTAGCCTATATTTTCTTAGCTGCTATCAGAGTGATAGGCTAGCCTAGGCCTACATCTACCGGTCCTTTGCTACATGAACAAATATTATCAGATGAGTGACAGAAGCACCGGACAACAAGCAGGCCCATATGATAAACGCTGCTCTGGTAGCCTGCAGTAGGGCCTAGATGACGTGAAAACGCGAGAGTCCCCGAAAAGCATCCCTGCATCCCCGGCCCCTAAAAAACTCTTCGGATCTGCACGATTCATATAAGTCGCCCAAAGCAACTTGAAGGAGACACCGAAAAGCGCGTTGTTTGTATCCCTGTAAAACAACTGAAAAAGGCGAAAATGTTGTTTGTTGGCGTCGCTGATAGGCTGTCAACCACGGAACTCTACACAGTTTACTTCTATGTCACTGCTATCGACTCCGACTCACTCAGGTCCTGTTAGCACGTATATATTTTTTAATTAGGCAAGATGAAGTTAAAACATGTAGACACAAATATTAAGCAAAAAATGTAAACTCATTATATATTGAGGTGGTGATGAAAAATTTACTACCAAGTCAAATTG
The DNA here is from genome assembly GCF_046254945.1 of Alosa pseudoharengus. Classification (NCBI taxonomy): domain Eukaryota; kingdom Metazoa; phylum Chordata; class Actinopteri; order Clupeiformes; family Clupeidae; genus Alosa; species Alosa pseudoharengus. The sequence goes on from NW_027468881.1 coordinate 1,779,495, forward strand.
CATTTATTACCTTTTACTACCTTTCAAGGGCCTTAATTTTGGTAGATTCTATTTACTACCTTTTACCACCCGCCCGGACACCCTGAAGTCTTATTTAAATAAACTCCTGGTGCACTTACAAACTTTCTAATGCCTCGTTATTGGACTAAATGTCGTAGTTGTACTACTGCAGAAGTTTCGTACCATTCAGGGCATTATTAGTGGGGTAATTTACGAGATAAAAGTTGGTTCCATCATGACTGCAGAACGTCATTCGTTTCTGACGGCGCTACTCGACCAGGGCTCGACCAAGGGAAAAAAGGTTCTGGGAGGGTGTTTGGCTCGGGGTCATGGTGCAAAGAACCCTAGGGTAAAATTACTCCGAACCATCGCTTTAAAAAATACAAAATACACAGAAAAACTACTCAATACAGTAACGTGAGTAAATGTATTTCGTTACTTTCCACCTCTGCCTAAAACACAGTATTTGTTAAAGGAACACGCCACCCAAAATCAGTAGTGATATATGTTCTTACCGTAACTTTCACGAGTTGAGTCGTACCTCTCCCGCGTCGGTAGGTGCACTCAAACGCTCTGTCGCGCGGCGCGAATGTGTTAGCATGTTGCTATGCTAGCGGGCTCTGCCGTGGCCGTAGAGAGAGGCACATAGCAGTATTCAAACACCTCCACGTTTTACCTACTTAAATACAGTTGCACGAGTAGTTGATGAAAAATGTTAGGGCACACAACATGAAACGTGACGATTTTCCAAGCGAATAAACATGAGAACTACAATGTGTGGCGCAATAGCACTTGGGAGTACTTCGACCTAGCGTGGTAATATTATTAACACCTAATTGTAGATCCTATCCACCACAGAGTTTAGAATCCATGCTGGATCGACCCTCAGCCTCTCCCTCCCCTCTGAGCGAGAGAGGCACACACACTAGAGATGCGCTGATGGGCTATTATTTCAACCATAACTGCATAGCAAAACTTATCATCCATCAGCCATCCATCAGCACTAAAGTTTGTTGACCAATTTTCAAAACTGCACCCGCCATCCGCTGGTTGTTTTAATGTAGGCTATATGGGTGATGCAGCGCTGCTGACGTGAGGCTAGAAAGCCCTTGCCTGTTCTAGAAAGACTGATCTAATGCAGCAAATATATTAAAAGGCAAAAGTCGTACATTGGCCCCAGAATATCAGCAGCAAACTCAGTCTCTGTCGCGCAAAACAGTCTCCAAATAAAACGCACATCGGCCTGTTGCCTATTCTGCCAGCTTGTGACAATATATCGTCCAAAATGCTTGATTGCATTGCATTCTCCACATTTTTAGCTACATTTTCATGTACCACATCAGCATTTTTGTTCAGTGAATCTTTTGTAAATTGCTTTACAATTACCGTCGGGCCCTTGTCAGCAGACTTCGGCTTGCCTCTTGCCATATTCACTCCTTGTCTTCCGATGTCATTTCTGAGTCATCTACAGATGTTCACCTCCCTAAATAGAACCAACTTCAACCTGTGTTATATCCTAGATGAGACTGCCTGGGTTATTTTGCTTAGATATTAGCCTATATATAAAACACATAATTGTAGCCTACCATTCAGGGAATAGGCATTTAAAAGAGAGACAGAGAGTGATATGACTAAGAAATGACATCGGGCGATGGCAGTGCGAGATGTTCAGAACGTAAGAGCTAAAACTTCTACAAACTCACTAACATCCACAGCGGAAAAAGAAGGTAAGAAAAATAGTCGGAAAACTTAGATGTGTAAGGCAAGCAAGCAAGTTTGGCGGTTGTTACTAAAAATGTGAACATGCACGTTGCATTGTTGTGCAGTGGACTTTCAGAATGAATGGAGTCGGAGTTTCTTTAATATCGAGGCGTCATATTTGTCCGATGGCCTGCTAGGCTATAAAATGAATTGCAATGTCTGTCTGAAAAAGATTTTCAAAATGAATGGGAGTCTTCAGAACAGGCTTGTCAGTCAACCTGACATAACAGTGTGTAAAGTAGCCTATAATGTGAATGACTTGTTATTTTATCAAGGATTTCTTTCTTTTTGCAAAAAATAAAGTAGCCTACAATAGGCATTAATTAGTAGGCCAGGAGCATGCTGAAATTATGTGGCAAATTGCGTTTTTTATTACAATGATAAAATTGTAAAAGGACGTGACCGAAGCTGAGGCAAGCCAGGCAATAGGCCTATAGGCCCGACGGTAATTGTAAAGCAATTTACAAAAGATTCACTGAACAAAAATGCTGATGTGGTACATGAAAATGTAGCTAAAAATGTGGAGAATGCAATGCAATCAAGCATTTTGGACGATATATTGTCACAAGCTGGCAGAATAGGCAACAGGCCGATGTGCGTTTTATTTGGAGACTGTTTTGCGCGACAGAGACTGAGTTTGCTGCTGATATTCTGGGGCCAATGTACGACTTTTGCCTTTTAATATATTTGCTGCATTAGATCAGTCTTTCTAGAACAGGCAAGGGCTTTCTAGCCTCACGTCAGCAGCGCTGCATCACCCATATAGCCTACATTAAAACAACCAGCGGATGGCGGGTGCAGTTTTGAAAATTGGTCAACAAACTTTAGTGCTGATGGATGGCTGATGGATGATAAGTTTTGCTATGCAGTTATGGTTGAAATAATAGCCCATCAGCGCATCTCTAGTGTGTGTGCCTCTCTCGCTCAGAGGGGAGGGAGAGGCTGAGGGTCGATCCAGCATGGATTCTAAACTCTGTGGTGGATAGGATCTACAATTAGGTGTTAATAATATTACCACGCTAGGTCGAAGTACTCCCAAGTGCTATTGCGCCACACATTGTAGTTCTCATGTTTATTCGCTTGGAAAATCGTCACGTTTCATGTTGTGTGCCCTAACATTTTTCATCAACTACTCGTGCAACTGTATTTAAGTAGGTAAAACGTGGAGGTGTTTGAATACTGCTATGTGCCTCTCTCTACGGCCACGGCAGAGCCCGCTAGCATAGCAACATGCTAACACATTCGCGCCGCGCGACAGAGCGTTTGAGTGCACCTACCGACGCGGGAGAGGTACGACTCAACTCGTGAAAGTTACGGTAAGAACATATATCACTACTGATTTTGGGTGGCGTGTTCCTTTAACAATAACTTAATTAAAATGAAATGTTTGTCAATAAGTCAACAACAGTAAGAATGAGTAGCCTCGGACATAGAAGAGAAATAAAGTGGCAAGTGCAAGTGGTGTTTGGCCCATATCTGTGAAACAAATTGAGTGGAAGTGAGTGTGTGTGGGTTGGGGTAACCAGTTAAATGTGTGTATGATCTGTTTTCTTCACAGGTCTTCATGAGGAGAAAGGCCTGTGGGGTAAGTTCTGTCAATGACTCCTAGATGCGGTGATATGTGATCCCATACCATGTTTACCTAGAACAGTGGTTCCCAAACTTTTAACAGGCATGTACCCCCTGAGACATTATGATCTTCCGGAGTACCCCCAACACCACCAATGCATATACATATGATAGGCCTACAAATGTGCTGAATATAATGATTTTAAATAGATCTGCACCTAATCTCACACACAATCGTCTTGTTGAATGGTGCTTGTCTTTGCCTTGTAACTGAAGATTTAACTGATTGAGCTTTCCAAATATATCGCTAAGATAGGCCAGCTTCATCAAGAAATGTTCATTAGTCAGCGTTTCTCAAACTGTCCCAGCGGGCACCGTGATGTCAATTTGATGTCAAGAATTAGTCAAGGTTTTGACCACCATGTTGAGCATCTATAATTTCATACTATTTTAGCATTACAAGCTATGGCTTGCTTGTGGTTGTAAAGACGTCCAACAAGGGATCAATTTAACATGTAGTCACTGGTCTATAAACTTGGGTCAATATGATTGATGTTAAATCAACGTTGATTTGATATCAAGAAAAAAGGCATAGGAAAAAGGGCGTCAAAATGATATGGAATTGACGTCATTTAATTGACCACCATATGAGAACCAATAATGTTAATAATCTTAATAGTAGTAATAATAGCCCACTAGGCTAATGTTACTATTGTTTTGACACTTCTACCAATCAGTCTGGTAATATAACAGACTAAAATGCCAACAGTTATCATTTTCACGATTGTTTTTAACGGATGCTTATCACCGCTTGATAAGCGCATGCGCACACACAGCAATTCCCATCCCCCACCCCTGATCAAATTCAAATTCGCGCAGCACTCTAGAATCTTCACTGAGTTTGCTCCTTTTCAACTGCAGTCACCAGTGACTTCAACAATCAACCGTCACGTTTCTGTCATGCCTCTGACTGAATGTGTAAGCTGTACAAACTCTGCCGTCATCATATCCCAGGTAAGAATTACAGTACTTTTGTATGCCAATTGAAAACGTGAATTTATTCGAAATATATTGTTTTCATAATGGAATGTTAATCAAAGCCGTTAGTCATGTTTAGAATTAGCTAGTGAGCTAACGCTAGCGATGTTAGCTGTTAATGTCAACTTTTCCACTGACTTCACTATTATGTGGAATATCTGTTTGTTTGCCTGTTTGTCTGTGTGTTAGTTTTAGAATGAAATATCAGGCGCAAGTAAGTTAGCTATACATTTAAAGTAACGTTAGCTACATTTAAAATGGCTGTTACCATGCAGGCTAGCAGACACAGATGAAAGTTGTTAACGTTAGAATTAATAACGGTTAACGTTAGCTCTACCTTGCGAACTTCCATGGGACATAGGTAACGTTAGGTCACTGTATTTAAACTTAATACATGTAGTGCTAGTGTTGATACATAATATAGTGTTGCTATAACTGCAAAGAGGTCCTGTATGAATTAAGTAATATATATATATATATATATATGGGCGATTCTACCGAATTCGTGCAAATTGCTGTCCCAGACCCTAAAAAGTAATTTAAAAAGCATTTATACAGAAAAATGTTACATATTTATGAAGATCTTTTTATTATCTATTAAGAACTAAAACAATATTTGAGGTAGCATCAAGCTTAATATATATAAAATCATCATGTTTAGGGTACTTTCAATTGAGAGGTGGCTGTCCCAAACCCTAAGGCCTAAATTTCACCTTATGAAAAAAAATATGAAATCATTTTTGTAATTTTTTCCACTGATGTTTTTCTAAAGATCTTTTAAATACCTATGATAAAAGCAATCGAAAAAATATATTTATTGCATAATTTTTTCAAAAATCATAAATTATTATGTAAAAAATGTTGTCCCGCATTTTTATGTCACAACCGAAACACTGTAAGATTTAGCCCATAGGATGGTAATGATTTTAGCCACACCCCTCCATTTGGACCAGGAAGTGTGTGTGAATCCCTCTCTCTCCCATGGCCACATGGTGAGTAGATCAGTCCAATAATTTTTGAGTAAATGCATTCAAAAGTCTCAAAATCAGGCTGGAACATTTAAAAACGTCACTACCGAACACATATTTTTTTCAATTAATCAAGTTGTTTTGGTTGTTTTTTTTTTGAAAATGTAGTTTTATGTGTATAAATGTTCAGAACTGTGCTATCTAACCATGTGCTGACTAGCATCTTTGAGATAGGCTCAAAAATATATGTTTTCGTCACTACCGAAACAGTCACAACCGAAACATGTATTGAAGTTTCGGTTGTGACGAGATTGTTTCGGTAGTGACTAAATGGACCGTTAGGTCCTATATTTTGGTAAATCAGTGATATTTCCAATTGCACATTTATATAAATAAAATATAGACAAATATTGAGGGATGACTCAATATTTAAGAAAGGAAAGTGAAAGAAATCATTGTTCAACTGCATATTTTTGCAGAAGCATTAGTTAGGAAGACTGAGGGCCCTATCTTACACTCAGTGCAATTGTTTTCCTAGTTTTAGGTCAGCGCATTTTATCATTATTCCGCCAGACACCCATACTGTGTGATCCTTGCACACCCACGGGTGTATCGATGAAAAAACAGGGGTGGTCAGACATTGATATGATCACAAATTGCTATTTTGACGCCACAAAAAATGATAACACCACTGACCAAGGAAAGTGATCTAAAGTTAAATGGGCATTATTTCAGTTATTTTGAGGGTGCACTGTCAGAGGAGTCTAACAGCCTGGTAAGACCTAAGCCAGTGTTTCTTGAACTGGGGTTTGGGACCCCCAGGGGGATTGACAAAAATATGGGAGGGGTTGCGAAATGATTTGCAGAAGGTGTTCAGACCAACATGTTTAAAAACTGGGATATTCAGTAGCCCTAGATATATGGTTACAATTCACAGTGTTTCCATAATGTTCCTCCGAAGGTGGATGCTTTGTTTACACAAACTCAAATCTCTATCTGCGCCTCTTGCAACGATAACTTCAAAGATGCTGTGCGTAAGCTTACCAGTGACAGAACATTATGCAGCCTTTTCTTGCCACAGGACTGCCAGTTATACATTGGATGAATGCTAGTTATCTAAACAATAAATCAGATTGTCAAAGGCTTGGTTTTGATGTTGACATAGCGTACCATTTCTGCCTCTGCCTCCAATGCCAGTCTTGCAACATTTTCCAAAAAGGAAACCAAATTTCATTGGCTGGAGAGAAGGGGGTCTCGAGACTTGGCCAATGTTTTTTGGGGGTCGCCAGTCAAAACGTTTAAGAACCACCAACCTAAGCAACAAGTCCCTGGCAACGCAATTCAAAGTCTGTGCTGGTGTGCTTAGATGAATGTCCTTAGCATTTTTTAACATTCATTGGAATGTTATCGGGGTGTTAGGAAGCGAAGTGCATGAGCATAGACAGTACACAGACACATATATACTCCATACACCTGGGGACGCTGGTTTGCCTGTGTAATCTGTGTTGTGTTGAACCACGTAGCTCAACCTGTCACTCGTCTGGAAACCCGCAAACAGCAGCACATCGGATCAGGAGCATGCTAGCATTAGCAAAGCAAAAGCCCAGGCTGCAACACTACTCTATAGGCGTCTGCAGGGAGGTTTACCAACATACTGCACACCTACCGTTACACTCCTAAAGCCCCCTAAACCTCACTTCTGATCCGGGTCATGGTCCAGGATTCCTACACAGTGGACCACCCCTCCACCCTTGTTTTGTTTTCATTGTTGAAATTTGGGAAAGAACCTTGTCTTACATTTAAAAAACAAAAACTGAACTGCAGATTTGCCTAACTACTTGGGCTGTCTGACCGAGTGGGTCAGAGTTTAGGCTGGCTATGGACGAGGCAAAGCGGTGTCGCCTGGTTTCAAGCATTCCAACAATAGTTCCATACATACTTTCACATTTTGTTTTGCACACTTTCACATTTGTGTGAGTACCTAGTAGAGGTAATTGTTGATTTAAATAGTAAAAAAAGAAATGTGTTTGCTCATCCAGATGGTGGTACTGTGCCATGGTACATGCAGTAGGCCTACTTGCTTTTAGGGAATGGGAGATGGCACTCTTATTGTTTTTCTTCTGATTGGTTATGGCATACCTACGGAGCCCAGGAGGTGTCATTGCAAGATATGTTTGTGTATCGAGAGAACGTGCGCTCATTTTACTAAATCGTGCACACGTTTTACTAAATTGTGCTCTCAATTTAGTAAATTTTCCGCACAATTTAGTAAAACATGCACACGATTTAGTAAATTGTACGCATGTTTTACTAAATAGTGCGCTCGTTTTACTAAATTGTGCTTTAGATTTAGTAAAACATGCACACGCACGATTTAGTAAATTGTGCGCACGTTTTATGAAATTGTGCGCTCAATTTACAACAATTAAAATGAGAGCACAATTTAGTAAAATGAGCCACTATATAGTGTGCACGTTTTACTAAATCGTGTGCACGTTTTACTAAATCGTGTGCACGTTTTACTAAATCGTGAGCACGATTTACTAAATTGAGAGCACAATTTAGTAAAATAAGTGCACAATTTAGTAAAATGAGCCCACGCTTTCTGGATATATACCAAAAAATACCTTGCAATGACTCCTCTAGGGCTCCGTATATACCTGCCGACATTTAGCTTTTAAAAAAATCGGGTTTTGGGTTGCCAGGTTTTATGACAACAGGATTGAAATTGAAAGTAAGTCATTGTGTTGGCTATGTGTAGGGTGCATATCATACCCAATTTGGCAACCTGGGAAATGTCAGACTAACAGAAAAAATGAATACATCCGTGATTTTAAAATTAAGTTTGATGGTCATGCAATATTCTGGGAGTTTCCCCGGGAGAAATAACAAAACGGGTGTGCGCCGGGAGATGACCTTGAAATATGGGAGAAACTAGGGAAAACGGGAGTGTTGGCAGTTATGGGTTATGCGTTATACCTAACAAACATTCATGCTTAAAGGGATACTCCAGCGTAAAAACAACCAAAACAAAATAGCCTTACACTTCGACGGTAGTGTCCATGGGCATCCTACAGATAAACCGATAAACCCTAGGTAGTTTTTACTTTGAAGTAGCCTTTCAATTAAGGAGCGAGGGACATTATAACAATCCTTTTGAACAATGCACCCGCTGTCAAACTAGGAAAAGTGAACTAGACACTCCCTACATACATCTGAACCATATGCTTCAGATCATGCGTCTTAGGTTATCAATATAGGGCCCTGAAGGTAACAAATTGAACACTTAAATGAGATCTGGAGGTTATGTGTTCTTTGAGAAATTGTCAACATGTTAGATACTAATACTTTTAAATGTGACCATTTTTGAACACTTAATAAATCTTTCTTGAAGGATTATAAAACCAAGCATACAAGTTCTATCTTGCATCCCATAACACCCAAACTATCCATCAGCAGTGAAATATTAAACAGATTTCTTAAAAAAAAATATATATATATGTCTGTTAAATGTGCTAGCTGCATTATGTGCAACATTTGTGACTTATTTGTCATTTTTATCAACACAAAATACTGGCAGTCTGATGTAGTAGTCACTACCGAAGCACTACCGTCACTACCGAACATGTGCTGTCACAACCGAAACATGGGATGTTTTGTTAAAAAAAGATTATATCTAATCATCTGACAAGATAACAGGGTGGTGTTTGGTTAAATATATATTTATAGTAATACATCCTTAAATTTGAAAATGGTATGATCAACTTTATGCGTTTTACAAAGAAATATTGTTTTTAAAATGCAATTAATCTCATAAATGACCTTTATTTTGTGTTAAAAAATATTATTATTATCAGTTGAATCATGGAAATGCTTTAAGAAAATTCAAAAAAATATATTTAGAAGGTATATGTAAAGAAATTCCTGATAGGTTATCATAAAACTTCTTATTTTGTTAATTTTTATTGTGTTTCGGTAGTGACACATTTTGGGAGAAGGAAAACATTCCAAAACTGTACAAAAAGACAATATGAAATTAAAATGTCCAATTATTAGAAATGTGTACCTTAGATGTTATACAATGCATGTGAATGAAAAGTTTTGGGGAAAAAAGACACTTTTTTCAAAATGTTTCAACCTCTGAATTTGCACGAATTCGGTAGAATGGCCCATATATATCAGTTATCTACCCACTGATTTAAGGAACTGCAGTTTAATATAGCCATGTTTATTAACAGACCTGTCATTTAATGGATGTGATGGGTGGGTGGCACCTCAATATCATGCCTACAAGTAAAGGGATCTTTAGTTTGTGAAGGGTAGTGTTAGGCTACATGTTCATTTCATAGCCCTTATTTGCCCCTTGTTTGATGTACCTGACTTGCTCTGAGGCATGTGTTAAGATGCATGTGAGTGTAGTAGTGCTTCAGTGATGGTCTTTTCATGTTCTGTGTGTTTTGCAACATATTAATCTTAGTCTCCCTCTGTTTGCAGGTGGTGTGTTGTGAGGATTGCTGCAGTAAGAACACTGAGTGCATTCTGGAATATTCCAAATGTGTGCCACGTCCAAGCTCGCAAGAGAGTTCACTCACCAGGTAAAGACACACACACACACACACAATGTTATTTTGAAGTATTAAAAAACATTGTTGTTTTAGAATTTTCGAACGAAATGGTTGGTAATTAGCACGTTTACGAGTATAGTTTACATTCCGGTATGATGGCAGAAGTGTCTTTGTGTACTGTGTGCCAAAACTATACTATTTAGCATGGTTGTGCAGCTACTTCAAATACTGTAAGTATTGTAATTTATCTACATATAACACTACCGTTAAGCGTGGGAAAAAAGTGGGGGTGGGGCGGGGATTGCATGGAAGGAGATGCATGCTATTTCAAGAGTTGAACACCCATTAACTTTACTTTTTTAGCACAGTTAATTTGGACTAAATGCATCAGTTTTTCGTTTTTTTGTTTTTTTTTACATGGGTTCCTCTGAATTCCCCATCAAAAACTTTACAATAAACTCATATTTTTGTTCAGTCTCTCAAATTTGAAGGGTTTGTTACATAAACCATATATTTTTTGCATAAAACGTAAAAACTACTGCTAACGTAACGTTAATTTACCCACTGCATTACAGATATTGGTTTGTACCATCACTGTATTCAAGAGTTCGATGATGGAGAAAGTGAACTTTCTTTTGAGATTACACCTATCAAAGATTGTAGCCTTTACCGAAATAGTCACGCTGCCCCTCCATTTCAATTGTTGATGCGCCAAAAGTAGACCTATCATGCTTATCAAGTGTAACTCTCTGAAGACATCCTTAACTTGTGAGTGTTGGAATTGTTGCTAGGTAGTTCATTTAAGTTCACTCAAAATGTCAGGCCGATTGTATGGTGTGTGCGTCTCGTCACTGCTATGGCGCGTTTACATGTTATCTGTCACTGCCAGCACGTTCTATACTCAGCGTCGTCCATCCTTGCAAATGGGTTCAAGTGAGGACATAGAGTTAAGTTGTAAACAATTGTAAAAATGATTGCCATAATCTGATTACACTCAAAAGACGTCTGGTTTTGGTACTCTACAAATTAATGTTTTACTTTTGTTATGCAATGTTAATGGTATACAGATTAAAACATGTTTTCAGTGTCTCTTTAGCTGAAAACTACTTCCAACACGCATGCCTCTTCCATGAATAGGCGCTCTTAGCCTGGCTAACGTCAGACCTCATTGAGATAGGGTCTGGGAATTAGACATTAATTTTCTCGTATTTGAAACATGGTTTACGAATGCCCAGAGCCGTTTATTGGGCGCTACGAATGTCTATCAAATGCGTCTGTACATAGCTCAGAAGTCCATAGAATCCAGGAGCGTGAATAAAATTGCGTGCGTAAGGCAGCATGGGAAAACCCAGGCTAAGGCACTCTAGTCCTTGAGCCACCCCCTAGTCCACCCACCCACCTACCCATCCGCCCCCCGGAAAAAAAAAAAAAAACTTGGGGGTGTCACTCCCGGGATTTTAAAAACAATTCTAGTTGCTCAACATCATGTCTGATTAGCAATAACTCTGCTATGAAACAGAGACATTACATTTTCTGGTCAGTGAGGTTTAAATTAATTAGTTCCTGAATCCTATCCCATTTAATGTGACTTCAGAGGGCTTGAGAGGGATAGGATTTAAACCGTGGCGGACCGCCATGCTTAAATAAATGTAGAGGAAACACTGGATATTCCTTTCTTTGTTATACAACAACAACCTAATAACATGATCATGCTGATGGCTGATAGCTTTTGCTCTTCCCAAATACAAGTAGCCAGGTGAGATGTTTGCAACTACATTACGTTTTATCAATCCAGTTGCAGCAGGCCTAGTTCCAAACCACAATTGTTGAACTGTGATGAACTGCCCTATTTGTGATTGTTTTTAGAGATTCTAGAGGTTTTATACTAGTGCTGCCACTAACAACTAATAACTAATTTTGTTGTATAACTCGCACTCCTCCTTGTCCACAGGTGGCAGCAGTGCGGTGGAGGCAGAGTGGCAGCAGTACGGTGGAGGCAGAGTGGCAGCAGAGCTGGCCTAAACAAAACAGTCTTCAGCCCTTGGAACCGCACCTGGCTCTTTGGCCCCAAGAACAAACCTTCCCGTCATAGGTGCCTCTGATAGTGCATCACTCACAAGAATGGTAACAAGAATGCACTTAAAGAATGCCCTGGCAGCAGTGTTGCCAGATGCCAGCAAGGTTTTCCAGCCCAAAACCTCGTCAAAAACCGCGAGAATGCACAAAAAACCGCCCAAATTTGCTTTTGCTTGTTTCTCATTTAAGCACATTGAAATCATTAACAAGCTTTAAAATTACCCATTTTTCGACTTAGCCTATCCAATTTCAGAAACAATATTCAATCAAATGAACGCAAAAGTAGGCTACACGGACCTCAGTCAGACTATTCTTCTATAAGCTTATGTTACGGAAAATAATGCAATAAACGTAGACTATCAATGAGTCTGTTTGTGTCAATAGACGCTTGGAACAAAAGCATTCAGTAGGCTAGCCTAACATAAAAACATTGAGTGGATATATGAACATACAAAATAGCCTAACGCACAACATTTCAATTATTTATAATAGCAACATGACATGCATATTCATGTATAACATTAGATGAAATCGCATTGATTATAGAACAGGGGTGTCGACTCTTTGCAGAGGCAGTGCGTTCATAACTGGTGGGCCAACTCTAGGCTACACAAAAAATATTTTCATAGGCCTACGCCAAATGTAGGCTAAAGGCTTGAGTTAAACTTGAGTCTGACACCTGTGATTTAGAACAATTAATTAATACATAGGCGCTATCTATTCCCTGAGACAGGCAGTTAGGCCTAGAGTTTTCATGAAAATCGCGCTGAACATAGGCTATTTAGGACAGTGTCAGTGCGCTCTTTGCAGAAGCAGTGCGTTCATGCATGGCAACTCTATACACGCAAAAAATATTTTCATACGCCAGATATAGGCTAAAGGCAAACTTGAGTTTGACACCTGTAATTTAGAACAATTAGTAGGCCTACCTGACAGGCAGTTAAACCTAGAGTTTTCATGAAAGTCGCGTTGAACAAACAGGGGTGTCAGTGCGCTCATGCAGAAGCAGAACGTTCATGCATGGCGGGCCATCTCTACACAAAAAACATAGGCCTATGGCCTAGGCCCTTCGTGAAAATTGCTTTGAGCAATTGTTATTAGGCCTAAAAATAATTAAAAAGTTCTAGTAGGCTTTGTCAAACTTCCTCAACAACTGTCGGGCTGGACGGAACATGGGCTATGTCAAGCCATTCGCGCAAGACCTGTGCGTACATCCATCAACCCTGAAAGAAGGGGAAAGTCCATCCTGTCTAATCTTTCAGCAGTGTGCACCCTCATGAAGAGATTGACTGTAATGAGAAAATGATCTTTGCCCACTTTGGCATATTGATATTGTCAGTCAGCTAGCTAAATTTGAAAACCCCGCGAGCTGTGTGTTTGAAGGGCGGTCTGCGCTGCAGTAGGGGAGAACCAGACTGAAACACTTTTTAATTAAACGTAATTTACAAAGACATCGTAAAACACTGAAAGCTAATATTTTGTCACAAGCAACCTACATCTGTCCTCTGTCAAATACAGTTGCATTTTCAGGTCTGAACAAAACCATTCAGGAGTTATTTAAGGAGAAATCGAACGTGCGTTTTGTTTAATTCGTCCCTCCTGGCCGGGATAAATGAAACGACATGGGGGACGAAAGAACAGCTTAAACTTCCCACAACTTCAATATTTGACAACATCATGAATGGTACTTAATATGTGTTATTTTAGATAAATTACTGCTGGGCTTTACTGTCTGCTATGAATATCTAACAACTAATTGCCGTCATTGTGAAGCGCATATCTCGCGGTTATGGAAATAGCATGCACTATGCCATTTATAGCTAGAATGCATGTTTCGATACATAAGGTGACGTCAGCTGAGAGTGTCTGTTGTGAGTTTAGGGGGCACGTCAGCCAGAGGGTGTGTGAGTGAGTGAGAGACTGCTGCCTGCTGACCAGAGAGGGTCGCTGGAAGGGTCTGAAGTGCCTATGTGTTTCGGCTACAAAAACCCGCCGAACTGATCCGAAACCAGCCCAATTTTTATACACCCGCCCAAACCCATTTTTGCCCGCAAAATAGATTGCAAAACCGCCCAATTGGGCGGGAAACCGCCCAATCTGGCAACCCTGCCTGGCAGGAGCATCACATATGAATACTTTCACAGACAGTTGAAGTGCTTTGCCTCCATGAACAATGCCATCTTGATGTAACTGCTGCAACTCCTGGAGAAAGTCACTTAAGTACTCTTCCTCTGAATTTGGTTTAGCAACTCCACAGTAGATGGCCACAATGAAAGGAGCAAAGTTGTGAAAGTTGCAGAGTATGGGCCACATTTGGAAGTTGGAGGATTTAAAAAGTGGCACACCATCAATGTTAAAGCACAAATGTAGGTGCTCAACGATTCCTGGATGCTGAGACAAACGTTTGGTTTTGGAGTAGCATTGTCGAGAATGGTCAGAAAAATCTACCAAAAAGTTTGTAAATTAAAGGATGGAAAAAGTATGGGATTTTAAAATAGAAAATGTGTAGGAACCCTGTTAAAAGAAACCTTTTCTCTGTCTCTCTCCATTCAACTGGATCTCTCAATGTTCTCCAACATTCCATTACTTGTTACTACATTGTACATGTTGTCATACATTGTTCATATTTAGCCATATTTATACACTGCACATATTTAATTTATATTACTCTAAACCACCTTCTATAAACCAACTGTATACTACTGTCTACACAGCACTGTGTCTTGTCCTGTATATGCACCACCTGTCTATACTTTGTATATCACTTTTCTGCTTTTTTGCACTTCTAGTTAGACACAAACTGCATTTTGTTATAGGTAAAGTGCTGTCGCGTGTTTGAGCTCTGAGTTGCCTCTTCTTGGAGGAAGAGCGCATGTTTGAATCTGCAAGCACGTTCACTAATTTACCCTCTCTGTCTCCACTCTCGAATATTTTGTTAATGCGGAGAAAACACGTTTTTAATGTGCAGTGCAAATGCGGAAGTTAAGTTACCAACGTGGGATATAGAAAACGTTTGAAAAGGCATATGACTTAGATCTTTTTTCGCGTACCCCCTGAAATCAGTCCACGTACCCCTGGGGGTACGCGTACCCCAGTTTGACAACCGTGGACCTAGAAGATCAGCTGCAGCATTAAAACAATTAGGTAAACCATTTACAGGTAACATTAGTCAGCTTAGATACAGTTGTGATGGAACGCACACACCACAGATCTGGTGTCAATATGGTTGTAAAATGCATTGAATGTCTTGTATAGTTTAATTGTGTTTGCGTGTGTGTGTATACTAATTAACTAAATATATATATATATATATATATATAATTGAAGCTTTGAATAAATTGAAGTTTTGTTAACCATTTTAAGACAGTTCTAAATAGAAAATACAAATAAAGTCCTTTTTATAAACCTAACACTTGGTGTCAGTGTCTCTTTATTCTTGTTTTCGTAGTAGAATGTTATCAAGTTGTTAGCATATGTTTGTGTAGGAGTGCCATCTAAACTGGATTAACAGGGGTGTTAGTATGTGTTGGTTTAGGACTGCCATCTAAACTGGACCAACATGGTTGTTAAGTTAAGTTAGACTGTAGGAGATTCCTACTAGAAATTTGTTCTCTGCATTTTATCCATCCGGGGGCACACACACTCAGAGCAACAAGCTCCCTAGAAGCACACAGAAAAGCAGACATCATCAGCTTGTCTGTATTACATGTATAGCTTTTCTCTTCCCTCCCCACAATCGATTTTGCTTATTCAGAGTCTTCTAATTAAGACATCCCATATTTACCTATGCATCCTCAAGAGAACCTTTAGGGAACGTTCATAGAAAAAAGGTAAAAGGAACGTTCCCTAAAGGTTAGCTGAAGTTAACAACAAATAACCTTAAGAGAACCTTTAGGGAACGTTCCCTAAAGGTTCTTTAAAAGTTCGAAATATTTACCTTTAGGGAACGTTCCCTAAAGGTTCTTTAAAAGTTCAAAATATTTACCTTTAGGGAACTTTCCCTAAAGGTTCTTTAAAGGTTCAACATATTTTACCTTTAGGGAACGTTCCCTAACGTGATCGTGACGTGATCCTATCCGGACCCAGACCATAATAGAGTGTGCAAGTGACTTCCGTTTTACTTCCGCTACAAGGGACCTGTCTTTAAAAAAAAATATGAACGGGAGTTAATGGAGAGATAACAATTATTTTTTGGTCCAGTTTGAATTGTGCCACGAATTTCACATATACGGAAGCGTATTGCATTCATGACAAATAAAATAAAAATGCACCCTGTTTGTCTGAATTAATGACTTGGCACATCCTGTTTTTCTGAATTGTTGAGTTAACTATCTCATCAATACAGAAAAACAGCCCTGTTTCTCTGAATTAACAAGTTATTCTGATTTTCTGAATTAACGAGAAAATTATCTCGTTAATTCAGAAAAACAGAGCTGTGACTTGCATGAGATAAGCTTATAGATACCTGGACTAGGTGTTTTAATGTTTGTTTTAGGTGTTTGATTTGGCTGTCAAACCCTCTGCAGCAAACTGAAAACGTCCGATTTAACTTGGGTTTTATCAAAGAATGTGTAGATGCATAAATATAGAACACTGCTAGATTCTAAATCGCGTTTTAGCTAGCATCTAGCTTCTATGGATGTTGGCTGTGATGCCTAGCCTACAATGCAGCCTGCATAGGCTACCGATCATTTTGTAATGTTTACGTACCACTTCATATTTATGGATGTTGGCTGTGATGCCTAGCCTACAATGCAGCCTGCATAGGCTAACGATCACCAATTCATATTTTGTTTAGCTTGTTTAGTCAACAACGATTATGGTCAGGGTCCAGAGACACTTTGGCACTGCGTGAACTAGTGCTAGGCTAGGGGAAATCATTAGCTCATTAGCAATAGATGCAACTCAAGCATGCTAAAGTTAGGGCAATTTTATGGCAAGTGGCGGAGACAATTACTGGAGTAGCTAGGCTGGCATCACTACTACTAGGGGTATTAGTGCTTTTGCTTTATGTATGTTGATTACTGTTACTGATTCAGAGATGTTGAGCTATGGCACGGGGAGCTACAAACTAGCAGGGGGTAACTACAACTCACCAGTATTTGCCATTCAGATGCCAGTTTATTCCAATATCATCGACAAACCCGCCGACTGTTATATATGTCAATCATGTTCTGCGTCTTTACATATATACCAAAGAGTGTAGGAGACCGTTCTCTGCAGCGGGGACTGTACAAACTGTCCCGAGAGCTGAGCTCCGCCGGCTACTTGATCTATATCGCTCGCATGAGAGGTACTCCATTGACAAACTGTGTTCTGTCTTTGGCGCATGCGCAAATTAATTCGCGTAGGGGTCTACTACGTTTGTCGATAATGTTGATAGTGTATTTATAGATGTGACCACGCTTCACGATACTGGTGTGAAGTACGTTTATATAAACAGGATAAATATTTCACATAATCTGTAAGGTGTCTTGTATGGAGGGGTGCAATTGAAATTGTCAACTTTGTTCAGTGTTATCATAGCATAAATGAACATGATTGTGACCGATCAGATGACACATATCACTGTGCAAGCATCACATTTTCAATACATTCCAATAAATTCCACTCAGAGATGATATGGGGACATAGTCCCAGGTCTGTTCTTTACATTAAGATTTGTATCGCATGTGTTACGACCCTGGCTGGTGTGGCCAGTGCACAGGCTATGCATCCTGAATTGCTCTAATTTACCAATTTGGCACACCTGGTGTATGTGTGTTGGGTATTTAAGGGGTTGTCTGTCTCACTCTTTCTCTCTTGATTTCTGTTTTGGGCACATTCTCTGTTACAGGCACACTTTAATTATGTAAAGAACTGATTGCCACTACGCATTTAAGGTTATGGGTGGATCTAACAAGCAGGAAATCGTTCTAGCTCAATGCAGACGAAGGTCTCAGTTTATCTGAACTTAAACTGGCAAAATGCCTTGCCTTCCTCTTAGTAAGAGTGTATATTAAAGAAAAACTATCTTACAAAAAGAAACCCAAACATATGAAATCAGGGCTGGACTGGGACCAAAAAAAGTATACGCTCTTTCACTACTTACAGAGACTTTCATCTTGGGAGAGATGGCTATAGTGCCACATTTTCCATCTTGAAGTGAAAGTGGTTGTCAAAGAAACACTGCTAGAAATGTCTTTTCAGTATGAAATATATACTGTTTATACAAATAAGACAATTAGGCCTATATTAAGTGTGGAGGCTATCCTATAAGCCTCGGCATGGATGGCATGGTGTTCTCAACACGTAGCAGAAATAATCCTAGGCATTAGCTCTCTTTGGGTGGTGTTCCCGTTGATCATAAATGTATCAAATGTTATTTTACATAAAATGGTACTTTGCCCAGTGCTGATTAATAAAGTGCTGTTGTGCTAATAAATTAAATGCTGTGACGTGCTGTCGGTGGAGTGGGTGCTCACGGCTACGGTAAAAACAGTGTGTTGCCCGCCATTCACACCTTTGCCTAATTGATTGTCACACCAGTAAGTATACCTAATCTCCAGTGACGTGCCACACCCAGTGCAGTACTCCCCCTCGTGGATAAAGTTGGTAATACCCGACACTAACCTAATTACAGATGGATATCAACAGAGACTTTCTAATGAGGAGACACAGCACTCAAAAAATACTCCATAGAAATGCATGGGGCTAGTTTGTCACGCCAATATGGCCGTTGTCTACACATATCCCACCCCTTCCTTGGCAAAACGTCGACATGTGAATACATTGAGCCAATCATGTGGTGTGATGTGAATACATTGAGCCAATCATATGGTTTGTTGTGAAAACATCGTGCCAATCATGTGTTGTGATCTTGCCGCTGGAGCAAGATTGGTGTCGTGAAGCCTTGCGCACGCGCAGTTCGACCCAAAGACTGTGCCCAATAAACGTTGGTATATGGCCGCCCAGTGGAGGGACTTTCCTAAAAGGACTTTGATATCAACAGCTCCTGCAGTAAGACTATACATCCATGTGAGTGGAGTCTGCGGCGTAGAAAACCAATGGTGGGCAAAGGTACGAGAACGCTACGCGGGACCAACTCTGAAGTATTTCGGCCCAGGATGAATTATCTCTGTTACATGCAATACACGTTAAGGGTGACTTCAATTGTTTATGCAAAGGGCCTGAGGCACCGAAGTAGTTTAGTAGTTACAGATTACAAGTTCAAATAAAAAACACACGACTACATAGGATGCATTACATGTGAAAACATTAAAAATAATTTTATTAACAGCCTGCAGGCCAGGGTAATCTAATATTACTGCATTAACATCAACTCGCATGGAATTGTGGGAACACTCAATGCGCTCAATGCGCCTCTTCAACCCTCTGCTGAAACTGCAAGCGTAGATTGCTTGCTTATGAACTCGCACTGCGCAGAAACAAAACTTAATGTAGCCTAACTTATTTAACCGTGCAGAAACCAAATAAAATTATTCATATGCATACAATCCCCAATATGCGTGAATTAGGCCATTAGAAGAAGGCCATCTTAGAGTCTTTCGTTGTGCAAAATCGTCAACGATGCTCCCAATATTTATTGCTCTGGCTCTCGTATTTTCAATGGACAGGATAGCTAACCCACTGAGCCTCTCCTGCCCCATGCTGCTCTTTAGGTCGGTCTTAATAAGTTTGAGTTTGGAAAAAGATCGCTCAGCTGTTGCCACAGTCACTCGGCGCGCAACTGAAGGCCCAACACAACGTTTCACAATGCACGAACAAATACCCCCCAAGGTTCAGTGCCCAATAGTCCCGACATCAAGCAGATGATTCAATCAGTCCAACACACAAACGTGATCCCCGGAATAGGATAGAGTTGTTGATCTTACAGTCTGCTGAGAAGTCATACGGTTGCGAAACGCAATCTCACCAAAACACGCACGTTAGGAAAAAGGATCCTTTGCTTGCTGTAATCCAATGACTTTGGAAACAAATATAATCCACAGCGATCGCAGATAGCGAGAAAGAGTCAGGTACTGTACGTTCAGCATGCAAGGCCTCTAACGCGCGTTACTCCATACACCAGCCGGCTTCACACAGGGAGCGCTCTCCTCGCGCCTCCATTTAAACTAAGTGCAATAAAAGTCACTCCTACCCAAAACGCGCGTCCAACAGTCAGCTGTCATCAAATTTACATACATGGCATATTTCATAGAGAGAAAATACTAATACATTTTCATTCAAACAACCATGTAAAAAGGTGATTTTGGCAACCTTTACAATTATACCTGTAAACACTGTCCTCATTGACTATTATATTACATGCATCACATAAACTAGGTGCCGTTGGGCCTGTTGAGGGCATATTTGCAGTAGACATGAACAATCAGAAATGATATCCCCTACCCCCCATGTGACATGGACAGATATTGATACCTTAAACTCTTTCTTCTTTAATTTATACTGGTAATGCTTTCTTTATTGGACCCCAAACATTAACCATCATATCAAATGTTTTATCAAATCTCCTAGGCCAATTTTTTCTGCACTTTCCACGGTTCGATCCACCCCCCGCTCATACCATCCATATCCACCTCCACTATGGCTACAGGGTCAACAGAAGAAAGAGATTCACTGTGTACATTTCTCCGGAACCGAGGATGTCCAGAGGAGAATATCGTGAAAATGCAAGTGGATCATGTAAGCCAGTGTATTACATTTATTCAGTCATACAGTTACTGTCAGACCTTAGGTACACTTGTGGTTAATCTCGTTACTTGACAATCTATTTATGAAATATTGTGTGATTTCATTACATCAACTTTTGCTTTTTTGTTGTCTTTTGTTGTCTTTACAGATTGACAGCTCATTGATGGCAGATTTAGATGATACCACTTTGGCTAAGTACATTCCGGCGTATGGAGACAGGATTGCCGCACGCCGTTTTTGTGTGCAGAATAGAGGTGGAGGTGGAGAAAAAAGGCTCTCCTTATTTGAAAAACTCAAAAGAAAGATGGGCAATTTTGACACGCCAAGCATAGATTCCGAGGAGGAGAGTCCTGGTCTGCCTCATCTAAAGAAAAACAAAAGGGCATGCAAGGAAACAAGGAAAATAGAGCTTGGCTGGATCCATGACAACCGGCAGGTGAGAAAGCGACGTGGTGGAGGCACCAGACATCTGAGCATTTCAAAGGCAGCTACAAAAAAAGACATCATGAAGAGTGTCAAGGATTTGTTCTTCCCCAATAGCATGTCGTCAATGGGGAAGTGGGATGACTTCAGCCATGACATTGTGGATTTCCAAGAGGCTTGCCTTGAGGAGGGTATCAGTGTTGGAGAAATGTATGAGGCGCACAAATTAGGAGTGTTACGTTTTTATCTCTGCACAAAGACTCTGGAAGTGGAGCAACACATAGAAGCTGAGCAGCAGGAAGCACAAGAAGACATTGTCCATGTTGACCTCTCTGCTTTGTATGATTCAGAGGTCATGATCGGACCTTTTCAATGCGGGTCGTTTTTAGGTTCTCTAGACGACACCCTCTTACACGAGCCTCTTTTCCCACTACATCATCTAATGAACACCTCAACTCCAACAACTCACTCTGCTGCACTCGCTGTGCCACCAAGCCCTGCCACCTCACTCACTGTGCCACCAAGCCCTGCCGCCTCAGTTGAAATGCCACTAAGCCCTGCCGCCTCACTCACTGTGCCACCAAGCCCTGCCGCCTCAGTTGAAATGCCACTAAGCCCTGCCGCCTCACTCACTGTGCCACCAAGCCCTGCCGCCTCAGTTGAAATGCCACTAAGCCCTGCCGCCTCACTCACTGTGCCACCAAGCCCTGCCGCCTCACTCGCTGTGCCACTAAGCCCTGCCGCCTCAGTTGATATGCCACTAAGCCCTGCCGCCTCACTCACTGTGCCACCAAGCCCTGCCGCCTCAGTTGAAATGCCACTAAGCCCTGCCGCCTCAGTTGAAATGCCACTAAGCCCTGCCGCCTCAGTTGATATGCCATCAAGCCCTGCCGCCTCACTTGACACACCAAGCCCAGGTAGCCCAACTACTGGCTTTGAAATCTTCAATGTCACAATCAAACTGCACAGAGTCAATATCCTGGATGAGCTAATCACACAATTCAAAGATGAAGTGATTATGAACTACCCTCTGAAATACAGCTTCATAGATGAGATGGGCGCAGATGCTGATGGTGTGTCCAGGGATGCATATGCTGCATTCTGGATAGAGTTCTTGGACTGTGCCGCAGAAGGAGCTGATGTGAGGGTGCCAGCACTAATGCCTAAGTGGCAAGAAATGGAATGGCAAGCTATTGGGAGAATTTTGGCCAAGGGCTTGAAGGATCATGGGTATTTTCCTTCTCGCCTAGCCCAAGCCTTCACAGCGGCTGTTACATTTGGTGAACACTCAGTCTCACCTGAGTTGCTCTTTGACTCTCTAATGCTATACCTGAGTCAGTGTGAGCGTGACCTGATAAGCAAGGCTTTAAAAGAGCCTCTTGTGGATGATGACATGGATGAGCTCCTGGATCTCATGGACCGTATGGGTGTGAGGACAGTGCCCACACAAGATGGCTTGAAAGCAGTACTCTTTCAGGTGGCCCACAAACAGCTAATTCAACAGCCAAAGTATGCACTAGATGCCATCGCAGCAGTTGCTGCACCAACACTCCAGGAATTTTTTCCATCTATAGAGGCAATGCAGCGATTGTATGACAATCTTAAACCGACAGCACGTAAGCTGTTAAAACTTTTTTCAGCATCTCCAACCTCTACAGGAGAAAGACAAAGTCTGCAGTTTTTCAACCAATATGTAAGGGGGATGGATGATATTGGACTCAGGAAGCTTCTAAGGTTCTTGTCAGGGTCGGATGTTATCTGCATCAAGGAGATCCAGGTGGTGTTCACAACACTGGATGGCCTTGCCCGGAGGCCCATTGCCCATACCTGTGGCCCCTGTCTAGAGCTGCCATCAACCTACACCAGCTATCCAGAGCTGAGGTCAGAGATGGAAGCCATTCTCACTGCTAATGCTTATTCAATGGACATTGCATAGGACGTCAGATAGGTGTGTAAGTTCATGTTCAGACAGGTTAAAACCGCCAAAGGCATAGCACCAACAATTGATGTTCAAAAAAAAAAATTAACATGTTAAAACTAAAATGTAAAACGTGTATATATATATTGTATATACATAAAAAATATGTACCTGAATATATAAATGTTGTGAAAATATGAACTTAATGAAATTAAATGAAATGTTGTTTTTTTTTTTTAAATGAAAGAAAATGTAAAAAAAAAAAATGTTGAAAAAGTGTTGTTTTCCCCACCAGGAGAGAGAACAGAAAACTTGATTTCTGTAGCATTGTTGCCTTAAGGCAACAAACAAATATTTGGGGTTTGTATTAAAAAAATAATAAATAATTTACCTTTTCTGTGTCTTTGGTATGGCCTTTATGTTCACCAACTTTTTTTTAACTCATCCCTTGTAAAGTCCCTACCCGGTGGCAAACATCTACAACCTGGTCCAAAACTGCCAAGACATAGAGTCCAATGACTTCCAGGTTCCCCAGTTCCTTTGGTGCAATAAGTCTTAATTTTAAATACCAATACCAGAGGCGGACAGAGTACACAGCTTCATTACTTGAGTAAAAGTACAGATACCCTTTGCTAAATTTTACTTAAGTACAAGTAAAAGTACAACAGTCAGATGTCTACTTAAGTAAAAGTACTGAAGTACTTGTTTTTAAAAGTACTTGAGTATCAAGAGTACAAGAGTACATTTTCTAAATATTGCATTACTACTGCCACCGTGCTTACATTTATGTACAGAAACATCCTACATGGAGTTATGAAAAATGTTAATGTTAATACCTTGGAGAATGTAAAAGGAATTGAAAGTAAAATCAAGTCATTTATATCTTTTTACCATGTTGCCAGGGATGGGCAGTATTTCTAATACATGTATTTAAAATACGTATTTCAAATAGAAAATACTATTTTGTAATTGAAACATTTGAAGTGTACTATCATTAACTTGTTCAGAAAATTTAAATAGTCTGGCAAGGTGGGGCCACAGGTTGGCACATTCCCGGGATGGACCTGCTGCGTCTTCATCCATTGTTTCGTCCCTTATCTAAATCTAACCATGGAGTTGACTTTGGCGGAAAGCTGAAGGTGATTGCTGATAGGCTGTCCCAATCACTGGCGCCTGCACAATCCAATCACGTTTGAGAGGGTAACAACAAATTGAGGGTTTCCGAGATTTTTGCTTTTTGCTTTTTTTTAGAAGAAGTAACGGGTACTCACGGCTATGGATAAAAATGTAGTGGAGTAAAGAGTACAATATTTGCCTCTCAAATGTACTTGAGTAAAGTCATGAGTACTCCTCAAAAATGATACTCGAGTAAAGTACAGATCCCTCAAAAATGTACTCAAGTACTGTACTCAAGTAAATGTACTCCGTTACTGTCCGGCTCTGACCAATACTAAATAAATGTGCATTAGAAAGTCAAGAATCCACCAACACCATTATCAAATAGAGAGACTATTCAGGCTGTCACAAACTACAAATACCTTGTGTAATGACCCAGGCGGGTCTCTTGAGGCCCCGCCCGTTTTTACTGCATGCCTGTTCTGTAACCGCTCTTTCTTGTGTGCAGGTCTCAGGTGTGCGCAATGACCCTGGCTGATTGGCGATGGTAGAAAAGGCCTGCCGTGCCAACTCTCGGGGCTGCTCCTCTCCTCCGCTGGCTTTAGGCTTTTGTTTGGTTATTCCCATGACTGATCTCACACCACACTTTTGGTTACATCGTATATCACTGACATAGGCTACACCACATCCCTTTACCTTTACCTTAGTTTCTGTTAAATCTTATCTAATAAATATTGTTATTCCTTTACCTCGCGTGTGGCCTCGCCGGTTGATTCATGCCAGAGCCAAGCATGTTACACTTGGCATATGTTAAACAAATGGGACTCGTGGAATGAACGTTTGCACACGAAGACACATCAAAGAATGTATTTTTTGTATTTTTTAAATAAATTGTTTTTGTTAATGTTAACAAAATGTAAGGGAAAATAACATAAGGGATCATTGGATGCAAAATCAAACGTTTATTATCATTGTAATCAAACATTAAATCCGAGTTTGAATATAAGCCCTTAAAAAAAGATAGAGCTCAATAGCTTCCCTTGCCGTAGAGGGTGGATGCAGATGATTTTCTGACATTGCTAAGCAGCAAATGTCAAAAACAGTTTTGTCGCAGGGCAATGGGCCTCTTGGTAGACATTCCTCTCTACAGACTTGTATTTGCTGAGGAGCAATTGGTTTTAGGTAATCTGTTGTTCCAAACAGATGGGGAACGCTGTACATCAATACAGGCCGTCCACTCGGAGAAACAGAATTCCTGCAGGGCCGAATTCTGTGGCAGTTCCAAAGCCGAGCAACTTGCTGGAGCTCCCTCTATAAATAAACATTACCTATTAAACTTTTACTCTTTTCTTTCATGACAATGTGAAAATTGAAACAATTAAGATGACAAGGCTGTACAGATAGGCTACATTTAAAATAGGACTGTGGTTTAAGAAAACGCGAAGGCCGCGGAGACCTACATGAGCATTACCAATGGACTTGAGCCGTAGTAGCCTACAGCAATGTAGGCTATTTGTTGTTGAAATTAATAAATGGATAAATGATAAATTAGGCTTAGGCTACTCACTGTTGTGTCTTCGTTTAGCCTAATGAAACCTAGTCTAGCGTAAAGTGTTAAATAAGCAAAAATGTCCCATGTCAAACAGTGCTTGGGGTAGTAGCCTAGAGACTGACGTCGATGGCAAAGCATTCTGCTTTGGGGAATTATTTGCTATGGCATGGCCATGGTATTCAAATATACAGATATGTTCAACATAGGCTGAAAGTTATGTTTAACGTGCCATCTCCCAAAAATCGGCGAAGTTTTAGTTATTAATCTCTAAAGTAGGCTAGTGAGTCAAAATCACGAACGACTTCAGGCGGCGCTCTCTTCCACCATCTAGCCTGGCCCAGCTAGATGGTGTTCTCCCCCCGGTGCTCGTGGTTCAGTCCACCACAAGCGCAAAAAAGGAAAATTAGAAAATTGACGCATCATTTCAATTTTTAACTTCTGAACAGAAAACCGTAACTGTGCTCAATTGAAAATCAAAATAAGCAACAATTACCCATTTACTGTGCCGTCCTAAAGAATTGATAACGGATTTTTAAGCCTATTTTTATATTTTTTCATGTGAATTCTGCAAAAAGAACATAGCACTGCAAAGCGTTACACGGACCGCCTATGCTTAAGAACTGCAATT
Organism: Alosa pseudoharengus; assembly: GCF_046254945.1. Lineage (NCBI taxonomy): Eukaryota > Metazoa > Chordata > Actinopteri > Clupeiformes > Clupeidae > Alosa > Alosa pseudoharengus. Next base: position 1,805,803 of record NW_027468881.1, read on the forward strand.
TTTGAGTCGCTCCACCCAAGGTGGAACTTGCCCAAAGGCGCGTAAGGGTAGGCTATAATGCGCGCACCAAGAGAAGCGCGTTTCACAAAGAGATTACGGCCCATTAAGAATGGCGCTTCCCTAATGAAAGGAAGAAGTTTGCCCACGGCAGCCGTGCGACCAAATCGTGAGGTGTCACAATGCAACAAATGTTAAACAAATGTGAATTAGGCTATAGCCTATACGTTTTTTGTGCGCGCAATCACGTGTTTCAAAACGGGATTTCTTATTCGAATAGGCTAAGTAAATGCGATAGACTTAAAGGTTAATAAAGGTTATTATGCAAAGGTTTTGTCTATACCTACCTCAATTACTTCCATGCAAGTGAACTGGATGAGATTTTTGTCCAGGAAGTCTCCAGAAAAATGGTCCAGGCCCTTAAGATCCTGAAATTCATTGATCCAATATTGCGCATGGTGTGTTCTTAGGAATCCCCACCATTGCTCAATCCTTTGGTTGTGATTACTTGAACCGGTGATGTAGGATCTTTTGGAAAACTCATCATCATGGGTGTCTCTTAAAAACACCTGAATTTGCCCCATTACGCAATTCTCGGTGCCCAGATCTGTCCTGATGCGTGATGGTGTTCCGCCTCTTTTTTCTACCTCGTCAATGAAATAGCCAGCGATGACCTTTGGGTTGCTGTTTGTGGAGTACGCGTGAAGCCATATGATGTTTCGCGAAAAACCATCCACTGCGCCATTGATGCAAATGCCATACGGTTTCAGTTTATCATATCCGTCGACATGCCACAAGAAGTTTGGACCAGGATTCCGGTATACCCGTCGCCTTAAACGCTTCCGTAGCCTCAGCTGCACTCCTTGAGGGTCTAATATTTGTAGCAGGTATCGAACAGTTACATGTGTGACAACCAGGCCAGCTTGGATGCATTTCAGATGCATGAATCTGTAGCCATGCAACATCCCGTATTCCTCTAGTTGTTCCACTAGGAATAGCGCGACATCGAGCAAGTTAGACTTATTTTTCCGCCTGAACAACCCCATCATCTTCAATCGCCGTCGTAGTGTAGACATACTAATTTCAATGCCATCTTTATGGAGACATGTCAACATCTCCCAGTGCCTCATTCCAAGTAGGAAATAAAAACAAATTAACTGGGAAGCATCCATCATTACCAGTACGCACTATCATATGTTGCTGTTTGCTTGGCCATCTTTTCTGTTTTTCTGAATTAATGAGATAATTTTATCGTTAATTCAGAAAATCAGAATAACTCGTTAATTCAGAGAAACAGGGCTGTTTTTCTGTATTGATGAGATAGTTAACTGGTTATTTCAGAAAAACAGGATGTGCTAAGTCATTAATTCAGACAAACAGGGTGCATTTTTTTTTATTAGTCATGAATGCAATACGCTTCCGTAGTCAAACCCTCCGCAGCAAACTGAAAAAGTCCGATTTAACTTGGGTTTTATCAAAGAATGTCTGTGGAGATGCATAAATATAGAACACTGCTAGATTCTAAATCACAGTATTTTGCGTTTTAGCTAGCAGCTAGCAGTAGCTAGTTATAGGGATGTTGGCTGTGATGCCTAGCCTACAATGCAGTCTGCATAGGCTACCGATCATTTTGATCATCACCTCTGTTGCTGTTTGCTTGGCCGTCTTTACAACTGTTTTTCTGAATTAACGAGATAATTTTCTCGTTAATTCAGAAAATCAGAATAACTCGTTAATTCAGAGAAACAGGGCTGTTTTTCTGTATTGATGAGATAGTTAACTCAACAATTCAGAAAAACAGGATGTGCTAAGTCATTAATTCAGACAAACAGGGTGCTTTTTTTTTAATTGCATGAATGCAAAACGCTTCCGTACAAACCCTCCGCAGCAAACTGAAAAAGTCCGATTTAACTTGGGTTTTATCAAAGAATGTCTGTGGAGATGCATAAATATAGAACACTGCTAGATTCTAAATCACATTCAGTATTTTGTGTTTTAGCTAGCAGCTAGCAGTAGCTAGTTATAGGGATGTTGGCTGTGATGCCTAGCCTACAATGCCGCCTGCATAGGCTACCGATCATTTTGATCATCACCTCTGTTGCTGTTTGCTTGGCCGTCTTTACAACTGTTTTTCTGAATTAACGAGATAATTTTCTTGTTAATTCAGAAAATCAGAATAACTCGTTAATTCAGAGAAACAGGGCTGTTTTTCTGTATTGATGAGATAGTTAACTCAACAATTCAGAAAAACAGGATGTGCTAAGTCATTAATTCAGACAAACAGGGTGCATTTTTTTTTTTATTGCATGAATGCAATACGCTTCCGTACACATATGATGTGTGTGAATTTAAAAGATAATTTTTCACATCAAGAAAGTACTGTTGTTCGATAGACTTCAAAAGTTATGTTGGTTTTGTACGAATCCGCTCAGTGGACTACATCTCTCGTCTCGAACGATGTACGTCACCAACGTAATGAAACGATAAGATTAGAAGCTAGCTGATAGCTGTTATGCTAGTTAACGGTTGCATCTTGCTGCCTGCTGTCACTTAACAGTATGTAATGTACAGTCTATGGACGAATACAACTTACCTGATGTGTTTAATCCTCTGACTCATGGTATTTTCATCGGCAAGGAAAGCCCAATTAAGACCTGTTGCTGGTATGCTTGTACAATCTAGTGTGGCTGTGAATGAGCTAACGTCACTAGCGCGACTGATGGGTTTGTAGTCGTTGGAATTACGATCTTTCACAATGTTGTAATTCAATAGTTGCGAAACAAACTGCAAATGTCTTTACATGAAAAATTGTCTTTAAAATTGACAAACATCATATGGGTAATTCAAGGCACAAGTCAACCGGGACCAGAAAATAATTTCTTTTTCGCCATAGACTGGCGTTCAAAATTTTTTGAAAGATAGGTCCCATGGAGGCAAGTGGAAGTGGCGTCACTTGCACACTCTATAGCCTAATTTAGATTTTCACGTAAGATTTCAAAGCTGCGCTAAATGTTTCGTTGGTTAGGATAACGGCATTTACTTCAGGAGCTTCAGGAACCATCATTTCGCTTGCTGCTACTCAGCCAGTGAAATCTGTGAATTCTGATAAAGTCGAGTCAGTGAGTAAAGTAGCTTACTATGGAGAAGAGACTGATAGCCTGAAACGAGCGAGGAGAGGAGACGGTACGAGAAACAATCAGATGGATATCTAAGTTAACGATAAGTAAGTTATTTTCAAATCATCGATTGCTCAAAGAGGAGAAAGCTAGACAGCGAGAACAGAGCTTTATATAATGATACGGGGGCAATACCACGCAAAACTGTCACGTCCGTAACGGCAACTAAATATGGATGTGACAGTTTTGCGCGGAATTGCCCTGGACCTCTTCTATATATTCTGAGACAGGCGATTTTAAGCGCCAATTTGAAGCACCTCTACTAGACAAAGCATATATTTTGAGCAAGCATAGGGTATGCTAGGCCGATTCAACAGTGAACTGAGACCACAGAATATTTTACGATTTAAGAAGGCAATATGATTGATCCACCACAATCTAGTTTGAAGCCTATGCATTCACTGACCAACAACGTGATATTCCTGGGTTTCCAGGATTTCGGGTCAACATAAAAAAATAAATAAAAAAAAACTTGCTGATTAATGGGTTCAAGGAACCAGCTGTGGAATTGTCTCAGCTCAAATTTTATTTTAAGTTCACGTTAAGATCTTAAAAATAACCAAGGCTAGGCTACTCAGTTTTTCTCCCCAATTAGGCTACTCTTATCTTGCCTTATTTCTCCTCATTTCGAATGTTGCCTTTTAGGCTACTTATTTTATTTCATATTAAACATTAGGCCTAGGCCTACAATCTTCTATTTCTTGAATTTCCCCTTAGGGATCAATAAAGTATCTATCTATCTATCTATCTATCTACAACTAGGCTCCATCCATCCATCCTAATATTATACATACAGATATACATAGCCTAAACACGCACGTTAAACATTATGATGCTCCGGACCTTTGCTTGAGGAAATTTTCCATAACTGCACCTCGCTGAAGATTAATTGAATACCCCTGACATATACAAATAGAACATGCAAAATATTAGTTACACAAATACAGATGCTAAAGTGCAGAAACACTGTTGTATCATGATAATTGGAGATAAATACAAAGTGAGTTGGAGAGAAAGACATACAAATAAAATAAACTCACCAATTATCACCTTAGTTGTTCTCAGGGTCCAGGCATTCCCTCTACGTGCCTCCTAAAAAATAGCACAATCAGTTAGGACCTCAAATAGTTACAGTTTACTAACACAAGCCCTTTTCACACAGAGATCACACAATTTGCGGGGAAGAGGAGATGTCTTTTTGCCGCATCGTGTGTCTGAAAACAAGGTGAAAATTTGCCAGCCTGCTGATCTGTTCACATGATCCGGCATATTGGGGGGCCAAGAGGCAGGATCAGCTAGCAAATTAAAACGTGACGTGCAACAGGGGGCGTGTAGAGTGATAGTCTTAGGCAGGGTAGGAATTTCACGGCGGCCACGACAGCCATGGCCGTCGTAGCCCCTTGCGTTGGCTGTGACGCCCTTTTGAAAATCAGAGGTTTACAGGCCACGGTGGCCTTGGTGCCCCCTTCTTTCAATATTCTGCTTTGCGTCCTACTAATAGCGATATATATTTAGCCTATGGCCTGTCAAAACAATCTTAGCATTCACAGCGCAAATTACGCAGTGGAAAAAGTGACAGCGCAAGAAAGAAAGTGTGTCCAAATTCACCCATTCTTCTCAGTTGAACTACTCGCGAAGTAGCCTACTCATCACACAGACATCACAAGTATCACATGAAAGTGCTTTTTCTCAGCTTTTAAACGATGTTAGCCGCTAATTGCTGTGGTGAACGGTTCGTGAGAAAAGTAAATAATATCATTCAATTTAATCATAAATTCTACTGAAGGTTTTGCGTCCATCTCCCTACCCATTCATCTCGGTGGAATACTTCACGAACCCTTCGTTTAACACATGACAAACCATATATCAGAATAAACAGCAGACCTTACCGAACACAAAGGTGTAAAGCAGTCCGCTGTACAGTTAGCCGTTCCAGAGTAATCCCGTTTTGAATTTGCAGTAAATTTCAACATACATGGATGTCTTCAAATTTGGGATTTAAGTTTTACACTATGTTTAAATTGTTCCACATTATTTCATAACGGGCCAAATACAAAATAAATATTACAAATGTCGCCTAGATATCGGTAAATCAGAGGACAGCTGACTAAGAGTTTGTCAAAGTAGCCTTAATGATCACAAAATGCTAAGCATGCATCTAGGCTATTTGAATTTCTTAAAGCTGAGCTGTGCTTAAATTGTTCAATACATGATTTCATAACAGGCCAAATATATAATAAATGTTAAATATAGCCTAGATATCTGTAAATATTAGATGATCAGATAAGTCATTCCTTTCGAAGAAGGATGTATTTGCCGTTTTGCCTACCGGATACGGATATGGTCGTAGTGCTGGCCTATTGCATGCCTAGGCAGTTTGAAAGACAATTCTCTGCCCGCCCCTTGGATTAAGCGAGGTGAATGGGTTGATTAGTTAGGGTCGGCCACACATTGTAGTTCTCCTGTTTATTCACTTGGAAAATCACCACGTTTCATGTTGTGTGACCTTACACATTTTTATCAACTACTCGTGCAACTGTATTTAAGTAGGGAAAACGTGGATGTGTCTGATTAATGCTATCTTCCTCCCTCTACGGCTATGTCTGGGCCCGCTAGCATAGCAACATCCTAACACATTCGCGCCGCAAGCCAGAGCGTTTGAGTGCACGTACCGACACCGGAGAGGTATGACTCAACTCGTGAAAGTTAAGGTAAGAACATATATTAATACTGACATTGGGTGGCGTGTTCCTTTAAGTTAACGTTGGTCGATGGGTTACAGAATATAAAGTTTCTTGGTGTTTTGATTACATTCATTTGAAATGAAATTAGCTTTTTATTAGCTGTTTATTCGTGATATTGATATGATGAAGTTGTTGTTAATGTCATGAACTAACAGCTGACAGATGACAGCTAGCAGAGCTTACAGCTGACGTTAACATTAACAGCTGTTTAGGCTACATAACACTAGCGGATAGCATAGGCATAACGAATCAAACACAGGGTTTAGCCGTAATGTTTATGTAATAATGTTTTGTTTATGTTTATTCGTGATATTGATATGATGATGTTGTTGTTAATGTCATGAGCTAACAGCTGACAGACGACAGAGCTATAGCAGCTAAGGAATCAAACGCGGGGTTTAGTCATAATGTTTATGTTAATGTTTAGTAAAGCATAATGTAGTTCTAGTCAGTGTGTATGGGTGGGTGGGGGCACTGAATGGAGATCTTGTTCAGAAATAATTGTGTGCTCGAGAAATAAGTCGCTTGTACTTCAGTACAAGCATTACATTACCTGCATCCAATGATGCTAGCTTGCCTGTTGGTTTTACCTTTGCTATCCATCTGACTCATAGTGAAGCCTAGCAGTGAAGTTCAGATAGCCACCTCTACTGTACATGCACCTGTGACTTATTGCCTTATGACTTTGGTTTTAGGGGCAAAGAGTGAAAATCCATTGTCACCCGACTACATCCCATCCATTTTTGAGCATACATCAACTGCAGAGAAGAAGAGGCGAAATATGCTTTTGGATACCTTCAGCCGAAGACAGAAGGCCAAACGCCAAAGGAGAGCACAAGCAGAAAATTCATCCGCTGCACCGGTGTACTGGCCAGTTACATCTCTGACAGAATCTCCTCAAGAATGCGAGCACCCTTCTGCAGACCTAAGCAGCAATGAATGTCCTGTGGGGAATCTGAAAAGGCAGGTTTGGAAGAAAATTCCCAGATACCCGCCACTGTTGCTGCTTCTGATGGGCCAACATGCAACAGTGACATCTGTAAGGAACAGGTAAGAGCACTGGAGTTGCAATGTCAGGCTCTGAGGACAGAAAATATGTTCCTTAAAGGACCAGTATGTAGGAAATAATGGAAAATAAACTGTAACCATTCCAAAAATGATCACCATATGTTGTCAGAGAGTAAGGAAACACGATGAATTGAAGTAATGGCTTATTTGACAACATTACTCTAACCTGTTAAACCCCGTAAAACCCATGAAAAAAATGAGTTACGGGGCGGAATCTCTTGGAATTTTCGTTTATGTTTTGAACGATTAATTCTAGAATAGTGTATTAATAATGGGCTAGCGCGTCCTCCTATTTGGGTTGCCAAATTAGCAAAGGCCAACTGTCAATAGCTGTCATTGCAGTCATGAACGCTTACGAGAGGCAGGCAAATTTCTAAAATTAAATCAAGAAACAGATTAAGTGGACATCGGAGGAGCTTCCTGAGATGGTGACGTCTTCGTCAAACGAAGAATATCAAGTCTGACGCAAAGCTGGCCATATTTCTCCACAACAGGTAGCCTAGGCTAAACTTAATCTGCATCGCTAACTTCAGCTAAATATGTTGCGTTGGTTAGAGAGGTATTTTTTGTTTTCACTGTTTCCGTAATGTGTAGCTGGGTCATGGTTGGAGAAACATTAAAGCAGCTGCAGGTTAACTAACGTTAGCTAAGTCTTCATTACATCTGGCAACCCAGAAGAGGCTCGCGTCTGGTAGTCTTGAGAACGTTCACCAGTGTTTTGATTTTGGCCTACAGAACGTTCGGTAACAATCCTACAAATCACACCTTTAAAGAAATAATAAGTAGGACTGAATTGAATGAAACTGCTCTACAGAAGAATGACAAAAAGGTCAACCTTTTAACTGGTCTATCAGCATATTCATTGATGATTGCATTGTTCCAGGTTGTTGCACCTTTTTTAAAACACAGGTCTAGTCTCACATTATTTCAGCAGTATATGCTGATATTAATGAAGCTTAGAATGATTTTTTCTTTTGACTTTTTATTTTGGTGGTGATTCCACTACTATTTCAAAACTTTTCAAGCACTGTATTAATGTGATGCATGAGAGATTTCCAAATATTGTCACATGGCCTGAACTGGAGCCACTGAGAGAATCACTTCCATATGCATTTAGGAACTCTGTTTTTGAGAAGACTGTTTGCATTATTGACTGTTTTGAAATTTTCATAGAGAAACCTAGTAACTTGTTAGCCAGTGCACAATGTTATTCAACATATACGTCTCACCACACCATGAAGTATTTAATAGCCATTACTCCACAGGGTTCGATTTGTTTTATTTCCAATGGGTGAGGGGCCGGACAAGTGACAAATATATCACAGAGCACAGTCATTTTTTACCTCATTTGCTCCCAGGGGACCTAGTTTTGGCTGACCGAGGTTTCACTGTCAGTGAGAGCATTCATTCTTATCAAGCTGAGTTAAAGAGTCCTGCATTCACTCGTGGCAAGAAACAGTTAGATCCCATTGAATTGGAGAGCACCAGAAGCTTGGCATCTCTTCGGATACACATAGAACGAGTAATTGGTGTTCTTCGTCAGAAATACACTGTTTTGCAAAGCACTGTGCCCATATGCTTTACAGACAGAGAAAATGACATAATGTGTCTTGACAAAATGGTGCACGTGTGCTGTGCTTTGACAAATGTATCAGACTCTGTTGTACCATTTCAGTGATACCAGGTTGCCTTTTGTTTGATACATGTCTTTATTTTCATGTATTTTTTTAGGTTCATTGAACTCAATTGAAAGTAAAACAATAACAACAATAATAATAAAATATTGTTTATACATTTCCACTTGTGTTTACTTGTCTCTGTTTTCATTTAGGCATGTACATTGCATATTAATTTAAACAGCTTCGGTCGACTTTATTTTTTTCTGGGAATTGAGAATTTTGCTGCAGCTGGGACACAGCCACCGCTTTGGGACTTTGCTGATGTGAAGGTAAGTTTGGTGGAACTTACTAATTGTGCAAAAGCCAGACACACAGACGAGCATATTCCCTTGTTCTGGCTCACGACAGTAGCACCATTGCTGACCTTGATCAGCAATTGGTACTACGGGTTGTGGAGCAAAGAAATATTTAGCAAGCAGCTCAGGTACAATACATTTTTTTAAAAAACTCTGTGGCACTTTCTAACTCTAAGTAAAGAAAAGGTAGATCTGGGGTGATGCGTTCTACAAAGGCGGAAGTGCTGTCCTTCTCAGTCCAAACAATAAAGTCACAGTAGGACATGTTGGTGACAAACAGCTGCATCTGAACCTGATAGTACTAGGCATGACCACGCTTCAGTCTTAAGGTTCCTGTTTCATCTTTTTCCAGACAAAATCCTGTCTCGTTTGTGGCCTCATTTACTGATAGGCCCTTGCAGAAAGGGCATTTAATCTCTATTATGCCTGTACCACAATAACTACAAGAAACGTAGCCATCAGGTGAGGCCCCAACAAATGGGTGTGTTGTGGAGATTCTGAAACCTGCAGGTTTTAGCTGGACATTGGAGTGAGATATGTGATGCTGCATTTCATAGCTTCTTCTACCTGATTCCTCATGCTTGCAACCCCATCTGTAAATGGTCATATCTATTAGTTTTTTCTTTAAACATGGTTAACCAACAGCAAAAGTAATCTCAAAGATCAGGTGGCTGAGGAGGTGGAGGCAAATGCAATGGCAAAATATCTCCATACCACTAGGGGCAATGAGCTTTTTCTGAGGGGGTGTGGAGAGGGGGGCAAGTCAACTCTAGTGAAATGCACCTAAAAGCTAACCTGACCCTAGCCAGATGAATTTCGTTCCGCTTAGCTCCGCCTAGCTTCACTCACATCCATCTGGGACCTCTTCCATTGAGAGTGATTTCTGCAACCGACTTTATGGTTCAGCCAATTAGGACGCAGGGCGGGAGTTTCATAGATGTGACATAGCGTAGAAGCGACTGTGAGACTGTTATTAGCGTCACGGGTTGGCTTCGATGTGAGTGGTTGAAGTAGCACGTCAATAGATGACGGACAAGTGGCTTATTCAATCATATGCAAGCATTTTTTGATTAGGCCCAGCCTTCTGAAGCAACACTTCAATGGATCTGTTCCAGATGGATGAGTGGAGTAGGGCTGGGACAACGCGTCGACGTAATCGATGACATCTGCGCAAAAAATACGTCGACGCAAAATATGAGCGTCGATTCGTCAAGCATAACGTGTGCTGCTAAATATTTTTAATTTTACACCTTCAGTGTTTTCCATACGTTGACTAATCTGTGGCTGGGCACCACGAAATCAAAACCAGCCACCACACATTGATGTTCTATGTTAGGCCTACTATTTAAATTAAAGATAAGATAAAATAATTTCATTGAGCTGCACTTTTTACTCACACAGCCTTTCCTCGCCCCGCCCGCTCTCTCTCGTAACGAGCCCGCTGCTCCTCCTCTGCATGTGCATTTAACAAAATATTCACGATTGTTGAAGGATTGTTGTTGCCACGTAGAAGCACTGCATACACGGGTTTCCCGTTTACCAACAAAACTAGATGCGCGCGCAGCCGTGAGGCAGAAGACGCTTGGTGGCCGTCCACAACGTTATAAACTTAACCTAAATAGTCGGCTGCTGTAAGCTACAATCGGATTTTTTTGTATACCCCTGTTGTCTCAATGATAATAACATCTCATTTCAGACTATATTTCAAAGTTTGACGTTCATTTGGATTATTAATATAACATCGTATTTTGTCATTTTTGGCGAAGACATGCATTCCGTTAGGGATATTGAACATATTTAACATTCTCTAGCCATCCTGATTTCGAATTGGTGCAGTTTTCAGCACAAAAACTCATTTTATTCTTTTGCTCTTTTGCATTGCTCTATGCTGTTCTGTGGGGCTTTCTGCCTCTTGGTTGCGCACGCATGTTTTCGTGACGTTCCATAGAAATCCATGTATAGAACACAGTGGGCTAAATTGCTATTAAATCCGCTTAGCATCGTGACCATGCTGCGCAAATTTGCAGCATTAAAACTGCTGCATTAAAGTTAAAGTAAACTCTGCTAAGGTCTTATCACAACATAGTCCGTTGAGGAGACTAAACTAAGTTAAGTTACAGTATGCAATCAAGCAGTATCTCAAAGCTAACGTTAGAATACTGTTTGGGTGTCAAGTTTAGCATGCTTACTTGCAGCTGCTTATTCGTTACTAATGCGGGGCTCATTTTATTGACTGAATGTTTGCAAAATCCCGATGTAAATGGAAAAGCGTTTTCCAAGACTCAAAAGTGCTTGTCCAAAGGAGAAGTACAAACCGTTATTTGAACTAACTACGTTATGAATTGCATCCACACATCAGCAGCCTTTTAACTGTGTTAATGTTAATTGCAAGGATTCCCACACGAACGTTTTAAAATGACAGGCACTCAATTAGACATACACTACTGAACTTTATTGACTGCTACCTCTGACTAAGTATGCATTACTTTGCACTTGTATAGTCTTTTATTTTGGAATCTTAAGAGCAATAAACATATATTGCAATGTTAAAGAATAGTTTTTTTTTCATTTAGATGTGTAAATAAACATGTATAAGTTGCTATTAGTGAATTAATGGGAAGATAATCGATAATCGAATCGAAATCGAATCGGACTGAAAAAATGAATCGTTAGATTAATCGATGCATCGAAAAAATAATCGCTAGATTAATCGTTTAAAAAATAATCGTTTATCCCAGCCCTAGAGTGGAGCTAGGCGGAGCGAAATTCATCTGGCTAGGGTCAGGTTACCTAAAAGCTGTTTGCCAACCGCCAAAGAAAAGAAGAAGTGTGTGCAGTGTTCACACTTGTTTATCTTTCTTGAAAACGCTAAGCGGATTCGTGTTAGCTTAGAATGCAGCACCTCAAACTAGTAAGGAAAGGTAATCTGATCCAATCAATAACTGCTCACAAGATCGTTGGAAAGGATGTTATTTTGCAGAAAACTGTAGTTGGCCAAATCTGTCTCAAATGGATTTTCAGCAAGATTTGAAGAATTCGCATCAAAGAAAGATCCTCTTCAAGCTACATGGTGAGTTTGTGATACTGATTTACTTTGGATATGATCAAGACAATATTAGGCTACGAGGTGTGCAATGCTATGCTAGTTTGCCTCGCACGTCCTTCAGCCCTGGCAGAATGCAGTCATGGATGTAGGCTGATTGCCATTTAGATTTGAAAGTCTAAAAACTGTTATTGCAATGCTTTGAAATACCTGGTTGCTTCAGTAGTGAAGCTATTAGACCTGGGGTAACATATTTTCCTGATCAGTGACACAGAAGGTGAAGAGGAATTTGTTTTTACAGCTGCCCAGTCGATGCAGTAATACTGCCCCTCCTCTGTTCGAACTAGATGTTAGACTTTGCTTGGGCACGAGTCTCTTCCTCCACAATGTCACTCTGAAAATACAACAACTGAACTGTCAGCCTTCCAAATTAGCCTACACCTTAACCTGTTTCCCGAACTATGAACTACTTTACCTGTTCTTTGGTTACGGTTATTTGGGCAATCAGAGTTTCTGCTCTCTCCTGTAACTCTGCTAGGCTAACTTCTCTTGCATGCTTGGTGTACAGCTGTGTCAGGGGTTGTGGCAGATTGAGCGTGATGACTTTGGGGACATATGAGGAGACATAGCCTCTGGCTACAGAGAGAAACACTGGTTTCAGGATCTTTCCCTCTTGTGTATGGCACTCGGAGAGGTTTTTATGTAGTGCTGCTACCTCTTGTGGTGTAGCAAAGTCGCCACAATATTCCATACAGTCTGCCGCCTCTGGTTTGGCGCGGTATTGCACTTACGATCGGATGATTTAGCAATACGATGTCCAATAGACTTCCTGTATACATTTTTCACTAATTTTTACTCATTTGAAAGAGGAGGTTCTTGTCTACAAAATAAGCCTTGATTGGGTTATCTCCGAACATTGTGACCAATCCTATGGGTGATTTATTAACACGAGTCTCTGATTTTCTGATTTCGCCAAATTTGTCCCTTAACAGTATTCCGTACATCAGTTCGCGAAACAGTAACAGTGTTCCGTACACCGCTTTTGGGTACGATTTAAACACACATTTTACACTGTATAACGTATATTTCAATTGTTTGATGTTGGTAGATTATGTAGTTAATGGATATATCTGTTGATCAATACGTGGTAAGGATTATTTTAGGATTTAGCTTAGATGTAGCTTAGCCTTACCAGCAAGTCATTTGGTACTTCCATGTTCTTCTCTGTAGCCTACTCCTTGAATAAGTCAATGGAAACTCCTCAAGACATTGTAAGTGCGGTGGTGACCACTTTTATTATTAAAATACTAAGTGCATCAAGGCGCTGCAAAGAAGGGAACATAGAAAGATGCCACATTTAAGAACACTTGTGAAATATGGGTGCGCAACACAGTTCTGGTTCACAGTACATGGAAGGGGCGAATGACACCATGTTCCGTACAGTCTGCCGCCTCTGGTTTGGCGCGGTATTGCCCAGGGTCAATTACAGGGCAGTAAGAGAATGCATCAGATTAAAGAGCAGTTGGCACTTGTAAGACCTAAAACACAGAACACAACACGTGTACAGAATTAAGTGCCATTTCAAGAAGCCCTAAGACCAGAACACACAGAACATAACACAAAACAAAATATATGTAAAAAACCAACAAACTATAGTATAAGTATAAGTACATATACTCTTTTGATCCCGTGAGAGAAATTTGGTCTCTGCATTTATCCCAATTAGTGAAACACACACAGCACACAGCACACAGTGTACACACAGTGAGGTGAAGCACACACTAATCCCGGCGCAGTGAGCTGCCTGCATCTACAGCGGCGCTCGAGGAGCAGTGAGGGGTTAGGTGCCTTGCTCAAGGGCACTTCAGCTGTGCCTACTGGTCGGGGTTCGAACCGGCAACCCTCCGGTTACAGGTCCGAAGAGCTAACCAGTAGGCCACGGCTGCCCACTATATACAGTATGTACAATATTTACACTATTTACAATATATACAATATTTACAGCTCCAGTTCCAGTGCCACCTGGAGCAACACACTGTCCTGGCACTTGTAACAGTACCATTCACCCTCTGGTACCACACTGACTTCCAGGCACTCTGGAGGCAAACTGCAGGTAACCCCCAGAACCTAGTCAACGTCAGCCGTTTCTCAGACGTAACCCCAGGCCTAAGCAGTTAAAACCTACGATACCTCTCTGGAGGTAATTGTAGAAAGCAGGGACCTACTGTCGAGTGCAGTCGCACGACTTCCCTCTGCGGCGCAGATAACCTAAAGCTCCTATTTTTAAATATCCCCCTTGGAAGTTGATCAGGCTTCCGTGGTGGATTTATTGAGATGTTTGGAGCGACTACGCCTAGGTCTCGAACAGTTGGCTAACGTGCGAAGATGTTTGACCCTAGAATTAATCTAGAGACACAGGTTATAGGCTACTTCTTGCTCAGGTTTTTAAAGAGTGGAGACCTTCTTACCGTCCTTCAGTATAAAGTCACGCTGACCCAAGTCTTAGGAAAGACAGATGAATAACCACAGAAGAGACAAGTTATCTTACCCTCCTGCTGGAATTCGTAGAAAGACCAAGAAAAGACAAAAATACTGCTTGAAGAATTAGATGCCAAGGTTTAATAAGTTCTTTACTTTTCAGCACTTTGGTGATGATAACAAAATGCGGCGTAATATCCACTTGCTGGTTACAATGTCGTAGAAAATGTAAAAAGAGTAAATCCACAAAATAGGAAAATAGTAAATCCACAAATGGAGAAGAGATTACAATAAAAATAGTAAATCCACAAATGGAGAAAAAGAGAATATACGGAAAAAAGTCCTCAAAAAAGGAAAAAGTCAGCTGATTGTCTTCTGCAGTCACTCTCTGTCGGAGTAGCAGGTCTGATATCTGCAACAGGTTCCACGGAGTTTCGGTCCGCGACTCAGCCTGGCACGACGTCCAACACTTTGCTTCTCAACGAATTTCGGAGGACGAATTCTAACAACCACACGCGACATCATAAAGCAAAAACCCAACGAGTTGAAGGAAGGAAAAAAAGAAGAAGCAGCCCTGATCGTCTAGTTCAGCCCCTATTTATACTAGGTGGACTTGTCCTCCCCCACACATTCCTGAGACAAATCAATCCTATTTTCCCACGAAAGTTTACCTTCTAGAAGTTCCCACAATGGCTGGGAATATTCTCACGTTAGCTGGGAATATAGCTGGGAATATTCTCACGATAGCTGGGAATATAGCTGGGAATATTCTCACAATAGCTAATACATTCTAGAAGTCACTGATTTTAACCAACAATATAAGATGACACGCATTAACATACTTCTCCGGGTTACATTTCGGAGATGATACATCACATTCAGGTTTACAGATAGTTTCCAGAGGTTACACAAACAGTTTACATTCAATGGCAATTATAACCATGTGACACATTACATTTAGCAACATACACTTTTACAGTCATCAAGAGAGATCGGTTACATTCTTACAGGTTACAAACACTTATGGCATTAACTCTTCACACAATGCAATCTGAATACATTCATTTAAACAGTTTAAAGGCACTTTACCCATTTCACAGTTTTGAGACATGCAATTCTTTTCATGCATAACTCCCTAGACTTTACAAAGTCAGGCTACTAAAAAACTTGTAATGATACATTTCATTCATCGCACTTTATTATTTATTATGAGGTCATTGTTTGCAGTTATGGTTCATTTTCCATTCTTTTATTCACATTCAATAATCATCAACTATTTCTGAGGTCAAGGTGATCTGGTTTAATAATCCTGCACATTGTTCAACATCTGCTTCAACACATTCATTCACTTCCACGCTTTCAGGTGATCTTAATTCAAGAGTAGGTTGCAAAGTAATTGGTTTAACATTACGATTCAATTCCTGGTCAGTTTCTTTCCTAATTTGTCTAATCATATTTTCTAGATCATAGAGGTTACCTTGATAGCTAGCGCTGAATCTAGCCTTTCTGCGCTTTCGCCTTGTAAGACGCATTGGTTTTGTGCTACTGCTCTGTGGTCCATACGGTTGGTGTTCTGGCAACACGTCACCCCCTACTTGGAGCACAGGGCGTAGCACAGAAGTAGGCACTGCGTAAGGAACTTCGAAGGATACTGGACCCCACAAGATGCCAATCCGGGCTCCAGTATGATACTGCCCAAGGGGCTCGCGTCTGATAATCATAAAAACACATTAATACTACACGGGTCACTGGATAACTGTACAGAATTGGAATTTGTCGATATGGAGAGAGATTCCATGCATGCAAGACAGAAGAACTGATCAAATCAAATATATTATCAGGATATACTTCATTCATTATCAAGGGTTCAGGGCTGTGTGTTATTGCTACTACCTGTACCCAGCACTCGGGTCTAGCAGAAACGCAGGTTCCGCACAGGAGGTAGGTATTATTCTGTCGTCCGAGGTCACGGTCAGCCTGGAGTAGAAGAAATAACGCTATACCTGCCCGGGAACATCTGACGTTGCTACACACCTGTTCTGAGGCAAGGCTAGTTCCAGCAACACATCGGCCCAATCCGCCCGATATTCCGGGGTCTGTAGTGGGGAAGTCGGAGTCTCGGTCGGGACTATCCGATTGGTCTCCATCACATGGTCCTGGCTACATGAGGGAATAAATAAACATTTATCCAGTGCCCCTTTATCTGATATAGGCTATGGATCGCTTTTCCAAATGTCTGTAAAGGAACTGAATAGGCAAAATAATCACATGACAGTGAACAGGATACTAAAGGCCTAGGATGTCTTTTTGCTGATTCTATGTACATCTCGTCTCGCTTCATAATTTGGATTACAGGGATATTCCCCACAATGTCTGCCAATTGTCCTCGTAAGGGTAACATTCCATAAATTAACTAACACAGGGGTTTTACCTCCCGCATATTTAACTCTTGAATAAAGCATTGCACCTGATCCAAAGACTTTTCACGCATGCATTCAACACACACTTTCTCATAGTTTCAAAGGCATTACATAGTCCTTATGTTGGCGTAGTATAATAACGAGATATAGTATAAGCTGCATGCAAGGAATCGGTAAGTGAGGATTCTGTTCGTTAACATGTTAGCGGATGCGCAGTGTAGCACCACAACTTCAGTGAATCAGAAAAGGGGAATAATTCAAAAGTTCCCGCGCAACATCCTAGCAACTTCTCTCGCTCCTCAGTCATGTGACGCAGAACATGCTTACTCAACATTGGATAATGTAAAGGGAGGAATAACATGAATGGCCATAAACTATTTCACTTCCAATATTAGACCATCCGATAGGTGCAACTTAACGCACCAGATATGTTAGGATAACGTCCAAAAAAAAATTAGTCAAAGGTAACACATTAGGTCAAATAACAAAAACATCCTTTCCTACACGTTTCATTCTTCATGAAGATAGAGCATGATTAGTATTAAGTCATGAAGTTAGCAAATATCCTACTGCTGACGGCAATGTGTTTGTGCGGCTTATTCCGCGTAGCAAATGAGCATGCATCAGTAACCTTATCACTCTCTTCTTTCCCACCTATGTGTGGCGAAAAGCCTTGTAGCTCATGCTCCCCGAAGTGGAATTTCTCGGGATAGTTAGTTTTTGCAATGACATGCAGATTAATGTGATAAGTAGCAAATTGTTAAACCCAAGCATACACAATCATTAGCCTACTCTGTCTTAATATAAAGATGTTATCATGTTTGTCAATTGCTCTATGCTCACAAAATAATCGTGAGTCAGAGAAGGCCTATGCCTACTGAGATAAGAGTTTGTCTTACAAGTAAAAGTCCTAGCGCAACTTGGATACCCACAGCATTTACGCAGAGGGTCACAGGCAAATAGTCATAATAATGCTGACAACAATTACACAACTTTTAACATGAAGATCTTAAGAATATTAAGAATAAAGATCTTAATATCGGATAAAGTTCCTTATTGGACAATGGGTTTGGACACATCTCTTTATCATTTAACTCTAGAAAGATAAAACTTGTTAAAATTTCTGTAGGTCATAGCCTACCACAGCTATAAGATCTTCAATAACATTACAAATGTTATTCACTAAGGAGGCACAATATTTTACCCAAATAAGTATAATTAACTAAAACTTACGTATAGGTCTACTCGCTCTGCTTAAAGGAAATTTGCCCATGAAAGTGCGTCCTTAGTGAAGCCCGTCTCTGCGTGAGCTTTTTAATGACATAACAAGAGGCGGTTGAGGAAGATGCATGGTCATGGAGGGTCTAGAGACATCTGACTACATTTCGTACCTACAACGAGCATCGGAGTCTCCTCCCTGCCAGTTATCCTTAGCCTATCTGCGTTGGGGTCATCTGCAGGACGAGAACCATCATGTCTTATTTGTATTTACTAGTGTTTCCAGGTTTTACTGGATTTTAGAGTATCTGAGATTTAATGTAAGATCATATCTCTATTAGTAAATGGGATACTTCCTTAAATGCATCTAGCAATTAAAGGAGAATTCCGGTGTGATTTTGACCTAAAGTGTTTTGAAACATGATACCGAGTGTGAACGTATGTCTCATAGCCCATCTCGGCTTGTCCCCTGCACTCCGAAATCTGGCGCTAGTTAGCCGATGCTACCAACAAGGCGGTCAATGGTGGTGCCTCGGCATCGGCATAGCCATGCAAATAAATCACTGTTTTACACCATTTACGAGGCTCAATGTATCTCCACACTTAATTGGTAGACTTCCAAGGGCCCTGACATTTAAAACGAGACATTGAGAACTTTGAAAAAGTTCCGTGGAAATGCATGGATTCCAGTTGCTGCTACTGGAGGAAACTGTAATCCATGCATTTCCACAGAATTATTTTTGGAATCTGATCCCTTATCATACCTGTTCATTCTTACTCGTCGCTCGACTTATCGTGACTAAATTCAAGATGGCTGCAAACGCTAAACTTCGAGAAGATACTGTCTGTATAAATCGTCTTGTAAGTAAACTACCAGTGCTTTTTCAAAGTTCTCAATGTCTCGTTTTAAATGTCAGGGCCCTTGGAAGTCTACCAATGAAGTGTGGAGATACATTGAGCCTCGTAAATGGTGTAAAACAGTGATTTATTTGCATGGCTATGCCGATGCCGAGGCACCACCATTGACCGCCTTGTTGGTAGCATCGGCTAACTAGCGCCAGATTTCGGAGTGCAGGGGACAAGCCGAGATGGGCTATGAGACATACGTTCACACTCGGTATCATGTTTCAAAACACTTTAGGTCAAAATCACACCGGAATTCTCCTTTAACTGACGTTGTTAACCACGGTAGGCCTCTGCAGGCATCCCTTATAATGATATAACGTTATCTTCCACATCCTGTTTTGTAGTGTCCTCACACTGTCTCTTAATTACAACACTACTGGTCCATGGAACAGTCAAGTGAAATGTCTATTTATTATTTTAACATTGTATACTAATGCACATCTAAATCTTGTAATGGAATAAGTAATGATTGGGTTAGCAGTAAAACTGAATTGCCCCTCAATAAAGTTATCTGAATCTGAACCCAAATCAATACACAATCGGTTAAACATACTCAGAAGTTACCTTAGCCAAAGCAACACGTGTCTAAGAACCTACCAGCAACTGGACACTTTGGATAAGTTATCATTATAACGCGTGTTTGCATCTTCTATTACTTACTACACGCGCATGTAACTGGCTACACTTCGCTGCATACTTCCATCTGCAGTATGAATTCTTACCACCAGGTTATCGTGTCACATTTCAATTCTAGTTATGCTTTCTTTCTAACATTCTATCTTATACTTCACCTATGAAAGTTATATCATACTAAGTTCAATAAAGATCATTGTTGTCAGGTAAAACATCTTTACCATCTTCCTGGGAATATACAAGATCTTTTGCATTTAAACATTCTCATGCGAATAGGGGAAAAAATACAACGGCATTTCCAATTCCTGCCACGCTAGATTGTGCTTACTAGAACGCGTTATGTCACAAGATTCCTACGATTATTTTAAAGTTTGATCATATTGTCTACCTATCATTTATATATGCTGACATTATATTTTTAAATGAGCATGGCAAAATAATGTTTATTAATCACACGCTGTAACTCGTTCTTATGAAAATGTCACTTTCAAGCATAACCATAAATCATCTAGGCCTGCTTTTACGCACAATGGATAAAAACATATCAAGATGCAGACGCGCCTATATGCAGATATAAGTCTCATCGAAGCAGTGTCATACACCAACCAAGCCAAATGGCCTAGAAGGGACGAGGTTATCGGGCATTCAAGGAAATATGAGTTAGAAAATCGAGTTGAGTGTCTACTTAAAAACTGGCGACGCACTCCATCTCAAATAGAACAGTAACCGATTAGGTATTTAACTATCTAATTGCCCAAAGTGTGGCTTTCTCCACGTGATATTTTGTTTCCTCTGCATATGTTATCAACGACTAAAGTTGTTTGTCCTATTCATCAACACCTTAGTAGCACAATCTGATTACGTTACTGCCTGGCTCTGGCTGCCCTAAATTACCTCGTAACACGGTTCTTCTTCTGAATTTTCTGCCATAGCCTACATTTTACCGAGTGTAATATGGACCAATGCAACCTAGAGTCCATTTCAAAGCTTACATTGTCATTTGCCTAAACCAACGATCATCGAATTGTATTACATTGTAACATTCTCATCTGTATGGTTCACGGAAGACTATATGCGTATCTATTAGCAGAGTAGGCATAGTTAAACTCCGGAAGGGTACACATTCGTTTTCCGCATAACCTGAGACTTTAACACCAAGCAATTTAAAGTTTCTTGTTTCTGTCAATAAAGATAAACATAGGAAATATAAACGTGAGACTGGTATGTAACTCTGCAAGGGATTTATCTGTATGGCTGTGCGCATTCCTTATCATCTGATTAGATCCACGCAACCCCACAGAGCTGGTCTTCGTCTCGCATCATTGCTCCCAAGGCTCCCATTATCCAAGCCTCGCTAGGGTCTCTGTTATATGTTACTATGCTTAAATTAATCTTGACTAGTTTACCTATAATATTCGATATGGCCAATGCTCCTCTAAGTCTCTTTGCTGGCTAAAGCAACCCATGAACGCGGGAACTGCGCAAGGTTTCATACCGTCCTGATGATTGAACAAGTAGACGTAGAATAGTGGAGTCAAAATGTCTAAACGGCTACCAGCACTGGCACGATCTGATTCAAAATCATTAACTTTTCTACATTATTATAAGACAAAGATGTGCCTACTAAATAAGGGACTTCCACCCATTGATTCTAAGCGACGTGATAAGCCTATGTTAGAGAAACCATTGTAACAAAAACGATGTGTGAGATCCCATGAATATTACAGCGCAACTAACCTAAAGTCGATCTTTCGGCTTTAAAGATGAATTCAAATGTAAGGATTTAAAGATCCGCTGCTTTTAGTTTACTTTCTTTTAGATAAAACTTGTATCTTTACTTTAAACAATACACGGGTATTGTAAATGGGGATTCATTACGGACCAAGCCTCGCAGAACTCTCTATAGTCTTATGTGATAGCAAAATCTGAAAATCACCATCGGGATCATACCATGATAGTCTATACGAACACTTTTAGAAATGCATATTCTTAGCATGGACTAAGTTACAAAGCATCAGTTACTCAAGGGGAAATAGTCACCACATGAGACAATTCCACACTAATTATCTTATCAGTATACTTTATCTCCTATGTTAGGTGTGGAAGCTAAGAACCACTATGAATGGGAATTACAACGTGATTATGGGTATCATCCTCAGCTAAAAACAGAATGCCTTTGCGGAGACAACTACCAGGGAAAAAAGTTTAGAAATTTCACTACCCCCACCAAGGGTCACAAAATCTGGCTCTGCCCTGACTCGACAGGCTAGTGACAGAAACCAGGACACCTTGGGGTAGAGCTCGAGAAGCTTCTCGTGTCAATTCAAGATTAATGTATTGTTGGTCGTACCTGGTACATTGTTGGAATTTGTCTCAAAGTTGACCTTCCTAATTTACGCACCATTCCCTTTGTTTTACGCATAAAATCTGAATACAACTTTCAGATATAGCCTACTGTTGAACAAGGGACATTATTGATCAATAGACAGACTACATCTACGCATCCCCCGCAACGTTGCGTTATGTCTTAAACTTGGACACAGCAGAATAGGTTATTATCCTAAAGGTTATTTGGAAATCTGTCTGTCTGCGAGTCTATAGCGAACTGCTTGCGCGCACAAATGAGCAGCCAGGTCATTACACTGCAGTGGTTTGATACGGTTGGCTAACCTCTCGTTATCTATGGTTACTCCAATCCCCAGTAAAAAAGTTGTCTTTTCCATCCTTCCCAATAAAAACTTTTCATCTAATTTAAAACTGCTGTTTACAAACTAGAAACCATAAGGCCCTGATCCTGCGAACATTAACCGACTATTCAAGTATATTGACGTGGTCCTGTACTTTCCAAACATTACCGACAGACGCATGTTTGACACTCGTGAATATCAGTTTAATACCCATTCTGAAACATAACAGACTTAAGTTACTTTACGAGTCTAATCATATTTTTTTTCTTGGCAGACTGGTTGCTTTATCAGGCGGACATTTGACATCTGCTTTTTAAACAGTCTACGTAAGCAGCCTATTCCCTCCATTCATCTTTGGTTCGCTGACCTGAGTTGTACATCGAAACTGTGTACAGGCTAACTTCAGAATATTGGACTTACGCTTTCCTCTGGTTTTATTCGAATAGTCGTCTATCTCTGTCAACGCAACGAACGAGCCTCTAAGGAATAGTTTTTTTTTTTTTTTTACTCGCTATGTTGAACTTTCCCTCGTCGTCCTCGCTTCACAGCTTGTAACATAGACGGGTGTGCCTGATCCTTATCGCCAAGAGTGGCCTATCTCTGCATAGCCTCGACTGTGTCCTGCATAACTCTGTTAAGCAGCCAGGGTCACAGAAACACATTTCAAATAACTCTCAAAACGACTAGAAGGGGATTTAAGCTAATGTGTTTATCACAAAAGGCTACAACTGTTTCAAAGAACTTTTCATCCAGTTCACGTATGGCATATCAGATAAACCCATCTTCCCGCAGCCGCACTCACGGACGGAGAAGGCTATATCTCTCCTGAGATCTAACTCCTAGAAAGTTTCTATTAAAACACGATGGATTCGCCATCCTTTAGGTTTTATACCAATGACTATCTGAAGTCATTGACGTTAAGCCTACGCTCTCAACACCAGTCGAATTAGTCTATACTTGTACTTAATGAATCAACATAACTTTTACTCACGCTCCCACGCATTCAAGCGGTGTGTCTGTGAATCCCATGCAGCGCAATAGTTACAACGTTCTGTCCAGATAGATAGATACTCGCTTCTCATCTATTCATGAACGGCGCTCTTGTTTATTAACACTGATACTCTACTTATTGGCTGTACAAAGGCGATTGTGGGTTTCAGTTATTTTGCATAATTACATCTAGCAATAACTATCCATTAATTTATTGGATACCGTCGGCAATACATTATAGCAGTGGAACAACATGGGTCCTGGCCAGTAACCCACGCAGTGTCATCACCACAATGCATCCCCAAAAACTTTAGTTAGTTGTAACTACACAAGTTAATTGATACTTTGATCAAACTGAAACATTTCTTTGTCATGTATACTAAATACTACACGCAACAAACTCGTCAATTATTGGAGGCGCAACAGCCAATGTAATTAAAGGCATTTTGATGAGTTGTAAGCGCTTAAGCACTCCTGCTGGTATCCGTACCAATGATGCCTTCAGCCTATCTCCCCTAATCTCGGTGCTTATCGAAGGGGAGCGACCCCTCATAGCTCAACCGCAACTAGGGAGACGGCCATCGCAGTTTGAGGACTGGTAGTTTACCTGCAAGTTGTAATACGTTTAAGTTTAGTCTATCATTACTCGCTGGCTTGTATTTTCAAATACGATTTTTCAATTAGCATAGGGTACTCGAAGCATTCTACGGGCTTCATCCGCAAACATTATAGGGACGCGAATCTCGACTCGCGGTAAGCGTTTCTTTTTTTCTTAGATTCAGTCTCATGTCCTGATGGAGAACTTATATAAGCCTACGCCAGGCTCAAAATAGGCAAACTCTGCCATCGCTAGAGCTGTTACTTTTGGTTTTACGCACGGATTTCCGCCTATAGTCTCCCTACTACTGAACAACAAAGATGCCTGTAGCGTGACTTTACAAATGTGAAGATGTGATAATAATTAACAATGAGAATCATAATTTGCTATTAAAATATTTTTAGTCATATTACTGCTTAAATCCAGCTTGCTCTAAAACAAATAAAAATGTGCAAATGCTGCAAGATAGTGATAGACAACCAGTGTGAAACAAGTTAGACTTATAATGTTTAAAAACTTAGAAGCTTAGAATTGAAGTGTGTTTTCTTAATTAAAAGCATAAATTGTTTTTTTCTAGAATAATCTGTTATGATTTTGCTTAAACTTAAAGAGTGTTTTTTCTTAAATATATATAAGAAAGTTTGCTTATAAAACTTAAAATGTTTTGCTACATAAAATGTGTTTGCTTAGATATGAAAAGATTGTGTTAGAATTAAAGTGTGTTACTGTATGCTAAATGAGATGTGCTTTGAACAAAATGTAAAGACAGAATGTAAGAACATAATGTACCAGCTGTAAGAAACTGTCAGCAAAACAAAAAGCTGACTGGCAACCAAACAAAAACCAAAAAGCAGAACCAATATTTCATGGCAAGACACAATACCAAATTTGGACATGTTCTATCTGACCGAGAAGGGTATAAAAAGAGAACAGCCCCTTGTTCAGGGCTTTTTGATCTTCTTTTTTCTTTGGATCGAGCATTTTGCTTTTAGACTTAGACAGTTTTCTTTCTTTGTATTTTTTTTTTTGTATTTAATAAAAGTCAAAATCCTAACCTTTGATTAGGGGTTTGTAAAAAGACCGTCTAGCGTTTTCTCGTATTTTTCTGCCTCTCCTGTGTTGCTGAGAACCCCGGACGCCTTACAACAGGGGCTCTGCCCCAAAAATCTTCGCTCCGGGTGAGTAAGCGTCCGTTTGAGGGCTACTTTCTAAGACACTGTATATGGGCAAAAAATATACTGCGCACGCACTGACACACACAGGAGTAGAGAACTCAGCCAGGCATTTAGGAAGGAAAGTCCTATGCTCCAGGGCAGACAAAAAACCAAATAGGCTTTGTTAGCAAATTTATTTGTTGTGAAAAAATTGTTTGTGAAACTAAGGTCTAGGACCCATTGTGGTCTAAACGCACATCACACACCCAAGCGAGGATACGGAAAGATACGGAAATCTGTCTGATAAATACATGTGTATTTAGAGATAGGACTTAAACAGTTATAGATCCGTTGTGGTCAATTGAAGTGCTTATATGTTACAAGAATTGTCATAAAAAGGAGCTTTAATTTAATTTTGACAAGAATCCCCAAATAATAGGGTAGTTGATTTTATCTCAAATCTGGACGGCCAGACGAACGTCCGTAGTGAGTTTTTGACCTCTCAGATTTTGATGACAAACAACTCTTGCAAATACAGCTCTGAATTTCTTCCTCTTTTAGTGAAGTTAACCACATATTGAAGTACGAACCAAGGGAATAGGGAACAGCGACTAAGAGATAGAAAGTGACTCTGAAGTAGTCCATCTTCCTTAGCCCCCAAACCCCAAATTAGGGAATTTGATTCAGAGAGAGAAAACCTCTCAACAAAGTCAACCCTATCGTACATCCTAAACCCGTTGAAAAGGGGCCCTCGCATGAGACACATACACTGAAAGATACTTCCTCTTTTACCCTGTGATATTATCACAGTCCGAAGACAATTACACACAGGAGTAGCGATCTCAACTGTGTTAAAGGGAATCCCTGTAGACACCAGAGTAGTCACAAAACGCATACCTCCTCTTTTACCCTGTGAAATCCTCACAGTCCGAAGACGAGCGCACCCACACCTACAGGAGTAGCGATCTCTACTGTGTTACGGGAGCCCCGTTGACACCAGAGTGGACACAAAACGCAACATGCCTTTAGAATCTATTCCCAAAAGATATTTGTCTAATATCTAACATAGACTCCGTATCTCCCTTTTCCAGGCAAGCGCGTACCTCGACGCTGTTTGTTACTTTCCGTAACTGTTTCTGCGATATTAGTGCAACTTCTTTCTGAGGTTTACACCCGTTAACCTCCTAATAGTCCGGAATATTAGGAACCGTCTTACTTTTATGGTCTCGACCCACGAACTTTCTGTAGGTGTTTTTGTCGAGGAATAACCACTTCTAACCCCTCGGAACTTAAAACAACAGCCACAACAGTGTTTTGTCTTACGCGTTGTTTGTATATTATATTATCTAATATAAGTTCCAGAGATAACCACCAGGACCATTATGTGTCTATCAGAACACACCGAATGCGACGGTTAACACTTATCCGACGCCAAAATTAGACTGATAATTAGAGTTGCGTTCTCAACATCTAATATTATTATCTAAAGGTCCTCCCGGGTTTCGGCACCATGTGTTGCCCCCTGCAGGTAACCCCCAGAACCTAGTCAACGTCAGCCGTTTCTCAGACGTAACCCCAGGCCTAAGCAGTTAAAACCTACGATACCTCTCTGGAGGTAATTGTAGATAGCAGGGACCTACTGTCGAGTGCAGTCGCACGACTTCCCTCTGCGGCGCAGATAACCTAAAGCTCCTATTTTTAAATATCCCCCTTGGAAGTTGATCAGGCTTCCGTGGTGGATTTATTGAGATGTTTGGAGCGACTACGCCTAGGTCTCGAACAGTTGGCTAACGTGCGAAGATGTTTGACCCTAGAATTAATCTAGAGACACAGGTTATAGGCTACTTCTTGCTCAGGTTTTTAAAGAGTGGAGACCTTCTTACCGTCCTTCAGTATAAAGTCACGCTGACCCAAGTCTTAGGAAAGACAGATGAATAACCACAGAAGAGACAAGTTATCTTACCCTCCTGCTGGAATTCGTAGAAAGACCAAGAAAAGACAAAAATACTGCTTGAAGAATTAGATGCCAAGGTTTAATAAGTTCTTTACTTTTCAGCACTTTGGTGATGATAACAAAATGCGGCGTAATATCCACTTGCTGGTTACAATGTCGTAGAAAATGTAAAAAGAGTAAATCCACAAAATAGGAAAATAGTAAATCCACAAATGGAGAAGAGATTACAATAAAAATAGTAAATCCACAAATGGAGAAAAAGAGAATATACGGAAAAAAGTCCTCAAAAAAGGAAAAAGTCAGCTGATTGTCTTCTGCAGTCACTCTCTGTCGGAGTAGCAGGTCTGATATCTGCAACAGGTTCCACGGAGTTTCGGTCCGCGACTCAGCCTGGCACGACGTCCAACACTTTGCTTCTCAACGAATTTCGGAGGACGAATTCTAACAACCACACGCGACATCATAAAGCAAAAACCCAACGAGTTGAAGGAAGGAAAAAAAGAAGAAGCAGCCCCGATCGTCTAGTTCAGCCCCTATTTATACTAGGTGGACTTGTCCTCCCCCACACATTCCTGAGACAAATCAATCCTATTTTCCCACGAAAGTTTACCTTCTAGAAGTTCCCACAATGGCTGGGAATATTCTCACGTTAGCTGGGAATATTCTCACGATAGCTGGGAATATAGCTGGGAATATTCTCACAATAGCTAATACATTCTAGAAGTCACTGATTTTAACCAACAATATAAGATGACACGCATTAACATACTTCTCCGGGTTACATTTCGGAGATGATACATCACATTCAGGTTTACAGATAGTTTCCAGAGGTTACACAAACAGTTTACATTCAATGGCAATTATAACCATGTGACACATTACATTTAGCAACATACACTTTTACAGTCATCAAGAGAGATCGGTTACATTCTTACAGGTTACAAACACTTATGGCATTAACTCTTCACACAATGCAATCTGAATACATTCATTTAAACAGTTTAAAGGCACTTTACCCATTTCACAGTTTTGAGACATGCAATTCTTTACATGCATAACTCCCTAGACTTTACAAAGTCAGGCTACTAAAATACTTGTAATGATACATTTCATTCATCGCACTTTATTATTTATTATGAGGTCATTGTTTGCAGTTATGGTTCATTTTCCATTCTTTTATTCACATTCAATAATCATCAACTATTTCTGAGGTCAAGGTGATCTGGTTTAATAATCCTGCACATTGTTCAACATCTGCTTCAACACATTCATTCACTTCCACGCTTTCAGGTGATCTTAATTCAAGAGTAGGTTGCAAAGTAATTGGTTTAACATTACGATTCAATTCCTGGTCAGTTTCTTTCCTAATTTGTCTAATCATATTTTCTAGATCATAGAGGTTACCTTGATAGCTAGCGCTGAATCTAGCCTTTCTGCGCTTTCGCCTTGTAAGACGCATTGGTTTTGTGCTACTGCTCTGTGGTCCATACGGTTGGTGTTCTGGCAACACGTCAGGCGTGTCTCTCCAGCGTCCCCGTAACCTAGCAACCTTTGTATCGCTACTATTCTTGTATTCACATAATTACCACTAGGTTGCTGCCTTTTCTATCCAGTAGGTGGCAGTCCAGGATAGATACCGCAGAGCCATATATATCTGCTATTCCTGATCCTGGACTGCCACCTACTGGATAGAAAAGGCAGCAACCTAGTGGTAATTATGTGAATAAAAATCGCCTCAGTGGTCGTTATACTTACCGTGAGTATCGACAACCTCCTGCCTCATCATGCAGGGGTGTCTAACTTGCACTGATTGCCAAGTTTAAACTTCAGGACGATTAATTATCTATGAATCCAAAACATTACACAATGATAAATTATGTAATTACAATCAGGGGCCGTATTCACAAAGAATTTTAAGGCTAAAAGTAGCTCCTAAGTGGCGAATTTAGGAGCAACTCCTAAAAATAATGGGCGTGTCACTCCTAACTTTAAGACTCCTAATTTTTTTCACTAAAAGTAATTCACGAAGCATTTTAGACCTAAAAGTAGCACCTAAGTCTGGGACAGCTTAAAAGAAGTCGAGAGGACTCCTAACTCACTAAGACCTATTCACAAACAGCTTTTTGTGGCATTTCACGTTGCGATGTTTTGAAATGGGTATGCGGCAACAGGAGCTTCCAATCGCGAGGGAACAATTTTGCATTGTAGGCATAAAAGGGATGCTATAACGCCACCAACAACAACCAAAACTACTCATTGTCAACATGTAAATTAAGTTTCATTGTGAATCAAATTAAAATGTTCTCCTCTTTGCAAATGTAGGCATATGGTGACAGATTAATTTAATAATGTTGCAAAGATAGCCTACTGCATCAATCCGTAGGCCTATGTTTCATTAGGCTACTAGGCTATTTGTTTTGCCTTACTCTTTATTCATTTAGCCTAGGCCTTTTTATTCAGTTATTTATCATCTTCCGTCCTTCGCACTACTTGTGTAGCGCACGCATTCTCAGACCTGTCACCTGTCACTCATCATCGTAAGGGAGGTGTTTGGAATCATTCCCGCGTTACAATCATCAGCCAATCAAGGTGGTCACTTCAGTCAAGCTCGTGCATGAGTAATGACGTCATCCATAGCAACGAAGACTCACTCTTAGTTTAGGAGTTGTCATTTTTCCTTACTAAGAGTAGGTCTGAAAGGCTTTGTGAATAACTTTTAAGAGAAAACTCCTAGCTAAAATCTTTTAGTGCGATTTAGGAGTACTCCTAGTGGTAAGATAAAAGGCTTTGAAAATACGGCCCCTGACCATCACATTTATTCATGGAAATGGTGGATTCCTTCTGTATGACTATTGCATATCTGGGCATCACGCTAACACGCTTTTTTTTTTTTCTAACGTGCCGCAATTTGCCGGCGTTTTGCCAATGTCACGTAGGCTACTAAAGTGGAGGTAGCCTACTACTGTTAACATATTGTAATGCCGAAGAGTAGTTAGGAGACGGGGAGGCTGAGATACCGTTCCAAACTCCGGTAATTTATTTTCATAAAGGATGTACAGGCTAAGGTACGGGTAGCAGGAGGTGTCCACTACAAAATCACTCGTCATTCGCTCTCATCGGCAGACAACACAACGCAACACAACCCACTCGCACGTAATTTACTTCTACTCTGACTAAACTTACTAGACGTCTTAGAACCCCCTATTCTATTCCCTCCCCATATCAATTGCTAACCTATCTGAACCCTTAAATATTCCCTCCTGGACACCTCCCCCCAATCAAAACACATCAGAACTTATTGACACATTCTATGACACAGAAGGGAGAGGGAGACACAGACACTCTCTCGCGCACACACACACACACTCGCACAAGCCGGGAAAACAGAAGACACAGGGGAACTCAAGGGAAAGTCCAACACGGGGGCAAATAGCCTCGGCGCTACAATATTTTATTGAAACACTCACAAATATCACTGACATGTTCCTCCAAAGCACATTCTGTCTTGGTTCAAGTCGCCAACAAGGTCTTTTTGATAGGGTGCAGTGGCGAACTTGTTCTAAACTTAACTTATTCGCCATTAGACTGTTTCATGGAACGTTCGGGCGTTGCTACGGTAATGCGTCTGGCCCTAAGTTAACTTCCGCTTTATTGGGTTTGTGTATCTTTTACTGTACCACTGGCAACAATGGCACCTACAACAAGCAAAATACAATTAAGCCTAATGAACAGAAGGAAGTTGGGCTCGGGTTGCTGTGCTGTGGGATGCAACCTCACGTCTGGAACAAATGCCATTTCCAAGATTAAAATGTTCTGATTCCCGAAAGAAGAGAGAAGGAGAGCCTGGATTACGGCAGTAAAAAGAGAGGCATGGCAGCCCGGAAAAAAATCAAGAATATGCAGCACACATTTTGTGTCAGGTGTGAAACGCTTCAGATGCATAAGTGCAAACAGCTGACGATAAACAACAACAAATTTCCCTGTTAGGTCCTCATCCTCAGCATTCTCAAACATCTCAGATGACTCATCAAATTGGATCTCCACTGATGGTCCACATTCACATTTCGTTTGATTTCTACTGCAGAAGCAGGACACTTCTCGATGGTGAATTCTACCTGGTGCAGTTGATTCAATTTGATGTATTTGAAATGTGCCTTAACAGGGGGCAGGTTTTCTGGCACATTTTCATCATATCGGCTCACGTCACTCTCACTGACCCAAAAGTACCGGATGTTGGATGCTGTGCTTTTAAGGAGTTGGTAGAGGTCCTCTGGCTTCTGTATGTCGCCTCCCTTCTTCACATCTGCCAGCCTCTTGACAGCACCCCCCCCAGGCCATCTGGTGCCCCTTTACCATGACTTGCCTCTGAGAAGTTCCATGTGATTTTTTTGAACCCGAGCATAAATGGAATGGTGCTCATCAGATAAAAATTGTTTCTATACTGAGTCACGGGACCATCGCTCATGCAGTGTAGTGTTGTGATTGAGGGATTCCCCTTTTTCAGAGCCCAGACTGAGCGTTCATCATGACGTAAAGAATCTGATATGGTACCATACGACTGATGTGTGCCAGAAGTATACACAATGATTGTTTGAATAGTGGCCTGCTGCCGGCTGGACCCAAAATGAAATGCTTGGATTTCTGTGGCCAACTTACACGAGTAATTTTCGGAAAAGTCCATGTGCACAACAACTTCCTCCTCAGACAGAGTCTCCTTTAGGTGTCTACACCTTTCCGTTTGATGAATCCAGTTAAACTGGTGTCTTGCTAGAGTGTCGAGTTTGCTGTTGAATACTTTGAACAGATCACTCCAGGTACCAGATTTCTTTTTTTTTGGCAAATTTTGTTGAAATCCTACCCTGAACATTTGTCTTCTCCCTCTCCCACTGCTCCCATACAATCTCCTGAGGTCCCTCTGGCAGCTCTACTTAGAGCTCCTGGTAGCAGCACTTTGGACACATGTGATACATGCATTTTTTTTCGTTTGAATTACACACAATTGCTCAGGGATTAAAGTGAAAAAAAATGGTTTGACTGAACTTTTTTCAGGCCATAAGTCATACGTTGTTCATATCTACCTATAGAGATAGCACCCCTTTGGCGGTCGCGACCTATTGGTTTTTAATGTACAAAAAGACGCAAACAGCAAAGTAAAGGGAGTATTCGCCTTATTTACACGGCGGCCATTGTTTAAACCAAAACAAGGCTACAGGGGACACTTACTATATAATCAATGCCACCTACAGGTGAATGCATAGAACATAACAATCCTATGGGTTGTGTACCCTGTAGCCTCGTTTTAGCCGCCAATGGCCACCATGTGAATAAGGCGAATTGAGTGTTCTTGATTGAGATTGAGTTTTCCTGATGAACAAAAATATATTTTAGTACCATCCCTGACCATTGCTGATTAGCCATTGCTGTTATTTTCTACTGCAGCAATATTGAAGAAAGGCTTTAACTTACACTCTTATTTAATTACTTCAGGCCAAAAGTGTTTAAAGGGGAGATTGTTTTCTTGTTAATATGCAATTCAACACAATTAAAATCTATAAAATCAAGTTTGCAAGACTTCCAATTTCCTCATCAAAGTAACGAATCAGAACATTCTATATATTGTTCATATTTCCATTTGTTGCCTCATCCGCATTTAATGAAAACATGGTAATTTTGAGTTTTACAGACAACTCAGTTTTCCAATGAGCAGCAATACTGTGTGTGCTCATGCAGGCGGTCTGCACATTTGATAACGACAATCTGGAGAGGGCGCTTTTGTCTTCAGCAACAGATTGTATAAGGTTGACAAGAGGTTGCGATATGGTGAGGGACAGGTCGTGTTGCGCTATGAAAGAACATGCGTAGCCTACTTTCTAAACGTAAAAACGGTCAGTAGATAAACGTAGCTGTTGTGGTGGCTAGTTGCACCAGGTGGGGAAGATGTCCTGATTTGCACGAACGTTAATCTTATGGCGGTCTTCTGATAAACAATTTCCATAAACAATTTTCTTGCAGCAAACCGCGCAAAAGCAAACCCCTGGCACTTTAATTTCTTTACACCATGGCTTGTTAGTTCTTCCCCATTTCCAACAGCCGCCCATCTCCATTTATTTTTTAACTTTTGACACCTGCCTTCCTTTAGCAACAACGCATCCATGACAGCTAGTGGCCTTGCCAAATAGACGCACACAAATGACGCTAATATGCGAGGTTTTGGTAGGCCTACTGGTTATGGTTTTGTGCTATAAATTAATAATATTTTATAGCAAAGTTTTAAGTTGACTATTTTAATTGCATGGTTATTTTTTGTCAACATACACTCACAACCTACTGTCGTTAAAAGTGAGGCCTAAGCAAAATAGGCTACAAGGCTGTCTGTGCGTCACAAACACGACTGACCCCCTTACTAAACAGTTCGCGATGATGACAATATTATTATTATTTTATGTTAACACGCTCAGTCAAAACCTTCCGTCGCAAATTGTGAAAAACATTGTTGTACATGTCATAACAGAAGGGATAATAAATTGCATAGGCTACGGTTTATATTGCGTCGCTGTAAATAATGTTAGTTGCATTGATTAAAAACTGTAACAATAATAGTAGCCTACATCGGGTGGCATAGCAGGCTATCTGTTCAAGTCATAGGTGACACTCAAAATGAATGACCTCCCCTGACAAGAGTTCGCGATAGTAAGAAATTGTCTACATTGATGCACGGAAAGAACACAGCCTACGCTTCTTTTCCAAATTCGCACATAGAGCTCACAATATCATATCCAAAAAAGTTAAACGGATTGGCCAACCTCATCAGCTGTCTCGATTGTGTCACTATAATCCAACTTTTAGACCGTTATTAGTCCTCCATACGTGTTCTTTTTTTAAGCAAACGCCCCAGGCCAATGAGACAAGCGTGTAGCTACAATATAAACAAAGCGAAACTCATGGCTGACGTAGGCTATCTTCTTGAGCGGTCACTGATTGAGACACAGAAAGTTCTCAAGAACACTATTAGGTCTTTAAACATTTACCATCACACACATTAATTCATCCGACCTAATATTTGTAGTTGCCTTAAAAAAGGAAAAGAAAAGGTGATAGTCCCCCCTCCTATTTTTTTTTTCTCATCGGATCTGCATCGATCTCAAATATGACATTTCTAAAATGAAATTGACGGAAATCTGTCGTATGGCGGAAAACTTTAATCCTTGAATTGCTCCTATAAGTTGAGAAATGCTTGATGTTTTCAGCAATCCTCTTTGTTTGAGCCTTTCCACCAGGAGGCCCATGTTTTCATGTTGCATGCAAGCACATGTGTTCCGATCACTTTGCTTAGGCTCAGTGATGTGAAATGGTCTAAGGCGTAAAAACTGCCTGTAAGATATTGACTCCTCTTTGGTCGCCTCTTTGTTATAGACCCCATGCAGTTCCTTCAGAGTTGCTCTCAGAGTGCGTCTCTGAAGTTTTATTTTGTTCTTAGTAATTGTATCCTTACCGGCAAGCTGCCTGCTGTTTTCGTCTCTGCTAAGAAAAGCAGAGACCTTTTCTCGTCGTTCAACCTTTTTTTTTAAGACTCCCTTTCTTCAACTTCTTTTTTGGTTGGAGCTTTTTCTTTTCTCTTTCTAAACTCTTCCTTAGAGTTTCACTTTTACCTTGCGCTTTTGCCAGTTGTTTTTTAAAGGGACACCAGGCAACGTTTTTCGGTTTATTACTCATCTTCGTAAGTCGGTATATGGTTAAATGACTCATTACAGGGCGAATGAAGACTCTCTCGCCCGCCCCTTACTGCTTGTAGGAAGAATATCCCGCTTGCAAGTTCAGTGTATCGTACCCGCCGACCGAAGCAGGATCAGTTTACATCCTGCATCCACAGCACAGAGGCAGACTAACAAAACGCTAGCGATTGTTGCAAACGTGTGTATAATGGCAGAGCCGGTGAAAAAGCAGCGAAAACCCTTGACGGAAGATGCAAAGAAAAGGAAAAGAGCTTCAGACCGAGCGAGGGGGAGTTTCGTAGAGAAAAAGCATCAGGCTTGCCTGGTGTCCTTTTAAGTTTGAAAAGTTCCTGCTTCAATACAACATTTTTGTTCTTGATTCTCTCCAAACTCTTTTGTGTAATCCTTCCTTGCTCTGGGGTGGAGGAGGCCAGTGGCTCACTGGCTTGTGAATACCCAGGCAGTGGAATGGGCTCTGGTGGAGACTGTGGGGATGGAATGGGCGTTGGTGGAGACTGAGGCCGTCGAATGGGTGCTGGTGGAGACTGAGGCCGTTGAAGGCTCCTCAAAGGACTCCAGTGTAATGTCAAGGACTGCCCTTAGACGTTTTGCTGCTGCCCTATGCTTTTTTTTGAGCTTCCTGCCACTGTTTCCTCTTCTTCCTCACATCAGCATCTGAGCAACTCCTGATTGGAGGATGATCTGGATTTGCACCTAAGGCAGCTTGCTTTCTTCTCTGATAGCTGGAATGCAGATTTGATACAATTACTGATGTGAACACATTATAACAAAGCTCTTAATTCACATTATAATTCACATTATAATTAATTTTTTAATATTGAAATCCTAAATACCTTTTTCTTCTCTTGGCTAGTAGCTGTGCACAAGCTATTGGGTCTGAGTTAATTTTTTGCCTGTGTTTTGCGACTGCAGCTTTATTGGAAGGCATCTAGAAAAATCAATAAAAAGTGATTTTAAAGTTTAAAAACATTTAATTATTAATCATTTTAAACACATTGTTTATTATGTAAATATGTAAATGTAATGTAAATATGTACATATGTAAATTACTGAT
This sequence comes from Alosa pseudoharengus, assembly GCF_046254945.1. Lineage (NCBI taxonomy): Eukaryota > Metazoa > Chordata > Actinopteri > Clupeiformes > Clupeidae > Alosa > Alosa pseudoharengus. The sequence goes on from NW_027468881.1 coordinate 1,841,631, forward strand.
ACTATTAGGGTAATATAACTAGAAACGGAATTCCCAAGGAATTACCAGTGCATGAAAATGCAAATATGAAAATATCATGTATAGTTAAAATAGATAATACAGAGCTGGTTACTGCGGTGATGTTAGGACAGACGTGGTTGCATAGCTTAATAAAAGTTGATAGTTTAAAAGTAATGATGATAACTTTGTTAGCAATGCTAACCATGATACTTAGCTAATGTTTTCTAGCAGGTTTGCTAAACATGCTAACTATGTTAGCAATGTTAACATGCTAACTATGTTAACCATGTTACTTAGCTAACTTAGCTAATGTTTTCTAGCAGTTTTGCTAAACATTTGCTTCAACTTTTAAACGGTCTACTTTTAAACTATCTTTAAACTATCTATCTATTAAACTAGCTAATGTTTTCTAGCAGTTTTGTTAAACATGCTAACTATGCTAGCAATGCTAACCATGTTACATAGCTAATGTTTTCTAGTAATTTTGTTAACATGCTAACCATGCTACTTAGCTAACTTAACTAATGTTTTCTAGTAGTTTTGTTAAAAATGCTAACTATGTTAGCAATGTTAACCATGCTACTTAGCTAACGTTTTCTAGCAGTTTTGTTAAAAATGCTAACTATGCTAGCAATGTTAATAAGCTGACCATGCTACTTAGCTAACTTAGCTAATGTTTTCTAGCAGTTTTGCTAAACATGCTAACTATGTTAGCCATGCTAACCATGCTACTTAGCTAATGCTTTTTAGTTAACTTAGCTAACGTTTTCTAGCAGTTTTGTTAAAAATGCTAACTATGTTAGCAATGCTAACCATGCTACTTAGCTAATGTTTTCTAGCAGTTTTGCTAAACATGCTAACTATGTTAGCCAATGCTAACCATGTTACTTAGCTAACTTAGCTAATGCTTTCTAGTTAACTTAGCTAACGTTTTCTAGCAGTTTTGTTAAAAATGTTAACTATGCTGGCAATGCTACCATGCTAACCATGTTACTTAGCTAACGTTTTCTAGCAGTTTTGTTAAACATGTTAACTATGCTAACCATGCTACTTAGCTAACTTAGCTAATGTTTTCTAGTTAACTTAGCTAACATTTTCTAGCAGTTTTGTTAAAAATGATAACTATGATAGCAATGTTAACCATGCTAATTTTTTCTAGCAGTTTTGTTAAACATGCTATGATAGCAATGCTATAGCAATGCTAAGATGCTAACCATGTTACTTAGCTAACGCTTTCTAGCAGTTTTGTTAAAAATGTTAGCAATGCTACCATGCTAACCATGCTACTTAGCTAACGTTTTCAAGCAGTTTTGCTAAACATGTTAACTATGCTAACCATGCTACTTAGCTAACTTAGCAAATGTTTTCTATAGTTTTGTTAAAAATGTTAAAATGTTAACTATGCTAACAATGCTAACTAGCTACAGTGGGTAGGAGTCATAGTTGATGACAAGTGTTGACATAGTTGATGACAAGTTAAAATTTGTTGATATAGTTTAAAAGTTGAATGTAGATAGTTTAAAGGTTGATAATAGACAGCTAGTTTAATAGATAGATAGTTTAATGATAGTTTAAAAGTAGACTGTTTAAAAGTGGAATGTAAAAAGTTCAGTAGTTTAATGGGTTAAATTGTTTAACAGTGGATTATTGTAGTGAGGACTTTTATTTTGAAACAGTTTTGGGCAGAGGAAACAGTTAAATAGGATATGTGGTCTTAATTGACCCAGATTGTATGCTTAACTCATTGAGTGCCTTTTCCTTCCCATGCGTTGAGTGCCAAAGACGTAATATTACGTTTTTAGCTTTTTTTTTTTAAATTATGAAACTAGACACTCTAACACACCTTATATGTGATTTTGGGAACTCTGTGATGAATGGAAATGAAATATATGACGATCGTGAAACTCATGAAAACGCACAATCTGGACATTTTATCTGGACATTTTATCATAACTCGGTTGCCGCTTTGGGTCGAATCAGTGATGCATGCACGTCAGGTCAAAACCAGGCCATTTTCGTGGGTCTATCACTAGATGGCAGTCTCGCCAGGTATCGCTGATCACTTGGTAGGCTACTAAGCCAACAACGTGGGCACAGGTTCCCTGTTAAATCCCAAGATGAAAATGCTCATTATCCAACTACTATATTCTTACTACATGAAATATTAACGTAACCTAACATATCTTAGTATCAATCTTCCGCTAGCTAGCTAGCATTAACGTCAGTGGTTTTTGCACGGTGATTTGCACGGCTACTCGCCACAACTGCTTGTCACCTTGTATGTATTCTAAAGTTTTGAATACACCCCTCCATAGCATAATTAAGTCCCATTTGATAGCCTCTGGAGGAAAGTAAATCCTCTTATCGATCAAAACGTCCTCAAAGCCTGCTTTCATATACTGCCAGCTGCCATTGTACACAATGTATTTCTAATCAAGTCTGGTTTGTTTGTCCGAGTTTTCACACGGTAACAATGGGGGGCGGGGCTTAGCGACAGGTCAATTACCTCGTGTAGGTGGCCGGTGATGGGGAGGGGCGTGGGGTCTTGGTCCCGGTGCAGGGGCAGCAACAGGGAGACGGCTAGGGGGGAAGCAGAACTGTGGTGGCCCCGCCTCGGTGGAGGGCCTCCCCTCCACCTCGTACTCCGATCCAATAATGTCCGTAAATATCCCATTATATGGGAGGAACAGGTGTCCAGTTTGGTCTTTCAGATAAATACTATCTGGGACAAGCTGTTATGAAAAATGTAGAGATAGTCTAGTCGTGATTTCATGAACCCAGAAATGTTGAGTACCCTGAAGTTTTATTGCAGAAATGTCATCTATAGGCCTAGTGGGTGGAATTCAACTTGGTTGCCTAAAGTTGCACTTTGGGCAATTTGCATAATTAGCATAAATAGGCAATTAAGGCGAGGCAGTACAGGTGAATAGGGTAAAAAATTGAAATAATAGATATCACCATGAAACTTTCTGAGTTGATTACTTATGTTAAGATGAGAAAAAAATGTATTGCATGTTTTTTATATTTTAATGTTTACATATGCAAATGAGGCCCTATCTCATTAAAAATGCTCTAATTTGCATACACACAAAAGCAGATAGTGTGATAAAGCCAGGCTCAAAATTGTTTTTCCAAGGTAAACACGTGTACTTGGTTGGGTGAGTTGGTGAAAACCTTTAAGAAACTTGGTAAGGAGGCAGTGTTGACCTATGGACAGACAGATTAAGAAATTAAGTGTGCCATGCAAAACTAGAAAAGCACTCCGAGAGTGCAGACCTCCGCCAAGCGAAAACATAACCGCCTCTTGGATCCAGACGGTGATCCGGATCACTCCCAAACTTTTTGAGTTATCTTGCGAACAAACAGACACACAGACAAACAGACAAACAAACCCTGATGAAAACATAACCTCCTTGGTGGAGGTAATAACTATATAACAGCATGCACACACACAAACCCACAAGAACTATACAATATGCAAAATAACTATATCCAGCATGCACACGTACACAAATGCACAAGAACTATATACAAGAACTATATACAACATGCAACGCGCGCGCGCACGCACACACACACACACACACACACACTGTAAACTATATAACTATATACAGTATGCACACACACACACACACACACATATTTAAAAACAACCACACAATCCCACTCAATAGCCTTCACCATCTTCATCATTTCTTTCCTCATTCCCTTCAGTCTCATCATCTTCTTGATCTTTATCTGAATGTATTGTGAATGGGTTGCAGCAGTGGACCTCACCCCCTTCACACTTGCAATAGTCAGTGCAACTGAGACTTGCAGCATGGCAGCTGCAGTTTCCTTTGCTGCAGGCTTTCAATGTGCTGCAGCTACAGCTGGTGACATCAAGCAAATTTACTGGAGCCACTGCCTGAATGGCAAGAGCGGGCATGACAGCCCCTTCACTAGCAACCTCCCACCCAAACTGTGTGATGTCTCTGGCCTCTGCAGGAGGCTCTCTCTGACCTGCAGCCTTCCACAACATGACCTGAAGATGAGCATGCAGTATGTGCAGCATCTGTTGGAGGAAGCTTTTTAAGCTTAGGAGGCTTTTTGCTGCGACTGTAAATCTGGTAGCGAGTGTTGTTCATTGAGACCAGGAATGGTATTTCCTAGGAGTACTTTCAGCGCAGATGTCTTACCCTTCCCACAGGGATAGGAGGCAGTGTCACATCCCATGGGAAGGGCAAGACATCTGTGCTGAAAGTACTCCTAGGAAATACCATTCCTGGTCTCAATACAGTGCTTGGGGAACCTGATGCCACTCATAGTGACCTAAAAGATACTGGGACCGAGTTCTTTGTTGCACTGTATAGGCAGAAGAAGGCCAAGTCGATGAACAACACTCTCTACCAGATTTACAGTCGCAGCAAAAAGCCTCCTAAGCTTCAAAAGCTTCCTCCAACAGATGCCAACCTGATGATGCACATACTGCGTGCTCATCTTCAGGTCATGTTGTGGAAGGCTGCAGGTCAGAGAGAGCCTCAGTTGCAGTCAGTCAGTTGTACTGACTATTGCAAGTGTGAAGGGGGTGAGGTCCGATGCTGCAACCCATTCACAATACAATAATAAAGATCAAGAAGATGATGAGACTGAAGGGAATGAGGAAAGAAATGATGAAGATGGTGAAGGCTATTGAGTAGGATTGTGTGGTTGTTGTTAAATATGTGTGTGTGTGTGTGTACATACTGTATATAGTTATATAGTTTACAGTGTGTGTGTGTGTGCGTGCGCGCGCGTTGCATGTTCTATATAGTTCTTGTATATAGTTATTGTGCATTTGTGTACGTGTGCATGCTGGATATAGTTATTTTGCATATTGTATATAGTTCTTGTGGGTTTGTGTGTATGTGCATGCTGTATATACAGTGTTTCCCCTACAATGTATTCATCAGTGGCGCAGCGCCGCTCCTGGAAATCAAGCGCCACTGCAAAAAAAGTTGCCTAATTTAAAAAAAATTGACGCAAGTGAACTTCAGGAACAGCTGCCGTTCGTTCAGGTTTTCTGTCAACAAATAATAGTAGGCTAACGTTGAAGGCGCAGTCAGGATTCCACAGGAGATCACGTTTGTTTGTGTTTATGTTTAAGTTTATTAGCAGACGCAGTTTTGTGCAAAAAAAACGTAGCCTACATTATGTTAACCAAGGAACCAAATTAAACACGCCAGCGAGATAGCTCGCCCCTACCTTCAGTAGCCTGTTCCCAGATAAATTCCACGCATTGTTTCGTTTTTGTTTGATACAGGCAATGCTTTCAAGCCGTGTTGCTAACATGCCTAGGCTGTGAAACTAAGGTCTAGCTAGCCTATTGGTGGGTTTAATTGAATTTGAGTAATAGGATATGCAACAATTTACATCTGAGATAGTTCATAGGCTAATTCCTGTAGAGTTCACCAAAATTATAGATATGATACAAGACACATCTGCTATAATCCAAGATAGAGTTTTTGAGCATTTATTTTACCAAATGACATGGGAAACATAATTCATATCATCCACATATTCTTATGCACCATGCACAACAACGCTACTAAGTTAGCTTAAAACCGTGAGAATCAAGCAAGGCGTCACGGCATTAAAGTGACAGGCACTCAATTCGACTTGCACAACACCAATAATGACATGAAAGATATATAGTTTGTACAGTGCTGTGCAAAAGTTAAGACACTCATGCTGAAATTGACTAAAGGGAGGAATAAAAAACATGTCTTAATGCCTTATTTTTTTTTATAGGACATCAATTATTTTTTAATGTATCATGTATCGTAAATAAAGAAATGTTATTAAATAAATGTCTTAACTTATGCACAGCACTGTATATTCTAAATTGTAATAGTTTGTACAGTGGCCTACAGTGTAGTTGTACAGTGGCTAATTACTAATAATGTAAATGAAAAAGGTGAAAGAAAAACATTAATAATCCTGTTCAAGTACTGCAATAACCATGCTTTGTAAATGTTTGAGTTGATGGTTAGCCTTTGTCATAATTTGTAACTCAATCTGTCAATTTCTTTCACAAAATCCACCAGAAGTCACCATTTAAGGAGTTTTTTTTTTGGGGGGGGGGGGCTTCCTACGATCAACCGCTGCTGGAAAAATTTCTAGGGGAAACACTGATATAGTTATTTTGCATGTTGTATATAGTTCTTATATATATTTATTGTGCATTTGTGTACGTGTGCATGCTGGATATGGTTATTTTGCATATTGTATATAGTTCTTGTGGATTTGTGTGTGCATGCTGTTATATAGTTATTACCTCCGCCAAGGAGGTTATGTTTTCATCAGGGTTTGTTTGTCTGTTTGTTTGTTTGTCTGTTCATCTGTTTGTTCGCAAGATAAGAGAAGTTTGGGAGTGATCCGGATCACCGTCTGGATCCAGGAGGCGGTTATGTTTTCGCTTGGCGGAGGTCTGCACTCTCGGAGTGCTTTTCTAGTTTTGCATGGCATACTTCATTTCTTAATCTGTCTGTCCATAGATCAACAGTTTCTTAAGTTTCTTAACTTAAGTTTCTACACGTGTTTACCTTGGAAAAACAATTTTGAGCCTGGCTTTATCACACTATCTGCTTTTGTGTGTATGCAAATTAGAGCATTTTTAATGAGATAGGGCCTCATTTGCATATGTAAACATTAAAATATAAAAAACATGCAATACATTTTTTCCTCAACTTAACATAAGTAATCAACTCAGAAAGTTTCATGGTGATATCTTTTATTTCAATTTTTTACCCTATTCACCTGTACTGCCTCGCCTTAATTGCCTATTTATGCTAATTATGCAAATTGCCCAAAGTGTAACTTTAGGCAACCAAGTTGAATTCCACCCACTAGGCCTATAGACATTTCTGCAATAAAACTTTAGGGTACTCAACATTTCTGGGTTTACTATTGGGCCTATGGGGATCACGACTAGACTAAGAGGGCGCCAGGGCCGTGTTATTAAGTGTTACCGTCAGATAGCCTACATCTAAACACATTTTCGTTTTTTAGCATTTTTGTGTTATGCTTTGAAAAATACACACATTGTAACTGATACAATTATTTGAAGGGGAGCCAATGAAGTTGCTGCAGGACAGATGTTATGATGCGGGCAGCAGAGTTTTGGACTAGTTGTAGTTTATGGATGGATTTGACAGGTAAACCATAGAGGAGAGAGTTGCAATAAATGTCTTAACTTATGAAGAGCACTGTACATTCTAAATAGTAATAGTTTGTACAGTGGCCTGTGATTAAGCTTTATTTAATCCTGTTCAAGTACTGCAATAATCATGCTTTGTAAATGCTTGTGTTGATGGTTATGTCATAATTTGTAACTCAATCTGTCAATTTCTTTCGACAAAATTCACCAGAAGTCACCATTTAAGGAGTAATTTGTTTCACCGCTGCTGGAAAAATTTCTAGGGGAAACACTGGTTTGTGAATGCACATAATAGGCTTTCTATGAAATGTATGTTTGTATTTTAAGGAGTGTAACACTTTCTATGAGTGTACTATGTTCTATGAATGTATTCCATTGCTTGATTCAGTTTCCCATTGTGAAGGCTTTTTAGAACGTGCAAATAAGCGTTTGAGACATGAAGGCACTCCAGGGGGTACGTGAGATTTTAACCCTTAGAACCCGATTGAAACACACCCTTTTTTCTCTGTTACATTGCTCCGCAACTGTTCATCGCAGCGATATGAATCCGTTATTGCATGACAGAGCAGAAGTGGGGCTTTCCAACGAGACCACACACTTGTCTACGTTAAAGTATAAAAAAAATAAAAATTATGAATTTAAATCAAATTGTATCATATTTACAGTCTATACTTCTCTGCGTTCTCCTGCACACCCATTACTGTCATTTGAATTACTCGCGAACCCGTGAACGCATAGACATGGCTAGCAGATAAAAGAGGAGACACAGGGCTATCCATTGGTACCAAGTATGTCGATCTTTCTGGCTTATGAAAACAGACGAAGTGACTGCAAATTAATAACGTCATGTACAAAAACCAACACTGCACACCCATTACTCTCGTTTAAATTACTCGCTGACCTGTGATCGCATAGATATGTCACGCATGTCAGATGAAAGAGGAGACACAGAGCTATCATTTGATACCAAGTACATCCTTTTGGGTTATAAAACAGACAAAGTGACAGCAAAATAATAACTTAATATAGCTCGACTTACCTCACGTTTTTTGTCTGTTTTTGTGGCAAAGCATGTTTATAATCCAACACTATTGTCGTATTGTGTGTTTCTCTATGGCCAAGAATGTTCATAATCCGGTTTTGAGATCCTAGCAAATTCCTGCATGGCATCCAATTCAAGGCTCACATTGCATCCCAATTTGTTCGACAAAGAAACACCTTTTTTGCCTTTACTTTGTTCATGGCAAAGCAAAAGTTGTAGAGAATCATAGGTGCAGACACCATAGGCACACACAGGCTAACACGTAAACTCGGGTCAGGTCAGATCAGTTCTGTCACAGATATGGAGCGCAGAAAGGTCATTTAAATCACTAAATAAAAATGGCATTTATTTCTGTAAGGCGCACACCACATATGTCTGTAAATTGCTCAGCCCCAGAGAATCCCTCCATCATGGCAATGATATTGCCAGATTCAGGACAGTCTGCCCTACACACAAATGAAATGCATGTAGAGCTATGTGCTTGCTGTGGTGAGATACATGTCAAAATATAAGAATTTTTATAATACACTTTTTATATTTTAATTCTTTAAAAATCAAAATCAAATCAATGCTAGTACTAATACATGAAAAAATTAAAATATACGTATATTTTAAAAAGTAGAATCCATGCAAAAATACTTTAAAAACAATTATTTAATAAATATTTCAGGAAAATATAAGTTCATAAAATTAATTTTATATTTCAGTAGGCTATTCAATTTCATTATCCTAAAAACCCAGAGTCCCCCCCATACCAGGATGGTTCGATCCAACCTGTCACATTACAACCGCCATCACCTGTCAATCACTGTCAAAACTCAAACGATGGAGTCGTGGTTGAAGTGTAGCGTTAATTCTTGTGCGCTGGTTAGGGGGTACTTGGCTGAAAAAATATTATATAGAAATATAGAAAAAAATATAGAAAGCAGCTTTTCATTTAGTATGGTATGGGCAAAAGACAGGGCCACAGCATTGGGTATTAAAAAGGCCGGGTTAAAGAATACTTGAGAGACCAGAACACTGAGAACGACTGGCAGAGGGATGATGTACTCTTGACAGTTCCTGGGTTTCTCTCAACCAAAACATTAACGTGTGTACCCAGCTGGAATACAGCGGGTGTGATGGGCACAGGAGAAGGGACTGATGTAAGGCTGGGATGGAGTCGATGGCCAACTAACAGGTATTGAGGCCTGTGTGACAGGCCCAGCATTAGCAGAGTGGCAGAGGGTGGGCACAGCTTGGCACCCACCTATGAGGGTTGGTCTTTGAGGCGATGCTTATAGTGGGTTGACCTGGCCTAGGGGGCTAGACTGCTAATGGTGGACAGAGGGGGTGGTGTGGAGGGTGGGCCAGTGACAGCAGCAGGGGCTATCTGCCTAGCAAGTAGGGTGCATCAGTTGGAAGAGCCAGCGATGACAGCAGCAGGGGCTATCTGACTGGCAGGTGAACAGGGTTGAGGAGCCAGTGACGGCCATTGGGGGTGGTGCTACCTGACCAGCAGGCAGGATGGGCCAAGTGGAGAGGTCAGAGGGATTGGAGGAGGGCAGAGGTGTGGTGGTGGTGGTGGATTACCTGGGCAGCAGTGAGGGATGGGGAGCATGGCATGGTAAGAGCTGCCCTTCCTTTCAACTCCTATGTGCCTGTGTGACCGGTGGAATGCACTCTTCGTTGTGATTTGCTGCTTTGAGTGACTGACATGACACTGGATGACGATTAATTCGCAGGCTTTTATTCTGCAAAACGATAGGGACAATGTACAGTGAAGCTGTGACACTACATTTAAAAGGTCAACACAGCTGGTCGCTAGGATTTAACCAACTTGGGGTTGCCATCTTCAGCTCGGTTTTAAGTACTGAAATAAGATAAGAGCAACAGTACAATAGCAGCATTACTTTGAGAGTTTCAAGATCACAGCTGATATACCACAAACATGTCATTACACAGAGAACATTATAAAGGGTTATAATGTTAAACCCATATGCCCTTTTAGCTTTCATGATACAGTATACCATACAGCAGAGGTATTCAACAGGGGGTCCATGACCCCCAGAGTTAGATGTAGAGGTTAGGTTGTTAGGGATTTAAAGCCAATCACCAAAGTGATGGGAGTGGACAGGAGTGATAGTGTCACGTGACAACACTTGGATGTGGATGTCCTACACAGGGGCGTCATGCAAGCCAAAATTCTTGGGCACAATCAGGATTTTTTTTTTTTGGGGGGGGGGGGGGGGGGGGCTGAGGTCTGACTTTGTGGTGCTTAGAAATTAAAATATTTTAATATTAATTAATGTGATGAAGGACTTTGAAAGAATTTTGACAGGTTTCAGTGCTGAGTAAGGTTAACACTAAATATTTGAATATTTTACTAGGCCTAGGCTATATATTTCTCATTACCATTATGGCAAGCAATAGCTACCTCATTTGTAAGTTGCTACCTGCAAATCATGAGCAATTTTGACCTGATACAGAGACTGCTATTATTTCCTTGCCCTCTACATCACGGTCATAGCGATCCTGTTTATATGAAATAACTGTAGGCCGCGATGCCTGATTTTGTAGTTACTGCAAAATTAACACCCTCATTTCTATGAAACTGGAAACAATTGAACCAGGAGACTTTGTCACGTACAAGACAAAACAGAGCAGATGTCTGTTAGCCAAATATTTGTAATTTGTAGTAGGCCTAGCCTAGCCTACGTTACACTGACACAACGTAGGGCGTAGGCTAACGTAGCTTCTGAATTCACGGCCAACATCAAATCCATAGTTCTAACTTTTTAGCACCAAATCAAAATGTCCAGGTCAACCACAAATAATTCCACTACTTCTTATTGCTTAGCCTACTTACCACTTCAACACCATTGACTGTAACCAAAAACTGTAACTGTAACAGTTCAACTGTTCAAACTGTAGCCTAAAGTTAACTGTAACAGTTCAACACAAGCAAAACATTGCGAGCTCAATGTGCGTGTGAGTTGCTATTAGGAAAAGGGCTGCTCATCGGTCTTCAACTATTTTGGTAGCCTACGATTTATTACACATCCAGAAGAATACATTTGAGTCGTTACAGACTCTGGCTTATTATGGAGCATTATAGGAACAAAGTTATGATAAAAAAAAATTATCAGGGAGGAAAAATCCGAGGGGGCACGTGCCCCCTTAATTTCAATGGGCATGATGCCACTGGTCCTACAGGCTGCAGCCAGACCCTACTCCCTTGACTGGACACTGCATTCTGCCGGTGTGTGTTACTTGTGTCATTGTAATTGTAATGCACCTATTACTCTTCAGAAATAACCCCTGAACCACCCTAAAGAAGCTTTGTCCCCTTAATGTCCATGTTTAGTAGTGACTTAACATTATGAAACAATATGACGTGTGGAATAGATTACCATGGTATAGACAGGACTGTCTTGATAAATGGGCTGCCGAGGCCACCTACTGACCTTTCTTGGTATTGCTAGATGAGCGCTTATATGAATGCCACTGCCATCTGCTGAGCTTCTCGGGTACTGCTAGAACAACATCTTTCGCCACTGTGCTGGAAACATAAATCAGTTTTCACTATAATACGCACACATACACATGTTTTACCCAAAACATTTTGCATTTCTAAAGAATGCCTTTTGCAGTTGCAAGGCCAAGATTTCAGAACAAAGCTGCAGAGGTCTGCCACATCTACCCCCACAAAGGAAATTCCTAATCCCCCAGAGTGCCAGGCCAAGCTAATTATCATACAGTATTGGCTACTAGTGATGGGACAACCGACTCTTTTACGCAAGTCGGTTCAACCGGACGGTCGTTGGTTGGCCTACCGAGTTAATAGATTCGGTCACTGGTTCGCGCACCGCAACGTGTATTTATAGGCTATGTGATGAACTTCCCCATCGATATGTGAATGGCCATGAACACAATCATCTACGATGCACTAAAAACAAGGCTTGGTTAATAACTAACTTGCCGAGAACCTAGACCGTTTGATAACATAGACTCACCCTCGGTTACGGTCTCGTTCAGCCTGGCACAGTCTTCGTGACTAGGCTACTATGAAGCCAGCAACATTCACTTCTAACATTTAACTTTAGAACTTTAAGATAATATGATGTGTAGGCTAGTGTGAGATGTAGGCCTACTTCCCCATCGATAATGTGTGAATTGCCATGAACAAATCATCTACGATGCACTAAAAAGGCTGGTTATAATGAATCAAACTTGCCGAGAACCAAGACACAATAAAGGGTACAGCGGTTGCACGGTTACATTCGGTCTCATTCAGTCTCATCGTGACAGCCTACAGTCATTCACTTCTAAGCATTTATTTAACGTAACTACCAATTTAACATTAGGCCTATGTGTATTTGTAGGTATGTGATATAATACTTTCCCATCAATAAAATTTCCATGAACATAATCATCTAGTTTATGCACTAGAAAAGCTTATGTGATCGGTTGATTACTGGAACTTGCCGAGAACCTAGCGAACGATTTGACTCATGTGGTGTGGCAGCCACGGTTACGAGGCCCGGAGAACCTAGTGAACTGTTTGACTCGTTTGGCAGCCACGGTTATGAGGCCCAGAGCCATACAGGCTCATGATAGTTTGACTACCACTCCAGTAAAGGCGCTAATACGCGATAAGATGAAAGAGTAGCGACGAGAACACTCGAGCACGGCCAATCAAGCCAGTGTTGCTCTGTATGTGAAAACGAATGATGTTAGGAACACTGAGTCGGTTTATTGACGTTTGGCACTCGATTCTCCCGGCTCAGGCCCCCTGTCTCCCAATTTCCTTGTTTTAATTTTAGTGCTGTCAAACGATTAAAATTTTTAATCACGATTAATTGCTGAATTCCTATAGTTAATCACGATTAATCACATATTTTATCATATGATTAAAATTATATTATTTTGCATTTCTGAATTTTCCAGGAGTCCATATTAACAATAAAGCAATTATTGTTTATCTTGATTGGGATTCAAATGAAAGCAAAGCAAGTTACTTTATTAACTGAACTTTAAGACATAGGTCTATTTGATTATTTCAAATTAAATTTCAAAAGATGTGCAGCAGACCTGAGGCAACACAATATATTCTTCAGAAATATAGCTGATATAAACTGAAATAAATGCTACTGCAGAAGTGCATGCACAAAATGTAGGCCTACACACATTATAAAGGGCATAATAAACAGAAAATATTATATTCATACTATATTCATTATCTTTGAGTTCAGTTGAAAATAAGGAACTTTTCAACATGAGTGCATTGCCATTTTATAGGCCTACGGTCTATGGTGCACTGTCACTTGCCACACACATCAACGCCGAAAGTTTTTAACAGGCAAACAATGGATGAACAATGGATTTTATGGAGCAGCGACCAAATATAACTGAATCGTGATTACACGGCTGCAAAGTGCGACGCTGGTGTGCGGAGTTGTATTGAAAAGAATGGAATCTAATGTAGGCCTAAATAAATGTCGAAAGCAGAGTGCATCGCAAATAGTAGCAGCCAAAGAGGAATGTTGATAACAAGTGACGGTGAAAAAATCTTTGGCGGCACACAACTAATGCGTCAGCCTAGGCTACTACTCTTTGGCCGGCTCCTTAGCCCAACCAAGTGTGTGCAGCATGCCTTTACGTAGCTAACGGCGCATCATCATAAAGATACATTTGATCTGCATCACGCCCCATTTTAGCGGAAAACATGTTAACATTATATAATTGAAAGACAGCTAATCACACGTTGACGTTACATCTAGTTATTAATTCACAGGACATTCAATCATTTTACTAACACGGCAGTTATGAAGAATTGTGTTTATGTAACTTACTCATGTCGAAACGATGTACATTACCAACCTTATTCGTTTGCAATACCCCATGTATTATACAAATTTAGCATGTACACTTACCATAATATCCCATGCAAAACGGTTAGCTTGCTAGCTAGCTAACTGTGGAACTTCAGTATAACATAGCCAATTATCTCACCTAGTTGTAGGAAATAGGCTACGTTCATATTACAAGTGATAGAATTAATGTGTGACTTATATTTAGTTGATGTTATGACATGTAAAGTTAAGCTTGCTGAACTTAAATTAGTCAGCCACGGGCAGTTTGACTGTGCCTACGTGACACTCCTGTTAGTAAACTGGAGAGAGCAAAACATAGGAACATGGTCACATTAATCCCATAAACACACAGATAACTCTTACACCAACCTTATTTTGTGCCTTTTATTCATGTTTGTTTCAAGATTTAGTAAGTTTACTATAAGCACGTTTCGTTCTACACTTTGATGCAGCATAGATTTCCATTATATCAGTCATCTCCCCCCTAAAAGGGGGCGTGTATGCAGCACATAGAACGTTTGTTCTGTTCCATTCCATTCGTCAGTGCGTATTGTTTAGTTTCCGGTCTGGCTAGATCGGTGTGGTGTTGTAGTTGTTCTAACGTTACTAGTTGTTGCAACAGCATGTGAAAAAACTACAAAGTTTGTTACACCAAAATGAACGTTAATCTCGCGATAAAAAATTGACGCTGTTAAAATAGGTTTCCGTTAACACCGTTAATAACGGGTTTAACTGACAGCACTATTTAATTTTCATTTTCCAAGTTGAGAATGGCACAAGGTGACGATTCCGTGCGTTCGCGTATTTGGACAATGATATACTTCCTTGTTCAACTTTCATGTTCAAAGTTGAGAATAGCACAAATTGACGAGTCCGTGCGCTCAATTTCATTTCGCGTATTTGAACAATGATATAACGAAACACCCTGAAAATGGGTTTTCCCATTGTTGAATATGAATTGTGCACATGAATTATACTTCGGTCACTGACCTCTGGCCTTACCAGAGCCTGTTTATGAATAAAAAATTATATGGAATAGAAACATCTGGAATCTATTTCTTTCAGCTTAATGTTGGCTACAAAGAGCATTCATAGCCTAGAGAAAACGAAACATTTTCTTTATCTGAAATGTTCCAGGAAGATAGGCTTACATATTTTTAGGTTGCCCCTGTTTGATCACAGGTTCAACAAAACGCTAGCCTAGAAATCTAGACGCACCCTAGCTGCGGCAAATTAATTTGCTCAGCCTGTACGTCTAGTATCAAACCATAGGGATTTCTATTGGCTGACGCCGTGGACGTCATCCAATCACAGCGCTCTATTTTGTTAGAGAGTCTTAAGGCGGGCTTAACAGGATAACGACAGTCCTGTGACGGTGAACAACAAGGAAGGTGGCTATGGCTAACGAAGAGCGGTTGTTTGAATCGGCGTTGGCGTCAACTTTGGAGGAGTTGGACTTGTGCTTTTCTTTGAAAGTTGAGCAACACAATGCACTTAAGTCATTCCTTTCGAAGAAGGATGTATTTGCCGTTTTGCCGACCGGATACGGATATGGTCGTAGCGTTGGCCTATTGCATGCCTAGGCAGTTTGAAAGACAATTCTCTGCCCGCCCCTTGGATTAAGCGAGGTGAATGGTTCGATTCCAGACTATACATTTTAATGATATAGGATGACCCGCCAGGCTAAGAAAACGCTTTAGAGTGGATATAACTTCAATGCATTCTAGTTATATTTCATGTACTTTATTTCATGTTGAGGTAGGCTTACATATTAGGCTGCCCCTGTTTGATCACAGGTTCAAGAAAACGCCTTAGAGTGGATATAACTTCAATGCATTCTAGTTATATTTCATGTACTTTATTTCATGTTGAGGTTTGCTTCCCAGCTTGCATTGTAATTAATTTACCACATTTTAGGTTATTATTAGTTTTTTTTAATTTTGAAACAATATGGTTGGAACAATTTAGCTTAGGCTAGCCTAGGCCTACTCTGATGATGTTTTGAACAATAGGCTATGGGATATGCTCATAAAAAATAGTTTATTATGAAAAAGACACCGTAGATGTGAAATGAACCCGCTATATAAAGGTCCATGACTACTTTATATGTTACTAATGCTTAAGGAGGATGTGATATCATGCATGACTGGTCAAAGTGAAAGCATGAGTCTGTCGGGAAAGTTAAACTGATTGTGTATAGTTGGGCAAATCATCAATGCGCTATCATGTTACGACAATCTCTCTCCTAGCAGCGTATGTCCATCCATATCGAAGTTAATGAAGCCTACAGGATGTAATAAAGGGTAGTTATGTTTCATGTTTTTTTGTTTTTTTACCATCGCCGAAATATAAACATTGTGCGCATAACATCACAGTGACCACTAGAAGTATGTTCCTTCAAAGTCTCGGGGACGTTCTTTAGACGTCCCGAAAAAATGTCTGTGGGACGTAACGGGAACCCTACACAATGTCGAGGAGGGGACGTTAGGCGGGGACCTGTAGGGGACGTCGCCGGGACGTTATTTTGTTTGCTGGGTACAGAGCTTGGCCCGGTATATTTATGTATATAAACATCACCAAACCTCATCAGTAGCTTGCTCAGGGTCCCTACACATAAAACGAAGCACCAACAAACAACCTAGTTAGCGAACTCTGAGTTTATTACGGAAGTCTGTAAAGAACACAACTGTCCCCTTCGAAGGAAAGTCCATATAAGTCGATTATCGAATGCAATGCAATACAAGGGGTGAAATTATTCAAAGTTTATAAACAATTCCAAAGTATTTACCATCTCTTATTAACTTATATTTGGCTAAACTGCCACAAACAACAAAGTATACTCGTTTCTTCTTTTTGTTTTTTTTAAAGAATATATTTTGGGCTTTTTATGCCTTTAATGACAGGAGAGTGGAGAATGACAGGAATTGAGTGGGAGAGAGAGTCGGGGTGGGATCCGGAAAGGACCACGGGGCGGGAATCAAACCCGGGTCGCCGGCGTACGTTGCAGGTGCCCCAGCCAGTTGCGCCACAGCTGGGGCCTGGGCTCCCTTGTTAGGGCCCAAGCACCGAAGGGCGCAAGGCCCTATTGTTTTTGTAAGGATTATTATTATTATTATTATTATTATTATTAGGGCCCGAGCACCGAAGGGCGCAAGGCCCTATTGTTTTTGTAAGGATTATTATTATTATTATTATTATTGTTATTCCACTTTTTTGCTTTCCTGTTTTTGAGGTGGTTAACATGGTCGAAAATTCTTGAAATTTGGCACACACGTCAGGTGTCACGCAACGCAGTTAGGTACAAGAGCTTGACCTCGGGTGTGGCCCAGAGACTCGCTAGCGCCCCCTTAGGTGACTGATCCCGTGGTTGGCATATATTTTGAGGTGGTTAACATGGTCGAAAACGCATGAAATTTAGCACACACATCAAGTGGTACAGTGAATAGACAGGGATAAAAGCTTGGCACCGGGCGTTGCCCAGGAACTCCATAGCGCCCCCTTACGTCACAGTGACTTGTGGTTGGCATATAGTTTTAGATACACACACCAAATTTGGTGGGTGTATGTAACTCCCAAAAACAACCAACTTTTGTATTAACATGCCATTAGCCACGCCCACAGGAAGTGAGGTAATTGAGATTTTGTGCGTTGTGGACATGATCAATTTTAACTTACTCCTCCTAGACGGTTGATCCGATTCATGTCAAAGTTGGTATACATGTTCCTGATTATAAATTCCGAGATGTTCCTGATTATAAATTGTGAAGTTTTTTTTTGATATGTTGTAATTTGACGAAATGGCGAAATTATTAATTTTAATACCTTTCCACATAAACAATAAATGTGTCATAATTCACCATGCATGGTTTGAAATGTTTTAAATTTCACAGGTCATTGAAGACCATGTTAATGATAATATTCACATGCCCATAATGCATGTTTGGCATAGCGCCACCAACTTGCAACAGAAAGAATGACAATTATACTGATGTCACATGATCAATTTGAACATACTCCTCCTAGACGGTTTGTCAGATTAATTTGAAATTTGGCAAACATTATGCCAAGATGTCGCTGATGTTAAATTGTGAATGAATTTTTGAATGTTGTAATATATTTGATATGATTTTAATATCTCACCACATAAACAGGAAATGTGTCATAAATCACAGTGCATTGAATGAATGGTCTGAAACTTCTCAGGTTAATAGATATCATGATTATGATGATATCCAGACACCCAATGGGCCTGCCTGGCATAGCGCCACCACCTGGCCAAGCAGGAAATGTGCCAGAAATGGACAATGCCTTAAGTGATTGATCTGAAACTTTATAAAATATTGGATATCATTATTGTGATGATATTCACATGTGTAATTCACAGGCCTAGCATAGCACCACCTTCTGGCCAAGCAGGAAATGTGCCAGAAATGCTCTAGGCTTTGAATAAATGGTCTGAAACTTTTCAGGTTAATAGATATTATGATTATGATGATATCCAGACACCCAATGGGCCTGCCTGGCATAGTGCCACCACCTGGTCAAGCAGTAAATGTGCCAGAAATGGACAATGCCTTAAGTGATTGATCTGAAAGTTTACAAACATTTTGGATATCATTATTGTGATGATATTCACATGTGTAATTTTCATGCCTAACATAGCGCCACCATCTGGCCAACCAAAAAGTGTATCAGAAATGTTCTTTGCTTAACCCTTAGAACCCGATTGACGCAAAGTGCGTCAAAAAACACACCCTTTCTTCTCTGTTACATTGCTCCGGAACGGTTCATCGCAGCGAGATGAAACCTTTATTGCACGACAGAGCAGAAGTGGGGCTTTCCAACGAGACTACACACTTGTCTGTACGATCAAGTATGAAAATAAAAAAAAATCATGAAATTAAATCAAATTGCATCATATTTACAGTCTATACTTCTCTGCATTCACCTGCACACACATTACTCTAGTTTGAATTACTCGCGAACCCGTGATCGCATCGATATGGCAAGCATATCAGATGAAAGAGGGGGCACAGGGCTATCCATTGGTACCATGTTTATCGATCCTTCTGGCTTATAAAACCAGACGAAGTGACTGCAAAATAATAACGTCATGTACACAAACCAACGCTGCACACTCATTACTCTCGTTTGAATTACTCGCGGACCCGTGATCGCATAGATATGCCACGCATGTCAGATGAAAGAGGAGACTCAGAGCTATCATTTGATACCAAGTACATCCTTCTGGGTTATAAAACAGACGAAGTGACAGCAAAATAATAACTTCATATAGCTGGACTTACCCCACATTTTTGTCTGTTCTTGTGGCAAAGCATGTTTATAATCCAATGCTATCATGTGTTTCTCTATGGCAAAGCATGTTCATATTCCGGTTTTGAGATCCTAGCAAATTCCTGCATGGCATCCAATTCAAGGCTCACATTGCATCCCAATTTCAACAAATAAACACCTTTTTTGCCTTTACTTTGTTCATGGCAATGCAGTAAAGAGTTGAGAATTATTATGACTGCATACACACAGGCACGCAGGCTAACACGCAACCTCGGGTCAAGTCAGGTCAGATCAGTTCGTGTCACAGATATGGAGCGCAGAAAGGTCATTTTTCATCACTAAATAAAAAATGGCATTTATTTCCGTAAATCACACAGCAAATATTTCTGTAAATTGCTCAGCCCCAGAGTATCCCTCCAACATGGCAATTATATTGCCCGATTCAGGACAGTCTGCCCTACACACACATGAAATGCATGTAGAGCTGTGAGCTTGCTGTGGTGAGATACATGTCGAAATATAATAATTTTTATAATACACTTTTTATATTTTAATTCTTTAAAAATCTAAATAAAATCAATGCTAGTATTAATACATGAAATGATGGCAGATCTGAATAGCCTAAACTCTCCTGAAAAAAACAATATATAATATATGTGTGTGGCACTTACAATGACCAGAATAAATCCTTATGAATAAAGGTAGTGAAAATGCCCTAAAAACAGCTTAGGGTTCTAAGGGTTAACCCTTAGAACCCGATTGACGCAAAGTGCGTCAAAAAACACACCCCTTCTTCTCTGTTACATTGCTCCGGAACGGTTCGTCGCAGCGAGGTGAAACCTTTATTGCACGACAGAGCAGAAGTGGGGCTTTCCAACGAGACTACACACTTGTCTGTACGATCAAGTATGAAAATTAAAAAAAATCATGAAATTAAATCAAATTGCATCATATTTACAGTCTATACTTCTCTGCGTTCACCTGCACACACATTACTCTAGTTTGAATTACTCGCGAACCCGTGATCGCATCGATATGGCAAGCATGTCAGATGAAAGAGGAGGCACAGGGCTATCCATTGGTACCATGTTTATCGATCCTTCGGGCTTATAAAACCAGACGAAGTGACTGCAAAATAATAACGTCATGTACACAAACCAACGCTGCACACTCATTACTCTCGTTTGAATTACTCGCGGACCCGTGATCGCATAGATATGCCACGCATGTCAGATGAAAGAGGACACTCAGAGCTATCATTTGATACCAAGTACATCCTTCTGGGTTATAAAACAGACGAAGTGACAGCAAAATAATAACTTCATATAGCTGGACTTACCCCATGTTTTTGTCTGTTCTTGTGGCAAAGCATGTTTATAATCCAATGCTATCATGTGTTTCTCTATGGCAAAGCATGTTCATATTCCGGTTTTGAGATCCTAGCAAATTCCTGCATGGCATCCAATTCAAGGCTCACATTGCATCCCAATTTGTTCAACAAATAAACACCTTTTTTGCCTTTACTTTGTTCATGGCAATGCAGTAAAAAGTTGAGAATTATTATGACAGCATACACACAGGCACGCAGGCTAACACATAACCTCGGGTCAAGTCAGGTCAGATCAGTTCGTGTCACAGATATGGAGCTCAGAAAGGTCACTATAAAAAATGGCATTTATTTCCGTAAATCACACAGCAAATATTTCTGTAAATTGCTCAGCCCCAGAGTATCCCTCCAACATGGCAATTATATTGCCCGATTCAGGACAGTCTGCCCTACAACCACATGAAATGCATGTAGAGCTGTGAGCTTGCTGTGGTGAGATACATGTCAAAATATAAGAATTTTTATAATACACTTTTTATATTTTAATTCTTTAAAAATCTAAATAAAATCAATGCTAGTATTAATACATGAAATGATGGCAGATGGCAATAGCCTAGACTCTCCTGAAAAAAACAATATATAATATATGTGTGTGGCACTTACAATGACCAGAATAAATCCTTATGAATAAAGGTAGTGAAAATGCCCTAAAAACAGCTTAGGGTTCTAAGGGTTAAAATGAATGGTCTGAAATTTCTCAGGTTAATATATATTATGATTATGATGACACCCAATGGGCCTGCCTTGCATTACGCCCCCACCTGGCCAAGCGAGTAAATGTGGCAGAAAATAAAATACAAAAACAACTAGCACACGCTATAAATATGTACATTTCACAAACGCACCACGTCGGTGCTTTGTTGGATTCCGACATGTCACGGGTTGCGGCCCGCAGGTGCTCGGGCCCGCCATTGCCGCTTGCGGCTATATTTTTACATTGCATTCGATAATCGACTTATACGGACTTTCCGTTGAGAGGAGCTGGTAGGGGGACAGTTGTGTAAGTGTTCTTAACAGACTTCCGTAATAAACTCTGAGTTCGCTAACTAGGTTGTTGGTGCTTCATTTTATGTGTAGGGACCCTGAGCAAGCTACTGACAAGGTTTGGTGCTGTTTTGAACAATATTACTGGTTAAAAAATGCTATTTGGGAAGCGTTTGGCTCACCGCCCTTAGCTAATCCACTGTTTAGTGATTTGGGGCTATAGCATACAAACCAAGCTCAGTGGTGGTTGACCAACAAAAAATACTGTCTCCACGGCTTATTTGATGTGTTTAAGTACAGAAAAACACCCTGGGGTCAGTTTTTGCTGGAATTACACTTTAACTGTGATGTCTTGGAGAAGGCTATCGCAGGCATGATGTATGTAAAAATGTCTACATATAAATGATGAATATTAATTATGAATGAATTATATTTAGATTTGATACATGCACTTGTTCTCTCTCCTATCGTGAGCTGATATATCTCCCAAATTAAATCATACTCAGTGCCTGCTTAGTAGGCTAACATTTTTCTCTGCTGGAGTTTTAAACATGGTTCAAAGAACTACATTGACTGCAGTAGTACTGCAATAAAAACTGTATTAGTACAGCAGTATACTGTAACTGCAGTAGTAATGTAGTATTACTACAGTAGTATTGCAGTATTATTACAGTTGTACTGCAATTCTGCAGTATCAAGTTTAAGATACTTTGTTTTTTCGTGTCCAAATTATTGCGTTATCCTGCAGATGTACTGCATTATTCAAAACTGCAGTATTACTAAATGATTACTGCAGTAAAACTGCAGTTTTGACACTGCAGTACAATGCAGTTTTTTTTTTCAAGGGAATGAAAACATAAACACAAACAAATGTGACTTCCTGCAGAATCCCTGACTGTGCCTCTAAGTTGAAAACATAATAGTAACAATAACAGTAATAACAATATCACATCAAAGATGAAAAATAATATTTTTTTATTAACAAAACCATTCACATAGGCTACAAACTTTAACTCTGTAAGATAGGCGTATTCAATTAGGCTAGCCTAATTTTTTTAAGGTGAACAGGTGAGTTAAACTCATCTTGAAAGTCCTATAGTATAGTAGCCTCCTATTTAGTCTAAAATCTTTTTCATTTATTCAGTTATACTTAATCCATATTAATGACAAGTTAAATTTAAAGAGATGGTGGACCACAAGTGGCATGCCACCGGTCCACTATCTGCCAATCTGATTTTGCTATCTGTGCTGTTACTAGATCTTTTTTGTAAGGATAGATAGGCACAAGAGGGATGTAAGGTAGGACGACAAGTTGTATGGGCAATGTCCATGTGCATTTTTTTTATGTATGCAATTTAGGCTAATAGCCGTCCAAAAAATGTTTTCATTTCATTCATAGTCTTGGTTGCTAACCAAGTAACTAGGCTCCTATACATGGAGTTCTCAGAATGGTTAAAAATCCGTGGTTGATTACGAATAGAGGGTGCCAAGACTTTTCTCTATATCTACTAGGAGCCTATGCCTAACCTACAGTTGAGAGAAATTAACTTTTTTTTCCCATGTAGGCTATCCATGGGTTTCATCAGGTCCCTTTCCACAGGTGTATTAATCAAGCACCATGCAGTCTGCATTTAATCTACAGTAGGTGCTTGATTTTATACACCTGTGGAAAGGGACCAGATGAAACCCATCCATTTCTAACTAGCCTCTAGGCTAGCCTACTGAAAGAAAACTGATATGCTAAGCCTGAAGTTTAAGATGAAGCTATGAGAAAGATAAATTAGACTATTTTAAAATTCCTCCATGGCATAGAAGATAGCCTAGGTTTGATCGATTTTATGTTGAATTCTCGTCTCTGGAAAATCATTGGTGGCGGTAATGCGCTACATGGTGGTCTGTCAACTCTAAAACCATAGAAGAAGACGTCTTAACAAATGCACCCGCAGATTCATCACTGATGACAAAATGAAGACCTATGGATACATTTAACAGACTTAAATTGGACATAGTTGACAGTGGCTATTGTTAGTTTTCACTGCATGAAATGTATCATTTTATTATTATTACTTTTAATTAGCTGATTTTGAACCGCAGGTTATGTGGAAAGTGCCAATGTCGGATACATGGTTCAAGCCTTTTGTTGATCGTGGTTTGGGTGATGCCGAACCACTCGAGATCATAAAACAATAGGGATATCAAAACAACCTTGTTATTCAACGGTAGTAGCCTAACATCTGGTAGTGGTGTGCTGATCGCTGAGTACTAGTAAGTTTTACAATCCAGTCGGTAACCTAAGTTTGCACATTTTAATTCCAAGTCAAATATGTTTATCGAAATCGGAATGTCTTAAAGAGGTTGATGACTTCGTTAACGTTTCGTTTTCCCTTGTATCAATTCCTACACAACTTCATAACGTTACAGTTATCACCTGAATTGCTCTAAAGCTTTGAAATAACGGCCTGTTTCTTAGTAGGCTAACACTTCACGATAGTAATTTTATTGATGTGGGGTTAGTGGAAACGTTAACCTATATTGAATCGAGGTGTAAGGAACTTAACGTTAACGTTAAACGTATGATGTTAGAGCAAAGTTGATCAAGGTTTAACGTTCTGATGTTTGAAAAGTTACGTTTTATCTGCGGTTGACTTTCATTTAACGTAATATCACTTTCGAATGTTTAATCTCGGGTAACATTAACGTTACAGGGTAACTTAGCCTACTGTGAACCATAGGCTACAATGTAGCTGTACCAGTATTATAACGTCACTGTTGTATCAATTGCAGCTAAATATGCGCCTTGTTAGTGTTACGTTGAAACGTGTTAAATTAATGCTAGAATGGAGGACGCACTGTGGATATTATCTGTTGGTAGGCCAACATTATGTCAGAAGAACTTTGGTATTAACTGTTAGCCACTAACGTTGAACGTTGGTACCTCAGTAAACTCATTGTTTCCTTTCGTTATTACGGAAGGAAACGGCATCGCGGTAGTGTTTTAGTTAATTATCCAGTCTGGCTTCGTTTGGCTTAATCTTTCAGTGGGAAAATATGTTTTGCTAATGTTGTTGCATCGGCTATAACAGAGTTCTGGACTAACTTTTTACACTGGTTGCACGGGTGCGGTGCCCCTAACGTTTTTATTTAGGATGCACCCACATTTTTTCCCCACGTTTTGGTGTGCCATACATTTAACGCATTTTGGTTACTGAGTTTGTTTTAGAAAACGGGGCGCCATTTCACACATTCCTTAAGCTTATATCTTCTTCGTCTGTGGCCCAATCCCCGCGAAGACATTGACATGTTTGTTTGATTGATTCCCCTGGGGATAAATAAAGTATCTATCTATCTATCTATAGATTGAGCAGAGCAAGAGTTGGAAAGTGACGGGAACTGATTAAAAATAATTAAGCCAACACATCAGCAGAGGATTTTTGAATAGAAGAATTCTGTTCTGCAACAATGTAAGGTTTTAAAATTCCATGCTTAAAGTGTTTTTATTCGTGCATATGTTTCGACGCCCATGCGTCTTCTTCAGAGGGACTCTGAAGATCCTACCATCATATGCCTTGATCTGTGCACACTTCAGGGGTTACCTATTTCGGAACACATTAAGAGAATAGTTGCTTCTACCAAGGAGGTTCTGTTTTAAACTCTGTCAGTTTGGTTTAGAGCCCGACCGATAAAGGATTTTGAAGGCCGATACCGATACAAATATTTGTTGATTTAAAAATCCGATATTCCGATACATCGGCTGATATATATTTTTTTTTTTTCAGAAACGGGCAACAAAACATTAACAGATTTCCCTAACATTAGTTATTTGTAGTTATTTATGAGTATTGACTAAAATAATATGATAATGCATTTCAAAAACAAACTTGTTTATTTTTAAATAATATTGTCACAGTGGAACAGAGGAACATCGAAATATATTAAAGTTCTGATAAATAAAATGTATAAAAATAGAAACTTAAGATATGAAACTTAGTCTTTTGAACAAAAACATAATAGCCTAATAACAACAACAACAACCAAATCAAAGTTACCAGTATTAAAAGACTTAGTAAGCTTCATAAATATAACTTTGAACTAAGACTTAATAATTACAAAAAATAATGATGACATTATTTCTATCATCATCATTTGTATTATCATTAAACAAGATAAAGGTCACTCTTAAATGTTTGAGTGTGCGTGTGTAATAATTACTCCCTATTGCCTTATAAGCTACCTTATAATTACAATGTCAGCTTGCTTATCCCTTTACCTGCACTTTTAAAATTATTTCCTTCAAGCTACATCAAACCATTTTCAATCATCAGTTGCTGCCTGCCTTCTAAAACCTACTATTTAGTGATCTAAATCCATTATGTAACTCGTTAATGCTGCGGCTGAAAGACAGTCTGAAACGCACACTTGGCGTCATTGGATTTCACACACGTGTAAAAGAAAAGCTAACTTTTATGCACAAGCTACGTTTGATACTTTTTCCCAATGTCTAAATGTTCACTCCTCGCACGTCTAACTTACATTTTAGAATGCAGGGAATGTAACTACAGATATACTAGTTATAAATCATTACTTTATTTAGGCAGAATAAGTTCGTTGTGGTTTCCAAGCTCATTAATGTTAACGTTAGCGGTCTTCCACTGATATTCATGGCATTAGCTAGCTTTGTGGTTAGCTAGTCTATGATGAGCCCTAATTTAGCAATGGATAACGTCATAGGCTACTGCAAATTGTAAAACATACGTTTTCAAAATAACAGGCCGGGGAGAGATGATGCGTCTCACTGCTATAACTGTCACGCTATTAAAGAAATACATCTTCAGTCACATTGTCAAAAGTTAAAAGGACACACAGTCAACTACACTGTAACAACGTAACGTAATTACTAGCTAATTCCGCTTCACTCTCGGCTTATTTAACAGCAGCAAAACTGGACATTGTTTTCACGAATTTTGTCATGCTTATTTGAGTTAAGAGAACTGATGGGGATGTTCTTTTAATTGTTATTTCAAGCAATGTATGTCTCGACCAAATCACCATGAACACACTTCACTGATGATCTCTCTCGCGGATAACTGGTTCTCTCTGCCCGACTCTGGCTGGATCAGCAGGTTGCAGGATGTGTGGCGCGTTATACACGAGTGTTGCCAGCAGGGACGGTGTAGAGTACCCTCTGGTGGACAAACTATACAACGCCAACACTCATAACATGGTTGAAGGGTGTTTTGTCCGTTTTTATTTTATTTTTAAAATATTAATTTATCGGCCATTATAAATGCCGATACCGATAGTTTGGAAAATGCCTAATATCGGCCCGCCGATAAATCGGTCGGGCTCTAGTTTGGTTGGTTAGTTTTGGTGATTTTCTTTAAAGGTACACTATGCAGGTTTAGGTATTTTTTGCAACTGTAGAGATCCCTCTACAGTCGGCTCCCTCAAATAGACCCCGCCACCGATAACAGATTCACAATGGCAAGTAGAGCGGCTTCATTGCTTCTTCTACGGTGTAAAGTAGGTAGCGATAGCCTTTTCACAACAGCAACACCTCTGTTTAGGAGAATATTGCAACTAGTGTCGCGACCACCACGCATAAGTATAAATGGTTACGGCGCTCCCGTGACGTCACATTGTCGCACGACAGGTCGGGAATGGCGAGTATGTAAAAGACAATTAAAAAGAAAGGGAACACTGTCATAATGATAAAGCAAAACAATCTTCCCTGATGACAACAGTGGTCGTCTGGTGAGGGACCAATATGTGTTAAATTAGTTAATATGCATGCTTGTCTGGAGCAGGCTAGCTCCACAGAATAAATCTCCATGGTAACTTATACCATAACATATCCTGCTGCCCCCTATCCCGCTTTTGTGCAACCAGATCACAGATAAATTGAGCCAGGATAACCAAGATATCCCAGCTTAATCCCTTATCCTAGTTTTGTGCAACGGGCCCAGTTGCACATTTTGATTTTGTCATTTGTTATCATGTAGGGTGGCTAATTAAACATGATGCCTGGAATGCGTCAATAGAATGTGTTACGTTTTTATGTGTCGGATGGTGGGGGTACGCGAGTCGAGTCAGGATGTAAAAGGTGGTCCGCGGGAAAACAAGTTTGGTAACCGCTGAATTAGATGAAAGATTAGATGACCGAGGAGAGAGGCCGTATGCAAATAGAGATTTGAGAAAACCCCATGGACTCATGACCCCATTGGAGGACATTCAAGAAATGTGGTGACTTTTGACCTCTAGGGGACGCTGCAATGATCTAAAATGCATTTTGGCTTGTAACTGTTGAGGGATGTCTGTTAATACTCTGGTTGGTCCTTAGGCCGACACATGCCAACCTGTAGAATGTTTTGAAATGCGTATGCGGCTACAGGAGCTTCCAATCGCGAGGGAACAATTTTGCATTGTAGGCATAAAAGGGATGCAATAACGCCACCAACAACAACCAAAACTACTCATTGTCAACATGTAAAGTAATTGTAACGTTTCATTGTGAATCAAATTAAAATGTTCTCCTCTTTGCAAAAGTAGGCATATGGTGACAGATTAATTTAATAATGTTGCAAAGATACTGCATCAGTCTGTATGTTTTATTAGGCTACTAGGCTATTTGTTTTGCTTTACTCTTTTCATTTAGGATAGGCCTTTTTATTCAGTTATTCATCATCTTCGGTCCTTCGCACTTCTTATGTAGCGCACACATTCTCAGACCTGTCACCTGTCACTCATCATCGTAAGGGAGCTGTTTGGAATCATTCCCGTGTTACAATCATCAGCCAATCAAGGTGGTCACTTCAGTCAAGCTCGTGCATGAGTAATGACGTCATCCATAGCAACGAAGACTCACTCTCAGTCTAGGAGTTGTCATTTTTTCTTACTAAGAGTAGGTCTGAAAGGCTTTGTGAATAACTTTTAAGAGAAAACTCCTAGCTAAAATCTTTTAGTGCGATTTAGGAGTACTCCTAGTGGTAAGATAAAAGGCTTTGGGAATACGGCCCCAGGCCTCCATCTTGGATTTTGTCCGAAGCGCAAAACATTTTTCACAGGTCACAGATTTTGTCCGTTTGTTAGGAAACTTGACACAAATGATCTTCAGATGAGCCTTGTACATGTTTTGCTTTTTAAAGCCATATTCCAAAAATTTGAAAATGACAACATGTTCCAACTGTAACATTGTACACTGTAAAATATTTGACATAAATGTCATCGATTAATTTGCGAAATATTGTATGGGAATTTTTTTTTTACCATTTGTCTTTTTTCCTCAGATGTAAACTGGAATAATCAGCCTTTTGCCAATGTGTCAATATGGGCCTGGATTTTGATGTGAAGACTTTCTGCCACAACTTAAGGGCCACCAAGCCTCCGTATGAGTGTCCAGTAGAGAGTTGCCGCAAGGTATACAAGAGCTACAGTGGCATTGAATACCACCTTTACCACTATGACCATGAAAACCCTGTACTGCTGCAAGGCAACATGCCTCAGAAGCGTCGAAAGGGGCGTCCACCTCGTGTATCCCAGATTGGATGTGTTGATGATGGAGTGGGAGTAGACCATGGATTGCCCATTACAGTTAGGCGGACTCCATGTAGTCCACTGAACCAATCTGAACACTCACACTCTCCTGGCAGGGAGACCATGACCTATGCACAAGCCCAACGCATGGTGGAGCTGGAGATTCAGGGGCGTATACATCGCATCAGTATTTTTGAAAATCTAGATGTGGTGTCTGAAGACGAGAACATTGCAGATGAACAGTCAAGTGAGGGAGGAGGTGGCATGTATAATGGAGGTGGGTGTGGGGCTAGTGCAGTTGGCACTGGTGAAATGGCTGGAGGAAGCAGTGATGTGACGACCTGTGGCAGTGGTGCAAAATCTGTTGGTGCTACACCCAAGCCTGGCAAACATAAAAGCAAGGATAAAAAAAAGGAGAGTGGAGGCTCGTACCATCATAGTTCTTCGACTGGACCAGCAGTTAAACTTCCTGAGGTGGTCTATCGAGAGCTGGATCAGGAGAGGCCTGATGCCCCGCCACGCCCATCCTCATACTACAGGTTTGTCTTGTTATGGTCACTGAAGATTTCACCATTTTGAAAAAAAATAATTTATTCACACATAATAGCCTACACAAATTATCTCATGCTGTGATCCCTCGTGCTCTCATACTAAGTTGCAGAGTTTCAGAACAATCAACCATAAATTCATGACTTCAGTACCATCCAGTGAACTATATCAATGCTCAATCAATTGACCTATCGCAAGCCCCGCCCATCTAACGCAGATGATCCAATGGCAGTCCAGTAGCTCCGCACACACAAAGTCCGACAGCTTCACCTTACGGCTCCATAGAAATGCATTGGGAGCCGGGATTTTTTTCCGGTTTTATGAGATTGTATAGTGATGTAAGTTGAAAAAGGACGGCCAAACGACATGTGTTGGATTAACGCAACACCGATACACAGAATAATGGCTTTCAATCTTGATTATGCTTTTTTGTAATTATGTTAAATTAGATTAAGCTTAACTCACCTCCCAGCTCTCCCTTATTTTAAGCAAAGAGTTACTCCTTAGCAAACCACAATGAAACAGTGCTCCACCACATCTATGGATTAAGCCAAACCGTTAACTCAATGTAAGTAAGATAAACAAGGTTGTTTATTGTTCTCAGCACTGCCAGCATTGTGTATAATATGATTGTCACTTATCAACAAATATGATTGTCACTTGTCACTTAGCAACAATCACCCTAGTAATATTAATACAAACCACTTTTCATTCAACTTTCTCTCCATCCATCTAATTCTAACCATTCATTCATCTATTAAACTATCTGCCTATCAACATCCATTAAACTGTCTACACATCCATTAAACTATTTGTCTATCAACATTCAGTTAACTATCTGTCTATCAATATCCATTAAACTGTCTACCTATACACATCCGTTAAACTATTTGGGGTGTGCCACGACGAAATGAGTCCAGTTTGACAAAATAAAAAAAATGGGTCTATTGGATATTCATAATCCACAGACTTTACGGTTTAAAACACATTTGTTCAATTCTGTTTAGCCAACCCAGAGATGTTGACCAAAATGATCAGCCATTTTGAAATCAGCCTTAAAGTTTGTGAAGTGTAGATGAGCATATGTATATTTCCTCACAACCAATCACCACAATATGCATCCTGATAAAGTTCCCTTGGCCTTTGGAATTAAAATAGCCCCAGTGTTGTCGCTGTCAGTCTCTGTTGTCCGTTATCCAAAGAAATCCGTAGCCAAACATTGAATTGCTTCAGAATCTCATATATAATTTTTTAATCCGAAAAGATCCGAACTACACAGTGCAGCTTCTAAATGCTCCCTTCACGCAGGCAATATAACTTGTGAGGTAGCATATAATGTTGGATCAACTTCTGAAGACAACAAGGACAACAATATAGCCTAATGCTAATGCATAGCCTAATGTTTTTGTTTTTAAATATGCTGCCAACTCCAAAACAAATTTAATCGGACCAATCGTGAATCTCTGTGAGGAATCTTGTGAGCAACAACTGTATGTTTAGGTCGCTGTTTCTCCTCCTGTGTTCGTGGTGAAATTAGTTAATTTATAATTTTGTCATTTTTCGACCCTCTCTGCATTCAAATCGCTATATCTCAATGGATTTCTGTGACACTGCACTCATTTCGTGGCACCGTAGTGTTGCACGGTGTATCGATACTAAAAAGGTATCACGATGCCTTCATGCAGTAGTTCTTTGCCGACCGTCCTCGGCCTTGTGGATAAAACAAAAGGTGAAGTGAAATCTGCAACTATTTCGGATACATCACGAATAGTGAAGGCAAGCCATCAGGTACACAGAGGCCCGTTTGTGAAATATGTTTCAAAGTCATTTAAAAGCAGTAGGCGTCGCATGGAACTTGGCTAAACACCTCGCAGACGTATCCCAACATTTTTGTTTAAAGAACGACAGGTTAACGAATATGCTATAGAAAACACGACTACATGGTTAGTGCCAAGTTCTTCTCTTCTGTTTTAGTCTAGCCTAAATGAAACGAGTATGGTTCTCTGGGATAAAGCGAACCTTCCTTCATCAATGAATTTGACGAGACATAACGAGCTGTAATCATAGGGTGCTAACGTGATGAAAGCGCAATGTTCACGCCAGAATAACATTACCATAACTTGTAAACAATCTATTTCATGTTCGGTCAGTACTACTGGTAATATTTGTCATGGCATGTAGACTGCAATTTGTTCAATAAGTATTGCCCAGATGTACAGTAGGATAGGCTACCCGAAATGCGCTAATTAAAGCCCACAGCATATAATACCACCAAAGCGTGTTGAGTCCTAATAATAATAGCGGGTTATTGTTATGTGGTAGCAAATCATGTTATCAAAGAAATAGACGTAGGTTAATGTAGGAATGCACACAGACATATTGCAACAGGTAATGGTGTAGGCCTATCTGACGAAGACCTGAGTGGTTGGAACGTCGTACTTGTACACTGGGCGCAAAGAAGACTATCCTCACATTTTTCCCTTTGCAACTGCCAAAGAAATCCCATGAACACGGGAAGGCCTAGGGAAGCCTATACTGTACATCAGATGGCCTAAAGATTAGGCCCCTCTGCATAGCATTCAGTGATTTGCATGCAGTAATTTCAACACTGATCTTGATCTAGCCTAGTTTGGCTATTTAAAGCTACTTTATTGGCAAAACACAACACAATGTAAATAAACTATAACAAAAAATAAAGGACTTAATCACACAAAGTAGGCCTACTATTTTACTGACTATAAAAATAATAATTATGTAGGAAGTTTAGAACCCAGAATTGACCTGCACACTACAAAAGTGCACCGAATTCAACACAAATGACTCAATACACTTGGAGGAGGTATGAGTCTTTTCTTTTCCAGATATCTTAGGATTTCGCCGTAGTATCGTTTCAGTATCGAGCATCGTGATATTTATGGCAGGTATCGTATCGAAGTCATAATTTTGGTATCGTGACAACACTACCATAGTGTAACAACCACCATAGTCACCAACATGATTACCCTAGCAAACAGCATAGCAACCGCTTTATTTGGCATAGCAACCACCATATGTACCCTAGCAACACCCTAGCAACCATTGCATTACCCTAGTAATATTAATAGGGCTTATTCGCAAACACCGCCGCGGCCATATTGTTGATATGACATTCCAGTTCTAGGCTATTCTATGTGACAATCGCCTGCAGCGCGTAGATTTGAGCTGAGCAGAGCACAGTAGCTAATGGTTTCATCTCGTCAATATCAAGAGTAGATAAATGTAATCGTTGTGGACCCATATCTAATAGACTCAATAGCATTAAGTAAAGATCCGTAATTTTTGTCAGCTGTAACTTACCCTGATATTGTCTTGTTCATACATCGGCACACGTCGCAGCTAAAGGCGACAAGGCGCGTTCAAGTCGCTTGAGTCAAGGTCGGTGAACTTTTATTTTTTTATCCACCAACGACATCGTCTAACATTGCCATGATCGCAGAGAATAAAGCTGCATCTCATTGGACTGCAATTGTATCTTGCGTTTGCCTGTTGCTCACAACCTGCAGCCAAGGACTTTGCTAAAGTAGTTTAAAGTGGGTTAGCCAGTGATCGTTCTTGTCTGATAACTTCTACAGGAGGATCTATGATGCAACTATATGGTCTGGAGACAGAAACCCAACCCAAAACTAATTGCAACAGAAATTATTTTTGTTGTATTCAGTTCATGAAACCTTCCCATATCACATACCAAAAGTCCATGAAAGTCCAAGTGGTGGAACATTGTCAAAATTGGAATTATTTGTGCATAGGTCAATGGCGAAAAGCTGCACCTTTGGCAGTTTTATTGAACTATAACTGTAACTAATCATATTTCATCTAGAGGGCATATGCTTTCAGAAAATATATAGTTTAGGGTGTTTAATTTGTTTTCCCTTGACTGTACATGCCAAAATGTATCCAGTGTACACTAGATTCGCCTATGCAGAATAGAGGGCGATGTGTTGTGCAAGGCATGGAGGAAGATGAGACATGTCTTAACTGGTGTTATATCTCCTCTACAAGTATGCTTTCAGGAAATATATAGTTTAGGGTATTTAATCTGTTTTCCATAGACAGTATAGGATAAAATGTATCCGCTTTACACTAGATTTGCCTATACAGAATATAGGGCAATTTATTGTGCATGGCATGGAGGAAGATGGGAAATGTCTTAAATTGTGTAATATCTCATCTAAAGGGTATATGCTTTCAGAAAATATATAGTTTAGGGTGTTTAATTTGTTTTCCCTTGACTATATGTCCAAAATGTATCCACTGTACACTAGATTCGCCTATGCAGAATAGAGGGCAATGTGTTGTGCATGGCATGGAGGAAGATGAGACATGTCTTAACTAATATAAGCCTATGGCTAGTCCACAAACTCCACATTTGGTACTATATTAGCAATAGTCATGATATTAAGTTGGTATAAACAGCTAGCTAGACATTTTCTGTTTGCAATTAAAAGTGATAGCCTATATGAGCCTGGTAGCACCTATCTGAGTGGAATGTGTTTCAATCGGCATAGGCTACTGTGCTTCATGTAAATGCTTAGTTTAAGGCAGTGGTTCTCAAACTTTTTCTTTCATTCCCCACTTTGATCAAGGGGGCCTTTTCGAGCCCCACCTGTCCCTCATCGCTCTAAGAAAGTGGTAGGTCAAGCTTAAAATTGTCAAATGTATTGAAATAATGACAAGTTCTAAATATATCCTCTTCAGCAGAGTTAAAATCAGCTGGTGCTGCAGATATAATAATAAATAAATACATAATGTGTAATGTAAATTAAACACACATATTTCTGTTTTCCAGCACATAGGCATAGGCCAGTATTTTACTGCATTATACAATATATTCAATGAAATACCAACATGCTGCATTAAATGGATCCATAATCCAGTCATACTGAGCACTGCTGGTTGGGAAATATTTTTGAAATAAACTTTGCAGGGATGTGATGTAGGCCTACGGTTTAATACATGGGATCACAAGAGTGGCTCCCGAAGCAGACGTTTCAGCGATTTCACTCAGATTCTCAAAGGCATACTGTTGCGATCGAGGCGCCTGTCCCATACCTCAAGTTTTTTGGTGAATGCAGTAATCTTATCTGCTAGGTGAGGTAGGTGCTTGTCTTTGCCTTGTAACTGGAGATTTAACTCATTGAGCTTTCCAAATATATCGCAAAGATAGGCCAGCTTCAAGAAATGTTTGAACGTGCTTGCAGATTCAAACATGCGCTCACGCTGCCTTGACACGAGCGCTTCCCTATGAATAACACAGTGCGTCCATTGCGCATCGGGTGCTACCTGGGCCTAGGCTACAGATAAAATTAATTAAAAAAACTCCTGTTTTTCGCACCCCACCTGGCATGTCTCCGCGACCCAGTAGAGAAACGCTGGTTTAAGGGAAACGAATTATTGAAGACTTCAACACTCACCAGGCCCATTACAAAAAGGCAAAGACCACATTATATTTTTGCCCATTTTCCAAATCACAGTGAATGCAGCCAGAATATTATAATGCCCTTGCTGCTGTTATAACGGGCCAGTAGGATACAGGGAACCCGCGACGTCCTCTATTTTCACCTGTTGCT
Organism: Alosa pseudoharengus; assembly: GCF_046254945.1. NCBI lineage: Eukaryota > Metazoa > Chordata > Actinopteri > Clupeiformes > Clupeidae > Alosa > Alosa pseudoharengus. The sequence goes on from NW_027468881.1 coordinate 1,877,059, forward strand.
GCAGCCGTCATGTCGGGATCTGGGGGTGTCTCAATGAGTTTCACATTCCTGTGCCGGCTTGATAGGTGCTTGCTCAGATTTGAGGTGGAATTTTTCGCTGTAGACAACATTTTTCTTCCCACGAAGAGTGTACAGCGTTAATGTTTTTTTCGTAATGTCTGAACTGCAATGATTAAATGCTCCATGTTCGCGCTCTCTCCCGCACTCCATATCTTGCACACGTGTGTCTGTTGTTTACATCTATATCGAGCAGCTATAGCCTACATCATTGTCACGAGTCTCACAAAATCCATATGGCAAAATCCCAAATTCTTTTACTGTCTATGGCAAAATCACGGTTTAGTAACGCAGGCTGCTTGCAGGAAAGTAAAAGTAATCTAATTACTGTTTTTGCAATGGTAATCCCTTACTTTACTCATTACTTGAAAAAAGTAATTGGATTACAGTAAAGCGTTACTTCTAACGCGTTACTGCCCATCACTGCTGGCAATATTGCCCATCCAGTGTCAGCAGCCCAAAGGCTTGCTGTTGTTTCCCCTTTTGACTTATACAGTCCTGCCAAAATGACTTGTATGTAATAAGTACTTGTGTATGTAATAATGATAATAACAATATGTTCTCATACTATTCAAATAATAATATCCATAATGTGTCAAATATTCATGTATCTTATGTTTCATACAGCTGGGGTCAAACTGACCCCAAGGAACATCAATGTACAAAATATTTGTACAGGACAATGAAAACATATTATTGTACAAATTTCATGCTAACTCTGTTGTACCCTTCAATTGAACGTTGCTTGGGGTCAAATTGACCCCAAGGATAACGTAGCTCTACTGATAAGACCTTTCTTGACACTGTTAGCTGCTCCTCTTGTTTACGTTTTTTGCTTCTTCAATGGTCGGTGGCGTGTTGGCAAGCACAAGTATAAATGCTTTGGTGACGTCACATATTGCGAAGCCATTGTTTCCCATACATTGACTTATTTGTGGCGGCCCACCACAATATCAACATTGACCACCACACAATAATTTTCCAGGTTGTACTAAATTGTGCTTAAATATGGTTAGCATCATAACCACGCTGTGCTAATTTGTTAAAAACTGTTGTATTCAAGTTAATTCTGCAAACCAACCACCACAAATGGAATTCAATTCTGTGGGAAACACTGCAAGCGTAATCGCAGCCTTTGCGGTTAGAAAATCGTGTTTCATCATATCGCGATATTATCGCAAATGCAACAAATCGTTCAGCCCTACACTTACCCTAGTAATATAACCACTTTCTATTCAAATTTCTCTCCATCTATCTACTTCCAACCATTCATTCATCTATTTAACTATCTGCCTATCAACCAGAGATGTTCACAAGTCATTTTTTGGAAGTCCAAGTCAAGTCTCAAGTCTTTGAGGGGCAAGGTCAAGTCTCAAGTCTTGTCACGAGTCCAAGTCTCTGACCATCTGATTTCTCCCTTTCACTGTATTGTTAAATTGTATGAATTCAAAGCATGCCCTCCTGTAGCTACCATCCATACAGTACAGTATTAAAATCAGTTGTAGGATAACTTCATGGGGTTTCTGCCTGCACTGCTATCTGAAGAAACACAAATTAAGAACTCTGTTTATTTTGCTTGCCACTCATAAGATCTGCATGATACAACTGACATAATGTGTAGTGTTCTGGAGGGGAATGGCTCTAATGCTGCAACATCTATCATATTTTTTTCTGAAATAAAATGTGGGCAGCCAAGAGTGGATGTGAACTTGTGACAGGGAAAATATCATGTATGCTTTAATGGAGTTAGCTTTCTTCCTGTTCCCAGCATTAGCATTTACACTTTGCGATGGTTAGCTTGTCACCTCCGATGATATACAGTACAGGCCAAAGGTTTGGATACACCTTCTCATTTCAATGCGTTTTCTTTATTTTCATGACTATTTACATTGTAGATTCTCACTGAAGGCATCAAAACTATGAATGAATGCAAAGTTATTTGGCCCAGAGATGAATATTTGTAAAGTTATGGCTTGCTGAATATGGTATTAAATAAAAAATAAAAAATAGCAACTTTGAAGAAACTAGAACAGGGATGGGCAACTGGTGGGCCGCATGCGGCCCTCCTCCTCCTCACTCAGTGCGGCCCGCGGATCAATTTTGAAATGTCATTAAATGTTAGTTTCACGTGTTTTTACCACATCTTAACAGGATCCTTATTGTAATGATACGGTCCACCGATAGGGGCGCTTCCTATATTAAAAAATCCAGCGGAGTCAAGCTTTCTTCACTACAGCCAGCGAGCGAGGAAGAGAGAGCTTGATCTTGACACAGAATTCAAAGTCAACTTATGTGTTTAGTAGGCTATGCTTAGAAACGAAATCAGCAGTGAACTTAAGTCAACACTACAACACCATGCACGAAGATAACTAAAAGTATGCTACATCGGAGCTGCTAGAGCCGCTGTCGTAGCCGACCTCAAAGTAAAGCAGGGTTACCACGGGTCATGGAATTTCAAAAATACCATCAGCATTTTCATAAAGTCTATTCCAGACATGGAAGGTCAGGGAATGATATCTTTTGGGCAAGTCATGGAATATCAGGGAATTTTGGTATAGAAGTTTAAAATTAACTAGAAATGCAATTCCAAGGAATTACCAGTGCATGAAAATGCAAAAGTTGTGATGTAAAATATCATGTATAGGTAAAATAGATAATACAGAGATGGTTACTACGGTGATGCTAGGATAGACATGGTGGTTGCATAGCTTAATAAAAGTTGATAGTTTAAAAGTAGACCATTTAAAAGTTGAATGTAAATAGTTTAAAAGTTGTTGATAGACAGCTAGTTTAATAGATAGATAGTTTAATGATAGTTTAACCCTTTAGGCGCCAGAGGTTTTTTTCCGAAACGATCAATTTTTACATCTTCATTTCAAAAGGCTATATCTTAAAAGTGATAAGAGATAGAGACTTTCTGTAAATTAGAGAAATATTAAGGATGACCCAAAGTTTATGTAGAGATTAAATGTTTATCTAATTTGCATATTATGACGTCATATGGTGGCGGCCATCTTGGATTATAGAATTTTCATGAAAAGTCGCATGTTTGAATGATAAAATGCACCACTTCTTTCCCCCCAAAATGTCCCTCACCTTCTGTATGCTATATTGCACAATACTGAATGCTCAGGTAAATAGTAAGTAGTGAACAAACTGTGTAAATCATTACTAATAAATGGCAGAAACAAACCAAATGCATGTAGCGGTAGACTGGCCTTTTGCTGTAGAGATTTTCCATTTACTACATACAGTAGGCACTCTGATTCCATGTATGGGGCACATATATATTATTCAGATGACACAAAAACAAGTAGACAAGACCTGTTTAGTTCAAAAGCTCATTTGCCACGGCAAGGCACAGATCAGGAGTGAGATGACGAGACAAGACAAGAGACAATGTTAGTATTTTTTTTCTTTTTGTTGTTTTTGTTTATGTTTTTTTGTTTTTTTTCTTAGCTGACAAAGACACACACATCACAAGGACATGAACACACAAAAAGGAACACATAGTGTACTGTATGTCCTAAATGATCAGGGAAGTAGATAGCAAATCAACAGTGTAAATCATTACTAATAAATGGCTGACATTTTTTTTTTATGTAGCAGGCCTTTTGCTGTAGAGATAATGACTCCCTATCCCTATCCATACAGGGCCGGCATTCCCATCATCTTGTGATAGACTATGCATGACCTAATGTGTGTGTGTGTGTGTGTGGGAGAGGGAGAGAGCGTGTCACCACCTCCACCATGCGAGCAGCATGGCCAGATCTGCCTCGCGCGCGCCGAGTGGAGAGAATTTGCGCAGCTCGGACTAGGCCTACTGTCATTCTCATTGCGACTCCCCACACTGCCACTACGTTCCCCCCTAACTGTCCTATGAGCACTTCGACCTCGTCTAACATACCCAGTGGCATTAGACAAAGGCTCCACCACGTTACTGTCGCCGCGATTGTGGAGAGGCACGTTCAGGAGACAGAAGCTAGCGCTATGGACATTATGCTACCTCCACTATGCTACCTCCAGCCTCGTTCGCCACACCACTAACACCCTGCTAACTTCCCGATGAACACTCCGAACCCGTGAAACATTATTCCCACCAGTGACATTGGGCAAACGATTCAACGTTTGAGCTTGGTGTAAGCTAAACTATGAAGTAAACTCTCACTTTGTCCAGCTGCATCATTGCAAGGCAGGGACGCATCTGAAGCCTCACTAAACAATTCACCGTCATTTTCTGAAGGCAGATATTCCCCTTCAGAATCAGGGTCCGCGAATAGAAGACCCAACACTTCATTTCAGGTAAACTTTGTTGATGCCATTAGACGATAATCTAATGCAAATACTCGCTGACGTTGACTATCGCTCTGACAAAGTGGCTCACACGCACACTAGCTCCGGTATTTCACGCACTGATTCAATGCTCTGTAGCTCAAAAGTTTTGTTTAAAGCATGACCTTTTTCGGACTCGGGGATGACGTATGACATGTCTGCCATCTAGTGGAGTGGAAGTCGAACGAAATATGACACCCTATTTGACTAAATCGGCCGTTTTATTCAGTACCGCATCTTGTCGACTATAGTCGCCTGTGGCGCCTAGAGGGTTAAGAGTAGACTGTTTAAAAGTTGAATGTAAATAGTTTAAAAGTTGTTGACAGACTAAAAGTTTAATGAATGTTGATATTCAAATAGTTTAATGGCTGTGTATATGTAGATATTTGACGATAACTAAAAGTCGGAATGGCTCTAATGTTTGCTAGCAGTTTTGTTAAAAATGCTAACTATGTTAGCAATGCTAACCATGCTACTTAGTTAACTTAGCTAATGTTTTCTAGCAGTTTTGCTAAAAATGCTAACTATGTTAGCAATGCTAACAAGCTAACCATGTTACTTAGCTAACGTTTTCTACCAGTTTTGTTAAACATGTTAACCATGCTACTTAGCTAACTTAGCTAATGTTTTCTAGCAGTTTTGCTAAAAATTTTCAAATGTTAACTATGTTAACAATGTTAACTAGCTACAGTGGGTAGGACTCATAGTTGATGACAAGTGTTGACATAGACCTCTCCAGAATAAGTCCCGCCTCCTAACTTCCGTATCCATCCAACCTTCGGTCGTCAAATGTCTATGCGAAATAACATGGCGTTTTGAAAGATCGTACCTGTCAAACTCTGTAGGTGACAAAGTAGAAAAAGCTGCTGGACAGATTGGCCTACACACTTCTGCCATCTAGTTTCCACTGGATTTTTAGATTTTCGGTGCCGTTTAAGTAGTATAGTCTAAAAAAATAATCTAATGAATTACATACTCTGTGATTAATTAATCTAAATTAATCGCATATATATTTTTTGCTGTGAAAGTATTTTAAATATTTAAATTCTAATGAATCATTGAATAATCAGCATTAGTGACATTAAAGTTCAAAAACTCTAGTATTATTTTCACTGTTCAAATAATTGCCATAATAATCTATGATATGACCTAATATGCTAAGGAAATAAATTCAAAAGTGCTATTTATTTTCAACACTTTATTTTTTATCAACACCATCAGGCCGTTTTTTAAAAGTAAATGTTCCAATCAATGATCCAGGCAGCACTAGGGCTGGGACAACGCGTCGACGTAATCGATGACGTCGACGCAAAAAATAAGTCGACGCAAAATATGAGCGTCGATTCATCAAGCATAACGTGTGCTGCTAAATATTTTTACATTTTACACCTTCAGTATTTTCCATACGTTGACTAATCTGTGGCTGGGCACCACGAAATCAAAACCGGCCACCACAAATTGATGTTCTATGTTGTAGGCCTACTATTTAAATTAAAGATAAGATAAAATAATTTCATTGAGCTGCACTTTTTACTCACACAGCTTTTCCTCGCCCCGCCCGCTCTCTCTCGTAATGAGCCCGCTTCTCCTCCTCTGCATGTGCATTTAACAAAATATTCACGATTGTTGAAGGATTGTTGTTGCCACATAGAAGCACTGCATAGAACACAGTGGGCTAAATTGCTATTAAATCCGCTTAGCATCGTGACCATGCTTGATTGGATTCCACCTGTGCCTAAATGAATTCACTGGACATTATCAGTGATTATAGAGACACACATCTCTTTATATAGGGTCTCACAGTTGATGTATGTCAAAGTGAAAACCAAGCCACGAGGTCGAGAGAATTATCCGTAGACAGGGCTGTGAAGACACAGATCTGGGGAAGGGTATAAGAAAATTTCTGCATCATTAGAACTACCTAAAATTTCTGCATCATTAGAACTACGGTAGCCTCCATCATTCTCAAATGGAAAAGTTTGGAACAACCAACAGTCTTCCTAGATCTGGCCGCTCAGCCTAACTGAGTAGTCCAGGACGAAGGGCCTTGGTTAGACAGGTAACCAAGGACCTAATGGTCACTATGAATGAGATATAGAGTTCCTTTGAGAAGATGAGAGTGAGACCTTTCACTTCGACCAAGTTTATGCTCTTACACAAAGGGGTTCATATGCAGTAAGCATTTGATTGTCACTATGCATTTTGTCATATTGGGTGTTTCCATAGGGCATTTTACAACACACATGAGCATACCTTGGCAAATAGTGGTCTAAAGTACTCATATTTTCATTCAATATTGATCTATTTTTGCACACAGCTTCAGAATACCTGGTGCTAGGGCGCTCAGTTGTGTTTCTAAGTCATATCAAGTGACCTAGAGGGCTGAAATGTGGTCAGTTCAGAGATGCTGGTAATCCGGCAGAAAGAAAAAACTATATTCTAGCCTCTGTAACTGTGTCAATACATCACACAGTTATTCTGATTGTTTCCAAAGAAACTACAGTGTCTCAGCTTTCCAAAGAGGTCAAACATTTGATAATAGGCCAAACTAGGTGGGAACAGTGGCCTTCGCTGTGCAATTTCTGGCAAAAAATTGAAATTGGTATTGTGAACCAATGCGTTAAAATATTATCCTTTCATTTTTTATTTTTTAATAAATGATTGGCAAAAAACAACAATTTTTACAAATTGATATCATATGCTTATTCTGAAATAAATACCATTGACATTTTTACTACAACTATCATAGTCAGAGAGATATACCTCCTCAAATTCATGTTGACACTTATAATCTATAATGCAAGTCAATGGGTGGATTATGGTCTATGGATAGACTGTACAGGAAATCACTTCCACACAAACGCCTATGGTCATTTCAGTTTACTTCCTGGTTGGTTTGATGGTCCAAAAATAATGATAAAACGTTTTGTGAGTCCCCCCCCCCCCCCCCCGATATTATACACTAATCGGCTTTCGGGTGAAATGTAATGGTTCAGTACAGAAATTTAGTAGTAGTGTATTTTCGCAATGTCTTCGACACATTATTGTTGCGGTAAAAAAATACATGTTTTTAAAATGACGATAATGTTGGTTCTACTTCATGGATCCGAAAACAACGTAGATTAGCATGATCCCTGAACCCTCCCCTTTTGATAGACACCAGCGGCACCTCCGGACAATGAGTGTAAGTCTGTTAAAGTTAGTAATTTCCCAAGGGTGCGGAGTTCTGACGGGTTAAAGTGTAACTCCGGAGTAAAAACAACTAAACCTAGAGTCTATTTACAGTAGTTAAATAGTGAAATAATATGCCCTTCTCACTTCCACGCTAACGAGTTTTGACTAAAAACGGTAAAATCGAACTTTCTCAAAACACATCCGAATGACATGACATGATTTTGATGTCAACTCAACGTATGTACTCCCAATCAGCCCTAAAGTGCATTTTACTCCGGATAATTCCTTTAACAATTTCAAACTTTTAATTGAAAGCAAAATTACGTTAATTGGTGGAGTTTTGAGCAATACTGTCTATTTGCATTATCACTGAATGGGCTTACAGTGATAGTGGGCTTAACAGGGCAAGGTGGCACATTGCGGGACAAGGTGTCGCAAGGTGCCACATTGCTATTTTATACCACTAACAATGCTCAAAATATAATTACACTTCTGTGGTAGTGTGGTGAGGGTTTCTACAGACAAACCGAAGTATTGTAAACTTTGAAAGTGTACAGAGAGATTATAACAAGACCTGTATCTGTAGGAAGAAAATTCCATGTCTTACGTTTAGCCAGATCTGCACAGTGTTGATTTGATCAAACATACTGATTTGACAATACCAGTCCAGGTGCTCTAGGTCTATGTGTGAACAAAATATAATTTGTGTCTGACACCCCCCTATTTAAACGCTCAACTACATTTGAAATCTGGTGCTAATGACATGGGCATTTTCCAGAGGTCATTTATGAAAGAAACAAAACAGCTTCTGAGGTTATAAACTCTGATTGCTTATAGTCCTGACCTAAATTACTGCTGATACGTTATTAAATGTCCTGTCTCACCTCTCTCATTCTCAGGTACATAGATAAATCTTTGGAAGAGCTGGATGAAGAGGTAGAATATGACATTGACGAGGAGGATTATATCTGGCTGGATATCATGAATGACAAACGTCGTAGTGATGGGGTGACACCCATCCCTCAGGAAGTCTTTGAATATTTGATGGACAGGCTGGAAAAAGAGTCCTACTTTGAAAGTCATAATAAGGTGAGAAACATTATATGAATGGACCATTGAAGATATTTTTTAACTAAAGCGAGTAGTGCTGCCGAGATTAGTCTACGTAATCAACCATGAATATTAGTTGACGGATTTTTTTTTAGTGGACGTGTCGTTTTACTATTGACCGCCTATTGACCGCCTGCTTTTCAGCTTTATTAGGCAGAGCTAAGCGATGGGAGCTAAGTAGTAGGCTAGTCGTCAACACCAGGGACGGACTGCTAGTGGTATAGTATAGCCTACTGGAAATGCAGATACTTATGCTCAGATTGTTAATACATAATGTTTTTGAAGTTTACTTAAAGAGCTTCTAACAAAAGTAGGCTGATATTGATGTGAAGGTTAAGGTGAAAGCCCTTTTAAGTTATTTATTGTTAACATTTGTAATTTTTTATTTGGTAACATTTAAGTTATTTTTATTGTTTATGGCACAGGTGACATTTTATGTTTTGGGCCTTCAGTTGAGTTCAAAATAAAATGGACACAACGAAATAACAAACACTTGATTGTTTTTAAATTAGTCGTTTAGATTAGTCCACTAATCGAAAAATTAGTCGAAAGATTAGTCGTTAGTGGCAGCACCAAAAGTGAGTGAAGCGTTGTCTCACAGCTTTGCAAACACCACGTGGAGCACTCTGACTGGGAAGGGCTAGTTAGGGTGTAACAATGCACTAACAATGGCACAATTAAAATGGGGTGGGGGTAGGACGGTGGCTATACACATATTGTTAAGATAAGAAAAAATAATTAGGGAATTAGGGCTAGTATTACATGCTGTGCAGTGTAATGTGTGCCTATGCTTTTCTACTGGCTGATGCCCTGATTGAAATGAAGCCCATTTCTCTTGCAAGCCAAGTTAAGTAAACCTCACTCTTGAAACCTTAAGAGATGATGTTAAGAAATGCTGGGACCCATGAGTTTTAGCTCTATTGTTAGCATGCTTGCCTTCCAATCTGATGGTGCTACACTACAGGTTGCTGGTTTGGAAAAGGGCAGGTAGAGTGGGGTGCTTCAGGTTACACTCACAGCCCTAAATAAACATTTCTATTGAACTGTTATTTTTTTACATTTACTATTTCATTGTAGACTTGGCATATTTCTACTGTCAAAATTGATTTATTACATACAGTGTATATATATATATATATATATATATGTGTGTGTATATCTTATTATGTTGAGCAAGCCCTAGTATTTGATTTTTCATATGCTGGTCTGTACTTTTTAAACTGCTCTTGTCATTTCAGTGCATATTGTCTTGATGATGAGGGTGACATTGCAATGTTTATGTCTCTTGTCTCTTGTCATTTCTGTTCACCTTGAAGGGAGATCCCAGTTCACTGATTGACGAGGACGCTGTTTGCTGTATCTGCAATGATGGAGAATGCCAGAACAGTAATGTCATACTGTTCTGTGACATGTGCAACCTGGCAGTACATCAGGAGTGCTATGGTGTGCCTTACATTCCTGAAGGCCAATGGCTGTGTCGTCGTTGTCTGCAGTCACCCTCCCGAGCTGTGGATTGTGCACTCTGCCCAAACAAGGGAGGTGCCTTCAAGCAGACAGATGATTCTCGATGGGCTCACGTTGTCTGTGCACTATGGATCCCAGAGGTGTGTCTGTGTGTGTTTTTGTGCATCTCTGTAGAGTCCAGTGTCAGTCACTAAGGAAAATAAGTCTTTAATTTCTAGGAATTCCTCTAATTTAAAATGTCAGTGTTCCCAACTGAGGGCATTATTTTCTTTGTACTAGCAACATGCTGCTATATCATAATCATCCGTAAAAAAATGGCATGTGTTTTGATTTCATGGAGTTAAATTCCCATTAATAATAGACTATAGGCCACATGTATCAGTCATTTGTCGTAGTAATGTTTGAATGTCATGCATATAGCCTACGTTAAATAGCTTATTGAATCTGAAATGTTCAGTTTCACTCTAGATTCAGTTTTTGTAGACCCACTCTGGATTATCTTCAGATAAAAGGTGGCCCTCAGACTACTTCTTAATTTAATAGGGCCTACTCCATCATGATAAGACTAAGGCTTACGTTGTATTTTTTTTCTTTAATGAGCTATATCTCAGGCCTACATAGCTTTAGTTTTGCACTGTGTGCTTCATAAACGTATGGGGAAGATCACACGATAACGGAGTTACACTCCCACTAGATTTTTTGGTGCCACTCAACAATTAATGAACCAAAATTTAAGAAATATATGTCAGTTTTTATGTGCCTACATGCAGGGTGCGATTTGTAGGGGGGGATGGTGAGGATTTCCCCCCTCTGGTTTTCCTATCCCTACCTCTGCTAAATTATTTTTATCGTCGGGGGGGACGACATTTATCCCCCTCTGCCCCTCATATTGATTAATGCTACTTCATATAAGTAAAGCGCTGCAACGTGAGAACAGTCTAGTAGGCTAGCCTACATAATAATCTGACATCAGAAACGCACCGTCACCATTCCTATTGTTAAAACAAGATTTAATTGTGTAAATTGTTCCCAAAATGATGATGCGTTCATTAGTTATATATTTTATCATAATGAAAGGGAAAAAAACACAAAGTAGATGTACCACATAACGGTACAAAATACGACCGGCGCTCAGTCCAGCACATTCTCTCCATAAAAATAGATCACGCCTGTCAATTTGTCTCTATCCTCTACTCTTGCAACTAATGCTATGTGTACAGTATGCAAGTGTGTGTGTGTGGGGGGGGTGTATGGTGTTAATGGTGTATGGGTGAAAGGAGGGGCAGGGTGTATCCGTGTGGGTGTGTAATAGGGGGGGGGGTGTACCTGTGTGTGGGTGTGTGTGCGTGTGCGTAGGGGGGGGGGGGGTTTGTATGTAATGGTATGTGTATGTGTAGGGGGACTTATGTATGTGGTATGGGGTAATGGGTGTGTGTCTGGGGGGGGGGGGGTAATGGTGTTTTTGTGTGTGGGGGGGGTGCCTGTGTGAGTGAGTGAGTACTGTGTGCGTGTCACCATCACCTACCGGCAACCACAATACACAAAAAGAGTTATTAGCATATAAACTAAAATGCCAATGGTTCCACAGTTTCGAAGTGAATCTTACCGCACTCATTGCAGGTGTTGCAATTATGCTGTTGAATGACTCCGTCTATGCATCTGTACATGCAATTTCTGAGTACAGCAGTACAGGTGGATACGTCAACACTAGGGGCGGACTGGGACCAAAAATCGGCCCTGGCATATTTGGCCCAAGCGGCCCTCAAATCGGTCGGGCACACCTAATTAAATACAAAATCTTTGCATTACCCTTAAATATGCATATATTTTCAACTGTCATGGAGCACTGAAAGTGATGTAGGCCTCATTGGTTATCTCTCTTACTGATCAGAGGTAGGCATGGAGCATCTCCATATTCAAGTAGGCTAACAAGCAATTATTAAAGAAGAGTTTCTGCTTGAATTCAAAGTATCATTTCAAATTATTCAATAGGCTACAATTGACAGCAGCACCAAAAATTACTGAAGCCTATGTGTAGAGTTAAATTACCCAGATTGTCTTAGACATTAATGTAAATTATACCAGTTATCACTGTAGGACAACTGAAAGAACACAACAGGGCTGTTGCTGGAAATATTTTATTCCTATACTAGCTACCTACATTGCTGTTACATTTTGGAACAGTACAGCTACATTAACTAATTATCTTTAGGTGTCTTCCAGTAGCCTATCGTATAGGTTATATACTGTAGCTTAGTTGGCTTGTGCATGACGTGATGTTTTGTAACCTACATTTCCGTCAGTCTACAGTCTTTTAGCCCTTCTTTACCATGATAACCCTTCCAAGATAGAACCCTTCTCTACTTTGAGAGACCAACCACCACTCATGCCATCGATGTTGAATTTTGGGCGTCTGACGGAAACTGATCAATCTGACCAACAATTAACGTCGATTTGACACTATTTTGCTGTCTGGGTTTGCATTCATTCATTCATTCATTTAGAAAATTTAAGTTGCGCTATTTGTTATCATAATCACAGCACGGCCTTACTATGTTATCATTAGGCTACCATATCATTACATTATCGCAAATAATAAGTCATCATAATCATCATAGTCAGCATGGCATGCATGTCACAGCCTACCTGCTCCACCACTGAGTTCTTATCATGTAGCCTCAACTAGGCTCGCACTCTCCAACTGCTCACTGTCCCTTGCTCTGTATGCTTGCTTACATCCTCGTTCAAACTCAACGAACTTCAACATGTTGCTGACATATGCTAGCCTACTTGCAATATTGTATTTTTGAAGCTTCTACATTGGTGTTAATTTTGCACAATTTTCTATACCGGCACCCGCAGCAATTTCGTGTAGGCAACTTCGATTAACTTCTGATGCGCTCACAGAATCCTGGCTCTGAGCCAAAATGGGAGGGGTGGGGCCTGACGTGAGCTGTTATTGGATCAGTCCAGTGTCAATATTGAAATGTAACCAATGGGCCGCTGATTGTCCTTCCTTTGGGCCAATCGTTGGCCAAAATAATTAAATTATATATCCTATTCTATCGGCCCAAAAGGTGCGTCGGCCCACCGGGAAAATGCCCGGTATGCCAGATGGCCAGTCCGCCCATGGTCAACACAAACATTTGGCTTGCGCTGCTCCATTGTGGCATTTTAAGCAGCAGCCTCATGCCATCATTATATGCCACATTGAGTTTCTGCATACTGCTTTTTTTATAGCAACGCCACAAGTGGGCAGTATACATTGGGGTTAGTGTGGTTTTCACAGACAATGAACACTAAATTTGCAATTCAGCATAGCTCGTGCATACATCATACAGTACTGTCTGTGAATGTCCCCATCATCAGACAGGTCATCAGTAAAAGTATTACAAAGTCTTAGGGTTGGGTATCGTTTGGGTTTTATCCGATACCGGTGCTAAATCGATACTTTTAAAACGGTGCCGGTGCCGAAACGGTGCCTGAACCGGTCCTTTGTTTTTAAAATGTTTTAAATTAAAATGGTCTAAAGCAGGGGTCGGCAACCCGCGGCTCCGGAGCCGCATGCGGCTCTTTGATCCCTCTGATGCGGCTCAGCTCTTGAAAATAATTAATGAGTATTTAATTAAAATGTATTATTTTAGTTCGATCATTTTCAAAATGTAATATTCTAGGTCTATCTGAGTAATTTAGCCTAAGCCTATATAACTTTCCACCTCACTTGACTCCGTAACCGTAGCCTGCACAATATTGTTAAATTTGCAGTTCGTTGTCATGTCAATATCAAACAAAATCACAGATTTCCCTCCATTTCAGTCAAGGAGATCACTTTAATTGTTATTGTTGATGTGTGCGCTTGCTGTAGGCTAGATAAGGAAAATGTCAAAAAGGAAACGTCAGCGACCACAGCTTGCGAGCGCAAACACAAGGCTGAAATGGGTAAGTTTCCATCCGAAGACTGATTCTGAAAACGCGAAATGCTGCCCGTTATATATCGCACACTGCAACGAGTTAGTATTGCTGTGTTAACCCTGTTCGGTTCCACTTGCTTGTGAGAAAAATTTAAATAGTAAATAGTGTTAATTTCTTCAGACGAGACGAGAGGAAATATGTTCGTCAACGACCTTTTTTTTCATGACTAAGGCGAGACGACGACAAGACGACACTAATGTCCTGAAACACTCACTAAGACTATCTTAAGATGCATTATTGTTGACGAAAAAAGACGAGACTAAAATGTTTTGCATGAAATAAAAACTAAGATAAAATCTCTCTTCATTTTCGTCTACAAAATGAGAAGACAGAATATCTAGCTGTTACGTTTTCAAAATATTCCGAATGAGTTCATGCTCCTGTAGGCTAGTCTACGTGCTGTTGCTGCAACCCTGTGGCTGCAACACGAAACTATATGGAACAAGAACACAGAGTTAAGCTAACTACCTAAGCTTTATGCCACAATGCTACATACCCAGAAGTTGAAGCTTCTCTCATACAAATTAACATCCCCCACAATTTCCATACGAAAATGTTCAGCATGTAATGTCAACTATTTAACTAGTTACACTGATGATGCAAAGTTTGCTAGCAAGTAAGCTAATATGGAAAGTTCGCTAGCAAGTTAGCTATGGCTAGATGGAGAGTTTGTTTGGGCAATGTGTTGCGTTTGGGCGCATATCGCCATCTAGCGTGGCGGAGTAAAACATTAATACTTGGGTCTACGACAGTGTTTCTCAAACTTTTTCAGACGAAGGGCCACTTAACTAATCCTAGCTAAGAAATAAAAAAAAAGATTAGACCTACTTCAACAGTATATTAGTCTACACAATAGGCCTACTCACTGAACCACCTTGCTTATTGTCTTTGCACTTTGCTTATTGTGTCAGAGGATTCATATGATTTAAACTGGCATATCTTACATAGACAGTGTTGCAGAACTGTTTGGATTTACATACAAGTTGGTTCAATATTGCAAACAACTCTAACAAATCTATATTATATTTTACCACGTCTGCTTGCGGACCACTTGGAATAGCTTGCGGACCACCAGTAGTCCCCGGACCACACTTTGAGAAACACTGGTCTATGAATATCATGACAGTGGTCCAGTCAAATCTTTTACTGTCTATGGTCAAATCCCAGCCGAGCTATAACTGTAGCTTGACTTACCTGTGCATGTAAACATACTGTAGTGACTGACAAAAAATCAGAGTAATTATAACAGACGAGTAGCTCTGTGGACACACAATATTGTTGGAAAATTGAAATGTGTGAAACACTATTTGACTCAAATGGTAATCAGAAATAATTTGTTTTCTTTAGTTTTCTTTTGACTAAAACTAGACTAAAATGACAAGACTTTTAATCGACTAAAACTTGACTAACAAAAAGGATATTTGAATGACTAAATATGACAAAGACTAAAAAGGACATTTCGTCCTAAGACTAAGACTAAGACTAAATTAAAAATAGGTGACAAAATTAACACTAGAAGCAAGAACGCATAGAAGACGACTAGCTAAATTACTATTAAATCCGCTTAGCATCATTAGCATGCTGCACATATTTGTTTAAAACTCTTGCATTCAAGTTGACTGATCATCTCAATACCAACGTTTCCCAAAAGAGCCTGTCCCAAGGAGAACAAGTAGCCTATTACCTTAAAACTTAAACACACATGGGGAAACTGAACCGACCAATCAGTAGACTATGATAAGCTAGCCAACTGTACTTTGTTTACAATATGTCCAGGCTTCAACCAGACAGCTGAATTAAAGAGGTAGAGTTGTAATAAAAATAGTAGGCCTAGGCCATAGGCTGTTCTGCATAAAGTGTGCTGTCATAAATATCAGACATTCAGTAAAATCGTTTTATATCAGGATATAAAGTAATACAGATATATTATACTATATATTATATCGTAATCCTCTGGTGTTCTACGGTAGGCTATTACAATGTTATTTAATAAAATGTCTAGCCCCCCCCCCCCCAAAAAAAATAAAATAAAAAATAAAATAAATAAAAATCGAGGTTCGTATCTAACCGTGGGTCAAAAATCGTGATACAAACCGAATCGTGAGGTTGGTGTATCATTACAGCCCTAGTCATTACTCATGCACGAGCTTGATCGAAGTGACCACCTTAATGCCAAATGATGCCAAAAACCTCCCCTATGACGATAAGTGACAGGTGACAGGTCTTTGCTGGTGAGAATGCATGCGCTACACAAGTACCGCAAAGGATGGAAGATTATGAATAAATAGCCTAAATGAATAAAGAGTAAGACTGTAACAATCAGCCTTTTCAAAAATGACTATTACTAATAAACACGGGTGTTATCCTGATCCTCCTACTGGATTATGTTTAAGTTATCAGAAAAAACAAGAAGTACTGACAATGCAATTTAAGTTTCAAGAATATATTTGCACACACTTGTAGCAGTTTTCAAACCCTTTAGTTCACCCTCATTAAGTACAACTCAGTCTATTAATCCCCAAAGTGATGAGGCGCTTTATCGTTTATGCGTAGTACCAACGCACCCGACAACTGATTGTATGCACAAACGAGCGCACTTATGCTCATAGGTTCAGCCAAAGTCACTTCACCTGAAAAATAACAATCCAATGAATCCACAGAAAAAAACAACGAAAAAATCACCACGACCCAGTCTTTATAATCAACAAACCAAGAAGGAAGTAATCCACAACGAAGAATCCACAAGAAAAGAAAAGCACGTTGTGTCCGCGACACAACCTCAGCAACCCAAAAATAGATTAGCCTTACCGGTTTCCAACGCGGCAACGATCGCATTATGTCCTTTGTCGTCCGTTAAAAAGGTGTGGCTTTTAGCTATTTCCACAATTAGCTTTATGTTCCAGTCGGCCGATATCTCAGGTCTCGCCTAGACTCCCCGAGCATTTTGCGCCCTTCTTTCCTCTTCTCGTACCCCATTTAAAGTCATTCAAAAGTTCCCGCATCCGCTGATAGGTGCGTCAGCTGACGCGTTAGACAATCAGCTGACGGGTTTGACAGCCAACTGACAGGTACGTCAGCTGATGGGTTTGACAGCCAGCTGATAAGTGTGTCATCTGACGCATTAGACAATCAGTTGACAGGTTTGGCAGACCCCCACCCCATGTAAACCAAAGAAAACAGACAGGAAAACGAACAATGTGGAAAACACTTATCACCTGGTTACTAATTATTGTCTGACCAGGTTTATTAGTGAATCCTATATAAATTATGTGGCGGTGCTACAAGACAAAGCAAATAGCCTAGTAGCATAATGAAATACACTACGTATTGATGCAGTATCTTTGCAACATGTTTTAAATGAATCTGTATGAAGACACATAGCCTACATTTGTAAAGGAGAAACAAATTCATTTGATTTACAATGAAATAGGGATGTCACGAGAAGAGATTTTGGTGGTACGATAATTGTCTGAAGAATAATCACGATTTTACGATTATTATGATTAGTAAACATGTGCATTTAACAAAATATTCATGATTGTTGAAGGATTGTTGTTGCCACATAGAAGCACTGCATACAACAGGCTAAATTGCTATTAAATCCGCTTAGCATCGTGACCATGCTGCGCAAATTTGTTCAAAACTGCTGCATTAAAGTTAACTCTGCTAAGGTCTTATCACAACATAGTACATTGAGGAGACTAAACTAAGTTAAGTTATGCAATCAAGCAGTATCTCAAAGCTAACGTTAGAACACTGTTTGGATGTCAAGTTTAGCATGCTTACTTACAGCTGCTTGTCAATTTCGTTACTCATGCAGGGCTCATTTTATTGACTCTGATGTTTGCAAAATCCTGATGTAAACGGAAAAGTGTTTACCAAGACTCAAAAAGTGCTTGTCCCAAGGAGAAGTACGAACCGTTATTTTAACTAGGTAACTAGGTTATGAATTGCATCCACGCATCAGCAGCCTTTTAACTGCGTTATTAGGATTCCCTCACAAACGCGTAATGTGGAGATAATCGATAATCGAATTGAATCGAAATCGAATCGGACTGAAAAAATGAATCGTTAGATTAATCGATGCATCGAAAAAATAATCGCTAGATTAATCGTTTAAAAAATAATCGTTTATCCCACCACTACAGGGGTATGAATCATTTTGTTCTTAAATGTACATACATACAGTGCCACTGAAGTAGGCTATCCTGGTTGTAACCTGTTCAGTTTGGCCTATAGAAGGAAAAAAAAAATCGGTGCGAATGGGTACAAAAAGTTGGTATTAAATTTAAATTCAAAGTCGTATTAAAGAAGTCTTAAAAAGTCTTACATTTAAGTTGGAGGATCCTGGAGGTACCCTGAATAAAGTGTATGCAAGTTATGAATGCTCTGAAGACTTTTGTAGAGGTTACATGAAACATTTTCCTCTGTCTGTTATAGGTATGCTTTGCCAACACAGTCTTTCTGGAGCCCATAGACAGCATCGAGCATATCCCACCTGCACGCTGGAAGCTTACCTGCTACATTTGCAAACAGCGTGGTTCTGGTGCATGCATTCAATGCCACAAAGCCAACTGTTACACTGCCTTTCACGTGACATGTGCCCAGCAGGCAGGTCTTTACATGAAGATGGAGCCAGTGCGGGAGACGGGAGCTAATGGAACCTCTTTTAGTGTCCGAAAGACAGCATATTGTGATATTCATACACCGCCTGGTACAGCCAGGCCAGTAGGAGGAAATTTGGGTACTGGGAGCCTTGGATCATCCAACAGCGAAGGAGGAGAGGGGGATGAAGATGATGAACTTATTGTAACTGGAGAGGAGGAAGGTAAAGGTGGGTGGAGCTCTGAACGGGCAAAGAGAGCAAAGGCCAAGTCGAGACTGAAGATGAAAAGAGCAAGGAAAATTCTGGCGGAGAAGCGAGCAGCTGCTCCGGTGGTGTCAGTTCCATGCATCCCTCCACACAGGTGCTTATCCTTACACTGTAAACCATCTCACACACAATCTTGTGAGCATTAGTGCCTATTGTCAAATTGATGGCAGGTGCCATTTGTTTACATTACACTACACTCTATGTAATATTTTATGTAATATGCTGTATTATTTCTTCTTTTTTCTCTCGGATTTCTGGGAAATTAAAAGAGAGTAGCTCATATTTTCAATGATGCTGAGATTGAAATCACTTAAATGTTAATATAAAATATAGATTTATCAAAACAATATAAAACATAAAAATGCATAATACATTGTTGACGAATGAAGAATTAGAGATTACAGTTTTGAATTGTCCATTAGAAAGAACACAATTGATGTTTACAGTTTGTTGAAGATTATTCCAGTTGGGGCATTTAAGCAAAAGGTTGGCTTTCCCATGTGGGACTTAGAGCCTCAGATAGTCATTTTTTTATTTTTTTTTTGTATGATTTATTTGTGGGATTTTGAGTATAACAGATTTGCTTGACTGAAATTGTGGTCCCTGGTCAGATAGTCATTTGATCAGATCTGATCAGGGACCAACATTTCAGTCAAGCATCATTGAAATGTGAGATGGTAAGTTTCCAGCTTTTGCTCTATAGATAAATATCCATTTTTATCACAACTCTCTGGTAAAGGTGACCACTTTTAAACCACTTTTAAACCATAGCCATCACCAGTGATCAATCTGGTTGCACAATGATAGACCAATGTTTCGGGCAGAACTGTGCATGTGCAAGGCTTCACGACACCAACCTCGCTCCAGCTGCGAGATAATAACACATGATTGGTACCATGTCAACTTTTGGCGGAGGAAGGGGCGGAATATGTGTAGACGACAGCCGTGTTTGCGTTACAAACTAACCCCATACATTTCTATGGGAGATTCTTTGACTTCTGTGTCTCCTCATTAGAAAGTCTCTGCTTAAAGTGAAGAAGGTATCAGCATATCTTACATTATTACATCTCCATAGTCCAACACTGACATGGGAACTGTTTGATTTCCCCTACTGTACATAGCAAAGCAAGGTTATTTTGGTTCATAAATTCAATCTGACACTGAAAATAGAATAACATAGTTAAAAAGAATTCAGATTGTGCTCGGAGTGGCAATTTACGTACGCACCCATAACCTACACAGGAATTCACGCGTTGGCAGCAGTAGCCTAATGTTAGCGATGTCTCTGTCAAAAAAGAAACGCAAAATTGATGTTGAAAATTGGCAGTTCCAGCCAGAATGGACTGATAATTTGTTTTGTTTACATTGCTGCTGATGTCATAAAGGTTTAGTCAATGGGGAAATTTTAATAGTTTTTAATTAATAGTTTAATTAATAGTAAAAGTATAAAAGTTACAAAGATGAAAAATACAAAGCCCACATGTCCTAATTAAGACCTACGTAACATAGTTTGAATGAAGTTTCTACGTTAAACGGTTGAAGCTGCATTAGCTGCGTTAGAAGAAGAACTAGAAAAGCATTTCCTGAAGGAAATACAGTGCATGAAAATACAAAAAATATGATGTAAAATATCATACAGAGTAAAAACAAATAATGCAGATATAGTTGCAATAGTGTTGCTAGGGTACATATGTTGGTTGTTATGCCAAATTAAGTGGTTGCTATGCTGGTTGCTTGGGTAATCCTGTTGGTTGCTAGGTTGACATTGTGGTGGTTACTAGGCTGTTGCTAGGGTATTTGACATGGTTGCTAGGCTGTTGCTAGGGTACTTGAGGTGGTTGCTAGGCTGTTGCTAGGGTAGTTATGGTGGTTGCTCTGCTGTTGCTAGGGTACTTGATGTGGTTGCTATAATGTTGCTAGGTTAGTTGTGGTGGTTGCTATGCTGGTTGCTAGGTTAAACTAATAATGCAGATATAGTTGCCTTGTCTTATGCAAATCTTTCTTTTTTATTTTCCACCCTGAACATGGGCAAAATGCCTCATTGACATCAATATGTTTTATATAGAGTCACCACACTGCCACCTGTGGTTGTATAGAGTAACCTGTGATAGCTCTATACAAAACATATTGATGTCAATGGTGCATTTTGCCCATGTTCAGGGTGGAAAGTGAAAAAGAAAGATTTGCATAAGACAAGTCAAATTGGTGTTTTTGAAAAGAAAAGATCATGGAGAATAAAGTAAAAAATCTTTAAAAAATCTTTGTATATTCCCACAAGGTGTTTGGGTGCTCTGAAAATGAGAACCCAAATGATTTTTTAGACTTGTAAAGTCTGCTGTTCAGACCCTGAAGGAATTTATTTTCTGTTTATTGTTTTTGTGAGAGTGTTTCTACTTATCTCAGTAAGGAAAATAAATCAAGAGCCTATGTTGAGTACTATGTCTTCTGAAGGCTTAAACAGAGCCCAGCCTAAAACTCCAATACAATTTGTATCAACTTTGAGGGACAGCTATGACCATGCAGGATCATCCAGACCAAACGTGACGATTTTGCTACATACTATTCCTATTTATGTACCAGCATGCAAAATCTGAGCCTCCTACATGGTTTAGTTCTTGCGCTGTGGGCTTGTGAACTTTGACAAAAAAAAGAGGCCGAACAAAATCGACACCCCCCTCCCCCTGTAAAACTGGCTGTATCTTGGAAAGTATTGATCTTACATAAGAGTAATTTTGCAGTGTGTCTCCTGGGTAACATAGGTACACCTGGTAATTTTTTCAGAATTTTTTGAGACCTAAGTGCGTGGGCCCTGGTTGAATTGATGTGGAATGACCCAACTGGAAGTGGTTGCTAGGCTGTTGCTAGGGTATTTTACATGGTTGCTAGGCTGTTGCTAAGTTAGTTGTGGTGGTTGCTATGCTGGTTGCTAGGTTAAACTCATTGGTTGCTATATTGGTTGCTAGGTTGTAACTGTGGAATTGGTTGCTAGGCTGTTTCCTGGGTATTTGACATGGTTGCTAGGCTGTTGCTAGGATACATGAGGTGGTTGCTAGGCTGTTGCTAGGTTAGTTGTGGTGGTTGCTGGGTTAAACTCATTCATTGCTATGTTGGTTGCTAGGTTGTAACTATGGAAGTGGTTGCTAGGCTGTTGCTAGTGTATTTGACATGGTTGCTAGGCTGTTGCTAGGTTAGTTGTGGTGGTTTCTATGCTGGTTGCTAGGTTAAACTCATTCATTGCTATGTTGGTTGCTAGGTTGTAACTGTGGAAGTGGTTGCTAGGCTGTTGCTAGGGTATTTGACATGGTTGCTAGGCTGTTGCTAGGGTACGTGAGGTGGTTACTAGGCTGGTGCTAGGTTAGTTGTGGTGGTTGCTATGCTGGTTGCTAGGTTGTAACTGTGGAAGTGGTTGCTAGGCTGTTGCTAGGGTATTTGACATGGTTGCTATGCTGTTGCTAGGGTACATGAGGTGGTTGCTAGGCTGTTACTAGGTTAGTTGTGGTGGTTGCTATGCTGGTTGCTAGGTTAAACTCACATCCAAATATGCATTTCATCAAATTAAAATTCATAAAGGATGCAATGACATCCCATTCCTGAAATGTATGTCCTTTAAAATGTTCTATCTCAGATGAAGAAGATGTGCAACTGTCTTAAAATACATTAACTGGTACACACACACTAAATTCAAATATCTCATTTAATTTTGACAGGTTGAGTAAAATTACCGGTAATTTGACTGTGCCCAGGAAGAGTCAGTTCATGCAACGGTTGCACAGTTACTGGACCCTGAAGAGGCAGAGTCGAAATGGAGTGCCACTCTTGCGTAGGCTTCAGACACACTTTCAGTCTCAGCGCACCAATGAACAAGTGCTTCCTGCAATTGTAAGTGGTTCTGTTTATTTGCTTGTTTGTACACATTGTACAAAAGATTGATTATCATTAATCAGCTAGTAGGAGGACAGTGTTTCCTCTAGCATTGTTTTTAGCAGTGGGGGAAGACTAAATATCAGAAGGTACAAATTACAGTATCAATACATTGACAATTAATTAACAAAAACTAGAATATCTTTCTTAAAGCTACATTGTGTAATTTTTTGGGTCGATTCTTAGCAAAGCCCCATTTTTTCTTTAAAAAATATGTGCTCATTCATGTGTAATTACTTCCACCAACAAATCAAAGTATTCTCGTAAGCGTAGAATCTGGCATTCAGAATACATACAAGTTGTCTGTATGGTGGCAGCCATGTTTCGCCCTCCATCTTTAGAACACATTAGCTAAGGAGGGACATACCTGAAATTCTAGCTCTTCCTTTAGCGTTTGTCGGTCAGCAGTGTTGTCACAGTTACCTTGAAAAAGTAATCTGATTACTGATTACTCCTTTAAAAAGTAACTTAGTTACTTTACTGATTACTTGATTTTAAAAGTAACTAAGTTAGATTACAAGTTACTTTATTAGTTACTTTCAGCAGCTGCCAACAACACCCCCAACACCTCAACATAAAAATGATAACCGGTTTTGCCAATACTCACTATACTGGAAGTGCATTTTAACAGCAATGTATAGCAGACATCCCAACCTAACCTACTTAGATACTGAAATTCAGATGTTTGTTCAATAATGTCTAAGTACACCAAATAAGGAAGGCCTATTGATAGAAAATGTTATAGTAAAATATGTAGATTTTTTTTCAAGTAGCCTTGGCAACTAGCCATCTTGTAGCCTATAGGCCTGAGTAATATGCAAATGAAATTACACTTTCATTTCACTATCATTATGTTTTAATCTTTTGAGACAATTGGGTACACTTTTGTTGATTTAGCAAACAGACCAGGATGCTCTCTGTCTTGGATGCGCTTCAGGCACAAACGCACCACTCCTCTCTCTCCCTCTCCGTTGTGTGCGCATTAAGCTATGCACGTACGCGTTACTAAGTAACGCGTTACTGGCATCACTGTCGGTCAGTTACCGAATGACAGAGTTGTGCTCATGGCTGCAGGGAAACCCCTAATGTTGAATCACCTGATGATCTCTGACTCTTCGTACGGAAATAGAAGAAGTGTCTTGTACAGTATGTCGAATAATGTTATTATTCCTCCTGCATGAAATAATGTATGACATTTCACCGCTAGATGGGAGAATTTCCCCCAAGAATTAACCCATGAATACCCATTGATAGAACCTATAGCTGAATTTGGACCTAGGTAATAATAATAACACCGTGGAGGCATTAATTTTGCCGTGGCGGGCCGCCATCCCAACAAGAACGTAGAGGAAACGCTGTTAGGACGATAACGAGAAGGAAAAGGGCAACCTTCAATCACCGGGATATTCTAGCAAGTGCATCTTTGGGCAAGTGGGGCCGATGCGGAAATACGTATACCTATACCTATATTGTGCACCATACCCCAACAGTAGCCTATAGTACGTCAACCTCCTCACCTAAACAACCCAGACTATTTACTCATGAGCAAGACCTACCAGGGTCATGTCCATGTGTGAGGGTCCTGTTTGAACACTCCGTGTGAGATCCAGGCCCAATTATCAGGGGATTGTCCGGACGTCATGTCTGAAAGCAGCTCAAGTATGTTTATGTGGTTTGGATCCAGTACATCTTATTGGCTTGTTAACATGTTTTCATGTGTCCACAGAGACTAGATAGTGAAGACAAACATGCAGCTCTGAAGGAACAGCTCAAGGCTTGGCAGAGATTAAGACATGACCTGGAGAGAGCCAGACTACTTGTAGAACTGATTCGCAAGCGAGAGAAGCTAAAGAGAGAAACGGTAAGAAGCACGCATTAACAAGTTATTCTTATTTTTAAGTTACGTTTGTGCTGTGCCTGCTGTAGCTCTCATTTGGACCTTTTCCATGTTGTTACATTGTCATTAATATTAATATCTAACCAATGCAATGCTCAATCATCGTTTTCATATTCAAATTTCATGTTTGGTCTCCGTGGAAATGGGAAAAGGCATGAGATTGACTTTAAAGACACAGCGCTATGTGACTGCTTGTACAAACACTGGATTTATATGTTTCTTCACAATTTCTAAGTTGACCATGCACTGTGGTGTCATGTAAGGACCCTGTTCATGTTGCTAAGCACTTGTAATGACATTTTGAGTCTGTTAATAAGCGTCGGCTCCCCCGGCACCGACCGCTTCACAGTGCCCCCCTCATCCCCCCTAGTGTTCGTCAGACGAGACGAGAGGAAATATGTTCGTCAACGACCTTTTTTTTATGACTAAGACGAGACGATGACGAGACTGCACTAATGTCCTGAAACACTGACTAAGACTATCTTAAGATGCATTATTGTTGACGAAAAAAGACGAGACTAAAATGTTTCGCATGAAATAAAAACTAAGATAAAATCTATCTTCATTTTCGTCTACAAAATGAGAAGACAGAATATCTAGCTCTTACGTTTTCAAAAGAGTTCATGTGCAGCAGCTTTCCTGTAGGCTGCTCTACGTGCTGTTGCTGTGCTGCAACACGAAACTTCATAGAACAAGAACACTGGAGATTTCTGCCAGCTAACTAAGCTTTATGCCACAATGCTACATACCCAGAAGTTGAAGCTTTTCTCATACATATACAAATTAACATCCCCCAGAATGTTACGATACGAAAATGTTCAGCAAGTAATGTCAACTATTTAACTAGTTACACTGATGATGCAAAGTTTTCTAGCAAGTTAGCTTAGATGGAGAGTTAGGGGAATCTGTTGCGTTTGGGCGCATATCGCCATCTAGCGTGGCGGAGTAAAACATTAATACTTGGGTCTACGACAGTGTTTCTTAAACTTTTTCAGACAAAGGACCACTTAACTAACCAATAAAAAAGAAACGCACGGACCATCTAGCTAAAAAAAAAAGATTAGACCTACTTCAACAGTAGGCTATATTAGCCTACACAATAGGCCTACTCACTGAACCTGTCACGGTTGCAAGGGCTTGACCCAAACGCAGGGCAAAGTATGGCAAGGCAAGGGAATCTTTGAATTGCAAGAGTCTTTATTCTAAACACAACCCACATAGACTAATAACCGACGAAGACTGAGGGGAGACAGAGGGTTTAAATACACAGGGGTAACAGGGCACAGGTGGACAATGAACAAGGTAAAACAAGAGACAGGTGGAAACCATAATTAAACTAACAGACTAACGAGATCAGTTGAGGGGCGGAGACACAGGCACAGGGAACAGAAACACATGGCAAAACAAACAAAGAAATACATGGAACAGGACACAGGAAGTAAACAAGGGGAGCAGACATGAAGGAAAACACTAAACAGGGAAAACAAAACACGACAGGACCCTTACAGAACCACCTTGCTTATTGTCTTTGCACTTTGCTTATTGTGTCAGAGGATTCATACTGTATGATTTAAACTGGCATATCTTACATAGACAGTGTTGCAGAACTGTTTGGATTTACATACAAGTTGGTTCAAAAATTGCAAACAACTCATCTATATTATGTTTTACCACGTCTGCTCGCGGACCACTTGGGATAGCTTGCGGACTTCCAGTGGTCCCCGAACCACACTTTGAGAAACACTGGTCTACGAAGATCATGACAGTGATCCAGTCAAATCTTTTACAGTCTATGGTCAAATCCCAGCCGAGCTATAACTGTAGCTCGACTTACCTGTGCATATAAACATACTGACTGGCAAAAAATCAGAATGAGCAATTATAACAGACGAGTTGCCCTGTGGACACACAATATTGTTGGAAAATTGAGATGTGTGAAACACTATTTGACTGAAATGGTAATCAGAAATAATTTGTTATAAAAAAAGACTAAAATGTTTTGACTAAAATGAAGACTAAGATACCTTTAGTTTTCTTTTGACTAAATCTAGACTAAAATGACAAGACTTTTAGTCGACTAAAACTTGACTAGCAAAACTGATATTTGAATGACTAAATATGACAAAGACTAAAAGGACATTTCGTCACAAGACTAAGACTAAATTAAAAATAGGTGAAAAAAAGAACACTAATCCCCCCCGTACTGTACATCAATTCTGTGCACCGTAGCATGAAGTGCCAAAGTGATACTATACATCGTTTGAAAGCTGAGACAATCAGGAATTGATACATATAAAACTTTCTATGAAAAAATGTGTTTTGTGCATTACAGCATTCGATGAATATCACTATGTATCTTATCAAAATGCCCCCCTTCACCTCCTTGTGAATCCATGCCTCTGTACCTTTTAGTCTGGATTACACATGGATGGCTATATCCTGACCCATCATAAATGGTCTTGAAATGTCAGTAAGAACCCATAGTAATGAAATATCAATGTTGTTTTTATTCATAATATGTTTGGTAGATGTATAATCCAGCTCATAAAAAAACCAAAGAATTAGAAAGTTTGCAAACTTATTTTTCCGGTGCATCCCGTGTGCTGGAAGCTGTTTGTTTGCCTTGACAAAAGTTAGGTTGACGCACACTGGCGTGTTCATGAGACTCTTTTGGTTAATTAGAGCCCACCCATATGTCTAAGAGACCTATTGTTCTCCAGATATAAGCAACCACAGGGAATCGGGCAAACAAGCTGTCGATCAGGCACCCCAGCTTTGATTGACAATAACTCGAGTCTACAGCAAGCCTCGAAGATGAGACCCTATATTCTTGTAGCCAAGGAGTAGACATTTCAGTGACATACAATTTCACCATAACAACCCTAGAAAACACCCCCTCAAAACTCATGCAAACACATCTCAAAGCTAAATCTTTGATCGAAAATCCAAAAAGACCTTTGTTTTACCTAAAATGCATACTGGCAATAAAACTCTTACTACACAAGAACCCCTTTGAGTAGAAGCATAACTGTGGTGTCAAATGAAAACTAACCTTCTGGAGTTTCTTGTTTGTATCTAGATTAAATCGCAGTACCTGTCGTAGAGTCAAAGAAGCATTATTTCACATGAATCTGCAACTGTGCCTGAAAGTTTTCAAAAAAATTACTCTGAGCTAAATGCATACAGTGGGTCCCAGTTAAGTTTGGATGGGTTCCTTCATGAATCACGCATCCCATTTTCTCAGCAGAAATGGCACAAACTGCAGTTGACACAAACAACCACAAGGTGTCACTTGAGAGTTCTGCCACTACTACTTTTGATGCGACTTGACTTACTGCTTCCATGACGCAGTTTCCAAGTCAGTCCAAGTCAGTAGAACAATCAGAGACAGTTGAGCCATTACCAAACATATATGATAATACAATAGCGTGAGTTTATATATCTTATCAGGGGCGTCGCCAGACAATTTTGCCGGAGCTTCAGCCCCGAATGTTTCGAGTGTAGCCTCGAATGTATTTTGCAAAGTTGACTAACAAATATACCATTATTCGGATCATGCATTGGAACTGTGAGAAGAGGTGGAACTATTTGTCAAATATAAAAGCAGGACACGGGTTTCCTCTCACTCTCCTTCATGCAGCAGATCTAACTTGAACGTTATCTTAGGCTACCATAATTTGAAACGTAGGCTGCTTAGAGCGCGCGCACACACGAGAGAGAGAGACAGAGAGTCAGTCAATTCCGGTGTTGGGCATGCCATTGTTTGAATTTCCTATTTAGTATAAGAAAGTTATAAGGAAATCATAAAGGCAACAAGGCAGGGGCGCCAGAACTACAGTGGGCAGTGCTTCGACTTGGCCAGCTTCACTCGCGGTCCGCGCGTGGGATCACGCGGTATCACGCGACTTTAATTTGTATTTTCCCAGTGAGACGCTGCAACAACCCAAACAACCGGTAGATGGCTCAAGTGAGTAGGGTGTCTCGTAAAAAGAAATGGAGCCTGGAAAACCCTACACAGACTTCACTACAGACTTTAGCAGACTGGTTTAGAAATAATTTAATAGCCAGAAATATGCCTGCCCTGCCCTAATAAAGAAATATTTGGTTAACTGCGAGTGAATCCCGTTTGCAGCCGTAGAAGAAACGCAGGACAAATTAAACATTCTGGTTTTCTCCGAGTGCAAAGATGATAGACAGACATCATTTGGACAAAATATAGAGCATATTAACCTCGTTGCTCAGCCAAATGCCTTCCTGTTACGTCCTGTTATCACGGAGTTACAGGCATAAACGATTTTTTAAGGTCACAAGTTTACTTCATTAGCGGTTTATTTTTTTGATTATTAAAGAGTGTTTTTCATTTAAAGGTTTGACTTCGTGCTTATTCAGTAGAGCATTTAGTGCTCTTCCCAATCCCAGACGTTCACATTGCATGTTTGTTTGTAATGGATGCAACCGCGAGATAGGCTACGCGTTTGACGGCAATGAGTTGTGAACGGACATGAACCAAGACATATAGCCCAGCAGTAATCTAGGGACTGTTCGTTATTTATTGAAGGGGCCACCGGATGAATTTTGAGTGCTTCAGTCAAAAGTTGCATGACCCTCCCTTGCCTGCTAGAAATTGTTCAATGACCCTCTGACAGAATTGTTAAAAAAGACATGACCCTCCCCTTGCCGTCTTCCGCCCGCGCTGCTTTGCGCCACAGCCACACACTGTGATAACGTTCTTAAATCAATCTTTCGTGAGCTTGCATGCTACCAGTCCTTCCTTTTCAAATGTGTTGCGCCTGTTTGCACAATTTCACAAATAATCATATGTGATTAATAATATGACAAATAATCCCTGTGCATGGGGACCGAAACAATGCATGCCAACTTTTTCCGTGTTTATCACGTATTTTAACTTTCCCCCGCTGTCTTGCCGTAGAATAGGCTATCCCAGATTTTAATACTCTCATAACAACCCTGCCATCGGGCCTGTCTCTGTGTTGCCCTGTTGCTACCCCTTGTCATTCCAACGAAACAGATGTCTTCAAATCATCGTTTTCCTTGCTTGAATGTCATAAACATACAACTTTAGACAGCAGAATTACGCATAGGCTACTTGGAACATAACACATTGACAAAGGACAGATGTATCGTAACACCCCCAATTATCACCACTTTTGTTCAGAAATTCTAAAACAACGATGTTTTTTAACACTTCAAAATAACATTTGCTAAATTAACCTTGCATTTTTCAGTAGCCATAGGTGTGTAGATTTGAACAAAATCTGGTTTGGTTCTTAACGGCACATGGACGGTTAGACCGAGAATTCTTGTCGTGAAATTAAAATTCCACTGGAGCTCCAAGCGGTTGTGTACACGCAGCCTTACAACACTGTTTACAGCTCTTTGAGTCACGGTAAAATGTCATTTTTGGTACATAGCTAATTTAGATACACCTATGGTGTTGGTGGTTGCGTCTCTTTAGGAGTCCGCTGTCTTGGTTTGTATAGAAATGGATATAAGTGACACATACACGCAAGACGGTGGAAATACGGGACCGACGGTAATAGGGGGAGTTCCGATATGTTGCTAGTGACAAAATATTAACTTTCAGTGTTTTACGATGTCTTTGTCATGGGGAAGTGTTTTTCCCCATGCATTTATTCTAGGCTACTGCCGTGAGAGAAGCGGGTTCTGTGTTTTGTTCATGTCAGTGACTGACGCGAGAGAAGCGGTGTCTGTGTTGTGTTGCATTGCGTTGCGTTAATTTATTTTCATTGGGCATACCGTGCCGTGCCGTCCACAGCTCTTCAGTTCAGTTTTTTGAAACAATGAGTGCAGGAAGCGCGTTTGTATGGTTATATTGCTTGACGGGGGGATCCCAAGCAGCTTTCAGCCATAAGGCTACTTTGAGAACATTTCAATTCACCCGACACTAATATTCAAAATGTTGACAACTATTTCGGCATAGCCTATAAAGCAGTTTAATTAAATGGAATGTAGTTGTAAACAAACGAGCTACTTGGTGAGGCTTGGCCTCACAGATGCGCTCGTGCTTTAGATCAGGGGTCCCCAACCTTTTACGTAGCCTACCATGGACCGGTTTGATTCCCATTTTTTTTTTCACGGACCGTGGGGGGGGGGGATATTGGGGGTTCGGGGGTTCCATGTTCCATATGTGTTGTGCATGCATTACTTGAAAAGAACTAGCTCCAGTTATGTATGAACAGTGAAGGTAACGAACTCTTAAAAACGTGAAAAACGTGAACTTGAAGAAGTGAAAATGTAACAATATGAACTATGAAAATTGAACAACTTGAAGCTACATCTATCAAGTGTGAACATGCTTAACAAAATATGGGAACAAAACATGGGAACTAAACATGCATTATGAATATAATCAGTGGGAGCCCTGTGCTTGTTCCCTGCAACAAGACAGTGACACCCTCAGTGTGCTTGAAATGTCCAGTCGATTGCGCAATTTGGTTTTAATTGCAGTCATTGCAGAAAACCCGGCCTCGCATAGATACGTATACGTGGTGGGAAATGGTAGCAACGTTTTCAGCGCTTTTACGGCTATCTCGGGATATTCTGCTTTGGTTTTGATCCAAAAACCCGCCAGAGAGGTTTCCTCATACACACTCTTAAGACCACCGTCATTTGCAATTTCGATCAACTGCTCTTCCTCCTGCGCTGACATGTTAGGACTATTCGGGATATTGACAAATGGGTTGCGGACCCACTCATTGGTTTGCCGTGGATCTTTGGAGGATGGGAAGTAGCCTAACGCTCAAACTCCATTTGAAAGCGCAACAAGGTAATCGCGCACCAGCTGCAAGAGAAAGGGCCCTGCCTCAGTCTCTCCCAAAACCCCCACTACTGTTTGGAACATATCAAATACACCCCGTCCCCATTCGTCCCCACAAATCAAGCTTGGCTTTAAATGCAGCGACTTTATCTGCCAGTTTAAAGACAGTCGTCATTCTCCCCTGGAGTGACAGGTTGAGGTCATTAAGCAACCTAAATATGCCACATAGGTAAGCGAGTTTTGACACCCAGTCCTCATCACTAAAATGTGCAGCTAACGGTGACTTTTTTTTTCCTGTAAAAAATCTCTGCAGCGGCTCTCGCAACTGAAACACCCTGGCCAGTGTCTGCTAAAGATGCTTGTTTTTTGATGCTCATTCTAGCAGTTTAGCTAACTTCGTGTGACACTACCGTTCGCCAAGAACTGATCAAGTGAAGTGAGCTGACCTGAGGCTGCGCAGCGTTGAAGGCAATATGTAAAGTGTTGAAGGCGGGACAGACGTAAGAAAATAGACCTGGCAAAATGCAAACATGTGTGCAATCAAACAACTGCATATAGGCCTATGCCATGTAAAAACGTGACATTATTGCGAATTAAATTGAGTTTAGTTTGCATGCATTTTTTTTAAACTCATGTCGTAGGCTACGGCCCGGTTAGGAATGTACCGGCCGCGGCCCGGTGTTTGGGGACCGCTGCCTTAGATGGCAGGAAAAATCTTCAGCCTATTAACTGACCACCCGATTCACGTTGGCTGGGGGGGAAGGGGGGCCATCAGACATTTGTGACCAGTTAATTCGGCCCTGCCCCCAACAAATCACACCTTCCCACCTCTGACAGCTTAAAAGTACTCACACCTATTCACAAACCTGCGGCATTTTGCCGTGTTTTGAAATCCTATGCAGCTTTCAATAGTGAGGAAGCAATTTTGCATTGTAGGCATAACTAACATGCAATAACGCCACCAACAACAACCAAAACTAGGCTAATCATTGTCAAAATGTAAATTAAATGTAACATTATGTGCATCAAATTAAAATGTTCTCTTTTGCAAACGTAGGCATAGTAACAGAATAATTTAATAATATTACAAAGATACTACATCAATCCGTATGTTTCATTAGGCTACTAGGCTATTTGTTTTGCCTTACTCATTATTCATTTAGGCTAGGCCTTTTTATTCAGTTATTAATCATCTTCCTTCTCACTACTTGTGTAGCGCACGCATTCTCCGACCTGTCACCTGTCACTCATCATCGGAAGGGAGGTGTTTGGAATCATTCCCGCGTTACAATCGTCAGCCAATCAAGGTGGTCACTTCAGTCAAGCTCGTGCATGAGTAATGACGTCATCTATAGCAACGAAGACTCACTCCTAGTTTAGGAGTTGTCTGAAAGGCTTTGTGAATAACTTTTAAGAGAAAACTCCAAGCTAAAATCTTTTAGTGCGATTTAGGAGTAGCCTACTCCTAGTGGTAAGATAAAAGCCTTTGTGAATAGCCTACGGCCCCAGTTATTCATCATCTTCCGTCCTTGTGTAGCGCACGCATTCTGACACCTGTCACCTGTCACTCATTATCGTAAGGGAGGTGTTTGGAATCATGCCCGCGTTACAATCATCAGCCAATCAAGGTGGTCACGCTTGCCCATTTACACAAATGAATGGTCGAATATTACTGATGATCATTGTTATTTAAGAACATGCAGTGTGCGTAGGGCACCAAAAACATCTTGCTCGTAAAAAAGCATCATACCGCACATTGTGGCGGGTCTGTTATTTACTGTAGGCTGCGCAAACCACAGGGCAAGCCTGCATTCGAGGCCTTCTGTTGAAGACTTTTATATAAAGCCTGCGCTAACAGTAATCCTCCTGCCCCTGATAGGCCTACCACAGCTGTGGATATGTGTGGAATGTTCAAGTAATAACACAATCCAATGTGTGTCTCAATTGTCCCCCGCTGACCAGACCACCTCACACATTTCTCTAGATTTTGCAACGAATTTACATGACACAATGCCATAAAATATGCCAGTTTTAGGACACAGAATAATGTTTGTAATGATACCAGTTAGGCCTACGTTTAACAGTAACAAGTGTAATGAGCTATTCATTGTCGAAGGTGCATGGTCAAGTGAAATTCTTACTTTGGAAAACAAACATTTGCCGATATCATCGCCGATCATCAGAATATTGCTCTGGACTGCAGGTAACTTGTTAACCCAGTAGTTCTCAAACTTTTATTTAATTCCCCACTTTGATCAAGGGGCATTACTGATGATAGTGGAGATAACGTGTTATCCCGAGGCCTTTGCCAGTCAGCATCTCCGACGGTAGTCTACCCTATTAAAAATAGGCTATACGTTTTCGATGTCCCAAACGGAGAGACATAGGCTACTTTATTGTTTTTAACGATCTCTATGCTACTCACAAAAATGTAGGCATGGGGACATGATGAAGTAGGCTATCCAACTGTCGTGTGTTAAATTATTGTGATTACGAGCCAGTGGTTTTCAAACATGCGTGACTCGGACATCTAACTAAATGCAACAGGCTCATATCGTCCTCGCAT
Source organism: Alosa pseudoharengus (assembly GCF_046254945.1). Taxonomy (NCBI): domain Eukaryota; kingdom Metazoa; phylum Chordata; class Actinopteri; order Clupeiformes; family Clupeidae; genus Alosa; species Alosa pseudoharengus. The sequence continues at coordinate 1,911,224 of NW_027468881.1, forward strand.
TCGCAAAATGAGGACCAGTGTTTTGTCAAATTGCAAATAGCTATTCGTTTTAACGAATTTTTATGATAGTAGCCTATGCTTTTTGTATAGGCTACTATCTTAATCTTGGAATAACGGGAAGGGAAGTGGCGCGTCTGCAGTCAGCCAAATATGAATGTAATTCTGCGGCATAAAGCAGATGTATTTGTTTATTGTACAGAAACAGAAAAATAAAAATGACATGTCAAGCAGTCAACTGACTACATTGCAGTCAAGAAGTAGGGTAAATTAAGACACTGTTTTGATTTGCGTAGTTGCATTGCCCCCAACACTGACAATAACATAGCAGATTTCGATTTTCGCTACCATCGTGTAGTCAAGCCTTAAGCCATACCCAAGTAGCCTTAATGAGGTAATGTTTAATTATGCATGATTTATTTTGTTATTGAATTCGTAGGCTGGGATTCCTCTCGGTAACAATTATGTTTGGTAGCCTCCTGCTTTTTCAGAAGGGGCGGCAGTCAGGCTACTGACAGAGCGATGTACAGTGGCAGAGCGACGCACAGTGGCTGAAAGTGGTACTAAAGCTTCACGCAGCTTCACGCCTCGTAATGCGCGACTGAAGTGGCCATTTGAAAGCGATGCCCACTGTAGTTTCAAAGTGCAGTCCAAAATCGCGTGCGCTGTATTTTCTCTTTCTTGCTCAAACAAAATGCCCTGCCCTGCCCGCCTCATGCTTATTCATCCTTAAGCACACTATGTGGATATTTCATTTAGTATATTTAGTATTTTTAGTATTTTTTTATCTTCTTCTGTCTTTATTGTTCAGTGATTTTTAATATATGTATATACTTATATCACTTTTTCTACTGTAAGTGCATGTTGTGTGTGATGTCTGTATGCTACTGAGACCTTGAATTTCCCTTTGGGGATCAATAAAGTATCTATCTATCTAGAACTGTTTAGAAGTTGACTGTTCCTATAATCAGAATCAGCTTTATTGGCCAGGTTTGCATAAACAAACAAGGAATTTGACTCCGGTTAATCTTTGCTCTCAAAGTACAACAATCACTTAATACTTAACACATAAGAATAAAGAATAAAAAACATATAAGAATACAAAGCAATTGCAGTATGTACATTTGCAATAAATAGAATATTAGGGGTGGGATAGGGCAGTGCAAATTGTCCCCGTCAAGGTTGCCATGGTCATGGACACCTCAAGGCACAGGCAAGATACAATATACAGTTGAAAGACAGGGTAGGAATAGTGCAATTTAAGAATAGACTGAGATTTAAGATTTAAATATAAATATAGTGCAAGGCAGTTCAGGGCAATGATAACGTATTAATAACGACGTTAAGTAGATGGGCAGAACAGTGTTGATAGACTTTGTTCAGTGTAGGGGTGGGGCTATTTCTGGGCGTTCAACAGAATGACTGCTTGGGGGAAGAAGCTGTCTTTCTGTCGGCTGGTTTTGGCAAACAGTGCCCTGTACCAGAGGGAAGGAGGTTGAACAGTTTGTGACCAGGATGTGAGGGGTCTGCAGATTTTTGCTGCCCTTTTCCTGACCCTGGACCGGTACAGGTCCTGGATGGAGGGAAGGTCAGCTCCAATGATCCTCTCTGCAGCTCTAATTGTCCGTTGCAGTCTGGCCCTGTCCCGTTTGGTGGCTGACCCAAACCAGACCGTGATAGAGGTGCAGATGACTGAATGATTGCTGAGTAGAAAGTGGTTAGCAGCTCCTTAGGCAGATTAAACTTCCTAAGCTGTCTCAGGAAGTATAACCTCTGCTGGGCCTTTTTATGGATACTCTGTGTGTGGGGAGACCATTTTAGGTCCTGTGAAATGGTTGATCCCAGGAATCTAAAGGAATCCACAGTGTCATTCTGAATAGTGGGGGGGGGGGCTTCTCCTAAAGTCCACTGTCATCTCCACAGTCTTCTTGGGGTTAAGCTCCAGGTGGTTGTGACTGCACCATTGGACCAGCTGTTCCACCTCCTGTCTGTAAGCAGACTCATCACCATCCTGGATCAAACAGAGTTCACCCATTCCAGCACAATTTTTCCACAAAAATAAGTCACGTTTGTCAAATTGTGTTCATTTCCTACTTTGTTCCTTTTTTGTATGTGTTTGTAATTGAGTGTGTGCAGAGTGTGTGGTTGTTTTTGTGTATGTGTGTTGTGACGCTCTGGCAAATGGAGACGTGCGACTTGCCGAACATCCCTTGGTTAGGTACACACCCCCTTAATTAAGCTTTTAAGTTTTCGCGTCTCGTAAAGCGTAGTGTGCGGGAGAGGAGCGAGACGTGACCAAAAACAGTGCTGCAGACAGGTTTTTTAAATCCCTGGTTGACAGTCCTAGTTAGTAAAAAACACGTTAGCTTTTCCGCGCCTTCCAAAAGCCTTCCCATCAGGAATTCCTGCCCTGATTGACTGACTGGAGAGACGTAGGCCACGGGTTAAATTCCTTGTTTTGCTGTTGTCGGGTATCCGCTGAGAGCCCATACCTAAAATGTCTGTTTAAGAGTTTTCATACTGGAGTGTTTAACGAACCTTCATCTACACTAAATTGTCTGTTTAAGAGTTTCTATACTGGTGTTGCCAGAGGAGTTTTATTTGATGATGTACAATGTAAATTGGTGCATACGGCCTACGAACTTTAGTTTGAAATACTGTCTTATGGAAATGAGCCTTGTTTGAATTGTTTGGCTATTGTGTCGTGGGAATCCTCGAATTCTCTCATATTACACTACACACTGGAGAACGCGTCTATCTGGACCTGTGGACTGTCGTTACACACACCGCACATTTCCACACTGGACAATACAAGTCCGATCTGCACCCTAGAGATTTTGTGAACAATGTATGTTTTTGTTTGTGATCCAATGTGAAATGAAGCCTTGTAATCCTGCTTCACTTATTATGCTCATTAATGCAATTTCATCTTCCTAATTCAAAGGGTTTAGTAAATGAGCATTTAAGCATTTCTAAGTCCTGTGTAATAGTGTCTGACTTTCCCTTAAATCTGAGCTGAGAAAGACAGACCATTACAGTGTGCTTCTGTGTGTGTTTATTGAGTGTGTGTGCCTGCATGCAAATTATTTTTTTTCTTGTGTGTTTGTGTGTATGATTTACCCGTTTTACAGCGGCAGTTTCAAGTTGTGTGATTTCCATACAAAGGTGGTGACAATGGGATTTTGAAATTCCCTGTATTTATTTATTTTACATACCTAACTGCCATTATTCAACTATGCCAAGGTCAACTCAGCTTTGCATACTCTCACCCCTTTAATTGAGAATGTAACAACATAGAATTGATTCTTACAGACAGCTCAACAGAAGTCTAGCTCAAGTAGCATACAATTTCCTCTTCCGGCAACAACCAATCCCACGAGACTTGACCTAGAGGCAGTCTGACCAATGATTGCTGCCTTAATTTAATTTCTGTTTCAATATGACAATGCAATTTTGTTTTTGTCCTAGATAAAAGTACAGCAGTTGGCACTGGAGATGCAGTTGACGCCCTTCCTAGTTTTGTTGCGCAATACCTTGGAACAGCTGCAGGAACGTGACACAAGCAACTTCTTTACTGAACCAGTGCCCCTTAGTGAGGTACATCCATACACCCACAATCTCTGTGACACTGTGTGCATGTGAGTGTGTTAACTTAAATACCCCCCCCCCCCCCCCCCTCCCCCTCCACACACACACCATAGTCAACTCTTGATTGAATTTTTTTGTAGGTGCCTGACTATCTGGACCACATTGAGCGTCCGATGGATTTCCAGACTATGTGGGCATTGTTGGAGGGACATCATTATCCAAACTTCCAAACCTTTGAAGCTGATTTCCTGCTTATTGTCAATAACTGTCTGAAGTACAATGCCAAAGACACAGTTTTCTATCGCGCTGCCCTGCGACTACGTGAGACTGGCAGCTTTGTACTTCGTCAAGCTCGACGGCAGGCTGAACATACTGGGTATGACTATGAAACTGGTATGCACTTACCTCGGGAACCCAGCCCAGAGAGAGATCAAGACTGTGAGAGAGAGAGTGAGCGGGAACAAGAGTGGGAGCAGGAGAGGATGGCATCGGCCACAGAGGAAGGTAAGTATAGGAACTCTATGAATCATTTTATATGAACAAGTAACTGTTTAACTTGAATATGGTTGGGATCTAAGTTGGCCAACTTTGAACAGTGCCAGCTTGCTAGCTTTTGGGCCAAAAAATGTATGTACATCAGGTAAATCCAGTTGTAAAATGCTACTACTGGAAGTAGCCTTTTACTGAAAATAAGGGATTTTTCAACCGGGTATACCACCTTTGTGCACCCAAAACTAAGAAAAAAGGTCATGCTCCTACCTGTGACGTTACATTGTGCAATACCAGGCCTTCCAGACAGGCATCAGCAATCAGGGACTCCATTCTCTTTATCATATGTCAGCATGGCTTCAACATGAGTTTGAAGCCGTTATTGTGAGGTAAAAGAGCACGTTGCTTTAAATCATCTTTAATTTAGTTTCTGATATGTAAGGCCAACAATTGTCTTAAAATATTTGGAATTTTACAAGAGCAGAATGACTTGCAGATCTTTTGTTCAGTTTATTGCTGAATATTTATTTTACCTGCCACAACAATTTTCAGTAATTACTAGCGGATATCTTCACTTGAATAGCCTTCAGGCCCGAGCTATCAGTCATTGGACTGCATCACAGCAATTAGGCTTTGTTGAAAGAGGAAATAATGTGGGTTTCCTATACAATAAGTTCACACCACTCATAGTAATGCTGCTTTTTTACTTTTTTATGTATATGTTTGAGCTTTTGGCCTTTCTAGCACATGACAGTAAAGAGACTGAAGGAAGCGAGTGGAAGAGAGGGATAGAATTCGCAGATACCCTGTGTACCAATTAAGGATGTCCCGATCCAGCTTTTTGCACTTCCGATCCGATACCGATATTGTAGCTTTTAGCATCGGCCGATACCGGCCGATCCAAGCATGTATTAAAGATTAAAGATATTTACTTATTTTGTTGTTATTCTCATGTTGAAAAGGGTTTAACTCTTAAGAACAACTAGCCAACTTAATTAGGTTAGTTTGAATAATCCACAATGGTTGGTAATGAGAAGCTGACCAGTTTATTCTTAACAGGGTTAAATAAACAAAAAATAATAAATAGTAAATTAACCACACAAATTGAATTGGCATCAGTGCTCTGCTCTTGAACAACAAGAGTGTAAACCAGTGCAACAGTATTGTAAATCAGTGCAAACAATATTGTAAACTGTATAAAAAAAGCAAAACACACAGAAAAGCTGAGTAGAAAATAAATAGTCAATTAACCACACAAACTGAATTGGCATTAGTGCTCTGCTCAAGAGTGTAAACCAAGGCCTTTTACAGTATTGCTATCTCCTCCACACTTTACTGCTCCATCTCCATACTCCCTTCAATTTCTACTGTTTGCCCTGGCTGCAGTCTGAGCATGACGGGGAGATTCTTCTTCACAAAGGTGATCATTTCAACATGCTCAGGTGTCAGCCTGCTCCTGTGCTCATCAATGATAAGTGAGACTGCGCTAAAAAGCCTCTCACTGTTGCGTTTTAAAAGCGAAACTGATGCCACAACTGGTCTGGGTTTGCTGAAGTAACCTAGGCTACAGGCTGCATTTATTACAGAAAATCAAGCAACATAGCAAGTAGGCCTATCTACACTATTTAGAGACAAGTTTACCGCGACAACAGCTGTCACTAATTCACATCGTCGTAGGCTGCGCCGATGCACAGACTAAACGGTAAAAAAGTTATGATGGCCTACTAGAAGCTTCTACCCTTTTGGATGTGTAGAGTTGTAGGCCTAGGTGCACTTAGTTGTTAGCGATTGACCCGGTTGCTTTTTGAAATGAAATGCGTTTGTTAGGGTAGCAGATTGTAAAAATAGGGAAATTAAAGTGCGTGATGTGCCTATACATTACACAAACAATCTTAAATCGCGGAGATAACATTCGTTAGACAGGCAAATCTGTCAGCAGCAACATGCATAAGAGCCTTAATAATGTAAGAGGGTCTCGCGGACACTCGCGGTCACGGTTAACATTAGGCTATATTAATTCAACTGTGACATGAAATGTTTGCTCGATAACTTTAAATTCTTAGTGGGACATGCACAGACAAGTGGGATGCTGGACAGTTCACTAGGTGTGCTGAAAAACGCGGAACGGATTTGGGGGGGAAAGCTGAAAAAAAACTGGAATGGATTACCTACATCGGTGCGCTGGAAAACACGGACCGGAGTTTTGAAAACAAACTGGATCGGGAGTCCGGATCGGGATTTTCCTAGTCCGGATCGCGATTTTGCTAATATCGGCGGCTGATCCGATCCAAATATCGGATCGGGACATCCCAATGTGTACTTGAATGTGAAACTTTTGTGTCACTTCATGTTTTTAGGAAGCCAAGTTCAGCAATGAAGGTGTAGCAACCAATTGGATTTATTACTGAGAGTTCAATCCAAGACATACAAGGGCTATTGCAGAGCTATTAGTTTTGTAATTCTCCGTAGGATGTGTGATTAACAGTTTGCTCGAAGCATGAAAGGGAGGCCTCACAGTTATTTTGAATTAGTAAGTTACGTACAGTCAAACACATCTGACACATTTGACACATCTTCTCATTTATAGGTCTTTCTTTTTTTCTGACTATCTTTACATTGTAGAACAAAACTGAAAACTATGAAATAATGCACATAGGGTTATGCAGTAAAAAGCCAAATGTTTTATATTTTAGGCTTTTCCAAGTCAGGAAAAAATGTTTTGTTTTGAACGTAGTATGTTTCATGTATTAGATTATTCAATCCATTATTCCGGAATGCTTCTCAATACTAATTAAAGGTGCTCTAAGTGATGTCATGTGGTTTCTAAGCTAAAACATTTTTTTTGTCACATACTGCAAACATCTCCTCGCCATCCGCTAGCTGCCTGTGCCCTGAATACACTGTAAAAAAAAACGCGGCCTCTGTGGACAGCCCAGGCTCCAAAAACGGCAACAAAAACAACTTGGTCCAACCTGGACCATAAAAACATAACAAACTGTTCCAGCAAATCACTGATGAGATGCATGTTTAGGAGAGTTTCAATTGCACGGGAGGGAAGAAGAGGGAGTAGCGAGCTAGCTCTCAGTCCGTAGGAGTCTTATTGCTGAGTCTGTTGTAACACGCTCTGGAAATTCACAATTTCGTCGCCGTTTAAAAAAAAAAAAAAAAAAACATAGTCCAGTATTTCTTTCGAAATTGAAATGAAGTTGTATGGACTGGACTATGTTTTTTTTTTTTTAAACGGCGACGAAATTGTGAATTTCCAGAGCGTGTTACACAGCAATAAGACTACGGACTTTCCCCTCAAGGTGGCGGCAAAGATGGCAACATTCCCGGAAAGGTACTGGCTTGATGAAATTCATTCTGGACTCTCTATTCGACCACATAAAGACCTCGGGATACTTCGGTTTGGCTTTAGGGACCCTCTACTCACTACCACGTAAGTGTTATGTTGTTTGGAACTGTAGAAGAGGTATAAAAATAGCGTTTTGTAGCGGCGCAATTGAAATGCCCCGCTCACTTCCAGGCTACGAGTTGTGACTGAAAACGGTACAATCGAACTTTCTCAAAACACATCCGAATGACATAATTTTGATGTCAACTCAACGTATGTACCCCCAATCATCCGGAAATCGATCTAAAGTGCATTTTACTCCGGATAATTCCTTTAAAGTGGTTGAGAGAATACCAAGAGTGACAAATATTTTGCTTTGTTTACACTTCTTTGTTTACTATATAACCCTACGTGTTTTTAGTTTTGATCTACAATGAGGAGTAGGTGTTTCCAAACTTTTGGCTGGAACTGTACGTATGCACCCAAAATGTGCTGTTTTTAGGATGTCAAGGAGTTTCTGGAATATCATGGAATTTCGGAAAGTCTATTCCAGACATGGAAAGTCAGGGAATTGTATTATTTTTTGGTGAAAGTCATGGAATATCAGGGAATTTTGTTGTAGCAGTTTAACATTTACTTGCCAAAATACATTAATACATATATTTCCACAGAGAACTGGTGTATATCTGGTTATTAACTTTACTGTTTGCTTGAGTAGCCCAACTTTGTTTATTCAATGCCCATTTATTCATCTCCTGCTCTAAAAAAGTAAGATTCTTGAACGCTACACAGCTCTGCTCTGAAATCATTGGTCGGTATATTGTGCCATTCATTATAGTAAGTCATGGAAATAATTTTTTTTTCTGTCAGGGAACAGTCATGGAATTGGTAAAAAGCATCATAGACTTTTGAAGTTCACCTACATAAAGGACCCAAAGTTACCATCTTTGCCCATATAAGGAGATCCAGGTGAATAGAAGAGAATACCAAGTTGCCCTGCAAGTTAGCTCTGGAGGAGTAAAAATCAAAGTTTGCCGTCTTAACATACCGAAGATCACAGAACCCACTTGAAGGAAAATGACAAAAATGTGTAGGGCAAAATGTCTGCATTTCAGACTACTTTGTCCCTGCAAGAGAGTAACAGATGCAATTATTCAAAATCCCCATGGTATTTTCCCATAGGAAAAATCACAAGATACTGTATCTCTTTATATGGGCAAAGAATGCAGCTTTTTTTATTGGCGAACTTCAGAGGTCTAATTGGTGTGATAACCTCTAGGCACTCAAAACATTGATACTGTGGTGTTATTATGTTTATATGATATATATGATTATATGAAGAGGTGCAAGCTTCCAGCGCAAAAGCTTTTTGGTTCAAATTAGGCCATTCATGTGAATTATGTAGATCTGCAAAAAAAATTGGGTGGGGGACCCAGACTCACTCCAGTCATCTAGGAGTAGACATAACACATCTCCCTGTGGCAAAGGTGGACTAGTAATCTGTCACACTGGGCACACATACCTTGTGGCTGATATAATTTCTTGAATTTCCCCTTGGGGATTAATGAAGTATCTATCTATCTATCTATCTATCTATCTAATTAAATTAATGGAAAAGGCAGCCTGTAAAGCAGGGGCCTATTTGTTGATTTTCTATACTGACATAGGGCTTCCCATTCACATCACTTACTAGGCCCCACCCATTACTCCCTTTCCCCCTTTTGTTCAGATACTCTGGTTTAGAGCATAACATTTGTGAATGGATGAGGGCCTTAGAATGGATAAACAAAAGCGCAAAAAATTGCCGGCCAAATTTGTTTTAATCTAAACGCAGATGCCGCCAAATGTGCAAAATAATACACGTTTGCTGCAGGGGCTGCAGTGGTTTCAGCATTTACACTACCTGACTTCGTCCAGCAACAGGTGGAGGAGAGGCGACTGGCCACTGCCTCTGCCAGGCAGAGGAGCAGGCATGTGACAGGGATGACAAGGAGGGAAAGAGTGAGCATGATCGGGCCGAGGGACAGAGGGAGCAGGAGAGTTGAAGTGGTAAGCATGGAGTAGCTTCATGATTAACAAGCTTGGAGAGAGATGGGTTATATAATTCGGGGTACATTTCAAGTGTAGAGAGAAACCAAAAAAATGTAATGAGTTTTCATCATTAAACTTTTTTATAGTCATAGAACACACTTCAAAGTTAACGTGACAAGTATTTGCTGAGGTTAAACCTGTAAGAATTCAAGTATCTATTTGAAAAAAATATATAATAACAGAAAAATCTGTCAACTCTGTTAGAGACAAACGCAGTAAATTATATATATTTAGCAAATGTCATGCATTTTTAAACGATGCCTTCCCTAAGAGAACTTTTGTCTCTATAGTCACTGTAGCAACTTTGAATTTGATAAGATTGCTACAACACATTCCACTGCCAAGTTTCCAAGAGGTGCATATGTTCTAAAAAAAGTTAGCTTTTACAAATTAAAAAAAAGAAATCATGTGGTAAAAATATTAGTTGTAACACATCTTCTGATATACATTTGAAACAAAAAAATACATATTTAGTCATTGTTTTAAGAGCAAAATCTTAAATTAACAGAGTTGACACTCATTAAATGCTATTGAAAACAGAGTAGACAGCACATCATTGTCAACTCTGTTATCATGCAGAATTAACACAGAATTAACAGAGTTGACGATAACAGAGTTGACATTTCCCATCATTTTGTGGCTTAGCTCCACATCCTAACCTCAAACTAGTTACTGCATGATATGTATAAAACCAGAATTTCATGACTTTTAATGATATTATTGTTTTTAAAAAATTGAGTGAGTTTCACTCCAATAACGCAATAACAGAGTTGACGAATAATTAATCTACTGTTGGTGTATCCTTAACATTCTGTTCAAATTAATGAGAGAAGAAGCTTAACATATCTCACTGCCTTTCCAAAGTTTCCCGTCAGAGGAATTGACATCTCTCTGTGTAGGCGTCATGCTTCATATTCAAAGTCTGTTTTAAGCAGTTTTATTACACGGCTCTTCATAATGCTGAAGAATGCTCCATTCACTTGAATGGGCCTTCCCAACGTTCGGTGGTCTGCTAATTCTCAATAACAGACCGTTGAGAATTAGCAGGCCGCTGTCAAGGAAAATGGGTTTTGTGCTTCTATTTCACATCTTTCATGTCACTACGCAAGGACTGGAACTTCATTCAAAAGTGAAAGCGGACGGTTGATCAGCTGTGTTCTAAAGAATGTTTGATTCAAGTTCAGTGTGTGCTGTTGTGATGCAGCTGGACACAATGCTCTCTATGGTCCCTCTGTAGAATGTGGTCATGACGGGAGGCGTGGCACTTGCCTTCTTCAATTTGCGCAAGAAGTAGAGGCGCTGCTGGGCTTTCTTCGCCAGTGATGCTGTGTTGGTGGTCCAGGAGAGGTCGTCGCTGATGTGCACCCCCAGGAATTTTGTGCTGCTCACTCTCTCCACAGCATCTCCGTCGATGGACAGTGGTGGCAGTTGTTTGTGGCCTCTCTGAAAGTTGACAACAATCTCCTTGGTCTTGCTGACATTCAGCAGGAGGTTGTTGTCTTTGCACCATTTGGCCAGCATGTCTACTTCTTCTCTGTAATGAGCCTCATCGCCCTTAGTGATGAGGCCCACCAGTGTTGTGTCATCCGCAAACTTACTTATTATCCCTTACTTATAACAAACTTACTTATTATCCCTTACTTATAACAGTTAACAGAGTTGACAAGAACTTTGAGACAGACCAAAATTATATATTTTTTAAAACGTGAATCTTGCAGAACACAGAAAATACAGAAAATAGACGTTGTATATAACTGATGACAGTTAGTAAATTAATCTCCAAAAAATAGATTGTTAGACTTGATAACATCATGTTTAGTCAAGTTGAATGCATGACTCATAGTCGGAGACGGTCAATAATTAGATTAGATTAGATAAGATTCAACTTTATTGTCATTTAGCAGAGTACAGGTACAGAGCCAATGAAATGCAGTTGACATCCAACCAGAAGTGCAAACCATTAAATACCAAGTGCAGGTAGAGTATGGTTGTGTAGAGATTAATAATATACAGTGTATAGTTGGATAAATACAGGTTTTCCAGATGACATATCTACAGAGATAAATAGAGTATATGTTGAGTATAAATAGACATTCTATAACTAATATATATATATATATATATATATATATATATATATATATATATATATATATTAATAGTATATGTGTGTAGATATTGATATATAAATATATATAAATATAATGTATAGTATGGGGTGTTAGCAGTGCAAGGTCATAGGTGAAACAGTGTAGGAGTAAATGTAAACAGGTAAGCAGTGCAATACAGTCAATGTAAACAGGTAAACAGTGCAGTCGTAAAAAGTAAACAGGTGGCCCCAGCCGTGGCGCAACTGGCTGGGGCACCTGTGCCGTACGCCGGCGACCCGGGTTCGATTCCCGCCCCGTGGTCCTTTCCGGATCCCACCCTGACTCTCTCTCCCACTCGCTTCCTGTCATTCTCCACTGTCCTATCAAATTAAAGGCATAAAAATCCCCAAAAAATATACTTAAAAAAAAAAAAAAGTAAACAGGTAAACTAGTAACAACTAAAATGCAAATGCTAGACAGGAGGTGTAGTTTTGTTCAGCAGTGTTACAGCCTCTGGAAAGAAGCTGTACCTGAGCCTGCTGGTGCGGGAGCGCAGGTTCCTGTATAACCTGCCATATGGGAGTAGACTGAAAAGACCATGGTTTGGGTGGGTGGCATCCTTGACAATGGATTTGGCTTTGTTTTTACAGCGTTTATGATATGTGTAATTGGGAGTTGGGAGCCAATAGTCATTTGGGCAGATTTCACTACTCTTTGTAGTGCCATCCTCCTCTCTGATCAGGCCCACCACTGTGGTGTCATCTGCGAACTTGAATATGGCATTGGAGCCATAAACAGGGGCGCAGTTGTGGGTGAAGAGGGAGTAGAGCAGAGGGCTCAACACACAGCCCTGTGGCACGCCAGTGTGGTGGAGGAAGAGAGACTTCCTAATTTGGAGATCAGCTTGGAGGGGATCACAGTGTTGAATGCTGAACTGAAGTCAATGAACAGCATTATAACATATGTATTGGGACTATCTAGATGGGTGAGTGCCAGATGGAGCGCTGTGGAGATGGCATCCTCTGTTGATCTGTTGCGGCAGTAGGCAAATTGATACGGGTCCAGTGTAGCAGGCAGACATGATTTCAGCTGTGAGAGGAGAAATATTTCGCAATAATGGGTGTCAGTGCAACCGGGCGGAAGTCGTTCAGTTCTTTGGCTGTGGACTGTTTAGGCACCAGAACATTAGTGGCAGATTTAAAAATGTGGGGGACTGTTGAGTGGGCAAGAGACATGTTAAAGATGTTGGTGAAGACATCAGCCAACTGCTCCGAGCAGGCTCGCAACACACGTCCGCTGACTTAAAGACTACCTCCCGGTCAAATCGAGCATAGAAGTGGTTCAGCTTGTCTGGGAGGGAAGTAGAGGAGGGTAGGGTAAAGTTGCAAGGGGATTTGTTGGTGATTGTATATACTGTACTTGCCATATACGCCGGTGCCAATAATTGTGGGCAACATGTTTTTGTAAACATATTTATTTCTTTGAGATTTTCTCAGAATAAATTTGCTTCCCTTGAATTTTCGGTTGAATTTTCCCTCATTGTTTTCATTGTGAGGTTACAATAAATCACTAGAAGATTATTTTTTATTCAATTTCAATTTAATTTCACTTATAGAGCGGCAACAAATTGCACATTGCGCTTTACAGAGTGTCTCATGTCTCAGTGTTAAAACAAATATACCTGTTTTTAGTCCACTTAGGTGGCAATAATTCTGGAGGGTACTGTACATACATCAAGACACAGACACAAACATGCACACACTGCTGATTAATTAGATAATACAAAATAGGTAATGCGTCATGGCCGCTGAGGTGTCAAGTTAGGCAGTTTAGGCAGACATTAGGCAGTTCAGATTGTGTATGTTTTCGTATTGCACTGTTAAACAATCATTGAGTAATTAAGGGGAGACAATGTAAGATTTTAGATTTACAAAGACTTGCAGGAGTAGGGGATGGAGAGGACATTTATTGTCTTCGTGTAGCAGGTGGCAAAACCATGCGGCAATCTATGTACATCAATCAACCTAACATTTCTCTCTGTCCCCGTTTCAGACCTACTTCTACCAGAGAATCGCAGACGCTTGCCACTTGAGGAGCAGTTGCAAATCTTGCAAGTTCGATTTGAGGAAGTCAGCTCTGGGAAACACAGTATTGGTCGATCGCGGCGCGCCAAAGCTCTGAGAAAAGAGATGACTGTCATTAAGCGCAAACTGGCTCATCAGCGAGAAGGAGGTGAAGGTGTTGGAGTCCCTACAGAGGAAAGAGTCTCTGCTCTACCCCATCATGCCTCTGTAAGCACCTGTCAGGATGATGAGGAAAGCAGCAGTCAAGAGAAAGGTAGCACATATAGTGTATTGAATGTTTTACCATTTTAAATAGTGTCTTTAGTTTTCTCCTAAACTGCAAAAAATTAAATCTAACCAAGCATTATTAATCTTATGTTAGGTTCAAAAAATCAAATACCTACATCTGCTTAAAGTAGCCCACCAGTACAAAATAGATTTAGAAACAACCAAAAAACCTGAAATTGGGAATGCTTTGATGTGCCAGAGAAGTTTCTTGAGAGGCAGAAACAAAGTTTAGCAAATGACTGTCATCAGTAGTTAAAGCATGGGAAGCAGATGGTGGTTAGAGTTGGCGTTAGGAATACCTGAAATTGCAGGTAGATCAGGGTAATGTGGCGGAATTTCGACGACTTCCAGCGTTGTGTAGATCTGGCTGAACGTGATTCATGTTTGTATTGTAAGATTCAGCCAGATCTGAAGAAGTGAAATGTGTCCACTGATTTGACACTACTGGAACACGACGTAAGGCAATGCGCTGCCTTCAGAAGCAACCGTTGTTAAAACCTGTCTGTACACTTTCAAAGTTTACAATACTTTGGTTTGTCTGTAGGGACCCTGTCCATGCTACCAACAAAGTGGTAGGCTAGTTTGAGCCTGGTCAGTGGCTACTACAGGCTACAAATCATTTTGTTGCTAATGCAAAAAACGTTTCTCTACTATCCATTGTAAAGGTGCTTAAAGGGGCCAGGAATACTGGACCGTCTCCAGTGTGCAAGTGTCTGCATCAGTGGGAACAGGGCTAGTGATGCATCAGGTGTATTTGTGGGCAGGGACACAGGAGATTTTGTTTCTCCTGCAAAAGTATTGTCATTTTATTTAACCTGGAGAATAGGGATCGACCGATATGGATTTTTTAGTGGCGATACCGATTTTTTTCCATCAGCCTTAGCCGATGACCGATACAGGCTGCCGATTTTCTTGAGCCGATATATGGAGCCGATACTGCTTTTGGTCCCTCAATTTACATCATACAAATGACACATAATTACACAAATGATGATAACAAATGTTATAAGTCTCAATTTAAAAAAGGAACATTTATTGAACTTATGGATGGGTGCACTGCATATGGTTAACTGTGCAAGGGTAGAAGGCTTTCATCAACATCCTACAACACAGCCTTGATGATGCATTGCTTGCTGACATATTATAAGACATAATTCAGGTCATCACAAAATGTCCTGTCAACACATTTAAATAATTTAAGAAAACAATGCCTGAAAAGTAGCTGAAATAAAGTGCTTGATTTGTAATTTAAGACTGCATGGTTTCAATTTTATTTTCTAAAAAGAGCTGCCAGATTTGTCAACCACATTACATAAATCAGCAGAGGAAAATAACGTGGCGTCAGATGTTTCTGTTCTAAACGGCATCAACGTTTAAAGGTATAAAAACATATCTCTCAAAGTTTTAAAAGCGCTCCTTCAGGTAGCGCAGCACTCTCATATCGCTGTGATGCGTGTGTCCCACTGAGTGAGACAGACCAGACGCACACACAAACTTCTGTTTGGCAGCTGACGAAAACTCAACTACCATTGAACTGGATTGATAATGATAACGTTAGCAAACAGCACTAAACACAAGGCATACACGGTACATTTATGTCTGGTACATGATAAACGTTAACACGAATTAATATTCAACAACGTATAACACGTCTCTCATTATTAAAGCTCTGATATCACTGCGATGGCAACTCCGCCCAGCTCAAAAGGAGAGGGGTAGGGAGAGACACACACACACACCACACGTGTCCAAAACTCAGCCAGGTGGTCGCTGAATTAAACTCCCACAAATACCACGGAACAACGTCGGCATTAGGCTACTTAATCATATGATTGGCCAGTGTTCGTAAAAGCTACCGCTACCGCATACATAGCCTACGGATAGCCTACAACTTAGCTATTTGCAGCTCCCTAAATACAATGGAAAGCAGTTTTATAGACGAGGCATTCAGGGAGGGAGACACACAAACACCATTCAGGGAGGGAGACACACAATCACCACACACGTCCAAAACTCAGCCAGCGGTCGCTGAATAAAACTCCCACAAATACCACCAACAACGTTGGCATTACTTAATCATATGACCAGTGTTCGTAACAGCTACCGCATGCATATGGATATCCTACAACTTAGCTATTTGCAGCTCCCTAAATACAATGGCAAGCAGATTTATAGACGAGGCGTTCAGCATTAAATATGAGCGAGACGAAGTCTGGAGAATGCCGTTTTGTTAGGCCTGGAAAGTCATGCAGACACATGATCAAGGCCTATAGCCTTATTGACAGCTAAGTGCACTATAGGTTATGGTCAAAGCAAGGAACCCAGTGCTAAGGACGTCCCTTGATATTCTATGTTTCGTACTGTATGTTGTCATTTCACTGAGCTGTGTCATCTTCAGTTTCCGTGTTTGGGATATAATTTATTCAAAAGCTTCCCTGATTTTTTCCCCTGTGTGATCTGAGGGCCAAGCAAAACATGACTGATGAGCCAGTGCATTAAAACGTCCTTTTTGGTGTGACACATTTGCTGTCATACTCACCAGGTTTCTGAAGTAGTTTTTGTCGACAGTATAGCGAGTTGGTCTATGGAAATTATCTCAACCACAGCTCTGTTTTATTGTTTTGCTTCTTTGGCATTGCTGTTGGACCATTCTGTGTCAAATCAGATAAGGGGTTGTTGCTGCACCGTCTCAGATTTTACTCATAATAAGCATGTGTAAACAATCTAAAGTCTGTACTAAATGTCTCTTGACTTTGGAAAGGACCCTAGATTTCGGAAAAATGTGCATTAAGTGTGATATTTTTTGGGTCCCAGTAACAGGTGGTATCAGTAACTATCTTGAAATACATCAGTTGTTGTCACAATGAAAGTTTTCCCAAAATTTGAAGTCTCCACAACAAATGACCATGACAATAATAAGGATAGAACAAGGTGGGTCATTTTCAAGCAACTGAAATGGTATGTGGGGTTAGCCTGGCTAACGTCATACCCTCATCTCAAATGAGACGGGGTCTGGGAACTAGGCATTCATTTTCTCGTATTTGAAACATGGTTTATGAATGCCCAGAGCCGTTTATTGGGCGCTACGAATGTCTATCAAATGCGTCTGTACGTGGCTCATAACGGCTACGGTGTGTCGTCATCGTCTTACTGCCCTCCCTCCGTTCTGTGATTGGTCCCCTAACTGAGGCGAAAATTTGCTCCATGGTATCCAGGCTGCCTAGCAGCGTGAATTAAATCGCGCGTGCAAGGCAGCATGGGAAAACCCAGGCTAATGTGGGGTAGGGCTGGGCGATAAAACAATAGTGATATGTATCGCCATAGACATGTTATCGATATCAATAAAAAAATATGTTCGATAGAACATTCGATAATTAAAAGCAACACACACCTCCCGCCTTATGTTGTCCATAAATAAATAGGCTAAATATATCTTGCATTGTAGTATGTGCAACTACCAGAGTAGGCGATAGAAGTAGGCCTACCTCAACACAGACTCTCGATGAGTCCTTGCCCCGTGCACTCTCTCTCTCCCTCTCAACAGGCGCATCCCTCCTCAGCATGCACATGTAATCCAAACATTCACAATCGTGCAAAACGACTGGCTAAATTGCAAATCCGGTTAGCATCATTAGCACGCTGCACGAATTTGTTCAAAACTGTTGCATTCAAATTCACTGCTAAGTTCTAATCATCTCAATCCCGATGCAAATGAAAGTCTTTTCCAAGACTCAAACGGGCCTGTCCCAAGGAGAAAAAGTATTCATTTGAAACTTAAACACACATGGGGAAACTGAACAGTCTAACCAGAAGACTATGATAAACTAGCAAATTAAGCTACTTTGTTAACAATATTTCCAGGCTTCAACCAGTGCTGATTTTCATTCAGACTTATGTTCACATTTATTTATTTGAGTGTTTTTCATGATTGTGTTGCTATTTCTTTTCCCTGTTTGCTTTGATTGATAACTGAGGTGATTAAAATCAGAGGAAGGTTAAGTTTAAAATAAAAGTGTTTAAATTAGGGCTGGGATAAACGATTATTTTTTAAACGATTTATCTAGCGATTATTTTTTCGATGCATCGATTAATCTAACGATTCATTTTTTCAGTCCGATTCGATTATCGATTATCTCCCCATTATGACTAATAGCAATTTATACATGTTGATTTACATATCTAAATGAAAAAACATGAATTCCTTAACATTGCAATGTTTATTGCTCTTAAAATTCTAAAATAAAAGACTATACAAGTGCAAAGAAATGCATTCTTAGTCAGAGGGGGCATTCAATAAAGTTCAGTAGTGTATAATGTCTAATTGAGTGCCTGTCACTTTAAGACGTTCGTCAGGGAACCCTTGCACTAAAACACAGTTAAAGGAATTATCCGGAGTAAAATGCACTTTAAATCAATTTACGGATGATTGGGAGTACATACGTTGAGTTGACATCCAAATCATGTCATTCGGATGTGTTTTAAGAAAGCGTCCCTAAAGCCAAACCGAAGTATCCCGAGGTCTTTATGTGGTCGGATAGAGAGTCCAGAATGAAATTCATCAAGCCAGTACCTTTCCGGAAATGTTGTCATCTTTGCTGCCATCTTTAGGGGAAAGTCCGTAGGAGTCAATTGCCAAGTGTGCTCTGGAAATTCACAATTTCGTCGCCGTTTAAAAAAAAAAAAAAAAACATAGTCCAGTATTTCTTTTGAAATTCAAATGAAGTTGTATGGACTGGACTATGTTTTTTTTTTTTTTTTTTTTTTAAACTGGCGAAGAAATTGTGAACTTTCCCCTAAAGATGGCAGCAAAGATGACAACATTTCCGGAAAGGTACTGGCTTGATGAAATTCATTCTGGACTCTCTATCCAACCACATAAAGACCTCGGGATACTTCGGTTTGGCTTTAGGGACCCTCTACTCACTACCACGTAAGTGTAATGTTGTTTGGAACTGTAGAAGAGGTATAAAAATAGCGTTTTGTAGCGGCGAAATAATATGCCCTTCTCACTTCCACGCTAACAAGTTTTGACTAAAAACGGTAACATCGAACTTTCTTAAAACACATCCGAATGACATGATTTGGATGTCAACTCAACGTATGTACTCCCAATCATCCGTAAATTGATCTAAAGTGCATTTTACTCCGGATAATTCCTTTAAAAGGCTGCTGATGTGTGGATGCAATTCATAACATAGTTAGTTCAAATAACGGTTTGTAGCCTACTTCTCCTTGGGACAAGCACTTTTGAGTCTTGGAAAACACTTTTCCATTTACATCGGGATTTTGCAAACATTCAGTGTCAGAGTCAATAAAATGAGCCCTGCATGAGTAACGAAATTGACAAGCAGCTGTAAGTAAGCATGTTAAACTTAACATCCAAACAGTATTCTAACGTTAGCTTCGAGATACTGCTTGATTGCATAACTTAACTTAGTACATTGAGGAGACTAAACTATGTTGTGATAAGACCTTAGCAGAGTTAACTTTAATGCAGCAGTTTTTAACAAATTTGCGCAGCATGGTCACGATGCTAAGCGGATTTAATAGTAATTTAGCCCCCCGTGTTCTATGCAATGCTTTTGGCAACAACAATCCTTCAACAATTTTGTTAAATGCACATGCGGGGGGAGGGGCAGCGGGCTCGTTACGAGAGAGAGCAGGCCATGCAAGGAATGGTTGTGTGCGTAAAAAGCACAGCTGAATGAAAGGATTTATCTTATCTTTAATTTAAATAGGCCGGTTTTGATTTCGTGGCGACTTACCACAGATTAGTCAACGTATGAGAAACAAAGTTTGTGGCAGTTTGGGCAAATATTAGTTAATAACAGATGGTAAATACTTTTTTGTTTATTGTTTATGAACTTATAATTTCACTCCTCATATTGCATTGCATTCGATAATTGACCTATAAGGACTTTCCGTTGAGAGGAGCTGGTAGGGGGACAGTTGTGTAAGTGTTCTTAACAGACTTCTGTAATAAACTCCAAGTTCGCTAACTATGTTGTTGGTGCTTCATTTTATGTGTAGGGAACCTGAGCAAGCTACTGATACTGATAAAACAAAATTACTGGTTAAAAAATGCTATTTGGAAAGCGTATGGCTCACTGCTAATCCAGTGCTTTTCCATTAGTTAGCTAATCCACTTTTTGAGATTTGGGGCTATATACCGGGCCAAGCTCTGTAGTGTTTGATCAACGAAAAATACTGTCTCCACGGCTTATTTGATGTGATTTAATGCAGAAAAACACCCTGGGGTCAATTTTCGCTGGAAGTCCACTTTAACGTTTGAACCGTATACCATATTTTGAACATTGAAGTATATATGGAATCCTTGGATGATGTCGAGTTCAATGCACCCTATAACGTCAATTTCCACCATAATGGAGATATTGGATGTTATCGAAAGCTAAACTAAATTTTCAGAGGTTGCACATTTTCTCCACTTTTCACAAAACTTGGCACAGATGATCTTCACCAAGCCTCACAAAAAATACCTATAGGCACTCAATACAGTCAATCAAATTTGGTGGCAAAGCTGCCAAACAGGAAGTGAGCTCATATCTCAGCAAAGCTATGATGTATGAAGTCTAAACTTGGTAAGGGAACTTGTTACCTGATTGTGATGACGCACTAGGAAATTGGCATCATTTGGCCTCTATAGGAGGCGCTACAATACAGGAAGTGAGCTCATATCTCAGCAACGCTTTGATGTATGAAGTCCAAACTTGGTATAGGGACTTGGTACCTGATTGTGAGGACACACTAGCAATGTTCCCTCTAATTTTTTTCAGCACTGAGCAAATATTTTGTTTTCTGAGCGAACATTTCAGCACTGTGAGCATTCGCAAACCACGCGACCTGCCGAAAATGACCACGAGCCTATGTTAGCCATAGGGAATTCAAAGAGATGATCACAAATGCAAAAATATGTCTAAAAAGGTTGATATTTATTCAATATATTTTATAATGGTTGGACTTTTTAACATTTTAATGATGGTGTTTTACCAGTCAGTTTAGTTGAACTTAAAGGATCTTTGGTTGAACTTCAATAAGGTTTGTTTATATATATATATATATATATATATATATATATATATATATATATATATATATATATATATATATATATATATATATATATATATATATATATATATATATTAGGGGTGTAACGGTACACAGAAGTCACGGTTCGATTCATACCTCGGTTCGGACATCACGGTTCGGTACAATGGAGGGAAAAGCAAAACAAAAATGCAGAAAGCATTTTTTTTTTTTTTACATGTCTCAGGCTGTACCACCTAGTGTCATACAGTCTCTTCCCTGAGCTATCTGCAACAGCCTGAAGTGTGTAAGATGTAGGCTAAACAGTACAATAAGTACCCAGACTACATCTGTAACTTGTAAACAAAATAAGACAATCAGCTATAAAACTGAAAATAGGCCTACAACATCTCTTATTTCTGAAAGTGCAAATTACATAGAAAAATTATTTTTAAAAATCCACTTAAGCAAGACCTTCAACATCTGTGTTTAGTTGTATATGGAAGGGTCTACAATTTGCCTCAATATTTTTCATTGTGTGTAAAGTAATAATCTAGCCTACTAACTGAAAATATCACACTATTTTGCCTTTTTTTTAAAAAACGAAATTGCTCCTTTCATTTCATAAACAGACTACAACTAGAAGTCACGTGACTTTGCCCTTTGACGTTAACTCAACGTAGTATGGTTTGTTTATTAGCCTGGTTAGCGTTGTCACTTTATTTTACTGTCTATGCACTTAACACTACCAGCTCCTCATGTGAGAAGTTACAAGTTACCCCAACATAAAGGTAATTACCACACGATTTACATAGCTTTCTGTCATTACGAAATAATTTAATTTAAGCCATAGGTTTTGGCCCTATTTGTGTATCCAAAGGCTGCTGAAGCACAGGGGAAGTTTTTTCCCCCTCGTTTCAGTGATTGGTAGCCTGCCCTACATCATCTGGGTGATGGCTTCGAATATGTGTAGCATTTTTTCCACTCACATACCCAACAACTGCTGAACAACGCCGACACACAGTTTCATCTTATCCACCACTCTTTCGCCTGTACTAACGTTACTGTAACTGAAGTTCTCAAACTTGCGATCTTAAAGAGACCAGCGGATCCTCTAACTCTTGTGGGTCTAACCTTAGTGCTGCTAATGACTGACGGACTTGACCGACGACCTGACAAAAAAAACATAGGCGCCAATCAGAGCTTCAGAGCTAAGGCGAGGCTACAGATTACCATTAGGTGTAGCTAAAGAACTCCCGTAACTCTCGCTACTTAACAGTAATTGCGCATGACATTAATTAATCCGCACACGACTTTTATGTATTTTTATACCGTGTATTCTCCGTGTAAATTCATGCACCGAACCGTGACGCCCGTACCGTTTCGGTTCAATACGAATACATGAACCGTTACACCCCTAATATATATATTTCATTGAGGGAGATGGGCCTATCTGGCTATGTGGCTCATCTGGTCAGGTGCGGTACCTGACGCTTCAGTAAAGCAGCCACTCCTTTAAGTCTGCCCAACATTAAAGGTTGTATCAGCGATTTCAGGCACAAAAAAGGCCCAAACATAAATTATCAAATTAATCTAATCTTTCCTAACGATCCGCTAGCTGTCTGCCATAAGCAGGCCGTCCAAAAACGTGTCTCTGTAGTCAGCCTAGGCTCCGAGATCTGTACACAAAAACAATTGCTACCAACAAGTGTTGGCAACCACTCAAAGGCAAAATAAAGTGTTCCAACCAATAACCAACAAGATGCGCGTTTAGGAGAGTTTCAATTACACAGGAGGGAGGGGAGAGTAGCGAGCTAGCTCTCTGTTTTGTTTGAACATCAACAGATGTGACGTTCAGTCGTAATCGCTGGTACAGCCTTTAATCACCATCTGAAGTAAACATGTAAACATGTATTTGTTCAGGGTCGGATCATGCTCTCTGAATTCGTCTCTCTCGGGATTTATTAGTTTCTGGGAGAATTTGATCGATAGAGTTCATGTCTAAGTCTTAATGTTTTCAATGCGTCTACATGGACTTTCTGTGTGTCAGATAACGCTTTAGTTATCCCACGAGCGAACTCTCCTTTCGCTTTTGCCTCCGAGCAGAATTTGCAGATCACACCACTCCTTTCGTAAATATGTCTGAAAGTTTTTTCCTAAAAAGGAAGAAGACCCAGCTGGGTCGAAACGTTGCCTGTTGTGCATTAAATATATGGGAGTCAAAAGCAGTGTTGGGCTGGGCGATATGGCTGAAAACTGTATCACGATATAAGTATTTCATATCAGTCGATATCGATAATTATTGATTTAAAAAAAAAATCTATTTCAGGACCAGAAGAGGGAAAAAGTTAAATTTAAACACTTTTATTTTAAACTTAACCTTCCTCTGATTTTAATCACCTCAGTTATCAATCAAAGCAAACAGGGAAAAGAAATAGCAAAACAATCATGAAAAACACTCAAATAGATAAATGTGCACATAAGTCTGAATGAAAAGCAGCAGTGGTTGAAGCCTGAAAATATTGTAAATAAAGTAGCTTAATTTGCTAGTTTATCATAGTCTACTGGTTAGACTGTTCAGTTTCCCCACGTGTGTTTAAGTTTTAAATGAATACCTTTTCTTCTTGGGACAGGCCCGTTTGAGTCTTGGAAAGTACTTTTCCATTTGCATTGGGATTGAGATGATTAAACTTAGGAGTCAATTTGAATGCAACAGTTTTGAACAAATTCGTGCAACTTGCTAATGACGCTAAACGAATTTAATAGCAATTTAGCCAGTCGTCTTGCACGATTGTGAATGTTTGGATTACGTGCATGCTGAGGAGGGATGCGCCTGTTGGGAGGGAGAGGGAGAGAGAGTGTGCACAGAGCAGTCTGTGTTGAGGTAGGCCTATCGCCTACTCTGGTAGAGTAGCACATAGCTACAATGCAAGATATATTTAGCCTATTTATTTATGGACAACGTAAGGAGGTGTGTGTTGCTTTTAATTATCGAATGTTCTATCGAACGTATTCTTTATTGATATTGATTACATGTCTATTGCGATACATATCGCTATCGTTTTATCGCCCAGCCCTAGTTGCGGACATTATATTTTTTCAATTGTGAAAGATTTTTCCTACCTGGACCATCTTTTGTGTCAGATTGGAGTATTTCATCTAGCCACTCGTGTTTAAACATTAGGTAGACCTTATCTGGGGCATCTGCTCTGCCTTTCTTTTCGCCATGGTAGCCTAGGCTACTACATAACTAGAGCAGGGCCCGCCTAGAGTAGCCTAAAGGATACTTTGTATGTAAACATTCTAAGTTAGGCTACATCTGGCTTGGTTGTCAGACATGTCAGTATTTTAAATGTTTATTACCTAGCCTACATCGCCGTTGATGGGTGGTGTCTAGAAGGGATACAGCTAAGGGTTAGGGTTAGGATTAGGGTTAGGTTACTTCCTGTCCTGATACTGTTTATTTCTATGGAGATTTCATTATCTGTTACGTGACTTCCGTTGTTAGCTGTATCCCATCTAGCCACAACCCCGTTGATGCTCAGATTTTTAACCCCTGAAAAAAAATCTTTTGTGCGGTCTGAAAAATGTGCGCGGTCTGAAAAATCTTTTGCGCGGCCACTTCGACGCGGCTGCACGCGCACAGCTTAGAGGGAACATTGCACACTAGGAAATTGGCATCATTTGCCTCTATAGGGGGCGCTGCAATACAGGAAGTGGGCTCGTATCTCAGCAACGCTTTGATGTATGAAGTCCAATCTTGGTATAGGGACTTGGTACCTGATTGTAAGGACACACTAGGAAATTGGCATCATTTGGCCATTATAGGGGGCGCTGCAATACAGGAAGTGAGCTTGTATCTCAGAAACGCTTTGATGTACAAAATCCAAACTTGGTAGAAGGACTTGGTACCTGATTGTGAGGATGCACTAGGAAATTGACATCATTTGACCTCTATAGAGGGCACTATAGGTCCAGAGATGAGTCAAATGAGGGTGGTGTCATCCGCAAACTATGTGAGCTTGACAAATTTGTGACTGAAGGTGCACAGGGAGAAGAGCAGGGGACAGAATGCAGCCTTGCGGGGTATGTCTGCCCAGCCATGTTGACTGCATCTTCCACAAACCTATTGGGTCTGTAGGCAAATGTACTCAATTTGCTAAACAGTAATGTAATGTAATGCAAAATATAGAATTGCTTTCAAGACATGCAGACTGTTGCATAGCCCTGATCCACAGTAGTTGAGCAAATGAAATACACATACAAATATAAAGCCAAGATTTGGTCTTGTACAGAGCCCAATATAATAACAATAAGCTTATGTGCTGTAGGATGTTCTTTAACTTCTGCACAGTGATTATCTAAGATTAATTTCTTCATTCAGTCGCTTGACCTACCATACATTCTAAAACTGATAGTTTCATTCCTTGACTGTGATTGGCTGAATCACGTTCGATTCAGTTGTAAAATGCAGCATAAACATACACCTTGACCGCATTTCGTTCTATATTACTGCGCTACCATAACTTGATACAAAAGTTCAAATAGCTGCGTCTCAACGTTGCTTGGCAACCATTCAGATAGAGGAAATATATTTCTTGGCGGAAGAATGCTTATCTAGGAATAACTACGACGGACTATTAGGGCCACACATGAAGGAAGAAATATTTTTGCCATGACGAGATTAAACTCGCCATGTCGACATTAAACTCGACATTTCGAGAATAAAGTTGAAATGTAATGTCGACTTTAATCTCAATGTATCGACTTTAAAGTCGCCATGTCGACATTAAACTCGACATTTCGAGAATAAAGTTGAAATATCATGTCGACTTTAATCTCGACGTGTCGACATTAAACTCAACATTTTGAGAATAAAGTTAGTTAGTGAACGACCGCTCGGGACGATTGAAAGGGAGGACGAATTAAACATTCCAGTTTTCTTTGACTGCAACAATGATTAGACATAGGCCTATATCATGTGAACAAAACATAAAACATTAACCTCCTTTGCTCAGCCAAATACTTTCCTGTAGGTCCTTATCACGGAGTTACAGGCGATAAATGCGATGGTCAAAAGTAGCCTAAACGTTATTAGCGGTTTATTTATTTATTGTAGGCCTATTATTAAAGAGTGTTTTTCATCTAAAGGTTCAACTTCATGCTTATGCACCTAGACTAGGCATACTAGGCGCTCTCCCCAATCCTAGAATTTCACATTGCTTGTTTGTAATGGATGCAAAACAGCCTATTGCTGAATGTCTAGGGACGAATGAAGCTGTCCTCCTCCCGACCACCCCATGTACTAGTAGCCTACATGCGCACATATGCACACATAGTGCATAAATAAAGTATACATGCACACATTTTCCCTCACGGGATCAAAATAGTATATATGCTTAGGCTATACCTGTGTTTATAGCCTCCTATGTTTATTGCAGGTGAGATGGAAAAGCAGTTTTAGAGAAATTAGTTAACCTATGGAGAGTGACGGCCTGGTTCATGAAGTGCAGTTATTTGAATGTGCGGTGGCCTTACCCACGTAAAACAGAGTGAAATAGCATTTTGTATAGAAACATATAATTGGATACATGTATTATTCTAGCTATATAGCCTAACGGCATAGTGCATGGTATTTCCAACCACGAGATACAGCACTTCACGATGACGGCAATGAGTAACAGACAAGACGCATCTGAATATCTGCAATCTATCTGTAATAACACCTATTAAGCCCATTATTCATGTAACATATTGTGTGTTAGTGTAGGCTAGCTTAAACTGTGTATGCTATGTTTAAACTGTATTGCGAGTTTAATGTTAGCAAGTCGACTTTAAAGTCGACACGTCGAGATTAAAGTAGATATTATATTTCAACTTTATTCTCGAAATGTCGAGTTTAATGTCGACATGGCGTCTTTAAAGTCAACATGTCGAGTTTAATCTCGCCATGGCAAAAATATTTTTTTCTTCATGTGTGGCCCTAATACTCCGTTGTAAATAACTAATTATAATTCTAGTTGCTGTGCCTTTACTTTATGAAACTTTGCCAGGTATTTATAGTAACAGTTTTAGAAAAGCAATAAGCCACTCGAGTTTGTGGGTTACACTGATTCTACAACAGCTAAGGGGGGTTTCAGGCACTCCACTAGCGCGTCATGCCTAACAATGCCCCTTAGCTGTTGTAGAATCAGTGTAACCTACGGCCTCTCGGGGCTTATTGCTTAAGTATATCATAAATGACCCCATTTATTGATGTTTTATATTGTTTCCTATATAGTCTACAAGCTAATACAATAGCCACAACAAATGTCACAAACCATGCAAACCATGTCCTTCATCGCTCTCCTGGAAATTGGATATCAATTTCTGTTTTATTCTTGTCGTGTTGTTGCTGCTGTTTTTTTCCTATTTATTCTCTACATTTGTTTGTCTTCCTTTTTAGATTTGAGTACCTCCTCAGTGTTAGCTCCAGAAGTCGGCCGCCGGACCTCTGTCCTTTTCTCCAAGAAGAACCCTAGAGTTGGTGGGCCAGCCAAACGGCCTGGACGACCACCAAAGAATCGTGATGCACTGCATATAGGGTCTTCAGGTGTAAGCTCCAGTTCAGTTGGGCCACCACAACTACCTTTGCTAAACCCTCTACGTCCGAAGAAGAAAATGCGCAGTCCTCGTACAAGTTCAAGCTCTGAGAGTGAGAGTGATAATGATGACCCTCTTCCTGGTATGTATATTGACCATCTATTGATTTCCTGTAAATGTCAACCCTTTACAATACTGATATTAGAAGTAGTGTTCATCAATGCATTAAAGGGGGAGTTAGTGTTACTGGAGAAAGATTGTTGATATTCAAACTCAACAGCCAAACAAAATACACTTAACTATGAAAACTCATCAAATTTGGCACACACATAGTCACTAATCAGGGAAAAAGGTTTGGGAGGTGTGAGTGTAATGGTAACCAGCTGGTCCGTAGCTGTACAATACATACGTTGGTAAACCTCCCTCCTGACACCTTAAGAGTTGTGCTAGTGAGAGAGCTAGCAGCCCGGGCTTTTAGCTTGATTGCTAGCATGCTTGACTCCCAATCTGAGGTGCTGCTGTTTGCAGATTCAAGTCCAGGCGAGTGCATGGCTGAGCAGCGTGGTTAAACACAATGCAGGTTACTTGTGTAACTCCCCAAGACAAACAAGTTTTGTGTGTACACTGTGTTAGCTATGCCCAACAGGAAGTGCATTATTTGGGATTTTGTGTGTTGTTACTAGAGCTGGGCGATATGGCTAAAAAATATCACAGTATTTTTAGTCTATGTCACGATATACAATATATCTCCATATTTTGAAATTTACTCTAAAAGAATTCATGAATTCTCACTTTCACCCTGTGATGTTTTAAATCATACCAGTACAACGCAGTAGGTTAGGCCAGTGTTTCCTAACTGGTGGGTTGGGACCCAAAAGTGGGTCATGGAACCGTTCTGGGTAGGTCGCAGAGCTTGTGGTTAAAAAATAGATAAAAAATAATATTGGACCTTTATTTTGATAGACTTTATTTGTTTATGTGACAATCATGTTAGACATAATTTTAGCAGTAAACTCAAGTAGCTAGGCTATGACCCTGAATATTTGATAAACTGTTAACTCATTTCTCTTTTCGCATGGCTTTATGGGTTTAGTTAACTTTCCAAATAAATTTAGGTTGATTCAGTCTGTCACTGATATGTCTCCATATGAATGATGATTGCTTACATTGGATTGAGGGCAAGGTACTGTGTGGTGTGTTCCTTAATTAGTCATTTGGTTATTGGTTCATCAATAAGAGAAGGGTTTGAGTCAGATGCTCTCATAGACAGTAGCCTAATCTGCTTCAATGCGCAGATCTCGTACGTTTAATTTAAAAATCAAACTGGAGGAAGCATAGACGCACATTTAATATGAGAAAAGCATGTGTGGGGAGTGAGATGTGCGAATTTGCGCTGACTTTTTGAAACAGTCAGACGTGTACATAGAAAGTAGCCCTTCTGCCTTAATGCACAGATATCTTTGTAAGTTTAATTTCAAAATCCCTTGCTATTTCATTTTGGAACCAAATCGGAACTGCTTCCATCTTCCATCAACCTAGCTAATTGTTGAACAACACTAGCCTATGCCTCTGCCTAGCCTAAAGACAGTAATGCAACCGCCGCTGTTGAACTAAATGTTTACTTCTTCTCGTCTACACCTAGACGTCACACCCTCTTCTGAATAGACTGTTCAGGATTGGTTGGTGAGTGTTATGTGCGTAGTTCACGTTTTTACTGAGTGCAAATGGAGAGAGATAAGGACACGAAACGCCAAAGCAAGTATTGCCGACAGTGAAATACTCAATATTTGCAATATAACACTTTGATGTATCTCACGTACAGCCAACTGCGATATATCTAGTATATTCTGTATATCACCTAGCCCTAGTCGTGACACATGATCAATTTTGGCGCACTTTTCCTGGGTGATTCATCCGATTCATGTCAAAGTTTGAAGATATGATAAGAAGATGTTTCCAATTTTAAATTGTGATCTTTTGTTAAATGTTGTAATGCGCTGAAATGGCTGTTTAGAAAAACAGGAAGAGGTTATTGAAAATTATGCTAATCAGGTGTGGAAGTCCTGCTTCAGAAAGTGAAAGTCTAAATATTTGTGTGAAGTGCACAGGTAGAACTAATACATGGTAGGACTTTTACTTACTGAAGCTCAACTTTTGCAACTCTGATGGTAATGATATTCATATGCCCACAAATTGTATATTTGGCATCTATATTA
Organism: Alosa pseudoharengus; assembly: GCF_046254945.1. NCBI lineage: Eukaryota > Metazoa > Chordata > Actinopteri > Clupeiformes > Clupeidae > Alosa > Alosa pseudoharengus. Next base: position 1,941,009 of record NW_027468881.1, read on the forward strand.
GTGTTTATATAATTAGTGGTACTTGATGTTTATCTAGAGAAGCTACAAATAACAAGTCCAATCAGATTCTTCTTTTCTTCAGTATTAGCAACTTCACTTTCACTTTACACATCATTTGGTTGGCTAGATTGGTAGTGCACAATACTCTTCTAGTGAAACAAATCTTGCATCGACTGAGTATCTTGAAAGCAACTCTTCTCATGTAAAATTCTGAGTTCCCATTGGCTCCTAACCAAACATTCTCTTTTAGGTTGAAATATGCCATTAACTAACAAATTGAAAAATGATTGACTCTCCTGTTTATGTCCACAGGTTTGCCTAGCAATGGCTTTGATGGTGGCAGTCAGCCTGTTACAGAGAGTTTCCGGGTATACCGCAATGAACGCAGTCTTCCACGTTCCAGTTCAGACTCTGAGTCCACCAGCAGTAGCAGCAGCAGTGCAGCGTCTGACAGGACCAGGTATTCAATACACTTGCTCATATATGCAAACATTTAATTATCAAGGTAAGCAAGAGTGTAACATGAGCAGCACCTCAGACTGAGAGGTGGACATGCTAGCAGGGAGGTTGAAGCCCATGGGTGCTAGTGTCTCGCAGCACTGTAAGAGCCAATTTGAGTACTTGAATTAGTTGTTGCATAAAACTATTGTTTTGTCAGTTAGAATATTGTATTGATTTGCTAAAATATGTACATTTAATGTATGTATGTATTTACTTCATTACTATAATTGTTATGTAAGGGATAACGTGTTAGTCAGTCAGTCAGTCAGTTTTATTTAGCATAGCACATTTAAAGGATAATTCAGGTATTTAGCACTTTGAGTCCCTTTTCTAGTTTGTTTTGGATGAACTAGAGTGGTGGACACTGAAATTAGTGGTCAGTAAAATAGTCATTTGTGTGTGATTAAGTCCTTTATTGTTTGTTATAGTTAATTTACATTGTGTTGTGTTTTGGCAATAAAGTACCTTTAAATAGCCAAAGTAGGCTAGATCAAGGTCAGTGTTGAAATTACTGCATGCAAATTTTGACGATGGGTTCTGTCTCGTTTTGAATAGCCTTTGACTGTTTCAGAGTGGCTGGCTATGGGCATGCACAAACTAGTGTTGTCACGATACCAAAATTATGACTTCGATACGATACCTGCCATAAATATCTCGATGCTCGATACTGAAACGATACCACGGCGAAATCCTAAAATATCTGGGGGGAAAAGGACGCAGACCTCCTCCAAGTGTATTGAGTCATTTGTGTTGAATTTGGTCAATTCTGGGTTCTAAACTTCCAACATAATTATAATTTTTTATAGTCAGTAAAATAGTCATTTGTGTGTGATTAAGTCCTTTATTATTTGTTATAGTTCATTTACATTGTGTTGCGTTTTGGCAATAAAGTACCTTTAAATAGCCAAAGTAGGCTAGATCAAGGTCAGTGTTGAAATTAGAGATGCACCAATTGATCGGCTGGTGAACGGAATTGGACGATTTTCATGTGATCGGCCATGAGAGTCTGAGACATACCGATTTTTATGCCGGTCAAATGCACTCGCGCGCCGCACTTGTAACAACACCCAGCTGAGTTTGCAAAGTTTGAAGAAGCTAGCAACCAGGCCAACACTCAGGGCTGGATGTACAAAGAAAGCGCTAATAAGCTACTGTTGTTCTATGCAGCGAACGCTGTGCGTGGAATTTACTAAGCTGTCACTTCATTAGGCTACGTAAACATGGCTCAACGCCACCCGTCCCTGCCGCTAATTGCGTGCCCACAGCTGAACCACAAGCGCAACTGAACGGAGATAACCGATTGTTAAAAAGAATCAAAATTTAGCGATCATAGGCTACATGAGGAGATGTCAACAAGGAGCGACATACAGTAGCCCTAATAGTTCTACTCCACTTAAAATAATTACTGCATGTAGGCTAGGGGCTATGCCTTAATACCATAGTCTAGCAGATTGGGAAGTGGATGTTGTGAAAGTGAAGATACGATAGCCTATTAGAAAGGCAAACAAAAGTTGCTTTTAACATAGCCTACAATGAAGAAAACTGATGGTCTGAATACTGAATCAGCTGTCTCTGAAAGTTTAGAATTGATGCATTTAACCGGAATTCGGATTTAAGTTTTTTCAATGCAAAACAGACGTGCACTGTTTTCATATATGGTGGAGCACCTAATCAATCGCTATTAGCACTTCTCCCCTGTGTTTGCCTGATAGCCTACTCCCACTTTTCCCTCACCCTCCCATAAATGCATCAATGCATATGAAAATATGTTCCATGGTAGCATGTTAAAATGTATCATGAAAATTGTTTTTGTATTTTTAGTTGGATAAGATGTGAGAAAAAAAAATGGGTGTTCCATAACAGTGCATTTAGGGCCTATATTAGTAGTGTGTGAAATGAATGTCCCACACTGGGAAGCATTATAGTTTGATACTGCAGCAGAAGTCTCACTTCTTTTTTTTTTAAACAGCCATTCCATTATTGATAAGTTGTTTACATTTCTATACTAACATGTTCTATTAAAGAAAAGATAGAAAATAACTATTTGTGTGTGCTGTAAAGTGGTTAAAAGAAATGAAATCGGAATCGGCTAAAATCGGTATCGGCAGGTCAAACTCTATGAGAAATCGGAATCAGCCCAAAAAATTGCAATCGGTGCATCTCTAGTTGAAATTACTGCATGCAAATCACTGAATGCTATGCAGAGGGGCCTAATCTTTAGACCATCTGATGTACAGTAGGCTATCCTAGGCCTTCCCGTGTTTATGGGATTTCTTTGACAGTTGCAAGGGGGAAAAGGTGAAGATAGTCTTTTTCGCTCCCAGTGTACAAGTACGGCGTTCCAACCAGGTCTTCGTCAGATAGGCCTACACCATTACCTGTTGCAATATATCTGTGTACATTATGTCTATTGATAACATTATTTGCTACCACGTAACAATAAGCCGCTATTATTATTAGGACTCAACACGCTTTAGTGGTATTATGCTGTGGGCTTTAATTAGCGCATTTCGGGTAGCCTATCCTACATCTGGGTAGTAATTATTGAACAAATTGCAGTGTACATGCCATTACAAACATTACCAGTAGTACTGACCGAATATTAAACAGGTCGTTTGCAAGTTATGGTAATGTTATACTAGCGTGAACATTGCATTTTCATCATGTTAGCACACTGATCAGTCGTTATGTCTCGTCAAAATTCACTGATGAAGGAAGGTTCACTTTATCCCAGAAAACTCGTTTCAGTTAGGCTAGACTAAAACTGAAGAGATGAACTTGGCACTAATCATGTAGTGGTGTTTTCTATAGCCTATTCGTTAACCTGTCGTTCTTTAAAAATGTTGGGATATGTCTGCGAGTTGCTTAGCCAAGTTCTATGCGTAGCCTATAGGCCTACTGCTTTTAAATGACTTTGAAACATATTTTACAAACGGGCCTCTGTGTACCTAATAGCTTGCCTTCACTATCCACGATGTATCCGAAATAGTTCCATTTCACTTCACCTTTTGTTTTATCCACAAGTCGAGGACTGTCGGAAAGAACTATGTTGACGTTGGCTGCGCACTCACTCACTCAGAGCTGCCTGCTTGACACGCCCACTTGCCTAGATGCTTGCAAGGAGCATGGAGAGTGGGAGCAGTCCACACAGTACATTATTATTTTAATAAAGTATTGATTCTAAAAACGTTGGAAATTGTATCTTTTTTTTGCGTGAAGGCATCGTGATACCTTTCTAGTATCGATACACCACTTTGTGCACAAACATGTCCTTAAAACAAGCCTTAACGTCCGTTTTCAAAATAAAGGAATGTCAACCACATCCAGTGTTTGAATATATTTTACTGAACTCATTAAATGTAGCTGGATACTCATGAATGCATGTCTCTTATAGCCACAGTAGGAGTCATTTTTGCAACACCGTATTTTGGGTGGCCCGCAAAGACCACTTGGTAATGAAGTTGAATAGCCCTGGTGTAAAATGTCACACCCAACAGAAAGTGAGTGCTTCCAATGTATAAAACTGCCAAACACAAATAGCACAGGCTTGCGGACGGCAGGTGCTCAGGCCCACTATCGCCGCTTGCGGCTATATTTTTGACATGATTCTGATGAACCACCTAGGAGAATTGAGTCAAAATGGACCATGTTCCACCAGTGTAATAGCCATTCTATCTGTTGCTAAATGGTGGCGCTATGCCAAATATGCATTGTGGGCATGTGAATATCATCATTACCATAATAAATAACAACCTGTGGTTTGAGTCATGTCAAACAACGTATGGCAAATTGATCACACACTTACTGTTTACATGGCGAGGTATGTAAATTCATCATATCGCATATTTCAGCACATTACAACATCAAAACAATTCTTCGCACCTTTAAATCAACATCATCTTGACATCATGTCAACTTTCACATGAACTGGATAAACTGCCTAGGAGAAGTGCTTCAAAATTGATTATATGTCACAAAATCCCAATTACCTCACTTCCTGTTGGGCGTGGCTAATACATTTTAGTATGAAAGTTGTCTTGAGGAGTTACACACAACTACCAAATTTCAACCACATGAACCATCTCAAAAAAGGCAAAATCCAACAGAGGCAACATATTTAAATTAATCTTATCGCCATTTCAGCATATTACAACATATCAAAAATATCGGTTACACTGTACTTGACAGTATCAACATAAGAGTGACATGACGCTGTCATGAACGTGTCATAAACCAGTCATAAACATTCATGACATAACGCTTCTGTTAAAGGTGCTATAAGTGATGCTGGGTAACGTCACTTCTGTTGACTTTCAAACAAAACAGAGAGCTAGCTCGCTACTTCCTTCCCCTCCTTCCCTCGCTGCTCCCGTGCAATTGAAACTCTCCTAAACGCGCATCTCGTCTGTGATTTGCTGGAACAGTTTGTTATGTTTTCATGGGCTAGGTTTGCCCAGGTTGTGTTTGTTGCTGTTTTTGGAGCCTGGGATGTCCACAGAGATCGTATTTTTTACAGTGTATTCAGGACACAGACAGCTAGCGGTTGGTTAGGTGATGTTTGCAGTAAGTGACATAAAATGTTTTAGCCTAAAAAACGTGTGCCATCGCTTACAGCACCTTTAAGTGACATTCGTTTTTTGTCATAACAGGTTAGGATTAGGGTTAGAGGTTAGGGTTCATGTGTCATGACAGTGTCATGTATTCATGACACTGTCATGTCACTCTTATGTCGATACTGTCAAATAAAGTGTTACCAAAATATCTTAGCAAAATAACAGCAATATCTTCACGTCATGTATACCACATTTCACATGAATCGGATGAACCGTCTACGAGTAGTGTGTCCAAATTGATTATGTGACATCAGTGTAGCCAGTTGGTGGTGCTATGCCAAATATTCATTATAGGCATGTGAATATCATCAGTGCCATAGTATTTAATAACCTGTGAAATTTAAGCCAGTATTAGTTATCAATTATTCAAATTCATAGTTTCACCATTTCATGATATTACAACATATCAAAATTGCTTTGCAATTTAGAATCAGCAGCATCTTGGCATCATGTATGCCAAATTTGACATGAATTGGATCAATCGTCTAAGAAAAGTGCATTAAAATTGATCATGTCCTCAACGCACAAAATCAATTACCTCACTCCCTGTGGGCGTGGCTAATGGCATGTATACATCTGTTGTTTGTCTTGACATGTTGCATACTACCAAATTTGTTGTGTGTAGATGAAACTATATGCCAACCACAAGTAGCAATGACAAAAGGGGGTGCTATGGAGTTCCTGGGCCACACCCAGTGCCAAGGTTGTATCCCTGTTTATTCACTGTACCAATTGATGTGTGTGCCAAATGTTATGAGCTTTCGCCCATGGGAAGCACCTCTTTTGGCATAACAATTCATCATATCTTAGTGCGCACAAAATCCCAAATACCTCACTTCCTGTTGGGCGTGGCTAATACGTTGGCTGTTCTAAAGTTGTTCATCTTGGGAAGATACACACCCCTACCAGTGGCCTAGTGGCCTAGTTTCTTTCTCAACGCGCTGTGACATGCCTGCTGACTGTCAGATAGGCGAATACAAGCTGTAGGCCCAATATACCTGCTATGCATTTTATGTTTTATTGTAAATAGAAAATTAATTCGCCAAAAAACGTCTAACTATAGGTAATTTAACTCCTTACTCCTTATTGGCGATGTGAGGTTAAATAGGTGTCTGTCACTTTAAGGACAAGAACTTGAATGAAGACTGGATTTGGCAGTTTTGAAGTTAGAAAGGTTTCCTGATAGGGTTGCCAACCGTTCCGCCTTGAGATGCTTCTACAACTTTATTCGAGTCCACCTGTGCCTTAATGAATTCACTGGACATTATTAGGAGAGGCACATATCTCTTTATATAAGGTCTCACAGTTGATGGTGTATGTCAGAGTGAAAACCAAGCCACGAGGTTGAGAGAATTGTCCGTAGACCTGCGAGACAGGGTTGTGTGAAGACACAGATCTGGGGAGGGGTACAAGAAAATTTCTGCAGCATTGGAAGTGCCCAAGTGCAAGGTAGTCTCCATCATTCTCAAATGGAAAAGTTTGGAACAACAGTCTTCCAAAACCTGGCTGCTCAGCCTAACTCCGTAATCCTGGACAAAGGGCCTTGGTCAGACATGTAACCAAGGACCCAATGGTCAATATGAATGAGATCTGGAGTTCCTTTGAGAAGATGAGAGAAGTGTAAAGAAGGACAAAACAAAGACTTAACTATTTGGCCACAATTCCCAATGAAAGAAACCAGACACTGAGCTGCACTGATATTTGTCCTTCCTTACGCTTCTCTCGTCTTCTCAAAGGTTCTCTGTTCACTGTGGTAGTGAGATTTCATTCTTTTTTTCTGTTGAGTGTGAAATGATGGAAAGGTGGTAGGTGGAAACCTGTCTGTGGTGGAGTTCGCACTCTTGAGCACCTGGGAGAGTCTGATGTAGTCTAACGTAAACTCTTTGTGACTTTGGCATATAACCCTATTAATTAATGGGCAGCAAGATAACCCATTCTTTCAGTTTTCTTTGCATAACTGATAATTCATCTCCATCTCATATTGTAGGCCTATCATACTGTGTTGTGATCCATGCTGCCATGCAATGTTTTCCCAACCCTGTTGTTATTTCCACTAGATAAACTAACACACTGTTCTTACGTTTCCTGCCATTAATTGAGGGGGGGGGGGCAACGCAGAGCAGACGAGTAGATGAGTTTACTCTACATAAACATTCATGTTTGGAATCGTTTTGCATTTGAGTGCACGGAGATATTTTTTTTTATCTGTTTAAAAAAGATCTGGATACGTGTAAACAAGGCCTTAGATTTGCTTAGTTTAGCCTATGGGAAATGAACACTACACATAATGTCCTAAGCATGTGTAACTAACGGGATAAACGTAAATAATTCCCCAAAATATCAGATGGAATTGCGCACACTTTAAACCTATTAGTTAAGACCCTCATTTCTACAATTCTACCTCTTCTTGCTAGTCAGAACACAGATGATACCATGTTTAAAACATGTAGCCTAACTTGTTAAAAAACATGTTATTTATGACTTCGGTGGCATTAATCCATCCTGACTAATCCATCAGCTGTTTTCCAAAAACAAAACATGCATCAGGTGAAGCTATAGTGATGGTAGACAGTGAGTGTCACTCAAATAATTGCAAAACTTAGTCCACCAAGCTATGTGATGACAAAGTTTGTAGGCAATAAACACTCTGTTGCAGTGCTGAAAGTTTACAGTGAAGCAATCTTATGTTAGCAACCCGCCACTGACGAATTACCTTTTTATTTTACTCGCCAATGCAGATTTTTACTTGCATTTGGTGAGTGGCGGGTGCCAATTTTAATGCCCAGACTATTTGTCAATTACAGTCAATCTACACTGACAGGTATCAATACTACCTGTGTGAGACTTCTGTATTCTTGGCCCCTTCCTTCATATATAATAGAGATGAGGCCCTGCCCTGTTGCCGCTGACAACATGAGTTTTTCTTTTTTTTTTGCTACTTTTACATCATAATGGTATGATTAGTGTCAACATCAAGCTGATTTTTTTAATTCTACAAGGAACTGAGAATGACAAACACACAATACAAGCATGTTTTTTGTTTTGCAGTTGAATTTAGAGCCTTGGCAAGCATGAAAAAGGAATAAATTTCACTGTAATGCTGATCACTGCATTGGGTGTGAGCTAGGACTGGCACCACGATGCGCCGCGTGTAAGATAGGGCCCAAAATCAAATTTTTATGGAAAGCATCAATGGAAACAAATAACACGTGGACCAGGCCCATGAGATCCTGGACAGGGTTGTTAAAACTTTGTTTTAAATTCACAGATTAATTCTTTAAATGAATATCACAAATATACTTCAGAAATATATTTTGGGAGAAGAGAAGTACATTTGAGTATTACAAGTAATGTTTTTTTCTTGTTACTCTTTTTTTACATATTCCTTTTCACCTTATTCCTCAGCACTACTCCATCTAAACTGGGCCGTGGAAAGCCTTCATTTTCTCGTTCTGCCTTTCAAGAGGACAGCAGTGAGGAGACATCAGGAACTGAGAATGACACCTACTCTGTGGGAGCAACTCGTGCTGTATCTCATAGTAAGAAATTCACTAAAAGTGCTTTAATCTCTCAAAAAGTTTGTCCAGTGTGCCAATAACACCGTTATTGACACTGAAAATAGATAACACTTTTGTTACATTGTTTATTTTAAATTCATCTCATGGATTTATTTTTTTATTCTGGAAAGCAATTTTTTGTACTCAGAAGGGTAAAGTGTAAATGTGTAAAACACCTCCCCTCGGTAACCATAGTTCGAATTACAGGGGGTACTGGGGGATAATTTTTCTGACATTGTGAAAAAATATCATTACAGTTGGCTACAATACAAGTCAACTCCTATTTTCACTAGGAAAAGTTTAATGTAAAGCGATTTCAGACACCCCTATTATGGACCGTACCATTTTTAACCACCGTGGCGCTAGAAGCAACGGAGATAGAGAACGACTTCAACTTCTCAAGCAAGTGTCAACGACGTTGAATGACAAAACGCTAGATTCCTCCAGTAGTAGGGATCGACCGATATGGATTTTTTAGTGCCGATACCGATACCGATTTTTTTCCATCAGCCTAAGCCGATGACCGATACAGGCTGCCGATTTTCTTGAGCCGATATTTGGAGCCGATACTGCTTTTATTTTGCTCCCTCAATTTACATCATACAAATGACACATAATTACACAAATGATGATAACAAATGTTATAAGTCTCAATTTAAAAAAGGAACATTGAACTTATGGATGGGTGCACTGAATATGGTTAACTGTGCAAAATGCTTTCATCAACATCTTACAACACAGCCTTGATGATGCATTGCTTGCTGACATATTATAAGACATAATTCAGGTCATCACAAAATGTCCTTTGTCAACACATTTAAATAATTTAAGAAAACAATAAGCCTGAAAATTAGCTATTGAAATAAAGTGCTTGATTTGTAATTTAAGACTGCATGGTTTCAATTTTTCTATGTCTATATTTTTCTAAAAAAAGCTGCCAGATTTGTCAACCACAGAACATAAATCAGCAGAGGAAAATAACGTGGTGTCAAATGTTTCTGTTCTAAACGGCATCAATGTGAAAAAGTATAAAAACATATCTCTCAGTTTTAAAATCTCTCCTTCAGGTAGCGCAGCACTCTCATATCGCTGTGATGCGTGCGTGCGTGAGTGAGACAGACGCACACACAAACTTCTGTTTGGTAGCTGACGAACCACCATTGAACTGGATTGATAATGATAACGTTAGCAAACGGCTCTAAACAAGTAAGGCATACACGGTATGTCTGGTACATGATAAACGTTAACACAAATTAATATTCAACTACATATAACACGTCTCTCATTAAAGCTCTGATATCACTGTGATGGCAACTCCGCCCGCTCGAAGGGAGAGGGGGAGGGAGACGCACACACCACACGCGTCCAAAACTCAGCCAGGTGGTCGCTGAATAAAACTCCCACAAATATCTCTGAACAACGTCGGCATTTCTTAATCATATGATTGACCACCGCTACCCCATGCATACGGATAGCCTACAACTTAGCTATTTGCAGCTCCCTAAATACAATGGCAAGCAGTTTTATAGAAGAGGGGCATTCAGGGAGGGAGACACACACACCACACGCGTCCAACACTCAGCCAGGTGGTCGCTGAATAAAACTCCCACAAAAACCACGGAACAACGTTGGCATTACATATGATCAGTGTTTGTAACAGCTAGCTACCGCATGCATATGGATAGCCTAGCCTACAACTTAGCTATTTGCAGCTACCTAAATACAATGGCAAGCAGTTTTATAAACGAGGCATTAAGCATTAAATAAAGTAGGCTACATATATCATTCGCATTTTCCATTTGGACCCACAAACTTGCTTCCACCTTCAAAGTGTATGGCATTATTTCAGCTTTCAAGTCAAACAGTTAAAAGATGCTTTGAAAGTTTAAAGTTTACTGTTGTCTTGAAGAGCAGGCTTTCAGCTCTCTGCTCATGGGGGAGGGGCAGTCTGCACGTGAATTGCAGCGTCTCCAGCAACACAGAGCTGCCTGTGGACGCCTGTATGTAAATAATGCGGGAAAAAACTATCGGCGAACAAAGCCGCTTATCGGCCGATGCCGATACACGTAAAAAACGCAAATATCGGCCCGATATATCGGCCGGCCGATATATCGGTCGATCCCTATCCAGTAGCCTAAATTCAGTTTGCTGCTGACGTGCATGGGTAAATGTAAGTTGCTAGCAGACGTCTAGCTTGTTGAAAATGTACAACCTTCATGTATTAACATGTTTTGTTCTTTCATAGCTCATGTCACGTCTTCATACATTTAATTACCGGCTACTTACCTGCTACTTACTTACCCACTGAGGCTAGTAAAGTGGACCTTGGTTAGTTACCAAGGTTAGTTAGCAAGATAATTCTCTATTTAAATCATTTATTATTATTTTACATTGTGGTGAGGTAAAATCGATTGTCATTTCCAAGGAGATGAACTTCAGTCCATAGCCTAGGTGTCCATTGATTCTCATTTTATCTTGAATAAATTATTGTGCCCTTTTGAAATTAGTTTGGCACAGATCCTGTGTTGTTTTTATTATGCACAAGAGGGTCTGATGTAGCTAAGCCTACATAACATTAGTGAAACCTGTGGAAACATAAAGAGCCAAGTAGCCTAGGCTAAATAGTACATGCTAGTATTTGAATTTATTTTTAATTGGTTAGTAGGCCTATTGTTTTTACATTCTGGTTATCGGATTCTTGTAGGTTACCGCTCTGTAGTTCTTACGTGGTAGTATGTTTTTTCATAGTAGGCTATATGCGCCTTAATCACATTAAAGATTGCTTAGGTTTCACATATCTCTAGGCAATTGTGTTGATTTGACACTGACTACCATAGACTATAATGGAAAATTGGTTTCTGTTTATACAGTAGGCTAGGCTATATTAGAGGGTTGGATCTTACCTCCAGGTCTTATGAAATCTAAAAATAAACCAAATCAATATGTCATGAAATAAGCAATAGCCTTCTTGTAAAGGTATTACTTTTACTAGTAATTAGAATGGTATTTCAGTGCACTTAACTTCTAACTTTTGAGAGTTGATCAAAACAGTTATCTTTTGGATATATAATAACAATGAGATATTCTGTAGCCAACTGATTATCAGTTTGTCGCATGTTTACACCTTGTATGTGTGTTGCACAACACATGTTGCACTTGGCGATCACGATGGGGATTGATATGGTAGTGGACCATGATGGTCATAGAAGAAGTGAAGGAGCAGTACCCCCCAATTGGGGTGGGGTAATTCGCACTCTCTCGGTAACCATATCTGGGCGAAAAGTACTTTAACACTGTCCCAAATCCTTTGGGATATTTGTTGCTAATATTGAGATTATACTCACTTGCAACTGTTTCATTTTTCTTAAACTTTAATGTTAATTTAAAAGTCAAACGGAGGCCTTATTTCTTCTTAATTAAGTCAGGTATTTCAGGAATTTCAAATTTTTCTATTTCTGTGCGGACATTGGACCGGAAAAAAATCTATCCAAAATGACAATTGTCATATAATTAAAATACATCCTTTCAAAGAACAAACAACTTTATAATGGTATCATATACTATAAAAACCTTGATCGCCAAACTCAACTTGCTTATATTTGGGACAGGGGTCTATATGGGTGAGTATTTAGTGTGCCTTAAAAGTATTGCATTTCATTCACAATGTCTTATTTTTTCCTTTGGTACAATTAATGGGTACCATAATGTGAATTAATTTCTGGAGAAACCATGATATTGTAGATTTCAAGGGGAAAATATGCTTCTCTTCAGAAAATAAACAAACTATCATTTTTATTTTGAATAATTATTGGATAACACTTTACTTGACAGTATCGACATAAGAGTGAAATGACACTGTCATGAACACATGACACTCATGACGCATGAACTCTAACCCAAAACCTAACCCTAATCCTAACCTCTAACCCTAACCATAACCCTAATCCTAACCCTAACCCTAATCTTAACCCTAACTTGTTATGACAAAAAACTAATGGCACTTAATGACAGAAGCTTTATGTCATAAACATTTATGACTTGTTTATGACACGTTCATGACAGTGTCATGTCACTCTTATGTCGATACTGTCAAGTAAAATGTAACCTATTATTGTTAGGCTACAACTAGGACATTCTAGCGCTCAAATATTTTTGCGAGGCTACAGCGAGCGCCAAATGCGTCCCTCTCCTCTGTGTTAAAATAAACCATTTCTTTTGTTAATTATAGGATCAGAAGGCAGCCTATTCGTCTTTCACTGTAAGGCTTGTATTTCATGCATTTAGCATAAGTCCCAGACAGCAGCGGGAATCAGGATTCGTTATTTGTAAACGTTTTTTTACTTTGCCCTCCTATAGCCTGGACTGCGCGATCGCAGCCCTTTACTTTCACTTTCCGCCACCCTCACAGTCAGCATAGACCAGGGGTGGGCAACTAATTTCCCCAAGGGGCCACATGACAAACTGGGACTGTTGAGGAGGGCCGGACCCAAAATACCGAACTCAAGTCTGAACTTAATTCTGTCCAATTCTATTCTGTTCTTGTATAACATTAAGTAAATCATATGGTTTTGTTTACTACTCGTAAGAACAGATGAAAATGTGAGGGAGATAAAGGAAAAACAGCAATAGGCTATTTAATCTATGTCCAGTATTTAATCCTCATTCTCGAAAATTATTTTTTGACATTGACATTTTTTTTTCAGTTTTCAAAGACTGATATAAAAAAGTACTACAATGATATAATTAGGCTAGGCCATGAAAATGTGAAGGAGTCAGTACAACCATAGGCCTGTGCCACCATTTCATCAACACTCAGCAATATTTCATCATTAAATCATTACCATCATTAAATTAACTCTATGCAGAATTAGACTATGAAAATGTGGAGCAGACAATAGTAGGCTGTCATTAGTTAATCAACATGCACAAAGAAAACTAATTTAAAAATGTAGGCTATGTTTTTGCTTTAACTTTATGCACAAAACTGTGTGTTGAGCCGGCTGCTTCAAGCAACCTGTGGGTAGTAGCATCATACTAGTTCTCTAACATAAGCTTTGCAAATAAACTCAGACATATTTTGGTTACAATGACGGGGTTATCCGAATGTAAACTATCTGCCAGTAACGTTTTGAAATTAACACTTCGTATCGCCAACAAACAGCAGGAGTTCGTTCTGACAACCTTTGCGGTGGTGAGCGACGCAGACATAAGAGACACAAAACTTTGAAAGGTTTACGCCGACTTAAAGGCAACTGCATTGTGTCGACGCAGAAGCATAAATTCTATTCACCAGCACATCAGTGAGGGTGTTTACATCGTATGCATCCAAATGTATGGGCGTACAAATAGCAGTCTCTTTCAAAATAAAAGCAACGATATTGATTTGCGTGCATTATCTCTATGCTAGGCTCTTGACTATTGTTCTTTCACGGACCTTACGCGGGCCGGTCAGGGAAAGCCCACGGGCCGGATGTTGCCCATGTATGGCATAGACGGTAGCCTGATAACGTGGGATGCTGCATAGCGTACTACTGAAGATTTTAAATGAGTGACCACGATAGTAGTCTTAAGTAGCTTTTTTACTAGGCCCAGTGAAGGCTGGCAATGTGTAATATTCCGCTGGTTGGTGCACACGCAAGTGTTCAGATTGATTGTCTATCCGTCTTTCACGACAATTTTCTTGGAGCAGATCTTCCACTCAACTTCGGTAGCCTGGTCAGTATGTTTCTCTTAGCTGTCCACTTTCATCAGGCCGTATAGCCTATATAATATATTTTTAAAAAAATTATGTAGAAAATTATAAATGTATTTCTGTACAGACATATGGTAATTAATTAGTGTTTACTAATTCATTTATCATACAAGTCAGAAAGTTAAGACAGGACCCATCGTCAAAATTTCGGTGTCCACCACTCTAGTTCATCCAAAACAAAAAAGAAAAAGGACTCAAAGTGGTAAATACTGGAATTATCCTTTAACTGGCATGTGCCATTCCAAAACCAAAGCAATGATGATGAGCCTAGTAAGAAACTTTGATAATATAAATATTATGATGATAATATGATATTTAAAAATATTCCTTCCTACAGGGCACAGTTTAACATGTAATGTGTTTTTGTCCCTGCATCTGCACTTCGTCATATTTGTATAGGCCTATATTATATTATGTTATATTATTCCACTGCTTGGTTGAATTTCCCATTGTTCTACGTAATTTAGAACGACCATTAACCGCATGTTATTTGCACACCTATGAAGTAGATCCATTTTTTTGGCCGTATCACAATTGTATATTAATTCGCCGAACTCGTTGTGAAGTTTAAATGAACTGTCACGTTGCATCCGAGCTGTAAAATGCAGACGTTCAGAACATGGCAACATTGTAGCATATGACGGAGGTGGCTTTGCTAGATGGATGACAGCAGGCTAAGTAAAATAGCGAAGTTTATCAGAATCTTGGGATACGCCCGCTTGACAACAGGAGAGATAGTACTAACGACTGGCCTTTGGCCGTAGCAACCATCCATTTAGAACTAGTAACGGCAGTTTGTCCTGCAAGTTGAGAAATTAGTTGATATGTGTCGGAAGAAATTAGTTCTACAAACAAGACAGTTTTAGCGATTAAAACATTTCAATTGTAACAGGAAATGAACACAACGCAAGTGGCAACAGTGGAATAAGCGGGATAATGGACTCCACGGTGGTCTGTTCACAGAAATGAATGCACTTACGAGGTTTAAACAACCTCAACCGTGCATTAATTTCTGTGAACAGACCACCGTGTCTGGTAGGTAGGTACAGTGGTACAACCTGTGTAACAACATGTACTATCAGGTACTATCATTGTACTTGCATTATGTATTTGTGGGTACCTACATATAGTTGTTACATTGTAATACTGAGTGCTGAGTACAGTTTGCCTAAATTTTCATCAGAGGCAAAGAGCTGACCTGAGACCTGTTGGATGGGGTAAATCTGGTCATGATAGATTTGATATACAAACCATTCTTAGCTTCAGTCAAGGCCTCATTGTCTTCAGTGTACATGTAACAGCTGTGCTGCTACAACCTTGTTACTCTTCGATACAGTGGAATAAACCTATTAAGTGTACCAGTTAATTACTTACATGTACATATGACATGTATGTTGTGTCTTCGATGTCTTGGAACAGGTCTACTAATTCACATGTACTGTGTGGTGTAACAGCAGACACGTTTCAACACGTCAATTACAGGATGCATGACATCAATGACAGGATGTATATAATATGTACAGTACATGTAACTTAACTGGTACACTTTATTTTAATGGGTTTGTTCTACTGTATCAAAAGAGTAATAAATGTGTACCAACACAGTTGATACATGTACTATGTAGTGAATTAGTAGACCTGTTCCAAGACATCGAAGACACAACATACATGTCATATGTACATGTAAGTAATTAACTGGTACACTTAATAGGTTTATTCCACTGTATCAAAGAGTAACAAGGTTATAGCAGCACAACACTGAAGACAATGAGGCCTTGACTGGAGCTAAGAATGGTTCGTATATCAAATCTGTCATGACCAGATTTACCCCATCCAGCAGGTCTCAGGTCAGCTCTTTGCCTCTGATGAAAATGTAGGCAAATTGGCAAAGTTTTGTAAAAGCACTCAGTATTACAATGTAACAACTATATGTAGGTACACACAAATACATAATGCAAGTACAATGATAGTACCTGATAGTACATGTTGTTACACAGGTTGTACCACTGTACCTAATTAGGTAGGTACACTGTAACAGCGACACATTAAAATAAAGTGTTACCTATATAATATTGAATTTAAATACTTCTTATGTGTCTTGCACCATTTCACCAAGTCAAATTCCTTGTCTTTTATATGTCGTGTGGAAAAGAAAAAAAACTTGACAATAAAATGATTCTGATTCTGATGTGAGCACTGTTTTCACAACATGGTTAGTTAAAAAACTTTACAAATGCAGGCCTAGTCTGCCCTATTCTATTAATTATCAAAATTATCTATTAATAATGTTAGCCTGAAAAGGTGTCTCTTAAGCAAGTTTATTTGTTATTTGTTATCTGATTTGTTCCAACAAATATGCATATCTTATCATGCTTACTTTAGTAGGCTATGCTAACAAGTGCCCATAAGGCATATGACATCTTCTAAAATGGCTGATTAAAACAAGCTCAGAAATTGTTTCAAGGCCTTACCCACACACACCCTAATTATATTTTATGTGAAGAGTAGCCTTTATCAGGCATGCAAACTCCTCACCTTTCGGCGAAATTCACCGTTTTGAATCCAAAATGGGTAACTTACGTGGTTCGTGCAGAACGGATGAGAAAATATTTAGGGGGCTGTTCAATGTGAATTGAGTTTACAACTGAGTTTACGATTGTACAAATCACGTGCAGACACAAACAAATCTTGAAAACTTGAAAACATTAAAAACTTCAGCAACGAATGTGTGAATGTAGCCCCTATGCGTTTATTAAACATCAGTGGAAGGTAATTGTTGCCGCAGATGCAACACAAACAGAACGCTCACGCCTGGTATAGTGGAAAAGTTCACCCCCCCCCCCCCCCTAATTTATTTCAAAAAGTTAATATTTCATAGATTCATTACATATAGAGTGAAATATTTCAAACCATTTTTTTTTTATGTCGATGATTATGGCTTACAGCTCATGAAAATGAAAACAGTTTCTCAAAATATTAGAATAAAGATGTAATAGATGTTATAATACAGAAATGTAAGTTTCCTGAGCCTTTAATCTCTTAGTCTGGTTCATTAAACACAACTACAATCATTGGAAAGACTTCTGATTTGATATTTGTCCAGAAGACACTCATTGACAACCTCCATATAATAAGGAGGGTAAGCCACCGAAGGTCATATATCTAATAAATCTAGAATATATGATTCACTTTTTGAAATGCATTTTGAGGAAAAAATGAATATTGAATATTCTAATTTGTTGAGGCCCCCTGTATACTGTTTTGGGTACCCTCCCATGACATGTTAATGATAGGCTATTTGCAACAAATATCGCCGTGGTATTTTGGCTATACCCTACTGTCCTGATAAATTCTTTACATAGGACGGCAGCATGTCCCATTCTTACGATTAAGGCATGTTTGCATTTATTTTCCCATAGACAGAATTTAATGCTGGTTGCATGTGATTGGTTTATTTCAATTCACTTCAATAAAGAGGTTTCGCCCATTTCAGAGTCCCTCGCCGTAGCTTCATGCTACCGCTTCACTGTGAAACTCGCACCCAATGTGTGACTGTGGCAAATAATTCATCGCAGCCTGATTTATTTTGTACATGCAACATGTCACTTTTTTTGGAAGGGCCACAGTTCGACTCACAAATACAACTAGACTGCATTTCCGGCGGGAACTGCGAAAGTGTGCTTGCCCTGGTCCGGTCACCAACGTGAGCAGACAGTGACATACGCTATGCTGAACCTGGCTTGTTCCAAGCATTCTAACAGTGCCTTTCAGTGTTGGAGCAGTGGCAATACCTCAAAAGCTCTATTCAACTATTGCCTTGCGGGGTGAATGCGGTTCGTTGGCTTTTACCTGTGGCCTGCCTTCGAATTTAGCTTCTATGACTAAAATCAAATCAATAAAATAAAACAACAGCATTGATTGGCTGCAAAAATAAATAATGTCACGCGTCTTGCACCTCTCAAACTGGGCTATCAGGTAACCTAGAGAAAATTTTGAAATTATGAAATATGACTAAGGCATTAAAATGCTGCTTGTTTGTCAGGATACTTTTTCACTGATTTATTTTAGAAATATGAGCTATGAGTGTGAATGTTATATATTCCATCCCCTAATTCTGTTTTACTGGTTTATTTGACAAATAATCTATATGGATTTGCTCTATAAAGACCTTATGTCTGTTTGGGATTGTTTTGAGAGCCTATTGATGTATCTCAGAATAAAGGAATGTCCACAACATTAGTGATGGGGTTTTTTTTGTGTGTGAATGTATTTTACTTAACTCATTGAATGTAGCTGGATACTCGAGAACGCATGTCTCTAATAGCCACAATAGGAGTAATTTTAGCAACACCGTATTTTGTGTGGCCCATAACGACCCAGTGGATCATGAAAATGTGCCAAAATTCACATTCCTTGCTTCAGTATAGGTTTAAGGTCTGGGGCAGGGATTTGACATTCTGTGACTTCTTCATTGAGGGCTTGCTTAGCAGCACTGTCCGCTTTCTCATTTCCCCTCAGACCAACATGGCCTGGGACCCAGCAAAAAACTACACTCAAGTTCTGGTTCTTTAGACGTTCTAGTTGATCAAGCTCAGCTTTGGTTGTACTTTTTGTGTGACATTAAAGCCTACTGGAAATATTTTTAATGGCAATTTAATTGAATGCAATTTACTTTTACGATTAAATAAAATTAATTTATCCCTCTCACCCATAGTTTTCTATTTATTTACAAATGTACATAGGCCTACTGTAATTACATTTATACAGTTATTCTACTGATCTTTATACTATTCATCCTGCACATTAACTTATTCTTACTACTCTTATAATGTTGTTTCTGCACTACAATGACACTGTTTCCACACGGCACATAGCTGTATGTTATGTACATATCTGTTATATATTTGTCATATTGAATATCCATATTTATTCTGTTTTATTATATTCTGTTAATACACTGCATATATCTATATTATTATTTCTACTATTATAATGTTACTGCTACATCTACATAGCCTACATTATTCTACTTATTGTATGAGATAACTGCTAATACACTGTACATATTTATATTTAATTCATATTACTCTAAACCACGTTCTGTAAATCAACTGTATACTACTGTCTACACTGCACTATATTTCTTGACCTGTCTCTGTATGTTTCATCACCTTTCTGTACTTTGCCTCACATTGCAACACAGCTCAGATCTTTGGTTGCTATGAAGGCCAGTTGTTCTAAATGGATGGTTGCTATGGCCAAAGGCCAGTTCTATCTCTGCTGTTGTCAAGCCGTTGTCAAGCGGGCATATCGTAGAATTCTGATTAACCTTATCTTATTGAAAACATCTCTATTTTACTTACCCCACTTCCATACAGTGGGTCCCATTAAGAAGTGGCCACTTCATTCACCGTGATTACCGTGATTCACACAGCAGCACTATTAAATTAATCTGTCACCATACGCCTATGCCTACGTTTGCAAAGAAAACATTTTAATTTGATTCACATGAAACGTTACATTTCATGTACATGTTGACAATGAGTAGGCTAGTTTTGGTTGTTGGTGGTGTTATTGCATCCCTTAGTTATGCCTACAATGCAAGTTCCCTCGCGATTGGAAGCTCCTGTAGACAATAGTAGACGCATTTCAAAACATCGCGTTAGGAGTCCTTGCCACTTCTTTTAAGCTGTCACAGACGTAGGTGCTACTTTTAGGGCTAAAGTGCTTCATGAATTACTGTTAGTAAAAAAAAAAATAGCAGTCCTAAAGTTACACATGACGAAGTTACGAGTGCAAGCATCTCATATCAAATGACCATGGCATTACCTAAACAACATAAATCCTAATTAGCAACATACATCTCCTCCCTATAGCTAGCCACACAAGAAATTAATGATACTAAATCTCTGCTTAGCATGCTTCTCCGCTTAGCATTCTAATAATCAAAAATCCTTCCGCTAACATTTGTGAGGCTTGGTCCAAGGATAATGTACAAGTTTCGTGGCGTTCGGACCAAATTTGTGAACTGTGAAAATTTAGTTTCGCTTTCTGTTCAATCCAATATGGCGGACGAACGACACACCCACCTGACGTCATCTTCGCGACCAACTTACACCGGTACTGACCGGACGTTTTAAAGTTGGAACGGTGTCTCTGTCTCAAAGGGCCTAGGCGCTAGAGCTGACAAAAAGTTAGGGAGACTGGAAAAATAATAATAATAATAATAAAACTTAAGAAGAACAATAAGTGTGCTGCTTTGCAGCAAGCACACTTAATTACATTTTATCAGATAGACAAATTATGGGCCAAATGCAAATTAAAATATATCTGACAGTCATGTGATCCAAGGTTACAATGCATCCTAAGTCCAAGGTTACCAATACAATTCTGCCTATCCTCTATGAGTGGTTATTCGTGGTTTTGCCAATCTGTGTATATGTGTTTTTCAGTTGTCCGAGGCCGTAGTAGATCTGGTTGTTGGATGACATCAGATGACTACACATCTTTAGATGCACTGGACCTAGTCTGGGCTAAGTGTAGAGGTTACCCATCATACCCAGCACTGGTAAGTCAAGAATTTCAGTCCATAGAACATGCATTATTTTGTTGTACTAAGGGCCTTAGGGATTAATTAATGTGTCCTGGAGTAAATTTTCCATTTTGTTTTGTTTCATATTGTATTTTGTATCATATACACAATCGAAAGAATGAGCAAAGAAGCTCACTGTATGCCAAGTACAACTGAAGGTGTGGTCTGCAGTCATGCTCAGATTTGTATGTTTTTCACTGTTAATTTTACTTTTTTCTGTCTTCAGCTTTTTTCTAATTTGTTTTTAACACTCATCCCAGATCATAGACCCCAAGATGCCACGAGAGGGTGTGTTTCATAGGGGTGTGCCCATACCTGTGCCTCCACTAGATGTTCTCAAGCTTGGTGAGCAGATGACCCAGGAGGCCCATGAACACCTTTATTTGGTCCTGTTCTTCGACAATAAGAGGACCTGGTCAGTCTCTTTCAATTCATAAAACTAGATTGTATGTAGATACATCTCTATCTGAAAACTGAAAATGTATTGTTAATCACAATGGGGCAGGCGAACGTTCGGAGAGCGTAGACACTATGGCGGATCTGAGGCTAAATAGTAGACCAGCCATTCCATTGAACCCCATTCAATTTGGCGCCATTTTGACATCAAATAACATTACAGCTGAAGCATTTTAAGCCTTTATATGAACTTTTTCTATTTTTGGAGTAATACAACATTGTGTGATTGGAGTCATAACCTTGTAACTGACTTAATGGCTGAATAATAAACTTCTTTCCGAAATCAATGCTAACGTGACGTAATTTAGGTAATGAGTATGCGACCAGTGCGGGTTAAAGCGTCGCACAGGAGCAAAATAACCGTATTCTCTGGATGAGAACGAAAGCATCGAACCACAACATTTCAGCGAGGTTTTGATGGATTGACAGTAGGCTATGAATGTGGAGAGTGCTGTTTATATGAAATCACATTTATCTACGAACAACTATGACATTTAAGAAAAGTAAATGTAGACGTGGTGGTAACGAAGTAAGGGCCTACATTAACCCAATCTCTCGGTGCAGCCATCACAAGAGTTACACGAGTCAGACTACGTGCCTATGTTACATCTACGTCCCCTGAGCCTGCGCAGAAAGCCTCGTCGACCAATAGGAAATGTGCTTCACCCGTCTAGACTGACGTCTACGTGATGACTCTGTCCATATCTTTTACTGTCTATGGTTAATCGCCTCTATGTAATATGATTTGTTTAGTAATCCAAAAATTCTACCACACAAGATTACAAGTTATTATATAAGTTGTGTCTCATTTCAGACGCTAGATGGTTCTAAGGCTAGATTTGTACACCTGTAGCGTCATAGTGGCGCAAATAGTGCTGTCCCATTTCGTGGGTTCCTTCGAATTCAGCCGACAAACCCACCCTTCTTTTCCTCCGAAGTGTGAATCGGATGTATGCTTCGCGGCCTACCTGGCCCCCAAGATTCGTTACGTTTATGACGTTTCATTCAACATTTAAATTAAATTATTGGATTCCAGTGTGACCTATGGTTAAGCTATGTAGCTGATTTGCGTATCAAACCTAAATTTAGAACCACTTCCTAAATAAAGCTGTTTAAACATTGGTATTTCACATTGAAATGGTTTATCAAGTCATATTAACATTATGCTCAGATGATCACTGGTCAGTAGTCTATTATTATGATTTCCACATCTTACTAGAAGATTGTTAAACAACGTCACCTTGAAAGAAACGTAATGTTATACTAGTTGATGGCAATTTGCATAAAGGCTATATAATTAGTCCAAGGGTGAATTACATCCACCAAATGTTTATTAAGTGTTTTTTGTGACATCTAGCCTATGGACAGATAACAAATTAAATTTGATAAATTATTAATTTGTCCCTTAGCAAAACGGCAAATACAATTTCATCAGTTCAATTGAACTAATGTGTAAATGAACTGTAGCCTGACACACACGATGGCACTGTAGATCACAGCATAGTTTTTTGTAGCCAAACATAACATTAGGCCTTTTTACACTGCCACAATTCCCGCAAATTTATGTACCAGATTCGCGGAACGCCTGTCCTTTTCACATAGACCACGGCGGTACGAAGTGTCTCGCCAAATTTACTACCAAGCACCCTAGACATTTTGCCGAGTCGATTAGTTCCGGCACCAGTGTGAAAACGTTAAGGCGGAAAAGGGACGTGGACGGGCATTTTGATGACGCTAGATATGTCCAACCCAACACAGGAGATTTAAAATCTGACTGATCAAAAGCAGCAATAGCAGAGACAGCACATTACGACAATTCTTTATTGTCAATTATTGTCAATTATTGTCAATTCTACGACGATTCTTTAAATCCACAAAGCTTCCAGTCATTTAACGCCTGCTAGAGTTGAGAGGTCGGAATTCAATCGGTTGCCATAATAGGCTGTCCTAAAATTCAGCGATAAAACAAAGCATGAACTCATTGAGCGTCTGTCCTAGCAAGCTTTTACATGATCACATTATAAACTACTGTTAGCCACATAACATGTAGAAGCTGGACATGGCGAACATTAACCTGACTCTCGCCAGATGAATTTCGTTCCGCCTAGCTCCACTCATCCATCTGGGATCGATCCATTGGAGAGGTGTTTCAGAAAGCTGGGCCTTATCAAAAATCCTTGCATATGATTGGATAAGCCACTTGTCCGTCATCTATCGACGTGCTACTTCAACCACTTACATCGAAGCCAACTCGTGACGCTAAGAACAGTCTCACAGTCGCTTCTACGCTACGTCACATCTATAAAACTCCCGCCCTGCGTCCTGATTGGCTCTACCATAAAATCTGGTGCCGAAATCACTCTCAACAGAAGCGATCCCAGATGGATGTGAGTGGAGTTAGGCGGGACGAAATTCATCTGCCGAGAGTCAGGTTAGGCGAACATTGCTAAACCATGGACAATGAACTCTTACCTTTATGGTCTACACGTTATCCATAGTTAGTCCACTGTTATTTCCGTCATGCATTCTTCTCGATATGAGCTAGTTAGAGCCGTGCCATATTCTTCTATCACACAGGTCTGACTAAATTCAAAGTTTCACTCCAGAAACACTTTGTAATATGCAGTTTCTGGCATCCATAAGAAAAGCATTTGTAGATGAATGGTCAACATAACTTAACTGTAGCTACATCTGACTCATCTTCAGAGAATAGCAACGTTACTCTCCTTCAATACCATGACGCACAACTTTATTTTCATACATTAATTTGATTAACAGACTAGACTAGGCTGCATGGCGATTAAGCACACTGAAGAGGCTTTCTGTTCATTGTATCACATTTTATTTTCAGTTGTCAAAAGTTATGGGGGTAAAATTAGTGATAATCCCCAGTTCAGAAAATCAAGCTTATGTTTACGTTCACAATCTAAAAAAGATGCTCAAGTCAGCACTCCACTGCGAGCTCAAGAATGCGTTAAATCACTAACAGCCGGCAGCTCCATTTAAAATGTCTCTGCGTAATTGTCAGCTGTGATAAATGCATTCATATTCCACTTTTTATGTAATAAACATAGCATGCCTATGAAAAGGCTTTGCAGTAGGATTGTCCAATGGTCAAACTATTGCTTCAATTTGTGTTTTATGTGACGTGCCGATGCTGGGTTCATACCGTTTTGCGCAAGTTTAAAATGTTTAGCGACTGCGTAATATGACATAAACATAGCGTCAGCTATGATGAAATTTAGTTACACTTTTCATTCCATGTATGATAAGGCTTTGCAGTTGTCCAATATGGTCAATCTATTGATCATGCATCGTTTTGCTCCGGTTGAAAATGTTTCTGTGTAATTTGTCAGCTGTGATCAAATGCGTTCAATAAATTCCACTTTTATGTCATAAATATAACATGCCTATGATTAATATATAGTGTATCTAATATTGGCCTCTCTTATGTTCAATCAAATTGGCTTTGCCCACCCATTTTTTTTTCTGTGCCCACCCATTTGAACATTTCTATATGCCACTGTTTCTATATGCCACAAATTCCAACGCAAATTGACCAAGCACAGCCAAACGTCTTCGTCTACTGCGTTTAAGATCATTGAGTCTTTCATCTGTCCTGCTTCCTGCTTCTCTTCAATTTCCCTTCCAAATGACTTTCTATTGTCCGAAGACGTTGATCTCAAGAATCTGACATTCTAAGCACCAACACATAGTACTGCACTATGATGCAAAACAACTTCACTTGCATTTGTAGAGTACTAAAAATGTGAGCAGCAGCTAACCAAAGTGCAGTCGGTTCTCCCGCCATGGTTTTGAAAATCACACACCTGCTGCATCTGAAGACCCACGCATAAGTCCTACGACTACGACTACAGTCACCATAAGTTAACATTAACTGATCATAGCTGGCTGTATGGCAGGTTTCCTATTGTTCTCTAAGGTTCGGCAGCGGAACGGTGGCAATGCTGGCGTAACGCTAGCGTTGAACAAGCGGAGCGTTGAACTTGGTTCAACTTTCAAAGCGCAACGCAAGCGTATTCAATTGACAAACCGTTTGTTTTGCTTAGGAACGAGATAAAACTTATTATGGTCTGAGAGTTGCGTTACATTTGCCGCTGCCACTTGCCGCTGGCTGATGTGATCCCCGCCTAACTCTTGTTGATATTCTCTCCTAAATTTTTGAAATTATGTCAGCAATCAGGGAAAGAAATTACGCTGGCCATGCCCACTTGACTAGTATCAGTTATAGCAGAGAGGGTTAAAGCGGAGTGACAGGTGCAAACGTTCAATAACTTCCGCATTCGATTATTGCAAGGGGGAGGGGGGGGGGAATCCCCCTTTATGCAGACCAGAGTAAACCCTTGCTGCACTAATGTCAATGGAAGACTTGTGCAGTTTTACCTAGTGTTCGGTTTGGTAAAAATAAAAAAACTTAATATCAGACCATGCTGCTGCCAGTTAATGCCCATGTCATATTCAGTAAGCAGTCCAAACTTAACAGGACTGTTTTCTTAATTTCTGACCAAACACATGATGCGTGAACCTATTATACATTTGGCTTATATTCAATTTTATTCAGATCTGAATTTATCTTTTCTTTTTCTTTCAGGCAGTGGCTTCCACGCTCTAAGCTGGTGCCATTGGGTGTGGATCAGGAACTGGATAAAGAGAAGATGCTTGAGGGGAGGAAGTCAAACATTAGGAAGTCAGTGCAAGTGGCTTATCACCGAGCCATGCAGCACCGTAATAAAGTTCAGGGAGATCCCAGCAGTGACACCAGTGAAAGTGACTAAGCACTGGCATGCCCACAGACCTCATTTCAAATGCACAAATACACTTGAAGATTAAAAAGGAAATGTGGACTATAATATTCATACAGTTAAATGTATTCCCTTGTTGGTGCAGTAGTTTCATTTTAAGCTTGTGCAGATGAAGGAAATTCACACTATCTGCAATCTGTATATAATTTAAAAGAATTTGGACCACTTCTGTTATGTGTATCAATGGACCAACAATCATGACCACAAATTACTCATAACTATCAGTGTCACATTTTGTTCATTCACCACCACACAACACTTTCAACACGGCAACTGGGATAGTTGTAGCTCTACCACAGAGACATACAAATGTCATGTGTTTGTTTTTCATAAAAAGATCGTACAAATAAATTGTTTAAAAATATCGTATTCCACCATTTCCATACATTGTTGCCTTTATGCACACCTTAATCCCACAAACACAGCCATTGTGTCAACATGTAGTGATTTTTTTTCTCTACTGTGAGTGTTATTTCTATATTTGGTATGGTACGATGGCCCAGACAGCTCAACGAAATACATTAGCCACAGCTAGGGATGTAACGGTATGAAAATTTAACCTCACGGTTATAGTGACCAAAATTATCACGGTATTTCTAAAAGTGTGTTCAATATGTTCAGAAAGCACTGATAGGCCTACACAAGCTGAAATAGTTTCAAAAAGTGTCCTGTTCACTTTTTTCTTCATGTTTAATTGGCTATGTGCTTATAGCTTAACTTACCCTACCATAACTTGGAGTTTGCTATTTCTGTTATTTGGATGCAATGAGTGAGACCAAAGTAAGCGTTCAAAATAAAACTTTAGGCTACTGTATTCTCCTGATAACGTGAGTGGAATGGATTTAATGTGGACGTGAACATAAAAAGACGCAGAGTGGCTGCATGATACAGTGCACATTTTGCGGTGAAAAAGTTCCGCCTTTTAAAATCAGGTGTAGCCTTATCCGAATCGTAGTTAAAACCATCAATTAGACAACAGAATCAGTAGGGTACCAGTTTTGTTCCATTGTACCAGGCCTACTGTATGTCAAAAGCAGGCTCGGATGAAGCTGGGAAGGATTAAACATACGGTTTCCACACCGCGGTAATCAACAGTGATAATCATGATGTTTGAAATGAAAACGGTAATTATTATCGTCAACATTTTTATCGCGGTTTACCATTATACCGGTAATCGTTACATCCCTAGCCACAGCACAATCGCAAAAACCATAACACGACCGCAAAAGCCACAACACGGCCGCAAAAGTCACAACATGAATGCAAAAGTCACAACGTAAGTGAACAACTATCTGTTGTCAGTTGCTGGGGTGGGACTAAGTCCAATTCTTATTCAATTATTTGACGCTTGGTTAGATTTTTTTTAGATAAGCAGTTCTTGCAGTGATGCAGTACTCAAACTAGGGGTGTAACGGTACACAGAAGTCACGGTTCGGTTCATACCTCGGTTCGGACATCACGGTTCGGTACGAGTTCGGTACAATGGAGGGAAAAGCAAAATAAAAATGCAGAAAGCATTTTTTTTTGTACATGTCTCAGGCTGTACCACCTAGTGTCATACAGTCTCTTCCCTGAGCTATCTGCAACAGCCTAAAGTGTGTAAGATGTAGGCTAAACAGTACAATAAGTACCCAGACTCCATCTGTAACTTGTAAA
Source organism: Alosa pseudoharengus (assembly GCF_046254945.1). NCBI lineage: Eukaryota > Metazoa > Chordata > Actinopteri > Clupeiformes > Clupeidae > Alosa > Alosa pseudoharengus. The sequence goes on from NW_027468881.1 coordinate 1,968,959, forward strand.
CAAAATAAGACAATCAGCTATAAAACTGGGCCTACAGCATCTCTTATTTCTGAAAGTGCAAATTACATAGAAAAAATATTTTTAAAAATCCACTTAAGCAAGACCTTCAACATCTGTGTTTAGTTGTATATGGAAGGGTCTACAATTTGCCTCAATATTTTTTTTTATTGTGTGTAAAGTAATAATCTAGCCTACTAACTGTGAAAATATCACACTATTTTCAGTCAACAGTTTAAAAAAAAAAAAAAAACGAAATAATTGCTCCTTTCATTTCATACACAGACTACAACTAGAAGTCACGTGACTTTGCCCTTTGACGTTAACTCACCGTAGCATGGTTTGTTTATTAGCCTGGTTAGCGTTGTCACTTTATTTTACTCTATGCACTTAACACTACCAGAACCTCATGTGAGAAGTTACAAGTTACCCCAACATAAAGGTAATTACCACGCGATTTACATAGCTTTCTGTCATTACGAAATAATTTAATTTAAGCCATAGGTTTTGGCCCTATTTGTATGTGTATCCAAAGGCTGCTGAAGCGCAGGGGAAGTTTTTTCCCCTCGTTTCAGTGATTGGTAGCCTACATCATCTGGGTGATGGCTTCGAATATGTGTAGCATTTTTTCCACTCACATACCCAACAACTGCTGAACAACGCCGACACACAGTTTCATCTTATCCACCACTCTTTCGCCTGTACTAACGTTACTGTAACTGAAGTTCTCAAACTTGCGATCTTAAAGAGACTAGCGGATCCTCTAACTCTTGTGGGTCTAACCTTAGTGCTGCTAATGACTGACTGACTCGACCGACGACCTGACAAAAAAACATAGGCGCCAATCAGAGCTTCAGAGCTAAGGCGAGGCTACAGATTAGCGTTAGGTGTCGCTAAAGAACTCGCGTAACTCTCGCTACTTAACAGTAATTGCGCATGACATTAATTAATCCGCACACGAGTTTTATGTATTTTTATACCGTGTATTCTCCGTGTAAATTCATGCACCGAACCGTGACGCCCGTACCGTTTCGGTTCAATACGAATACATGAACCGTTACACCCCTAACTCAAACCCATGTGTCAAATACTGTTGAGTTCTTTTGACTTTTTCTTCGTTTTCCATTAGTGGAGTGTATCCTGCAACACTTAGACATTAACACTAAAATCAATGGAACTGACTGCATCAGACGTGACCGTGGTGCATAAGCTTACATACAAACTGGAAAAACAAATATAGACTAGTCTTTCAAATTTATTTTATGTGAGGTGTGCACAGCCCTATAGAAACACTGATTAGGGCCCGAGCACCGGAGGTGCAGGCTGTGTAGGTGCGAAGCCCTATTGTTTTTGGCAGGATTACTGGGGGCCCAAGCACCGAAGGGCGCAAGGCCCTATTGTTTTTGGAAAGATTATTAAAGCCTGAGCACCTGGAGGGCTGTGTTGTGTGTAAAGCGTTACAAAGTAACGTTGCGCAATAGTGAGGACCTCCTCACGGACGGTATGTGACAGAGGCTGGTAGCATGAAGATCAATCATGGCAAGCGAGAAGCAGCCAACGCTAACTTTTGAGGAATGGAGGTATTTGCATTACTTCAAACTCGTTGAAACTAAGGAGAGGAATGTGAGTGTAAGGTGTACACTGTGCCCTGGTAAGAAACTTTTGACCACTGCCGTTAACTCAACTGCCAGCCTATTGATACGATTTGCACTAGCTTTGCACCAATTTAGGAGGAGCCTTTTTAATGAAAGAGTATAAGACTATAAAAGGCATATAGAGGCTATGTTATTTGATATTGTTTCATAGGGCTTTAGTGGTGGTGTTGAAGCCTATAATAGCCAAATGTTTTTTCTTGTCAAGTGCTCTGTTTGGCATTTTTTATAATAAAGAGCACAAAAGAAATACCTGTTGTATCCACCATAGTAGAACTTTATGTAGGCCTGCACATTTAGGAACAGATATTGGGTTCTGCTCGAGCAGACAGTCAAGCAACATAAAAGTAAAGAGTAACGTAAAAAGTTACTTTCCATAGAGTGTAACTAAGTAAAGTAACAGATTACTTTTTTAGAAAAACCGAGAGTGACTGGCGACGAGTAATGATTCTCATTACCTATGCCCATGAAACCGAGCTGCACCAATCACATCGGTGTATCTAATATAGGCGGGCCAGAGATTCAAATGTTGGGCCATTTTCATTACTTGTAGCCAGAACCTTTGGGTCTGGTCCTCCATGCTAGAGTTCTAAGGCCTTATAATACTCTCTGGCAGCTGATTATAATGCTGGGCTGTGCTGGGCCATCTTTGTCTGTGAAGGTGTGTGTGTATGTAACTTTTGTGTCTGATTTTCAAAAATGAAATACTGTTGCAATCCTTGGATGAAGCTGAGTTCCATGCTCTTGGAAACACACAATTGAAAAAGAGATCGCGCTGTGAAAATCTATATTTTAAACCAGATTTTCTGTATATCTAGCTAGCACCAGGTGTACAGATCATCCGCGCTGTCACATCTTTTTTTTAAAGCCAATTCATGTCAAACAGATCTTTGTAGATCTGCTGTAGACCATGTAAAAAGGGTTTAGAATAAGAAGCCAAACCAAAGCAAAAGCAAGGGTGTGTTTGTGTGTGTGTGTTAGCAGATATGTTTGTGTGTATATGTGTGCATGTGTGTGTTTGAGAATGTGCGTGTGTGATTAAAACAGAATATCACGCTGTGAAATCTCTCGACCAGATTTTCTGTATATCTAGCTAGCACCAGGTATACAGATCTGTCACATCTTTTTTAAAGCCAATCTATGTCAAACAGATCTCTGTAGATCTGCTGTAGACCATGTAAAAAAGGTTTTGGAGTGAGCAGTAGTTTGGAATGGTTTGTGAATTTCACAGGTCATAAATTTTGTCCGATTTTCATGAAACTTGACTTACGTGATGTTCAGACCAAGCGTCACAAAATTTACCAGAAGGATTTTTGACCTGCTTGTACATTGCAAACATAGGAAAGATCACACACACACATGCACCCACACGCATGCACACACACACACACAGATATACAGGCTGAATTTACACAGAATTTACATACCTCGCCATATAAACCAGAAATGTGATAAATTTGTCATGCATTGATTGACATGGGTCAAACTTCACAGATTGTTCATTATGGCTATTTGACTGGTCTTACCTCTACCATTCCAAGAAATTTACATGTATGGGAGACCAGATTGTGAATTGTGTGGTACCTTGTGCTAATTGGTGTGGTCACTGGTCATGTGACCAATCAATTGTATGGGAGACCAGATTGTGAATTGGGTGGTACCTTGTGCTAATTGGTGTGGTCATGTGACCTGGTGAATCACCTATATCACCTGTCGGTGGCATGTGGAGATTAAGAGTGAACTTGATGAAGCATAGGCGAAACGCTTTGTTCACTACTAAATAAAATCAGCAAAGAAATCCCACCAGTGTGCGGTGATCCATCACTCTCCTGTCTATCAATTGATGACTGCACCTCACCAGCACCTGGAAGGCTGTGCACGGGAATTTCATCCTCTTCAGTGAAGTTGCAGCCCTCAACTGATGATGTTGTGTTGTGATGTTGGTGTTGTGTTTTGTCATGTCGTGTTGTGTTTTGGCCTGATGCACCACCCTCTACCTATCTACTAATCACGAAGTCAGTAGTGTTTCGGCATCGGGGTTGGCAACCTCGAGTCGGGGGAGGGGGAGGGGATACACCACTCTACAGTAATTTGAAAGTGATTGCAGTACCAGTTTTGGCTACAATCTTACATATGGTTCATCGCATCTGTCTTTCAAAAATGTCAAAAGCAAAATGAGAAAAGCAATTAAGCATCCTCTCATTTGCCCTGAGAGGAAAGCCCCCTAAAAAGGCCATGTTAGTGGATGCTTGCACAGAGAAGGTGGTGAAACGAGTAGGCCTATTATTGAATTGCCAGTGTCATGTGTCAAATCTTTTCTTCTGCAAGTCTGAGCAATTATGAATTATACTTATGTCCCATTTTGATTTGTTTGCCCAATATTGCACATCATATACTTAGGAGGGCATTGCTCCTACATACTTTGGCCTATAATCAAATGCCTGACCTCTTTGGAAAGCTAGGACACTGCAATTTTTTGGAAAACAATCCGAATAACTGTGTGATGTCTCTGCCGGATAACAAGCATCTCTGAACTGACCACATTTCAGACCTCTAGGCCACTTGATATGACTTAGAAACAGAACTGAGACCTAGAATCAGGTCTTGTGAAGCTGTGTGCATAAGTAGATCAATATAGAATGAACAAATGAGTTTAGACCATTACTTGCCAAGGTATGTGTTTTGTAAAATGCCCTATGGAAACTCCCCATAGGACTTTTGGTTATCCAAAATGCATACTGAAAATCAAATGCTTACTGCATATGAACCCCTTAAAAGCATAATCTTGGCCTCAAATGCAAGGTTACACTGATTAAATTTAATTGAGACATAGTAAGATTAATCTGACAATGTAAAGTACTACACATATTTACATAAAAAGGATTGTCATGTATTAATAGAGTCCAAGCTTTCAAATGATATATATTATGGCTATGCTACATAACAATCTGATGTATAAAAATTATTTACAAAATGGGGGGGGACTTGAGAGCCCTGACAACATATCACAAAATGTATGTTATAAATTCATAACTTGAAAGCGTATCATTGTAGCCTACCCTACATATTTGTGGTGTACACTGTATTCCCCAACAGTGTTCTAAACTCAATAAAATTACAGAGCTGTACTCAAAGCTGCCATATTGTACGCTGTACGCTGCTATCCAAATAACAAGCCTTGGATAACCAGTAATGTCAAGACCCTTCTCAATAGGAAAAAGATGGCGTTTAAGCAGGGGGACAAGGCAGAGCTGAGGCGAGTACAGGGGGAACTCAAGAATAAGCTGAAAGAGGCTAAGGAGGACTACAGAAGGAAGATGGAACAGAAGCTGCAAGATAACAACATGAAGGAGGTGTGGGACTATGAAATCTATCACTGGCCTTAAGAAGAGTAGCAGCTCTGTGGAGGGAGACCTAGACAGCGAACCAGCTGAACCACTTTTACAACAGGTTCGATTGCCCATCCCCCAGCCCCCACCCCACCTCATTACCAGTGCAACACTCACCCCCACCATCACTGGATATTGCACCCCTCCCCCACATGGCTACCACGAACAAAGAGGTGACAACGACCTCAAACAGACCTCAGATGCTGCCCCCCTCCCCTCCCTTCCCCCCCTCCATCATCACTGCAGATCAGTCTATCGCACCTCTCCCCCACATGGTGACCACGAGCAGTGCGGCAACAATGGCTTCAGCCAATGGCCATCAGTCTCTAGCCACACGACAACCCTCACAGAAGCACCCCTCCTCCTCCTCCCCCTCCACTCCCCTCATCCCCCCCATCATTACAGCTGATCAAGTAAGTTATCTTTAAAAAAAACTCCATCCTCGTAAGGCAGCCGGGCCTGACAGACTGTGTCCAAGGCTGCTCAAGGCCTGTGCTGCTGAACTGGGGGAGCCACTGAAGCACATCTTCAACTGGAGTCTACATCTCGGACAAGTTCCAACACATCATGTCTCACCCCCGTTCCCAAGAAACCACACCCCAGCGAGCTTAATGACTTCAGGCCTGTCGCTCTAACATCACATGTGATGAAAACAATGGAGCGGCTGGTCTTAGGTATGCTCAGACCCCAGGTACGCCATGCACTAGACCAGGGGTGGGCAACTAATTTCCCCAAGGGGCCACATGACAAACTGGGACTGTTGAGGAGGGCCGGACCCAAAATACCGAACTCAAGTCTGAACTTAATTCTGTCCAATTCTATTCTGTTCTTGTATAACATTAAGTAAATCATATGGTTTTGTTTACTACTCATAAGAACAGATGAAAATGTGAGGGAGATAAAGGAAAAACAGCAATAGGCTATTTAATCTATGTCCAGTATTTAATCCTCATTCTCGAAAATTATTTTTTGACATTGACATTTTTTTTCAGTTTTCAAAGACTGATATAAAAAAGTACTACAATATATATATAATTAGGCTAGGCCATGAAAATGTGAAGGAGTCAGTACAACCATAGGCCTGTGCCACCATTTCATCAACACTCAGCAATATTTCATCATTAAATCATTACCATCATTAGATTAACTCTATGCAGAATTAGACTATGAAAATGTGGAGCAGACAATAGTAGGCTGTCATTAGTTAATCAACATGCACAAAGAAAACTATTTTAAAAATGTAGGCTATGTTTTTGCTTTAACTTTATGCACAAAACTGTGTGTTGAGCCGGCTGCTTCAAGCAACATGTGGGTAGTAGCATCATACTAGTTCTCTAACATAAGCTTTGCAAATAAACTCAGACATATTTTGGTTACAATGACGGGGTTATCCGAATGTAAACTATCTATCTGCCAGTAACGTTTTGAAATTAACACTTCGTATCGCCAACAAACAGCAGGAGTTCGTTCTGACAACCTTTGCGGTGGTGAGCGACGCAGACATAAGAGACACAAAACTTTGAAAGGTTTACGCCGACTTAAAGGCAACTGCATTGTGTCGACGCAGAAGCATAAATTCTATTCACCAGCACATCAGTGAGGGTGTTTACATCGTATGCATCCACGCACAAATGTATGGGCGTACAAATAGCAGTCTCTTTCAAAATAAAAGCAACGATATTGATTTGCGTGCATTATCTCTATGCTAGGCTCTTGACTATTGTTCTTTCACGGACCTTATGCGGGCCGGTCAGGGAAAGCCCACGGGCCGGATGTGGCCCGCGGGCCGGATGTTGCCCATGTATGCACTAGACCCTTTACAGTTTGCATACCAGGAGAAAGTGGGCGTGGACGATGCCATCACTTATCTTCTACACAGGACACATTCTCACCTAGACAAGGGGAAAAGTGCTGTGAGAATCATGTTCTTTGATTTCTCAAGTGCTTTTAACACCATCCAACCCCTCAGACTGGGAGACAAGCTCTTGCAGATGGGTGTGGACGCTCACCTGGTAACCTGGATTACAGATTACCTGACCGAGTGACCACAGTTCGTCAGACTGAAGAACTGTCTCTCTGACACTGTGATCAGCAGCACCAGAGCGCCACAGGGGACTGTGCTCTCTCCAGTCCTGTTCACCCTGTACACATCTGACTTCTGCTACAACACCGAGTCATGCCACATGCAGAAGTTTTCTGATGATACTGCAATTGTGAGGTGTATCAGGGACGAGCAAGAGGAGGAGTACAGGAGCCTGGTGGAGGACTTTGTGCAGTGGTGCAAACTCAACCACCTTCAACTCAACACTTCAAAGACCAAGGAGATGGTGGTGGATTTCCGAAGGTCTAAGCCCGCTCTGCTACCAGTCTCCATTGATGGGGTCAATGTGGAGGTGGTAAGCACCTACAAGTATCTGGGTCTCCACCTTGACAAGAAACTGGACTGGTCAGCCAACACTGATGCACTCTACAAGAAAGGACAGAGCAGGCTGTACTTCCTGAGGAGGCTGCGGTCCTTCAATGTGTGCAGCAAGCTCCTCAGGATGTTCTATCAGTCTGTTGTGGCCAGCGCCCTCTTCTATGCAGTGGTATGCTGGGGAGGAAGCACAAAAAAGGATGCTGGGCGACTTGACAGGCTGGTAAGGAAGGCTGGCTCTGTAGTGGGAGCTGAACTTGAGTGCATCACTTCAATATCTGACAAAAGGACCCTAAACAAACTGATCCACATCTTGGACAATAAATGTCATCCGCTCTACAGCACTATCAAAAACCAAAAGAGCTTGATCAGCTGGAGACTTCGCTCACTGCCATGCACAACGGAAAGGCTGAGGAAGTCATTTGTTCCTAGGGCCATTGAACTGTTCAATGCCTCACTTAAGGGAAGAGGAGAGATAGACTTCTCTGCTTAGTCTGTCTGCCTCTCCACCCTCTCCATGTCCATGTTTTTTGAGTACTGACTGCCCACTACTGCTTACTACTGTTTTACTATTGTACACAGCCTAATGTTTTCACTATTGTTTTACTGCTACACTGTTTTTCATGCTATATTAGCACACATGATCAATGGCTGCGGTCAGGCTTCTGATACAATACTGAATGAATGAATGAATGGCTATAACCATATTACCTCAACCTGTTCTTGCACTGAAATAGTTTTTTTATTTTACCTTGTCTACATTACACTTTACCCTCCTATTTGTCTATATTATTTATGCTGGTCTCTAGACCTTACTCTTGCACTGTTGCACTGTTGGACTAATGTTGGACTACTTTTTGCACCTTCACCATGACACTCACTCTCTTGAGCACCTTGCCAGGTACACATAACTAAGGACTATGGTTGGACTACTGTTTGCACCTTCACCATGACACTCACTCCCTTTAGCACCTCACCTGTCCTGGCCCTGTCACTACAAGCGTCTTATGCTTGATCACCCTCAAGCACATTGGACTTTCTTAATTTAACTTATATAGTGTATTTAGTATTTAGTTTTGTTAGTTTTCTTATCTGTCTTATCTTCTACTGTCTTTATTGTACAGTGAGTTTAGTTATATGTTTATACTTATACTTATGTTTACCATTTGTGCTGTAAGTGCATGTTGTGTGTTATGTCTGTATGCTACTGAGACCCTTGAATTTCCCCTTGAGGATCAATAAAGTATCTATCTATCTATCTATCTATCTATCTATCTATCTAGCTTGTTGTTGCACTACTTTAGTGGAAACTGGACAGACAAACAGTATGGTGTAGCATTACCAAATATCCTTTATCAACCGTTTCTGGTGTGGCCTACTTTGGTCGTGCAGGTTAGACACCAAAGCAAGTTGGAAATCAAACACATGACGCACACAAACAGGCAGCGCACTTTTAAACATTTTATTAGTAGGCCTAGCCTACCTAGCTGCCATAAGCTATATGGTTCGCATTAGCTGCTAGATGTAATGCAAAGTAACACTGCAGGGTAATTCTTCAACTATGATACTTTTCTTGTCCTTATATATTATAATAAATTAAATATTTACTACTTTTTTGTTTTTGGTGGTGGAAATGACATGGTGACGTGGTGGAAATGACATTGCCCTAAAAACAGTTTATTTGCTTCATAGTAGGCCTACTAAAGAATCTTAAATTTGTCTATGTATGTCATTATGTCATCTCCACCACACTTTGTAATTTCCATCACAACACATATTTTAACTTAAACATGTAAAAATAATACAACATGCATTTCTGGAAAATTAATACATTTATTATTTTGGCTGATATGTGTAATATTTAATAAAATACGTTTGGAACAGGGCAATTCCATGGAACATTACGTTTTTTGTAACATCCATAACGACAATAAAATGTGATGGTATGGTATGATGTGCATGATTACATGAATTTTGAGCATTTGCTATTTTTGGCTGAAGAATGTACATGAGAAAAAATGCACAAAAATGAATTATCATTCACATCATACAAATGCCAAGGCATTTCACTGGCGTTATGGATGTGACAAAAAGTCAATTTTCCATGGAATTGCCCAACAGTAGATGTTATTTTTGCTTGAAAACACACGTTTTGTTGTGTTTTGGAAACGTGTGATTGGGCAGTCGTGGCCTACTGGTTAGGGCTTCGGACTTGTAACCGGAGGGTTGCTGGTTCGAACCCCAAACAGTAGGAATGGCTGAAGTGCCCTTGAGCAAGGCACCTAACCCCTTACTGCTCCCCGAGCATGGCTGTAGCAGGCAGCTCACTGCATCGGGATTAGTGTGTGCTTCACCTCACTGTGTGTTCACTGTGCACTGAGTGTGTTTCACTAATTCACGGATTGGGATAAATGCAGAGACCAAATTTCCCTCACGGGATCAAAAGAGTATATATACTTATATACTTATACTGGAAATGACAGTTAGACTTTTGGAATGAAATGTCAAAAATATATACAGTATTATTCATCATATACCGTAAAACTCCAAATAATAGCCCGGGCTTTTATTTTCCCAAATCGCCAAACTGCACCGGCTAGTATTAGAGACAGGCGTCTATATGAGACAGGCCTTTAATTCCCTTTACACAAAACTTTTCCTCTGCAAAGATGGAAAATATTATTGAATTCATTATTTCAAACACACTGAATGTCTACCTATATGACTAGGCTATCTGATGACAATTACGGATCATCATTCATTTAGTGTTGAGATGCTGTTCATTGAGTGAGATACAGTAAGATCCAAATAGCGGGGATAGCCGAACAGATGAAACACGTTTTACTTAAACGTAATCTACAAAGAGATCGTATCACACTGAAAGCTCATATTTTGTCACTAGCAAATAGCCTATATCGGTCCTTTGTCAAATACAGTTGCATTATCAGCCCTGACCTAAACCGTTTAGGAATTATTTATGCAAAAGTGGAACGTGCTTAATGTTTCATTCTCCCTCCTTTTCGGCAGGAATGAAACAGCATGAGAGAGCATGAACCATACTGTTTGTCCCGTTTTGTATTTGCCAAATTTGACAACAGTCTACATTCAAATCATAGCCTACTTCCAGGCGCACGGGAACATATTTTTGACCAGGGGTGCTGAATAACAAAATAATCATAGATGTCCGACGATTTCTCCCCCAGCATATGATTCGAATTTAGACAGCTAAATACGCCATTTCACTGCCGTGTATGAGTAGGTGTAAGAGTGAGAAGTTTTATAATGCCCTGCGGCAGCCACATTCCACTGCAACTATGCGCAGCACTTGCCACTCCGACTCATCAATTAAAACTGTGCGCGCACACACCAGTCCCATAGAAGCGCACTTGACTTTACATCATTAACCTATTTCAGTAGGTTATATAGCCAGAGAATGTCCGTAGACGGGCTCTGATATACCCTAGTCTAAGGTAAATTCCTTTTCTGACTTCTTTCTCTTTATCGCCATGGCATTTAGAATAAAGACGTTCGCGAACCGTTCTGGTTTTGTTGCCAGCATAAAAACAAGCTTACCATCGGCCTATCCGCAAATTAACACAAGGGATGAATTGAACGATGACGAAGTCGGACATGTGAATGCTTTGCGACGGCTTGTAACGACGTGCAACATCTAATTCACACTGCTGTAACCTCCTTTCTGTAACGGTTTCGTGTCATTGCGAATCTTTAAACAGACGATCTGACGGGTTTTAGAACATTAAATACAACCCGAAACTAAAAAACAGACCAGGCCTCTACTGGAGACCGGCCTTTAACCCAAACCTGTAGCCACGCCAGGCGTTTAAAAGAGACAGGCGTCTCTTAGGGACTCGGCGATTATTTGAAGTTTTACGGTATATATATATATATATATATTATATTATATTATATTATATTATATATGAAATCTTTACAGCCACTAGTTTATACTAGGCAAGTTTATAGAAATAGTAGATAATTAAACCATGCAAAAAGATGCATGGAAATGGAAAAATGCATGCAAAGAGTACCATAGTTGAAGAATAACCCTGCAGCAATAGCATATGTCTTATATTAACGTCAATTCCAGTTTTGTTAACACAGATAGGAAGCCAAGTTGTAGCTCCGAACTTACTGACAATAGCCTAAGCATGATCAATGGCAACGTCTGACGATAGGCCTGCCTATACAGAAAGAGATGAAGAGACTGTCTGACTGACTTTTGTGCAAAAAAGTGAAATAATACTGTTTATATTTTTCCCCTCAGGACCAGATGGCTGTGTGACATGTTTTCAGTTCTGTGCAAGGAACCACCATCACACCATGGTAAGTGATAACTTACTTGTCCTCCATTTCCTAGTGTCACAATGTAGCCAACGTGTAGCCTATATTATTATAAGTTATAGTGATATTTTGTAAGCATTTATTTACCAATGAGAATAGCCTAGCCTAATGTTATCCCTTTGCATCTCTCCACAGGGATACACAAAGGCTAGGGTTGAGTGATGTTTTTGTATCAAAGAAGGGATGACACCTTAGACTTATTTTATGTGGCATTTTCAAAATGTGTTGGCTATGCAGGTCATGTGACGCCTCTTCCGAGACACAGGCTCAGTTACTTTGCCATTATTAGTTAAATCACAGTCAGTTTTCAAGGGTCAGCCCATTACCATGCATACACCACTCATGCATTTGCTCATTCCAGTCTATTAATGCACTGAACATTCGTCTCTCACGATTTCATAGAAAGACAGAGCAGGAGATTGCATATCAGGAGCGTGAAAGAGTTAATCTTGTACTATAGTCTTATTTAATATATGCATAGGATTAATATTCTGCTGATTTGTCTTCCCATTACCCCATAATCCCCCTGTCTTTCTAGGAAGACGTCAATGTCAACAGCAGAAGGAAAATTACTCTGCAGGCCCTTCCCATCTTCCTGTGGGAAGATGGATTTTTTAAGACCTGGAATATAAGTTTTTGATTAAATTGTGTGTCCTCTTTCACTCTTTCTTCTTTTTTTACTTTGTCTTCTCTATATATCTCTATTTCTATTCAGCCCCCTCTGATACTACCTTGCAGCCAAAAGACAACAACCACAACCATCTTCCTAGCCACCAGAATAGAAATTAAATCATACTACAGTAATTCACCAAAAATGACATATTTGGGAATTTTACCTGAACTTTTCATTCACTGGTATTTCATATTATATTAAATACACATGTAGTGTTTTTCATTGACTACTCTACTCATTAACTAATTACTGTCATGTTCTTCAGGCAGAAGAAATTGACCTGCCAGACTTCTCGGATGCAGCTGTAGCTATTCTCACTGTCTCGGGTGATACAGACTCACTTGTGAAGTTTGGTCCTGCTATCCATTCTATAGTTCTTGACGGAGATATTGTTGTGTGACATATCAGAGTTGACAGACGTTAATTTTGCTATTTGCCTTAATTTGTGCACTTCATCTCGATTGTCCAAAGCAATTGTCCTACACATTTAAGTTCATTCAAAAAATTATAATGGGTTTGGAAGTCCTGAAGCGGTTACCTCCTAGACTGCTGCTTAGCCTTAAAAATAAATTCCTGATGATGGATGAGTAAGCAGTCTGTTTTCCAAATCTCATGGTTGGTACTGCCAGCATGTTAATACTCAAGCAAGCAATGGAGCTTTTCGCTTTTATTTATGTTGGCCTATTTTTTTGTTATTTGAGTATTATTACCTTTGTTGATGTGGTAAAAGGTTGTTATTTCTTTGATTTTCTGTATTAACCGCATTGCTGGGGATGTTGTTATGTTAGAATTCTAATGGAATTCTTAAATAAATGGAATCTGCATTGAAATTGTCTTTTGAGTAATTTGAATCATACAAATAAAATATTTTTGATTTTGAGGTAAATAGTAAACCTAAACAGTCAAAAGATGTGTTTCAATAGAGTGAAGTCAACTTAAAAATATAAGAGACTGAAGTGACAATGTTAAGGTCTGAGAAACTGAATGAGTCTTGGTGATAACATGAATATATTATTAGGAGTGATAACTTAAAAACATCAACTCCATTTCCAGTGTCAATTTTGTTAGTTTTAACAATGGTTTCAAAATGATCAGGTTCATTGAAGTTATCAATGATTTAAGTAGTGATTACTTAAAATGTTTGTTTGTCAAATTATTATGTTTCAGTTCATCAACTTCCTAAAAAATGAGTGTGAATAACTTCTAGTTTAGAGTAGTAATTACTTAAAATGTTTGTTTGTTGAAATTATTTGTTTTAATGTTGTTCATTTTCTCAAAGATTTGGAGTCTTAAGAGCTTGTCTGACTAATGTAACAATAACTTAAAACATCTATTTCTCACATTATTCTTTTTAATTTTATCCTTGTCCTTAAAGATTTTGAGCATTAAAAAAAGTCTCATTTTAAGTAGAAATTACTTAAAATATTTTTTAACATAGCTAAATATTTGGAGGTAATCAGTTTCATCAAATACTTTGAGTTCATTGAACCTGTTGGGGTTTACAGTGTAGTGTCACCTAGTGACTACAATCGGTGTAAAACTTCACACCAAGTGAGACACAGGAAGTGAGCAAGTGCTTCCAATGTAGAAAACATGCAAAAACAAATAGCACACACATATATATGTACATTTCACAAACGCACATTGCAAAACTGCATTTGGGAGGACATCATTCTCCTTTGTGGCTAGAAATACTCTTCCTACAGAGCTAATTGCATGCACTAACTTAAACTCATTCTCACGCTTAGCAAAGCATTGATTGTTAACAAAGCAGACTTGCTTCCACCAGTGAATTGATGTGCTAAATTTTATGGCTACATTTGTCTGTATATTTTTATGACTTTATGTATCTGTATTGTAGGCTATACTGTAAATACTTTGTATTTTATTGTGCCATCTACCTGGGACTACGGGCGGAAACTAGCAATTTGCTACAACCTGGCACAAGACATTTATAATGTTTTTTTGTGCACTGACCCTGTTCAAATAAATAAATTACAAGTACAACTACCACATGTCAGTGCTTTGTTGGATTCCGAAATGTCACGGGTCGGCCGCACCACGCCATTGCCACTTGCGGCTATATTTTTTACATGTCTTTTGACCGAGTGGCTGTAATTTAGTGCTCATGGCGTATGAAAAGCGACTTCAAATCTGTCTAAAACTTGATTGTGAGGACAACTCCTGCGGTACGTTATGAGCACAGCGCGTTCACGCGCAAAGAAAACCAGTAGGTGGAGAAACCACAAGGCGCACAGCACCGGTAACCAGTTATTCATACCGTTGGAGATTATTGCCCACTTTTTCCTCGCCATGACTGGTTCAATCCTGACACGTGCCACATTTATGGTATATTTAAGTCTACTGAATGTCATAAAAGAAATCCAACTTCTCCACGTCGACTTCACTACGGTAAGTTGACTGCCTCACTTTGTTGTCAGCCGGCAGCCTTTAATAGAGCATCAGGAAACGTAGGCTAAAAACACGAGCGCACTGTAGCCTACTAGCTCCCTTAACTGAAAATGTAATGCGTGCAACTTTAAATAGGCTATGCGTAGGCTTCGACGGCACTGCCATGCGCTACAACTAACATTACTTGGAACAGGCTATAGCTTAGACGCTAACGTTACTTGTGTTGACATTACATGATTGAGAAGAACTGTGTATAGAGATAAGCAAGTTGGCCTTGGTCCAGAAACATAAGACAGGATGCTCGAGACAGTGCACAGCGCAGGAAACCGACATCAAGCGATAACAAAGCAGAAACTTTCCTGCTCATCTACACTCTATGTTTGCATAGCAGTTTTACATCTGTAACATTACACAGACATTACATTACATGGGTTGGCATCGGAACCTTTGTTACTGTGGCTGAGAATGAATACAATATGTGTGTGTGGTGTGGTTGGCACATGGATTTTTGTTTTGTTTTTATCAAATTGACTGTTTTTATCAAAATGAAACTTTGCAATCACTGACCTTCAGGATTTCAGTCATGTTAACTTTAGCCTACATGAAAATAGGACCAGAAGGTCAAATAATTTTTATTTTTTTCTATCCCACACAGAATGCGGAAGATCCTGGTAAGTTTAATTGGGGGGCCAAACTTTTTGTTGTTGTTCTTCTTCTTCTTGATTGCCAAGCGGGAAAGCTGCAAAGGCACTTGGGCAAAAATTTGTAGGGTATTTTTTAACGGTTTCACATTATATCACAGTATTTGTTAATGAATTAAGTTTTGCCTGACTGTTTGTATCCCATTCTACAGTCAGAAGTAATCAGAATAAACATATATCATAAATACATTGAAGTATAGTTTCATATCACAACAGAAAAAGTATAACTGTAAGAAGAAAATTGTACATTGTATTTCTGAATACTGTATTTATTATGACCGCCGTGCAGTGAAGCAGGTATCTTTGGCTGACAGGTCCAAAACTGCATTCAAAACAGAATTTGAAGTGTAGGATCATTATGACACCCTCTCAATGCATGCCAAGTTTTGTGGAATTCCGTTCATGAGGGACCATACAATAAGTAAGGCATAATGCCCGACGAGGTAGCCTGGCGGGCCATCCTATATCATTGACATGTATAGTCTGGCATCGAATCATTCACCTCGCTTAATCCAAGGGGCGGGCAGAGAATTGTCTTTCAAACTGCCTAGGCATGCAATAGGCCAGCGCTACGACCATATCCGTATCCGGTCGGCAAAACGGCAAATACATCCTTCTTCGAAAGGAATGACTTAAGTGCATTGTGTTGATCTACTTTCAAAGAAAAGCACAAGTCCAACTCCTCCAAAGTTGACGCCAACGCCGATTCAAACAACCGCTCTTCGTTTGCCATAGCCACCTTCCTTGTTGTTCACCGTCGCAGGATGTCGTTATCCTGTTAAGCCCGCCTTAAGACTCTCTAACGAAATAGAGCGCTGTGATTGGCCGTCATCCACGGTGTTAAGTCAATAGAAATTCCTATGGTTCGATACTAGACGTACAAGCTGAGCAAATTAATTTGCCGCCGCTAGGGTGCGTCTAGATTTCTAGGCTACCGACGAGGTGTCCATTATCAGAAATAAATGGACGACGCGGAGGCGTGAACTGTCCGACGCGAAGCGGAGGACGGTTGCTTCCGCGAAGTCCATTTATTTCTGATAAAGGACGCATCAAAGGGCATTATCCCGTTTATACCATGGTCACTTACAAAATAAATAAATATGAAATCAATTATTAATACTAAATGAGTTTTAGAGCTAAAATCGTTAGTTTTTTCAGCTGTTTATCGCAATGCTGTGGAATGTTGATAAGTTGATTGTTGATAATGCTGCCTTGGTTACCAACTAGCGTTTGAGCCAGCACAATGATCACTTGTTTGTGTTTATGTTTAAGTTTATTAGCAGACGCAATTTTGTGCAAAAAAACGTAGCCTACATTATGTTAACCAAGGAACCAAATTAAACACACCAGCGAGTTAGCTCGGGAAAGGCCTGGGTAAACTTTGAGAAAACATTTGTGAGAACATTCTCTTGTCCTGTGCTAGCCCAATCCAAGAGAGTAAAGTCAATGGAGATTATCTACAAAGGCTTAGTGGCTAACATATTTCCCAAGAAGGTTCTGGCTTGGGTTGTCTTGCTTTAGCAAGCACACAGTGCTCACACTCAGAACACCACTTTTGCACCTCATGCCACATCTGGGGCCAGTAGCACCTCTGTCATATCAAATCTGTGGTCCTGTCCACCCCCAGATAGCCGTGGTTGTTGTGTAGGCTAGTGAGCACTTCGACTTGCAACACCTTTGGCAGTAAAACCTGCAGCACTGGATCCCTGGAAGGAGGAGCCTGGATTGCTCTGTACAAGGTCCCATCCACTTCCTGTATCTGGGACCACTGCTTTATCAACTGTGGACTTCCCTTGGTTCACTCCACTTGTCTTAAAGGGTATGTGGTCGTCCCTGTCACCAAAACCACAGGTATCAGTCCCTTGCAGGACTTTCAGGTCTCTTTTGATTCAACCAGGGATGGTGTCCACCATACAAGATTCTGTAATCCAAGAGTCTTGGATAGGTCCACTCGAGGCTTGCATGTTGGCTATGGCAAGCGGCAGGGGGACGTCCAGGCCGTGTGACACAGATCGCAAAGTGTTAGTGGGGCTTGTGGGATGCCTAGAAAGGGTATCGACATTGCAATTAGCTGTCCCAGGACAATATTTGATGTTGTAATAAAGAGGGCAAGTTGAGAAACCCAGCACTGTTCCAGAGCGCCCAGTTTCACTGACTGCAGGTATTGGAGGGGATTGTTGTCAGTGTACACGGTGAACGTGTTGCCCAGGAGATACTTGCCATTTTTTTCTGTGATTGCCCACTTGACTGCAAGGAGTTTGAGTTTCATGGCACTATAATTTGACATGTTCCTACGCCATAACCCATCCTTCTCCTGTGACAGAACTGCCCCCAATCCTGCATGGCATGCATCCGTCTCTAAGATAAAGGGACGACTGAAATCGGCATAACATAGGACTGGTGCTTGAACAAGCCATTCTTCAGAAAAAGTTCTGAAGGCAAACCTGAACGTGACTACATTCAATGTTAACTATCCAATATTCAGATGTATGTAATTGAAATGTATGCAAATTAGTGCATAATTAATGAGATATTGTTAAATTACATGCATAAACATATATTTTCAGAAAACTTGTAATGCAAAAAAATATTGTCTCTACATAAACAATCAACTAGTAAAGTTTCATAAGAATATCAAGGAGTTATTTTTTACCCTATTCACCCATTCTATGTTGCCTATGGAGGCCAGTTTTAGGCCGCAAATGCTAATTAGCAGGTTTAAAACTAAAAAATCAGCTAAGTAAATATGATATTCAGAATCAGCACCCAAAAATTAGGCAAAATACCCTCTTTACCAGTGTTTTCTCACATTTGACCCCCAAGTGATAGTAGTCCCAGTCTTAATTATGCATTATAAATTAGGCTATTATAGACAGAGGACTAAAGGCTACTACAGTTAGACATCTCATTCCAAGATCATTTTGTGTGAAGTGAACAAATTATCCCTCACACTCAATTTTTCATAACTCGCCTGTTTACTTAAAGGAACACGCCACCCAATGTCAGTAGTAATATATGTTCTTACGTGGCGATTTTCCAAGCGAATAAACAGGAGAACTACAGTGTTTGGCGCAATAGCACTTGGGAGTACTTCGACCTAGCGTAGTAATATTAATTAACACCTAATTGTAGATCCTATCCACCACAGAGTATAGAATCCATGCTTGATCGACCCCTCAGCCTCCCTCTCCCCTCTGAGTGAGAGAGGCACACACACACACACTAGAGATGCGCTGATGGGCTATTATTTCAACCATAACTGCATAGCAAAACTTATCATCCATCCACCATCCATCAGCACCAACGTTTTTTGACCAATTTTCAAAACAGCACCCGCCCACCATCCGCTGATTGTTTTAATGTATGGGTGATACAGCGCTGCTGACGTGAGGCTAGAAAGCTCTTGTCTGTTCTAGAAAGACTGATCCAATGCAGCAAATATATTAAAAGGCTAAAGTCCTACATTGGCTATGTTGTAGCCTATCCCCAGAATATCAGCAGCAAACTCAGTCTCTGTCTCGCAAAACAGTCTCCAAATAAAACGCACATTGGCATGTTGCCTATTCTGCCAGCTTGTGCAAATAGGCCTATATCATCCAAAATGCTTGATTGCATTGCATTCTCCACATTTTTAGCTACATTTTCATGTACCACATCAGCATTTTTGTTCAGTGAATCTTTTGTAAATTGCTTTTTAGTTTTTTTAGTTTTAAAAGGACGTGCAAAAGTGCAGAAATTTATTTCACAAAATCCAAGACCAAAAACAGACAGACTATGTAACTGGTCACATAGAGGCCAAAATATCATTCTACCGGAAATGTTAATGCGGGCGAAGGAGTGAATAGTTGCAAGTTGAGGCAAGCCCGAAGGTTGCCAACGAGGGCCCGACGCTAATTGTAAAGCTATTTACAAAAGATTCACTGAACAAAAGTGCTGATATGGTACATGAAAATGTAGCTAAAATGTGTAGAATGCAATGCAATCAAGCATTTTGGACGATATACTGTATAGGCACAAAAAGCAAATGCTCGGCAGGCCACCTCCGAACTCTTAACTATCATAATGCGAGAAATTCCCGCACACATTTTACAGCGCTGTCTGATAACGTTAATATAATAATGGAGTGGCCTGAATGCGGGACTATTGACTGGACGGACCAATTTTGACTTTGAACGTAGCCCCATGCAGACACACACACACACACGCGCAGGACCACTTTGCAGGTGTCTCTCTCTCTCTCTCTCTCTCAGCAGGATTTGTCACCGCTGAAGTCAAATTATGCTAGGCCTAGGTGCTTCTACAGTACATCAACCGCTATCGTCAGGAAAGGAAAACAAAAGTTGAGCGATCAGGAAATGTCAGGAATTTTGCAAACAAAGAAGCATGACAGCCTATAACGTTATCCATTTGAGGAACGTTAATCGATTGCAGATGTGAACAGACAGCTACAGTCTTCTGTGCATAGTTGCATGACTGTGACCTTTTCTTTGGTCTTGCTTAAATGCACAGTGGATGTGTTAACCACATAACTCCCAGCAAGGCGCTCAACAGGCAGAAATGATGCTGGGTATGACATGTCTGTTCCCTACAAGCTCCAATAATGAGCTAAGTCCAACCGTTACGCCCCCACGCCAGCAGGGGAGACAATTCCTCTAGTGAGCAGTTGAAGACCCACCCATCGCTTCTGCCAGTAGAACAGCTGATAGGGTAAACAAACAGTCAGTGTGCGGCTCGCCGGCAAATTCAAACAGAAAGGCTAGCCTACAGTTTGGTTAGGCTACTTCACTTTACTTGGATGTAAGATTGTGGTTCATAAACAACACATCCGCGATCGTCGGCGCTCGGTCATTCCTTCTAGAAGAGGGGACCTTGAAACAAGCACTTCCCTTTGCTTGGAGGAATGGTGAGCGTTGGATCATCTAGTGCCAGACGAGTGGTTACTTCATCAGATCGGGCCAGGAGGAGGGACATCTGCCGTCGGAAAATCAGAGCCGCGGTATCCTTCAGCCGTAGCCTACCTACCAGTGTTCACTCGGAGACAAATTGTAGGCGCTACAAACTGGAGTAAGGGTAAGATTTAAAGAATATGCTTTCATTCTTATGTAAGCTATAAGGAAATAAATATGTTAATAGAGACCGATCTTAACCGTACATTTTGTTTTCACAGACTAACCTCGCCTCATAACGAGGCCGTGACCTCCTATTTACTCAGAGCTATGTCTGCAAGTCATGAAGCCATTGCGTGTAAGTAACTTTTACGGTTTTCTCATTCCTTGTTTAATTTTACTGTGACTTAAGTTTTTTATTCATACTACTCTCATTTAATTGTTTTCCAGCTGCCTGTAAGACCTATTACGAGACAGTATGCTATGCAGGAGCTTCAGGTAAACAACCAGACATTGCATATCGCATGCGGAAGCTGTGAAGAGTTCAGCTCGGAGTCGATCAAGAAGAAAGAGAGTAATATCCATTTTTGGTGACTATTTTTCATGCGCATTAGATGTGTTGTTTCCATAGCCCACACAGTGCATCGCGCATTATGATTGTCTTTATTGATTGTTTTTACAGCTGCTGGAAGTGAGACAGACTCCGAAGTAGACTACAAGGCAACGCACCACCGACATCTGCAAAATGGACCGAATTCAGACAGAATACCTCCAGTTACCTACTGCTCCGAGGTGGCAAACAGCCACTTCACGGTGCTGCAGGATTTTGGGCTTCTTGTGAGCTTCCCATTTGTTGTGAGGGGTGATCTCACTTTGTAGCCTTGTGTGTCTGTGCTAATAAAGCTCTTTCTTTGAATAAACATGTTCCTGGCAAATTTTCCTTTCCTCAATAAATTCATTCATGTCCTTGATGGTAATGTAACGTCGGCGCACAAGACATTGCATAGCGTTCTCCCACGCAGGGCATGCTGGGATGCGGGAGCGAACATTTGGGGTTTATGTCTGTATTTCTCCTTAGTTTTGAGTGTAATGTTAGCGTCTTTGTTGTAACATGTTTCCCTTTTAGTTCTCCCTCGTGTGTGATCCTTTTTGTGTGGGGGGCTGCGTCCTCCCCTGTATGTGTAGCGTGTGTGTGTACTTGACCTGCCCCGTGTGTATTGTGTTCTGTGTCGGTGTCCCTGCTCTCGTTCTCAGCTAATAAACCTTTTGATTGGACAGCTGTCTGTGTCGCTATCAAATCGTTACAGTAATAATAGTGTAGGAACCTACATAGGATAACAATGACATGAATATACAACATAATAGCATAGGAATATGAGTATATATATGGGGTTTACATTTATAATGACCCAGGGTGACCAATAGTGACAAATCTGCCAACCAATCATATGATTTTTCTTGTTTAAAAGTAGTGGTTTCATCCAATACTGAGTAAGGAAATTCAAGCTAGGCACGGTTTTGATTCTATTCATTGGCTAATTAAAGTCATTAGCACTCTGTGTGCTTTCCACATACGTCATAGTTCGTTTCTGACAATATGTGGCACAGACAAATGCGACGTTCGCAGGCTGTAAATTGTCGTTAACTGCCGAAAATTAGGGAGATTTCCAGGCATTTACGGGGACGAAAATCCCACTTTTCATGCAGTATCTGTTCCAGAACAAATGTAAAGTTTCTGGTTTCGTATCTGTTCCTAGCAAAACATCAAAGGTTTCTGGTTTTCGTTTTTGTGCTGTGAACCGGTTCAAAGCCTTGATTAAACTACCTATCAACATCCATCAGCATCCATGTCAACTTCAATTACTACCTCGCAACCTCCATAGCAACCTCCATGACTACCCTTGCAACCTACATAGCAACCACTATATATACCATAGTAACCACTATGATTACCCTAGCAACACCCTAACAGCCATCTCAAGTACCCTGGCAACAACCTAGCAACCACTACCATAACGTCACCCTAGCAACAGCTATAGTAACCAACATGATTACCCTAGCAACCAGCATAGCAACCACTTTATATAGTATAAAAAACACCATAACAACCAACACGACTACCCTAGCAACATAAATAGCAAACACTTTATATAGCATAGTAACCACTATGATTACCTTAGCAACACCCTTACAACCATCTCAAATACCCAGGCAACAACCTAGCAAACACTACCATAACATCACCCTAGCAACAGTTATAGCAACCAACATGACTACCCTAGCAACCAGCATAGCAACCACTTTATTTAGCATAGCAACCACCTTGTCTGCCCTAGCGACACCATAGTAACTTTGCATTGTCTGTTTTAGCTACATATGGTATTTTAATTAACATCTTTTTATGCAGATACTAAGAGTTTTTCTTTATTGCTGTAGTGCCACACTTCAGCTACTCATTGGATGTGGTGACCCATAGCTTCTTAATAATGACAGAAGGTGGCCCTGTGGTGAACATCAGGCTATGCTACCGCAACAGGTCTGCTACAACATGTGCGTCACTTGCTCCTCCAGTTGAACATCAGGTGAGGTCTTTTTTGGTAGGTTGATCTTTACCTGTATTTTAATTAGGGGCAGTCGTGGTCTACTGGTTAGGGCTTCGGGCTTGTAACCGGAGGGTTGCCCGTTCGATCCCCGACCAGTAGGAACAGCTGAAGTGCCCTTGAGCAAGGCACCTGACCCCTCATTGCTCCCCGAGCGCCGCTGTAGCAAGGCAGCTCACTGCTCTGGGTTAGTGTGTGCTTCACCTCACTGTGTGTTCACTGTGTGCTCTGTGTGTTCACTAATTCACGGATGGGATAAATGCAGAGACCTGCAGAGGCTGAGAAACCTGATTTACATAATTTACATAATTATATATGCATTCATTTCTTTTCAGATGGATACTACTTATTCCCTCTCTACTAATATCAGTTTTCCATATCTTCTGCCATGTTTGTGCATACAGGTAAGGCATTTAATTTTGTAGTATTACTGTTTGCATCACTGTTAATAGCAGTAGCACAGGGCAATTCCATGGAAAATTACGTTTTTTGTAACATCCATAATGCCAATAAAATGTGATGGTATGGTATGATGTGAATGATTACATGAAATTTGAGCATTTGCTATTTTTGGCTGAAGAATGTACATGAGAATGCACAAAAAATGAATGTTATCATTCACATCATACAAATGCCAAGGCATTTCACTGGCGTTATGGATGTGACAAAAAGTCCATTTTCCGTGGAATTGCCCCACAACAAACACCATCTATTTCCAGCAAAAACTGACTTCTTTACATTGCAAAAAATAAAATCTGACCAAGTGTTCTTATATAATCTTATATTAAAAATCAAAAAATGTATTTGGCATTGTTTTTAGTATGAAGACGCATAAGTGTTCTCTCAAAAGATAATTTTGACTTCATTTAAGAACACTTTGACTTACTTTAAGTAGTCTTATCAAGGCAAATGTATTGAACGCACTGGCAGACAAATTTGCTTGTTTTTGGGACACATTTGATTAATCAACTGGCAGACAAATTTGCTTGTTTTCAGGATGAGACGTCTTAAAAGTAATCAAACTCTTCTAAAATTAAGTTGAATGATTTTACAAAAAAGTGCTAAGTAAGTCTCTTTATACTGAAAACAATACCAACTACATTTTTTGATCTTGATATGAGATTAGACTTGGTTAGATTTTTATTAGATAAGCAGTTTTTGCAGTGTGATTATTGTAGTGCTCTCCTTATCTATTCGCACCCCTGGTAAATTTAAGTAATAAGAACCTAAAATCATCTTTTGCCGATTTACCATAGTCTCAACCAAAACAACGGAAGGAAAAATCCAACCTTGAAGGGAAGCAATTGTATTCTGAGAAAACAAAATACAGTGCCTAAAAATATTCAATCCCCTTGAATATTTTCCCCTTTCATTGCTTTTAGAAATGACATTTTGGTAAATTTGCCCTTTTTTACAATAATTTACAAAAACTCTCTTTAATGTCAAAGTGGAAGAAGATTTCTACAAAGTCTACAAAGTAATACAAAATTACTCTTAACTCTTCAATAGTAGGCTTAGACTATCTCCTAAAACTTCTCCAATCCCAGCAGCTGTCATCCTTACCACCCCCCCCCCCCTTGGGCTCTCATTTTTCATTTTACATCATAACACATGTAAGTCAGAAGGGTATTGTTCTATGTCACACTACGCTTTAATTAATTATTGCCCCTACCTTAAGATAGGCTACTGCCTGTATGGTTCCATATGCCGCCCATATGCTTCTTTCAGTCTAGCCAGGCCACACTAGCCAGTTTTTTGGATCTGCGTTGAATCTACTCGACTAGTACCCTCAAATGGTTCTCTGTTAAATCATGAGCTCATCTAACTGACTTAGGTGTCACAAGCTACACTTTATTGTGTTTTTTTAATACTTGTGCGCTGGAGTACAATGTAGCTCTTCACTTTAATGTGCTAGTTGTGGGTAAGTTAAGTAAACAAACTCTGTAGAGAGACATCTCTGTAGATAAATCAAATTTTTAGAGCTTTTTGTTTGCTAAGATTTTGTGAATTTAAGAGAAATTCATATTCAGAGATTTACTTAACAGTGTACAACTTGTAGTGAAATGTAAACCTGGTTTACTCTATGACTGTGCAAAATGGGAAAGAGTATAAATAAAATGGATAAAATATTAATAATAGTAGTCAGTAGTGACTAAATTAAATAATGAAATAACATGAATACGTATAGATATAAACATACATATACAGTATAGGGGAAAGGAGTCGTGGAGATGCGCTCAGTTGAAAGCACCACTTGTTGCAAGGCATTGCGTTCTTACGTTAGTTAACTTCTAATGGGTGAGTTTGTCACGAGCAAGACTATTATGAACCCAGGTGCAGACACAGAGACAGGAATTGCATGTATCTTTAAAAACAGGCCCAACACACACAGTCAGTTGTCTTGTAGACCAGAGTTTGTGAAATCAGCAACAGTCTACTCACAAAGTAAAGGTAGCCTCGCTACTCACGAAAAGGTAACACAAAAAGTTCCAGTGAAAGTCTGTGTAATCCTCCAGGTCAGAAAGTCCACAAAACGTCAGGCAGAATCAAATCCAAAGACAGTCCAGAGATCGGTAACCAGGAAAATCCAACAATACAAAGAAATAATGTGATATTTTCATGTAATAACTAGGGCTGTCAAAATAACTGATTAATTTCGATTAATTAATTTGAGAAAAAATAACTGATTAAAAAAATTAGTGCAGATGAATCGATTCCGTATGACCTTTGACCCCGAGCCGTTCTAGTCAGTAAAAATTAGACTGTAAAATGAAGGAGAGAGAAGAAAACGTGCTGCCTGAATCATTGATTGGAACATTTACTTTTAAAAAACGGCCTGATGGTGCTGATAAAAAATAAAGTGTTGAAAATAAAGTCCTCTGCAATGTCTGCAGCAAGGATTTGCATATCACCGGAGTTCATCAACTCTGTAGTCGCACATCAATGCAAAGAAATAAGTGTTGACATTGAGGGGCGTGTTAATTTATTTTCATTGTGTCCCCTAGGTTATATCTGTGGCCTGAAATGCCTTGTATGTGAAAAAAAACTTAAGCTAAGCACTTTTGAATTTATTTCCTCAGCATATTAGGGCATATCATAGATTATTATGGCAATTATTTGAACAGTGAAAATAATAATAAAAGAGTCTTTGAACTTTAATGTCACTAATGCTGATTATTAGGGCTGTAATGATTTACGATTCGAAACCGAAATCGCGACATTCATATCCACGATACTGTGTCGCGGTGTGAAAAGGCAGAATCGCGACACACCCTTTCTAGTGTTTCACGCAGTGCTTTGCAGCTTATGCAGCCGCAAAAGCAACCCACAACTCCTGCTTTACTTATCGGTAGCCTACGTTGTCCAAAAACAAATAAATAATAATTTCATACCTCTCCTTGCTTTCATTGTAGACTATGTGTGCAACTTTACCAAACAGTATAGAAGTAAACCCCCTCTCCTTGCCCCGCTCTCTCTCGCGCTCCCTCCCTCTCACTCTCCCTCCCTCTCCTGCTCAATGAACACGCGCGACTTAAATAAAACATTCACAATCGTGAAAGCAAGGACGCATAGACGACTAGCTAAATTACTATTAAATCCGCCTAGCATCATTAACATGCTGCACATATTTGTTTAAAACTCTTGCATTGAAGTTGACTGATCATCTCAATACCAACGTTTCCCAAAAGGGCCTGTCCCAAGGAGAACAAGTATTACCTTGAAACTTAAACACACATGGGGAAACTGAACAGTCAATCAGTAGCCTAGACTATGATAGGCTAAGCTATATGCTACTTTGTTTACAATATTTCCAGGCTTCAACCAGACAGCTGAATTAAAGAGGTAGAGTTGTAATAAAAAATAGTAGGCCTAGGCTATAGGCTAATCTGCATAAAGTGTGCCGTCATATAAATATCAGTCATTCAGAAAAATATTTTTATATCAGGATATAAAATAATAGATATATTATTGTAATCCTCTGGTGTTCGAAGGGAGGCTATTAAAATGTTATTTAATAAAATGTCTAGCCCCCCCCCCCCCAAAAAAAAGAAAAAAAAAAAGAAAAATCGAGATTCGTATCGAACCGTGGGTCAAAAATCGTGATACAAACCGAATCGTGAGGTTGGTGTATCGTTACAGCCCTACTGATTATTCAATGATTCATTTGAATTTAAATATTTAAAATACTTTCACAGCAAAAATTATATATGCGATTAATTTAGATTAATTAATCACAGATTATGTAATTAATTAGATACATTTTTTTAATCGATTGACAGCCCTAGTAATAACGTAATAAATATCTTGTTAAAACTTGAAAAAGATATTGTTATAACAAGAAACGTAATTCACGTAATTACACGTAATTACACGTAATTACATGATACTGAGCCTTTTTATTTATTTTAGTGTGGCCGCAATACGCTTCCGTAATGTCATGCACCTTGAGACCAAAGCAAATTCCTTGTATGTGAAAACTTGTATGTGGGGGGGGGGGGGGGGGGGGGTTCTTAATTCAACCACTTATTCAACATTATATATTTTTAATGAATTAAAATTACATGTCATTAAAGTTTTTTTTTGTAAATTATTGTTAAACTGCCAAGTTAAATTGACCAAGACTCCATTTATAAAAGCAATACATATACAATTAATACTTTAGTAATTTGTACTGGTTATGGTCTTATTATGCAGGTATATTATGATCACCTTGATGCAAAGAGGAATGTCACATGTCCCTTTGAGAATCGGACTCAAGATGGTGAGTTTACTGTTAAAACATCAGCATTTATATGAATTTTGTTGCACTACTTACTTCTGCTAATTTTTTGTTGGTCATTTTACTAGTTTATTTGGATTGTTTAACTCATTGGCTGCCACCCATTTTCAGTGCAGAGAACCCCATACTGCCAAGCGTTTTATAGCATTTTGACTGATTTTCCAAGACTGACAGGCGACAGAACAGTGAGTTCTATGACTATGTAAGGACCGAAACTACTAACAGAAAGAGTAGACTCTCCTTTTTCATCAGGAAAAAACTGTTTCTACCTTTTTCCGTTCTTTAGTAGTTGGCAGTAGAACATAGCTTGGTTTTAGCCTGGCCCTTACCGCCTGTGACTACGAATTCTCTTCGTCATACAGTCTGGAACAAAGTAATAAGAATCCGTCTCCGTAATGGGCGGATGCTTATTTCGAGGTTTAAAATCATTGGAGTTCCCTTAACCAATCAGCAACGTTTGGTAATGACGTATGCTGTGCGCCGGAGTTCAGGCTATTACGCTTACCACTTCCGCTTCAGGCTCTTACGCTTCCCACTTCTGCTCTCAGTAGTAAACAGACCGCTGGCTAGTATGTAGGCTACCTGACCGCCAGGGCAGTCTCTTCGTAGTGGATATATCCCTAACTTGCGCCAGCCACAGACCGAAAGTTGTATACCAAAAGCGTCATGTCACCGAGATTATATCAGCTCTTGTCACACGCCAGTTTTCCTCTTATCTCTTCTCGCCGCTTATCAGACGATTGTTGTTCTACGCAGCCCGGTGACTTCGTCGGAGCTACGGAGCTTTTACTTCGTCCTACACGGGCTGTTCAGACTACACTCTTGGATAAGTTGGATTGTACTGATGACCTACGTGTTATTTAACCTGGAGCTTGCTCAGTTAAACTAACAGTTGTTCGGCATAAAACAACGCAGCCTCACCTTGAGCCATGCTCCGTGACTGGCTAACGTTACTGTCCACAAGCACGGTAGCCTCGCCTGGAGCCCAGCTCAGCCACAGGCCTCTGTCAAACACAAACACGGAGTGGTTTACCTTGAGCCCAGCTCGGTAACCGCTAGTCCCAGTCAAGCACAATCACAGCAGCCTTTCCTTGAGCCCCGCTTGGTAACCGGCTAGCTCAAGTCAAGACACACAGCCTCGCCTTGAGCCCCGCTCGGTAGGCTAGTAGCTAACATTCCATTCCTTAAGTAGGCCGCATTGATTTTGTAAAGGTAATTTGAGAGTAGGGGGGAGAATAACGAGCAGCAAACGTTTATTTGAAAACATGAAAAGTAGTGATGCATGTAGTACACTTGTGCGTTTAGGTTTAGTAATCACCATCTGATAAATCAAACTTTTTTTCCAAAGCCAGTTGGAAGGAGAGTTTTACGACGTCCTTGCCATTTATAAAATTGACAAGACAAGCCTCTTGTTCCTGCTTTAATTGCGTGATGCCCTCGAGAGTTGAGACAACTTCGCGGATAGCTTCTAGCGTCTCTTCCTCCGTCGCCATTGTTGCTATAATGTTGAACTACAAGCTTCGCTGGACTACAACAAGCAACTCGGCAGGCAAGTTCCGCGTCATCACTCAACTGTTCGCTGATTGGCGCGGTTGTACGCGAACCGCATACTGTCTGTTGGGCCAGACTACGTGCGAGGCTGAAATAAAATTTTGGCCGGAAGTACGTAGGATGGTAACACCAGGCTAGCTTGGTTTCACCAAAAACACCTGTTTTTGACCAAAAATGGAGAAAACAAGCTTTTTGTGAAAAATTAACTTTTTTGTTTCTTGTATTTTGTGCTACTCCCTCCGCTTGGCCTCTTTGTGCTACTAATTTAAGCACACTATGTGCATATTTGATTTAGTTTATTTAGTATATTTTGTATTTAGTATTTTAGTATTTTCTTATATTTTACTGTCTCTATTGTGCAGTGGAGTTTTTTTATATTTATATACTTATATAACTTTTTCTGCTGTAAGTGCATGTTGTGTGTGATGTCTGTTGGCTACTGAGACCTTGAATTTCCCCTTGGGGAAGTATCTATCTATCTATCTATCTATATTTAATAATAATAATAATAATAATAATAATACATTTTATTTGTAGAGCACTTTATCATGTACTCAAAGCACTGAACACTGTAGGGTAAAAAAGGGAGAAAAATAAAAATTGGGAGGCACACAAAAAGTGTACAGGCAGTCGCTCGTGTGGATAGAAGCAGACATATGCCAGTACAATTAAAAGTGAGTAGAGAGCAATTTAAAAAGACAATAAAAGAAGGTCCATGTAGATTATAGGTTAAAAGCTATCCTAAACTGATGGGTTTGGAGGAGAGACTTGAAGCAGTCGACACTGGCAGCAGATCTGATATCTATCTATCTACTCTCTCTGATTGTTTTTTGGCTTTACATTGCGCCTCTTTCTGGTCTCGGTTGTTTGCAACGATCACGACACTACTCGCGTTGTGTGTGTGCGTGTGTGTGCGACTCTGTTCAAGTGTTAGCCATAGGTGTTAGTAGCCTGCAGTTCATGAACTTTTTCTTACGCCTAACCGTCGCTATATTCTCTTTGCTTCGATCATAGCATTCTAGCTTGATTAGCTGTATCTCTCACTTTGGCTTCAGCCATTCTTCTTCTTGTTTATTGGCGAATTACAGCATTGTGTGTATACCGCCACTTACTGTTCAGGAGTGTGTAAAGGGACTCGCCATAGCGGCTTCAGCAGCTTCTTCTTCTACTGTCTACAGTCTTTTCTCATTTCCCATCCAAAGACACTGCTGCCACCTAGCTTAGTTCACTAAATTCTCTGTTTACAAGCCTGATTTTTAGTGACAAGCTCTGCCAGATCATTCCCCAGCCCGCCCCGCTGAAAAACGTAATTGACATCTATAGACGTCTTTGGCAGTCAACGGTTGTATTTGAATTGACATCTATAGACGTCTTTGGCAGCCAATAAGTTAATGTTGACTTGACTATATTGCATGATGGATGGAGTGCAGGATTGCAATTACAACTACAATTTGCATGCAACTGTAACTTGCAAATGCAAGAGAGAGAGTGAGATGTGACATCATCATGGCCAAGCTGTGTGTGGTGCATTATGGGTAGTGTGCGTTTGTGTGTGTGTTTGGAAGACAAGACAACAAACAGAAGAGATTGGATGGCACCGAGGGGGAAAAGGAAAATCCATGACAGATGATGACTTACCAGGGTCTCTATACATGAACTCGAGCATTGAGAACATTGTTTGTGTACACAAAGTTTACTAAAAAGAAAGGTTTTGAACATTGTTTGTGTACACAGAGTTTACTAAAAAAAACTCTGTGTACACAAACAATGTTCTTAATGGGTCACTCCACGTCAATGGACCTATGTTACCCAGGAGACACACTGTAAAATTACTTTTACGTAAGATCAATACTTTCCAAGATACAGCCAGTTTTACAGGGGGAGTTTTTTTGTCAAAGTTCACAAGCCCATAGCGCAAGATCTAAACCATGTAGGAGGCTCAAATTTGGCATGCTGGTACATAAATAGGAATAGTATGTAGCAAAATCGTAACGTTTGGTCTGGATGATCCTGCATGGTCATAGCTGTCCCTCAAAGTTGATCAAACTTTTATTGGAGTTTTTGGCTGGGCTCTGTTTAGGCCTTCAGAGGACATATTTGTACTTAACATAGGCTCTTGATTTACTGACATTACTGATATAAGTAGAAACACTCACAAAAAGCAATGAACAGAAAATAAATTCCTTCAGGGTCTGAACAGCAGACCTCACAAGTCTGAAAAATCGTTTTGGTTCTCATTTTCAGAGCACCCAAACACCTTGTGGGAATATACAAATATTTTTTATATTTGTTTCTTTATTTTCCATGATCCCTTCTTTTTAAAAACACCAAATTGGCTTGTCTTATGAAATCTTTCTTTATTACTTTCCACCCTGAACATGGGCAAAATGCACCATTGAGATCAATATGTTTTGTATATGTTACCACAGGTTACTCTATACAACCACAGGTGGTAGTGTAGTGGTTAAGGAGCTAGCGTGCAGTAGTGTATTGGTTAAGACTAGCGTGCAGTAGCCTGAAAGTTGTCGGTTCAATTCCCGGCTTCCACCGTTGTGCCCTTGAGCAAGGCACTTAACCCCAAGTTGCTCCGGGGACAATGTGATCCCTTGTAATATAGCTGACATATTCACTTTGGTCAAGAAGTGACTGCTAAATGTAATGTAATGTAATGTAACTCTATATAAAACATAATGATCTCAATGGGGCATTTTGCCCATGTTCAGGGTGGAAAATAAAAAAGAAAGATTTGCATAAGACAAGTCAAATTGGTCAATTGATCAACTTTGAGGGACAGCTATGACCATGCAGGATCATCCAGACCAAAAGTGATGATTTTGCTACATACTATTCCTATTTATGTACCAGCATGCAAAATTTGAGCCTCCTACATGGTTTAGTTCTTGCGCTGTGGGCTTGTGAACTTTGACAAAAAAAGAGGCCGAACAAAATCGACACCCCCCTCCCCCTGTAAAACTGGCTGTACCTTGGAAAGTATTGATCTTACATAAAAGTAATTTTACAGTGTGTCTCCTGGGTAACATAGGTACACCTGGTAATTTTTTAGAATGTTTTGAGACCTAAGTGCGTGGGCCCTGGTTGAATTGATGTGGAATGACCCTAATGCTCGAGTTCATGTGTAGAGACATAGTTAGCGAGCCCAGAGTTTATTAGAGCACACTGTTAATCTCACAGAAGACTGAGATCTCACACGGATCATGACGTCTATTGCCGGTAGGTAATGACTTATATGGACTTTCCTTAGAGAGGAGTTGGTAGGTGGACAGTTGGTAAGTAAGGGATAACGGCCGCCGAGGTGTCCTGTTATACGGAATTAATGGACGAGGGCGAGGGGCCTCCGCCCGAGTCCATTAATTCCGTATAACTGGACACACCTCGAAGGCCGTTATCCCGCTTATCACCCGGTTGCCACTGTAAAGCAAAGGAAACACGCGGTTCCATTTTAAAAGAAGCTCACTAGTTCAGCTTGTTGTACAACTTTAGCATGGACACTTAGCTTGTTTACAGTTGATTCCATTGTTGCGAAGCCTGCAACCAAAGATTCTAGAGCGCTGCAACCGTCGTCCTACTATGGTTGTTATAGTTACCATTCATAAGCATTGATATGGAACAGTGTCCTGTTATTCAGAATTAATAGCCACCCCACCAGCCAATCAGAAAAGAGTATTTCTTCTCTCCGGGTGATAAGTGTTCTTAACAGTCTTCTGTAATAAACTCCTGGTTCGCTAACTACGTTGTTGGTGCTTTGTTTTATGTGTACCTGAGGGACCCTGAGCAAGCTACTGACAAGGTTTGGTGCTGTTTTGAACAATGTTACTGGTTTGGGAAGCGTTTGACTCACTGCCCCAAGCTAATCCACTGTTTGCGATTTGGGGCTATAGCATATACCGGGCCAAGCTCTGTAGTGGTTGATGAACGAAAAATACTGTCTCCACGGCTTATTTGATGTGTGTTAATGCAGAAAAACACCCTGGGGTCAATTTTCGCCGGAATTACACTTTAATTTAACATTTAACACCATGTCTACACTACCATCACCCTAGCAACCATCTCAGATACCCTAGTAATATTGATACAAGGCACCTTCCATCCAACTTTATCTATATCTACTTCAAATCAGTCATCCATTCATTAAACTATCTGTCTGTCAACATCCATTCAACTATCTCTTTATCAAAGTCCATTAAACTATCTGCCTATAAACTTACATTTAACTGTCTATCAACCTTCATGTGAAATTCAAGTACTCCCGTGCAACCTGTATAGCAACCAACATGAATAGCCTAGGAATCATCTTAGCAACAGCATTAATTAGCATAGCAACCACCATGTCTACCCTAGTAACACCTTAGTAACTATCTCTGCATTATCTGTTTTAACTATACATGATATTTTACATCACATTTTTTGCAATTTAATGCACTGCTAATTACTTGGAAACACTAGTTCTGTCTCTGAGCTCCTGAAATATATTCCAACAAATGTCAATGACTCACATTTGCTAGTGACATTTCCAATATATTTACTATCCTGCAGGACTTCTGGATGTCTTGTTCTCCAGTGAAATAAGAGTTTATAATAATTCTAAACTGGCATGGCACCCGCTCTGTCCTGCTGAACTTCCCTCTGCAAAACTTTGCTGGAATAGCAGTGCCCGTCTGGCTGACTGTGCAGTTTTACCCAACGCCATACTAGAAGTAGTTGGTCTGGTAGGTATTGTTCAAAGTATGTGATTGAAGCCTTACATTATACTTTTGTAAAAGTGATTTGAGCTTTAAAACGGAAAATCATGTAGCTGTAGTAGTCCAATTCCTTGTGTAATTATGCTGGATTTTGATGTTAAAATTGATATTTTTGCTTTAATTGATATCATTTAGGGAAATATCAACATTCTATAGTACTTTGTCTTCAAATTTTTACCATCCGTTTTCACAGTTTTGTGATGAAATAAATTAAACAGTAAATAATTTGTATACCAGACATGCTCTAAGGCCATATTTCATGTTTAAAGTCAAGGAAAGACGAATAATTTTGATCACTAAGAAGTTTCCTAGATACATGTTTGTACACCTCTGGTGAAAATCAAATTTTTAATCACGTTAACAACTTTGTTTTAACCGTTTAATGTCTGCTACATTTACCAAAACATATCATGAGCGGAATAAGCAGTCAATAAGCGGCATGGGCTTGTGGCTAACTTGATGGTTT
The DNA here is from genome assembly GCF_046254945.1 of Alosa pseudoharengus. Classification (NCBI taxonomy): domain Eukaryota; kingdom Metazoa; phylum Chordata; class Actinopteri; order Clupeiformes; family Clupeidae; genus Alosa; species Alosa pseudoharengus. The sequence continues at coordinate 2,003,604 of NW_027468881.1, forward strand.
ACCTCCAGCTACTTAAATCCTCTTATTTATTAAAATAAGTATGATAACTGAAAAAGATAAATTATGTTTTAATGAACCATTGTTGGCATAGCCATTCAATGGGCCAACAATGTAGCACGTTTGGGTAGCAGCGGTCATATTTACAGATGTGATAAGGAAGATACAGTGATTACTAATGAGAACGCGTAAAGATAGCGTAAAGAGGAGATAGGAAAACAAATGAGAACCTATACAAGAAGGCAATTCTTCTAAATGGAGTGTTACCTAAATTAAATAAAGACTATTAAATGCTATAGATTGGTTTCTGTTCTGTTGGCTGTAACATTGAGTTAGCCTACTGATTTTACGAAGCTGTTAACTTACTACTGCCTGTACAAACACTTGTATTAAAGGGAAGTTCTGGTGTTAAAACAACCTTGGGTTTATTTGTGGTTGATAATAGGTTCAAACTTCGTTTGGGAGCAAAATTATGTTAATCTGAGGAATTTTGAGTTAGATCGTTGTTTGCATTAGCAATGAAATGGTTTTTACTGTGTTGCAGCGGGCATACACACACGTCAAAATAAATCACTATTTTTAAACCACTGACAAAAATAGCCTTACACTTCTGTTGTAATGTTCATATGGTTACTACAGATAAATCAAGATATTCTTCCAGCATTGTGCAAATCTGGCTGAATGTGATGCATGTTTTGTACTGTAAGATTCAGCCAGATCTCTGCAGCGCTGCAAGATGTCAAGCGCACCCAGAACAGAAGTAAGGAACCGTTCGGTATTTATGGAATGGACCACCGGAGGAAAATAGGGGAGGGCCATGTCTTTTTGTTATTTTAAGGGGCAGTGCTCGAATTATCTTTTTGTCTTTAAGGGGGTCTCTCTATCTCATAAAAAGTTGAGTTGATTAATTGTAACAAAGCGATACAATTAAATAGCCTATTTAATTTGACACTTAACAACTGCCTGGACAACTTTCAGTCAGGTTTCCGGGCTAATCATAGCACAAAAACAGTTCTTGCCAAAGTCATAAGTGACATCCAGCTAAATACAGATGCAGGTGTAACCCGCACGACGAGGGAAGGCCTGTGCTTGTGCGGGAACAGTCTAATTCTAAACTCTAGGTTCAAGAGGAGACTGGTTTAGGTTATTACTAGACCACAGTTCAATGACTCACCCCAAGACAACACACCACTCTCAAAGATTCTTTTTTAAATACAAAATATATTTATTTTAACATTCAAATATCATTCAATTCACTCTATGCAATCATATATTATTCTATTCTAAGGTATCAGTGGAAATATAAAAAACTATTGTGATATATATATATATTTACTATTTCATTTGACTGTATATATTATTGATATGCTATTTAAAATCTATTTATAGTCTATTTAAACCCTATTTGATATACCCTTTATTTATTGATCTATTTTAATCGTTATATGTTATACTATTTTATTTGACTCTATATTCAATTTATTACTATTGCTACTTATTTGATTTATATACTTATGGTGTTAAATCACTTTTTCTTATACAATAAAAAAAACAATTCTTAACATATAACTATAATATCAGTTTATCAGAAGTGCCGGCACTTAGGTAACTTTTCAATAAATAATGAGATCTCTGAACTTAAAATAACAAAATAAACATAAACCCCAAAAATAAAAGAGAGTGCACTCAAAATAAATAATTAAATAAAAAATAATGATGGATATATTAATGTCACAGTCCGTGGGTGTGGGTGTATTTGCCCAGATCCTACCACAGTCACTGGGTGGAAAGTGGATGAAGGCGGGGGTTCAATTTCTCGGAATATTGCAAGGAAGAATGGCGATGAGGATGGTCCAGGGAAGAGTATCACAGCAGGGAATTCGAGGTATCCAAGGCGTAGACACAAATGGTCCAGGGAAAGGTTTCACAGCAGGGAATTCGAGGTATCCAAGGCGTACAGTAGGTCAAGGAGTGGTTGAAGGGGTAATCAAAAAACCAGTCTGTACAAAATTGTACAGAATACTAATTAATGCAATGGATCTCCTTCTTAATCATTTCTATAATAAAACTATCATAGGCATATCATAACCGTAGTACTGAGGTCAACCAAGTTCATAAAATGCTAAAGTTCAGAATATTATTTCCATGAATCCATTTACGTTACCAGTTTGTTTGGTTGCTATGGGTTCACATGGTAACCGCAGAGCGGTTAGCTTGAAGGCTATCTAAGACAGCTGACCAGCACTTTGGCTTCCCAGAATAACAAACACAGGATACCTTTTTTTTTGTTTTAAATCCTAAATTGTCTGTAACGTCATACATTATAAAATCGATCTCATTAAGAGGTTGTCCTGACTGGTTTTTAAAAAGTATATCACTCACGAAAAATACATTAGGGCGTATTTAGGGTCATTAGTCTCCAGTGTAGGTGGCTTAGCTTAGGTTAGCACAACATAGAAAAAATACGATTACAAGATAAACATTAAAAAATACTAGCTCACCAGGATTCAAGTGATTAATACGTTTCCATCTGTTACAATGGTCCAACGAGGTCTTTGTTCAGGAAGTGGTTTATCTGTAACAGTTATCAGGATAATAACGTTGTCTTTGTTAAGTGACTTGGCAACCTACATAATAAATAATTATTTGGGGTTAGCGACTCACCAGGATTGAAGCTTTTCAGTCAAAAGAAATGTGTTTGATTTCTGTTTGGTCAATATTAATCTTGTTTTGATTAATATTCTTCTTCTTTCTTTCTGTATCGTTAGTTATCCGTTCCGACGTCTGTCTCTAATGTATAATAGCAGTTGTTTATTATTATTTGATTATTTGAACTTGTCTCGTGCGCCCTCTAGGGGTCACCAAATAATTATTGGTACATCACAATGGGCAAGTTGGCTATCCATGTGGGTTACATTCTCCCCCTCTAAACCGCATCAGTCTCTGCATGCGTCTAAAAGCTATTTAGTAGTCATAAGTTGGCTATCCATGTGGGTTACATTCTCCCCCTCTAAACCGCATCAGTCTCTGCATGCGTCTAAAGCTATTTAGTAGTGAGCCCCTCTGGGAGGATCAGGGACGTTTCTACCTAGACTCTCAAAGAATGAGGCAATGGCTAGTACTAAGGGTCTTCCTAGTTCCCCATAACACAGTCTTTCAGGTGGACGTCTCTCTCTGGTGGATCTTCGGACTTCAGCGGATTCTCTCTCAGGTAAGTCAACAGGTTCAACTTGGGGTATCTCATCCATGGGTGGCACAGTCTCTGTCTCTTCTTCCACAGGTAAGTGTCTTTGAAGAGGTATTCCAGTATGTGACTCGTCTACAGGTGGGTGTGCTTCAGTAGGCTCAACTGGGGGTACTGCATTAGTAGGTCTCGTTCTTTCACTTTCAATCCGTTCCATTTCAGGTGAGGCTGAGTGAGCAGGTTCAGTGTGGGGTGAAATGAGTGGATTTCTGGACTCGGAAACCTCAGGTGGACCGGTATTCAGTACAACTGAAGGGGTGGAATCCGGAGGACGCTGCTCTGGAATGACCCGTGTTGTCTCTCTGACACCATTTGTTCTGACAAAGGACCTTGTAGAGGTCTGCGGTATCTGATGTGGATAGCAATCCTCTTCTTCACTGCTGGACATTCTTTCCTCAGTGCTGTCAACATTTGTGGGCTGCTGAACAGTTTTGTTTCGCGATCTCAACTTTCTTGCAAGGAATTTCTTTTCAGGCTCCGGTTCCAATTCTCCAACAGGTAAGAAACCACAGGGCAGTAGGAGGTCTCTGTGTAGGGTCCGGTGTGGAGCATCGGCCCTTTCTTGTGTGACGACGTAGACTGGACTTTCACCCATTCTCTTCACTACGACATGGACTGCTTTCTCCCACCGGTCAGCCAGCTTATGCTTTCCTCTCAGATTCACATTCCTCACAAGGACTCTGTCACCAGGAACAAGTTCTGCTGCTCTTACTTTGCTGTCAAACCTGGCCTTGTTCTTCTCTCCCATCTTCCGTGAGCTTTCAGAAGCGAGGGCATAACTGTCTTGCAGCCGTTGACGAAGGCCCTTCACATAATCGGAGTGTGACTTGAAGCCATCTGGGTTTGGTTGAAGGCCAAGGACAAGATCAATGGGGAGTCTCGGCTGCCTGCCGAACATCAGCTCGTACGGTGAGTAACCAGTGGTGTCATTTCTTGTGCAATTGTATGCATGAACTAATGGCTTGACAAAGTCCCTCCAGTGGTATTTGTCTTTTTCCTCTAGAGTCCCAAGCATGCTGAGGAGGGTCCTGTTGAACCTTTCGACAGGATTTCCACGCGGATGGTATGGCGTTGTCCTCACTTTCTCAGTGCCAATCAGTGAACACAGTTCTTTGATGGTGCGGGATTCGAAGTCCCTTCCTTGATCGCTGAGTAGACGGCTTGGAAATCCATAATGGACGATGAAGTTGTCCCATAGCGTCTTGGCAACGGTGTTCGCCTTCTGATCTCTTGTTGGTACTGCAATAGCAAACTTTGTAAAGTGATCAGTAATGACAAGGATGTTTCTGGTGTCTTTGCTGTCGGGTTCAATGCAGAGGAAATCCATGCATACAAGTTCAAGGGGGTAACTAGTCTGGATGTTTTCCATGGGAGCAGCATTCTGGGCATGGGCTTTCCGCCTCACACATCTCTCGCATGCCTGGCACTTCTGTTCGACAGACTGGAACATCTTCGGCCAGTAAAACCTTGCACGAGCAAGGTGGAGGAGACGCTCAGTGCCAAGATGGCCAAGTTCATCGTGCAGACCGTGCAGTGCTCTGGCTCCGGAACAGCACTCCATCTCGAAGCTCGAGTCTTTTCCATTCTCTCAGGAGCAATTTGACTTCCAACAACTCAGAAGATATTTCTTTGAAGGTGGGCTTCCGATTTCTTTGGACAAAGCTGATCACACGTCTGATGGAGGAGTCTTCTCTTTGGGAATGGTACCAGTCGCTGTGAGTCATTCCAGGGATGGTGCCTTGCCCTGAAGACTCAAAGTCATCTGGAACAGCGGAGGCATCGAGAGCCAAGGATTCAGCAAGAATGGGGAGCTCTGGCTGTGAACAGTTGTTAGCTGAGGTGATCACAGAATGACGCTGACATAATGCAGAGAGCATATCACCAGAAACCACTTTACTTTCTCCATTCAAGATCCGTTGTTTCATTTCTTCGATCCTAGCTTTCTCTTGTTTGAATTCCTCATCCTCTTCAGATGGACTTTGAGGCCTTCTAGACAACCCATCGGCATCTTGGTTACTGATCCCAGCCCTATACTTAATGGTGAATTTGTAAGTTGACAGAGCTGCTAACCAGCGATGACCTGGTGCATCAAGCTTTGCCGTAGTCAACACATAAGTTAGAGGGTTATTATCAGTTAATACTTGAAACTCTGTGCCATAGAGGTAGTCATGACATTTTTCACAGATGGCCCATTTTAAGGCGAGATACTCTTGTTTGTGGGCAGGATAATTCTGTTCGCTTCTGGATAGCCCTCTGCTGGCATGCTACTAATCGCAGCTTCCCATCCTGCTCTTGGTAGAGTGCAGCGCCAAGCCCATCGCGACTGGCATCGGTGTGCAGGACATAAGGAAGATGAGGATTGGCAAAGGCCAAGACAGGGGCTGAGGTCAGTTTGTCTATGAGCATTCTGAAAGCGACATCACACTCTTCAGACCATTCATCTCCAAAGGGTATGGTGGGACTGATGGGGGTCTTGATCTTATCTCTCTTGTAGATTTTCCCTCTCTTCCTTGGAGCGACGTATCCGGCTGTAAGAGCATTCAATGGCTTCGCTATTTTAGAATAGCCTTCCACAAAACGTCTGTAATATCCGGCAAATCCTAAAAAACACTTGAGCTCTTTCCTGTTGGTGGGACAGGGCCAATCTTTTAAAGCAGCAACTTTACTTGGATCTGTGTGGACTCCGTCAGCATCAACAATGTGGCCAAGGTATTTAACAGAAGTCTTGAAAAAGTGACATTTCTCAGGAGACAGCTTCAGACCATAGTCTTTGAGCCTGTTCAATACTTTCATGAGCCTGGCCTCGTGCTCTTCTAGTGTCTCTGAAAATACAATCAGGTCATCTAGAAAGACCAAAACTTCATTGAGATGTAAGTCACCGACACACTTCTCCATCAGCCTCTGGAAAGTGCTTGGTGCATTTGTAACACCTTGAGGCATGCGATTAAACTCCCAGAAGCCTAGAGGGCAGACAAAAGCGGTCTTATGCTTATCTTCCTCTGCAACCTCTACTTGGTAGTAACCCGACTTCAGGTCCATGACAGAAAACCATTTGGCTCCACTGAGAGCAGAGAAAGTGTCTTCGATGTTGGGAAGAGCATAGGCATATTTAACTGTTCGAATGTTCAGTTTTCTGTAATCCACACAGAGTCTGATGTTGCCGTTTTTCTTCTTCACAACGACAATGGGTGAAGCAAAGGGACTCTCTGACTCTCTGATAATTCCAGCATCTAGCAGCTCTCTGAGATGTTGTTTCACAGCTTCTCTGTCAGAGGGATGAATGGGCCTGGGCCTCTCTCTAAAAGGAATGTCGTCCTGAAGTCGGATGTGATGCTTCACAGCAGTCGTGTGACCATGGGACAGGTCATCAACAGCAAACACTTCTGGCATGTTGTAAAGTTTATCTGCAATCCGTCTTTTCCACTCCTCTGGAATGGGGGAATCATCCAGGTCGAATTTGAGTGTGTTACTCTGAGATTGAGGGATATCAAACACAGGCATCTTTTGTGTCTCAGACGGCATCACATACTGTGCTACCATCATCTCTGCTATCACCTGCTTAGGATGCAGCATGATGCTTCTGTCAGTCACGTTCTTTAAGACAATGGGAATTTTGTTCGAAGAGCTGTGTGGAATCTCTAACAGGGCATTTTCGACAAACACTCCACCAGGTAAAGCAATGGTCTCAGGGAACTCAACCACAAAAAGCGAGCGTGGAGAGTTCTTCTTCACCCTAACATCACCATAGACCGACACCTTTTCTCCTGCTGGAATGGTGACAGAATTGCGTCCATGTAGTTTCACATGGTTGACTGAATTCTCTTCCCGATGACTTTGGGCAACATGTTGAAATAGCAAAACACAGTCACTGTTGAGGTCCGGTCTTTGTAAGAACTCCAGTCCATGCTTTTCTACGCCGTCTTCATATAATCTGTCTAAGACATTTGTGCCAATCAACAAGGGTATCTGAGTGTTGAAATGACAGTCGGGCACAATGAGAACCAATGACGAGATCTGTTCAGCTACACCAGTGATGTTACCGGGGAAAGAGATAAGGGCTTGTATATATCCTTGATAAGGAACATGCTGGCCACCTGCACCCTCTATTTGAAACAAGGTTTGAATAGGCTGGATGGGAAGAAATGACAAATTGTTTGAGTAGAAAGTCTCTGAAATGGTTGTGACTTGGGATCCAGTGTCAAGAATGGACTCACATTCTATTTCTTCAATAGAGACTGAAGCAGTGCAGCGTGGACCTACAAGTCCATTGGGAAGGAATTGGCTATTTTGACATCTCTGTCTGTATTGATTTTTCTGTGTGTTTGCTCTTTTCATTATATCAGTAATAGGCTTGGGACACATATACTGGCGCCCAGCTCCTGAACGTCCCGAAACAGGAGCTGTTACAAGTTTAAAGGCATTGAAGTGACATTGGCAGGATGAGTTCTCTGAGCGTCACGCTTTCTTTTCAGCTCTGCATTCTTTTGGTGGACCAGGACTGGGTTGGGGGCATTAGAACAGCGAGCAGCAATATGACCGTCCTCACCACATTTAAAACAGAACCAAGGCCTAGGAAAGCGAGGAGCATCATTTCGAGGCATGGAAGCATTTGTGACCATACAGCTGGTTTCAATTGGATGTCTGCAAGCCTGTGAATTCATTTCACTCTTAGTGGACAGGGTTGCAACCTGTTTTCGTAGTTCAGCTACTTCATCACGAAGTTTCTGTGAATCATCTTGCTTCTTTTCAATCGGAACCTCAAAGCCATCATAACAGGTGGGTAAACCATAAACCGTGTGAGCATGTGCTGTAGCTTTTGAGCTCCCTAAGTGCTTTTTCATTCTGTCTAGCTTGGCTGAACGACGGTCTTCTTCTGTCCTAAGCAGATGCAACAATTCAGGGAACGATGGTGGACTATTCTTTTTCTGCTCTAGCTGGAGTCCTAAAAGCAACGAGTGGTCCCAGCACCCTTTGCAGAACTGTCTGAGCAAGTGTTTGTCTGAGTCTCCAAGGGGTACTTCTCCTCTAGAAATGACTTTTGTGAGGAGTGTCTGAAGTCTGAACAAGTAATCAGATGGCTTCTCACCAGCATTCTGATTTGAACTCAAGAAAGCAGCAAACAACTCTTCTCCATCTTCTACAACACCGAAAGCTGATTCAAGTTGACTGACATAATCACGGGGGGTTGCAGTAGTACTAAGCGGTTTGACCATGTCAGCAGCTGGGCCAACTAGACTCTCTAGGATCTTCCTCACTTTCTGTAAATCAGTGACATAGGTGTCACTAAGAAACAGTTCAACCTGAGTTTTCCAGGCGTCATAATCAACTTCACCATTCGGCTTTGGAAGCCTTCCTGAGAAGGTGCGGATTTTGCTCTGGCTAAAGGACGGTGGTGCAACCCTCAAACATGGATGAGCGTCTGTTCTCTGGGGTGATGCTAGGAGTGTGTTCAACATCTATACAGGAGTATGTGGCAGGGGGCTTTCTCTTAAGGTGGGAACATTGTGAATTTTCTGGGGGGCATTTGACTGAATGTGTGTAAGTTCATTTTCTAAGATACTTGCATAGCCAGATGTGGCACTACCACCAATAGCACTCAATTCTTCTAGATATTGCTGAGCTAAGTCTTTGCCCAAATCTTCTTGACAGATATCTCTTATAGTTCGGACATGCCATAAGGTAGCCGAATCATTGGGACTGGGTATATGACCAAGGGAATCTGGGTTAATCCTGGTTATGGAGTTTTCAGATGCATATTCTATTAATACCCTACCATTAGGTTGGTTAGGCTCATCAGAAATTCTAATGCAGTTTGAAACTTTGCCATTTTGTTCGAAGAACTGGATTATCATTTCATCAGTGCATATTTGATTCACACCAATGACTAATAAACTGCTTTGTCCGTGTACTTTATAATGGTTACAAAGATCCATTTTGGTTCAAAGTACTAGTTTTTCTTTTTCTTATTTAAAAAAATAATAATATATATATATATATATATATATATATATATATATATATATATATATATATAAAAAAAGGTGTGGTCAGTGGGGTAAAGTACGTGGTCGGAAACACTAGAGAACCAAACTCCTGGCTGGCTCGCCACTTTTCTATAACCCGCACGACGAGGGAAGGCCTGTGCTTGTGCGGGAACAGTCTAATTCTAAACTCTAGGTTCAAGAGGAGACTGGTTTAGGTTATTACTAGACCACAGTTCAATGACTCATCCCAAGACAACACACCACTCTCAAAGATTCTTTTTTAAATACAAAATATATTTATTTTAACATTCAAATATCATTCAATTCACTCTATGCAATCATATATTATTCTATTCTAAGGTATCAGTGGAAATATAAAAAACTATTGTGATATATATATATTTACTATTTCATTTGACTGTATATATTATTGATATGCTATTTAAAATCTATTTATAGTCTATTTAAACCCTATTTGATATACCCTTTATTTATTGATCTATTTTAATCGTTATATGTTATACTATTTTATTTGACTCTATATTCAATTTATTACTATTGCTACTTATTTGATTTATATACTTATGGTGTTAAATCACTTTTTCTTATACAATAAAAAAAACAATTCTTAACATATAACTATAATATCAGTTTATCAGAAGTGCCGGCACTTAGGTAACTTTTCAATAAATAATGATAGAGATGTCCGATAATATCGGCCAACCGATATTATCGGCCCGATATTAGCATAAAAATTTAATATCTGTTAATATCGTTATCGGATTTTTTTTGCCTTAAAACCGATAAAATAATGCTTGCGTTACACCCAAATAGTGCCTATGCGCTCCTGAAGCGTTTACCGGCGCACAGATGATGACCTCATCAATCTGCGTCTTGAAGCATACAAACAAGCGTGGATGGCTGCAGTAACAAACTTGCTCGTGGCCGTAGTAGCCCCTTGCGTTGGCCGTGACGCCCCTTTGAAAATCAGAGGTTTACAGGCCACGGTGGCCTTGGTGCCCCCTTCTTTAAATATTCTGCTTTGCGTCCTACTAATAGGATATATATTTAGCCTATGGCCTATGGCCAAATTACGCAGTGGAGAAAGTGACAGCGCAAGAAAGAAAGTGCGTCCAAATTAACCCATCCTACTCATCACACAGACATCCTAATGTATCACATGAAAGAGCTTTTTCTCAGCTTTTAAACGATGTTAGCCGCTAATTGCTGTGGTGAACGGTTCGCGAGAAAAGTAAATAATATCAGTCAATTTAATCATAAATTCTACCGAAGGTTTTGCGTCCATCTCCCTACCCATTCATCTCGGTGGAATACTTCAGAACCCTTCGTTTAACATATGACAAACCATATATCAGAATAAACAGCAGACCTTACCGAACAGAAAGGTGTAAAGCAGTCCCCTGTACAGTTAGCCGTTCCAGACTAATCCCGTTTTGAATTTGCAGTACATTTCAACATACATGGATGTCTCCAAATTTGGGATTTAAGTATTACACTGTGTTTAAATTGTTCAACATTATTTCATAACGGGCCAAAACAAATATTACAAATGTCGCCTAGATATCGGTAAATCAGAGGACAGCTGACTATAAGAGTTTGTGAAAGTTCATCATCACAAAATGCTAAGCATGCATCTATTGAGTTTCTTAAAGCTGAGCTGTGCTTAAATTGTTCAATACATGATTTCATAACAGGCCAAATATAAAATAAATGTTAAATATAGCCTAGATATCTGAAAATATTAGATGATCAGATGATTTACAGTTATATGTAATATGTCATGTTTTATGTTTTTGTAATGTTTCATACAGTGATGCAGGTCTACTGCAGTGAATACAACTTTGATCATGTTTATAGCCTACTACTGTATAGTTAACTTTGGCCTTGGTGCCCTGACATGTGGCCTTTGTGCCCCCCACCAAATATGCCCAACTGAAGGCCAAGTGGCCTTGCCCCTAAAATGGTGAAATTCTAAGCCTGATTGTGGGTATGGCCCGTTATGAAGGCCAGTCAGTCTTTTAGCCCCGTTCATTGGACTAATACTAAAGGAGGACTTTGTTTACTACTCTGGAAGGTCTGGACTGAAACTTTGTGCCTTCCTTGTTCTTATTGCACACTACCTTCATGTTGCATCTCTTTGTTGTTGCTCATGTAGAGCAGTGCTGATTGAGCCCAGTTTATAATTTAAATGATTGCGCTAGGGACACAGGCTGCTTAGATTTGTACACCTTAAATGTTTCATTTTTTGTACTTCACCTCAAGCCTGAAGTATTTTTTGTAGCTCAAACAAATGTTTTCAAAATTGTGCAGTATAGTTGCCACATTGTAATTGACTCATATTTGTGCATTCATTCAATTAAGGTGATTGAGTTTTAGTTAAAGAAACAGTTCATGAAGCATCCTACAAATGCAGGCTCATTTAACACAGAAAAAGGATAGCCTGTCATACACTATGCCTGTTATTTTAGTTGGCTTTACATTCTGCTATGTTGCACATAGTTGTTCAGGTACAATGTTTTATCATTTGTGAAGAAGTCAAATTTGCCCTATTTGTTGTGGGCATTGTCAAGATTATCTCAGGGAGAGTGTAATCCAAACTGTTGTTTGAGACAATTTAAAAAAAATAAATAAACATGGCACTTTTTCCCTAAATTAAGTTGAAGTATTTTTCTTATTTTGCACAGACAATGTTAACATTTGGAAAGCCTTGTTGCATTCAAGAATGCATCCAGTGGGGCATCACAATAACATTAAGCATGTTGTGTTAATTCCACAACAGGAGATATGTGATGTTACCTAAATTAGTTTTGAGGAAAAATAACCCACATATCGACATCGGTATCGGCTGATATCGGAATCGAAATTTGAGAGTTGCACAATATCGGCATATCGGATATCGGCAAAAAAGCCAATATCGGACATCCCTAAATAATGAGATCTCTGAACTTAAAATAACAAAATAAACATAAACCCCAAAAATAAAAGAGAGTGCACTCAAAATAAATAATTAAATAAAAAATAATGATGGATATATTAATGTCACAGTCCGTGGGTGTGGGTGTATTTGCCCAGATCCTACCACAGTCACTGGGTGGAAAGTGGATGAAGGCGGGGGTTCAATTTCTCGGAATATTGCAAGGAAGAATGGCGATGAGGATGGTCCAGGGAAGGGTATCACAGCAGGGAATTCGAGGTATCCAAGGCGTAGACACAAATGGTCCAGGGAAAGGTTTCACAGCAGGGAATTCGAGGTATCCAAGGCGTACAGTAGGTCAAGGAGTGGTTGAAGGGGTAATCAAAAAACCAGTCTGTACAAAATTGTACAGAATACTAATTAATGCAATGGATCTCCTTCTTAATCATTTCTATAATAAAACTATCATAGGCATATCATAACCGTAGTACTGAGGTCAACCAAGTTCATAAAATGCTAAAGTTCAGAATATTATTTCCATGAATCCATTTACGTTACCAGTTTGTTCACATGGTAACCGCAGAGCGGTTAGCTTGAAGGCTATCTAAGACAGCTGACCAGCACTTTGGCTTCCCAGAATAACAAACACAGGATACCTTTTTTTTGTTTTAAATCCTAAATTGTCTGTAACGTCATACATTATAAAATCGATCTCATTAAGAGGTTGTCCTGACTGGTTTTTAAAAAGTATATCACTCACGAAAAATACATTAGGGCGTATTTAGGGTCATTAGTCTCCAGTGTAGGTGGCTTAGCTTAGGTTAGCACAACATAGAAAAAATACGATTACAAGATAAACATTAAAAAATACTAGCTCACCAGGATTCAAGTGATTAATACGTTTCCATCTGTTACAATGGTCCAACGAGGTCTTTGTTCAGGAAGTGGTTTATCTGTAACAGTTATCAGGATAATAACGTTGTCTTTGTTAAGTGACTTGGCAACCTACATAATAAATAATTATTTGGGGTTAGCGACTCACCAGGATTGAAGCTTTTCAGTCAAAAGAAATGTGTTTGATTTCTGTTTGGTCAATATTAATCTTGTTTTGATTAATATTCTTCTTCTTTCTTTCTGTATCGTTAGTTATCCGTTCCGACGTCTGTCTCTAATTTATAATAGCAGTTGTTTATTATTATTTGATTATTTGAACTTGTCTCGTGCGCCCTCTAGGGGTCACCAAAGAATTATTGGTACATCACAATGGGCAAGTTGGCTATCCATGTGGGTTACATTCTCCCCCTCTAAACCGCATCAGTCTCTGCATGCGTCTAAAAGCTATTTAGTAGTGATAAGTTGGCTATCCATGTGGGTTACACAGGCAAGGCATCCATCCTAGTATTACTGGACCTCATGCAGTCTTCGACACTGTGGACCACAACATATTGCTTCATCGACTGAAACACTAGGTTGGCTTCACAGGTGTTGTAATCAGCTGGCTAAAAATCCTATCTTATGGACAGGACTTTCTCTGTTAAAATTGGAAACTGTTCCTCAACACCAACATATTTGACCTGTTGAGTTCCCCAGGGCTCAATTCTAGGTCCACTGCTTTTCAACCTTTACATGCTCCCACTTGGTCAACTCATAAAGAACAAATCAATCTCCTACCATAGCTACGCTGACGACACACAAATTGATCTACCTCTGATGCCAAATGACTGTACCCCCATTGAAACTCTCTGTCAGTGCATTGAAGAGATAGATACATGGATATCGCAGAACTTTCTCCAGTTCAACAAAAATAAAACCAAGGCTGTAGTTTTTGGAAGGAAGGAGGAAAGATGCAAGATTCTGCCTTGCTTGAAATGAAGGGCTTAACTGCGAAGGATGTGGTAAGAAACCTCAGGGTCCTTATAGATAATGATCTAAATTTTAACAGTCACATTAAAGCAGTCACAAAATCAGCATACTTTCATCTTAAAAACATAAATAAACTTAAAGGATTTATGTTGAAGGAGGATCTTGAAAAAATCTTTCACACTTTTATTTCTAGTATGATTGATTATTGCAATTTGCTCTTAACAAGACTCCCCCAAAAGACTTTAAAACCATTCCAAATGGTACAGAATAGTGCAACCAGGGTCCTTATTAAAACAAAAAGAACAGATAATATCAACCCAATCTTAAAGTCCTAACACTGGCTCCCAATTAGATATAGAATTGATTTTAAAGGAACAGTATGTAAGATTGTGGCCAAAACTGGTACTGCAATCACTTTCAAATTACTGTAGAGCGGTGTATCCCCTCCCCCTCTCCCCTGACTAGCAGAGCTGGCAACCTGGATGCCGAAACACTACTGACTTTGTGATTAGTAGACAGGTGGAGGGTGGCGCATCAGGCCAAAACACAACATGACAACATCAACATCAGTTGAGGGCTGCAACTTCACTTTTTAAATGACAATATCCTGGCCGGACTACTGTTGTCAGTGATATAAGTATTTGAAATGAACATGATTTCTTAATGTCTAGTGACATATCAGGGCCATTTTATGATTAATTGAAATACATTTCTTACATACGGTTCCTTTAAAGTACTTCTGTTAGTTTTTAAGTCATTGAAGGGGATGGGGCCAAACTACTTGCATGACATGTTCAAACAATATTATCAAACAAGACCCCTTACGGCTCCCACACACAGTTGTGTGCGGTGCAGTGCTGGAGAAGCATCCCATCCACTTTACATGGGCTTACGTCATCCGTTGCCATCTGAATTTTGGGTCCATTGCGTCGCGTTGCTCCCGTCGCTTGCGTTGAGAAGTTCAACTTTTGCTGCACCGACGCGCTATGATAGGCATGATTTGATCCTGGCAAGACAGGAGCTCCCCCAAATCAGATAAACTCAGGGGTTAAAGTGGGGGGAACGGGGTAGAACGCAGTTCCCCCACCTCAGATAAATTATTTATATTCTTTCATACCAATGATATAGCGCGATGATATTGTTAAAATAAATGGTGAGTTAATTTTTTCAAATTGCAGCCTGCCTGTCCCTCAGGAACACAGAACCATGCTTCACTAACACCCGTTATCCCCCCTGTTGTCCCTTCCCGACGTTAGGTTCTCACTTCTCATGGGTCTCCTGTCTGATTTGAGTGCACATGTGTCAGTTCAGTGAAATAGCCTAATGTTAAAATTCCACAATTTAAACATGTCAAATGCAGGGCGGTATATGGCTCTAGCTGTTCATCAGCTGGTCAATGACGAACGTTGCAACCTTTGCACGTTAGGTTAACTGTAAAGTAGTTGGCTGGCACTCCAGCTTGTCAATATTAACAGAGAAACAGCCTATTGTCCATTAATACATGTGTAACCCCTTATTAACGAGTGTGCTCAGGCACTAGTTTACAATGGCACAAACTCGAATAGTGAATTCTCAGCGGTGGAATGGTGAGCTGGCTGAGATTCCTGAATACCAATAGGCTAATAATTAAAGACAAGAAATTCAATAGCGCAGTGCCTCCATTGTAAACATACTACACTTACCTTAGGCTAGTGTATTCCTACAGAATAAGAATTATAGAATGTATAAATATAGAATGTGTAAATAGTAATCACACTAGTAGTGGATGCATACAGAAATGAATTGCCAATACACCCGAAGTATAATGAAATATAACAATAAAGAATATTTATTCACTAGTAATAATCAAAGGAATGACATTTATAAAATACCTTCAATGAGTAGCAACAGGGAATCAACACCCTGACAAGTAGACTAATGTTACGTTAGCGAGTGAACAATTATTAAATAGATAGATACTTTATTGAGATTCCTGAAAGAAAAAAAATCCATTGAATCACTTAGAGGCTGTATTTTGGGCTCCAGCGCATGGCGTAAAGCTAAGCGTATTCACTCGCGCTAAGCTTAATTCGGTATTTTGCACGTTTATTTTTTAAACATTGCGACCAGGGGTGTGGCAATTAACAACCTAGGGAGGGGCCTGGCGGGTTGTCTAAAAATCGCTATCATACACCACCTAAACCTGGTCAGAAGTCAATGGCGAGTTGTTCATATGCTATTTTAAGAGCGCATGTCAACAGTCATATTGGCAGGTGCACGCACCATCCTTCTATCATTCATGAACGCACACCAGCGCACGTCCATGCAAAGCATTACAAATTGCACGATTACAATGGGAAACATAACTAGACTGCATTTCCGGCGGGAACTGCGAAAGTGTGCTTGCCCTGGTCCGGTCAGCAACGTGAGCAGACAGTGGCATACGCTATGCTGAACCTGGCTTGATCCAAGCATTCTAACAGTGCCTTTCAGTAGCAGTGGCAATATCTCAAAAGCTCTAGGAGAGGGCTATTCAACTATTGACATGCGGTTCGTTGGATTTTACCTGTGGCCTGCCTTCGAATTTAGCTTCTATGACTAAGATCAAATCAATAAAATAGAACGACAGCAGTGATTGGCTGCAAAAATAAATAATGTCACGTGTCTTGCGCCTCTCAAACTGGGCTATCAGGTAACCTACAGAAGAATTGAAATTATGAAATATGACCAAGGCATTAAAATGCTGCTTGTTTGTCAGGATACTTTTTTACTGATTTATTTAAAAAAAACATGAGCTATGAGTGTGAATGTTATATATTCCATCCCCTAATTATGTTTTACTGGTTTATTTGACAAATAATCTATATGGATTTGCTCTATAAAGACCTTATGTCTGTTTAGGATTGTTTTGAGAGCCTATTGATGTATCTCAGAATAAAGGAATGTCCACAACATTAGTGATATTTTTGTGTGAATGTATTTTACTTAACTCATTAAATGTAGCTGGATACTCATGAACGCATGTCTCTAATAGCCACAATAGGAGTAATTTTAGCAACACCGTATTTTGTGTGGCCCATAACGACCCAGTGGATCATGAAAACGTGCCAAAATTCACATTCCTTGCTTGTTGTTGGTACATTAATCCCATTCAGATTGCCACTTATCTGTGATGTAAGAGTTCAGTATAGGTTTAAGGTCTGGGGCAGGGATTTGACATTCTGTGACTTCTTCATTGAGGGCTTTCTTAGCAGCACTGTCCGGTTTCTCATTTCCCCTCAGACCAACATGGCCTGGGACCCAGCGAAAAACTACACTCAAGTTCTGGTTCTTTAGACGTTCTAGTTGATCAAACTCAGCTTTGGTTGTATACTTTTTGCGTGACATTATAGCCATTATAGCGTTATTGCAATTTAATTTAATGCAATTTACTTTTACGATTAAATAAAATTAATTTATCCCTCTCACTCATAGTTTTCTATTTATTTACAAATGTACATAGGCCTACTGTAATTGCATTTATACATAGTTATTCTACTGATCTTCATACTATTCATCCTGCACATAGACTTATTCTTACTACTCTTATAATGTTGTTTCTGCACTACAATGACACTGTTACCACACTGCACATAGCTGTATGTTATGTACATATCTGTTATATATTTGTCTTATTGAATATCCATATTTATTCTGTTTTATTATAATCTGTTAATACACTGCATATATATTACTATTTCTACTATTATAATGTTACTGCTACATCTACATACATTATTCTACTTATTGTATGAGGTAACTGCTACTTACTGCACATATTTAATTCATATTAGGCCTACTCTAAATCAACTCTATACTACTGTCTACATTACACTATAGTTATTGACCTGTCTCTGTATATTTCATCACATTTCTATACTTTGCATCACATTGCATGCATACTTAGGCTACATGAATCACAGCTAAGATATTTGGTTGCTATGAAGGCCAGTCGTTCTAAATGGATGGTTGCTATGGCCAAAGGCCAGTTCTATCTCTGCCGTTGTCAAGCGGGCATATCCTAGAATTCTGATTAACCTTATCTTATTTGAAACATCTCGCCTACTTCCATACAGTGGGTCCCATTAAGAAGTGGCCACCTCATTCGCGCTTACCGTGATGATTCACGCAGCAACATTATTAAATTAATCTGTCACCATGTCTATGCCTACGTTTGCAAAGAGGAGAACATTTTAATTTGATTCACAATGAAATGTTACATTTAATGTACATGTTGACAATGAGTAGGCTAGTTTTGGTTGTTGTTGGTGGTGTTAGGCTACTGCATCCCTTAGTTATGCCTACTTGTTCCCTCGCAATTGGAAGCAAAGATTCTAGAGCTCTGTTCTAGAATCTTTGATTGGAAGCTCCTGTAGACGCATTTCAAAATAGATTATCAGGGTCTGGATTGTCCAGGCTAATTTCAAAACACCGCGACGTGAAATCAAATATCCTTGATTACTAGCTCCGCTTTAACCCTCTCTGGTGAAATGCCACAAAAAGCAATGCCCAGTACCGTGGTAAAGTTGGTTTTATATTGGACGTTGGATATTCGACACATTCGAAAAATCTATTTAGCACTGACTACGAGGGTCGAGTTTGTGTCAAACCAACTTTAATGTGTTTAAACAAGGCCTGCCTATATTACACAAAGCTTCTTTTGTCAAAAAACCCATGTTTTGATTTTATGAATTTTTTATGCTGATAAAAGATTTCAATCTATTATGCGGCTTCACCTTTTGACTTACCCATACTAAAACACATCTCCTGAACTCGCCTTACTGCCCTTTCTAGTACACAAAGCTTCTTCTTCCCTAAAACCTACTCTTTGATTTTATACAATTTTTAATGTTAAATGTTTCAAATCTATTATGCGGCTTGCCCTTTTGACATACCCATGTCAAAACACATCTGGTGAACTCAGATTACTGCTCTACATAGTACACAAAGCTTCTTTTTTCCAAAAACTCCCTCTTTGATTTTATATAATTTTTTTACTGTAAAAAAATGTATATAAAATTCAAATAAGGAGTTTTTGGAAAAAAGAAGCTTTGTGTACTATTTAGGGCAGTTAGCTGAGTGCAGCAGATGTGTTTTGACATGGGTAGGTCAAAAGGTCAAGCCGCATAATAAATTTATAGCATTTTTGAATAGTAAAAAAATAATATAAAATCAAAGAGTGCGTTTTTGAAAAAAATAAGCTTTGTGTACTATGTAGGGCAGTTAGCTGAGTGCAACAGATGTGTTTTGACATGGATAGGTCAAAAGGTCAAGCCGCATAATAGACTTAAAGCATTTATAGCATTTTTTTTACATTAAAAAATATTTATAAAATCAAAGAATGGGTTTTTGGGAAAAAGAAGCTTTGTGTACTATATTGAGCAGTAATCCGAGTTCACCAGATGTGTTTTGACATGGGTAGGTCAAAAGGGCAAGCCGCATAATAGATTTGAAACATTTAACATTAAAAATTGTATAAAATCAAAGAGTAGGTTTTAGGGAAAAAGAAGCTTTGTGTACTAGAAAGGGCAGTAAGGCGAGTTCAGGAGATGTGTTTTAGTATGGGTAAGTCAAAAGGTGAAGCCGCATAATAGATTGAAATCTTTTATCAGCGGTGTAATATAGGCAGGCCTTGTTTACACACATTAAAGTTGGTTTGACACAAACTCGACCCTCGTAGTCAGTGCTAAATAGATTTTTCAAATGTGTCGAATATCCAACGTCCAATATAAAACCAACTTTACCACGGTATGCCCAGTCAGGAGATAGTTAACTAATTAACATGCATAGAAACGTAGGCTACTAAATAAATCATAACCGTGATGTCCATTTTCACCGCTATACTGACTATCATACTAGATATCAAATGCATAGTGGAAAATAAAGACAAAAGTTCGTTGGCAGACTTAGCTTAGCTAGCAGTCTAAAAACAAAGTAAACATATGCTAACTTTCAGTCCCTCGTTGGCATTCATTAAACTCTTCATTCAAGTAGCCTACAACTGGTAGGCTACGTAATTAAAAGGTTCACGTCTAACTTACTTGGTTCATCAACGCACACCTTCACAAACTGTATTCCCGTCGTAGGCTACTGATATTGCAGTCATGAACAGCCACAATGCAAACTCATTACCCCAGAAATAAAACAACGTGCCTTCTTACGTTGGTCCTCTGTGAAATGTAATACAACAGTGCCACCTAGTGTCTTGCATTAACATTAAAAGTGTGAAATGGCTGCTGCCTACCCAGAATGCCTTGCAAGTCTTTAAACACCACAAAACTTCTTAATATTACATAATCTTCCGTACATATATTAATTTGCATACTTTTGTACATGTAAAAATTAGAATAATACTCTCCCATCAACTTTTGTACTTTTAAAATTTAGAATAATACTCTCATATCATGACAATTAAGCAAATTAGATTTAAAAACCATAATAGTGTACTGCAGAGTACTGCTGGTATATATAGCACATGGTTCCTCCTTCCAAATATCTGTAAGTCCATACTATCCCATGGCATGATATTGAATTGAAGTGCATAGCAAGGCTGAGATGAATCTGTGCATAGTCCAGCAATATGTAAATGAGGGTGAAGCAGGCACAAGTGGGCTTGAATGTCATAACATAGAAAAAAGGGTTTGTCAATTGGCATACTGTTTTATTTAATCTTTTTTTTTTTCAGATCTTGTGCATCCTCACATTGGAGTCCCGAGTTCATGTACAAAGTTTTGTTTCAATATGTGACAGCGTTCCTGAAATAATACCTAACTTCCTGTTTTGCAGCTATGCCGCCGATTTCGTTTGGCTGTGACGGACAAACGCTTCTGAAAATCAAAAAACCTTTCTGTAACTTTTGTGAGGCTTGGTCCAAGGATCATGTACGTCAAGTTTCGTGAAGTTCGGACCAAATTTGTGACCTGTGAAACTTTAGTTTCGCTTTCTATTCAATCCAATATGGCGGAAGAATGACAAGGGTCAGTGACGTCATTTTCAATTTCCACACTACACCGATTCCGGCCGGACTTTCCAGAGTTGGATCGGTGGTGATATCTCAAAAGGTCTAGGAGCAGGAGCTGGCCCAAAATCGGGCTTACAGGAATAATAATAAGAAGAAAACTTAAGAAGAACAATGTGTGCTTCTTTGCAAGCACACTTAATTAGAATAAAGATATTACGAAATACTGTACATCTCATGATGAGTAGTTATTCACCATCATTTGCAAATTGGTAATGACGGTTAAAAGTGATTAGGGGAGAGGCGAGAGACACGTATGGAGCACAGCTGAAGACGCACTGTCACGAGATATAAGCAACTCCTCTGCAGGATAATTTTTTTTTTTCAGTCATTTGAGCAATATTAGGGCTTATTCCAGCCTGTTTTCGATGGTAACCCATTGTCAGTCAATAGTGAAAGTTAGGGGTGGGCGATATGGCCTAAAATTCATATTGCGGTATAATTTGGGACACAGACGGTAAACGGTATATATTGCGGTATAATTTGGTGTGTGAATTTCAATATAGGTCTAGCAGGTTCTTGCATAAAATAGTCAAGATTGTTACTTATTTAAAATGTATTGTGCAAAACTGCAATTATAGACAACATTATAAAACTTTAACTTCCAAGCAGTATACATGTAAAACAAGGCAATGTCAATTTTAAAGTGAAACATCATTCCAGTGCAAAATACTCCTTTCCCTTACTTTTCTTAGGACTGACTTGGTTTTTGAGGAACAGCGCTACGCATTCGTTGGCTTTCCTCATATTCGACAACGTGTTTTGATTTCAGATGGTAGAACAGATTGCTTGTGTTACCTCTCTTTGCTGTCACTGTTGACCGGCATATTTTGCAGATTATGGTTTTCTGCTCACTATCCGACACTTTAAATCCAAACCATGTCCATATTATGGACGTTGCACCAGTCTTTTTTACGAGCTCCTCCTCATCCATACTGTAACGTCGGCGCACAAGACATTGTTAGCGTTCTCCCACGCAGGGCATGCTGGGATACGGGGGCGAACATTTGGGGGTTTATGTCTGTATTTCTCCTAAGTTATAAGTCTAAAGTTAGCGTCTTTATTGTGACATGTTTCCCTTTTAGTTCTCCCTCGTGTGTGATCCTTTTTGTGTGGGGGGCTGCGTCCACCCCTGTATGTGTAGCGTGTGTGTGTACTTGACCCGCTCCGTGTGTATTGTGTTCTGGGTCTGTGTCCCTGTTCTCGTTCTCAGCTAATAAACCTGTTGATTGGACAACTGTCTGTGTCGCTATCAAATCGTTACAATACCTTCACCGCTCGCAGCCATTTTTCCACACCTGTGGCCTCCTCGTGGTTGTTGCCGGTCCCAGCAGGCCAAGCGTGTTGCAATTTGATGACTTAATGACCTATCGCAATATGCCGGTATAACAAAAATCTCTATCGTTGGCCAAATTTTTATCGCATACCGCTTATACCGTTTATATCGCCCAGCCCTAGTGAAAGTAACTGCATATAACGGTCTTTGTTGACTGACACCTTGGTGAAGTTAGTTTCACTTTGCCAATGAGTTCAAATAATAGACAAGTGCAAATGCGTGAAGGCTATGCTAGGTTTTTAGTAATGCATGGTTTAAGAATGACTATTTCATACGGTCTCGCAAGCAGCCTCCTTCAAATGCACCGTTGAATGCCAAAATACAGATGCATTTATTTGACATACCGCGCGTTGCGCTGTTAAAGGTAATGACAGATGTCATTCTCATTGGTTTAAAATGATGTTACGCCCCAAACACACCCATATGACTGATTAAAAAACCTAGGAACACCTTGTTGCACCAGGCGCTCCACTTTTGATAACGAAACCCCTCCCAATGTGAACTGGACATCCTACTAAATTTGAATAGACTTTTGACGAGTGACAATGCACTTTAGAATGTCATGATAGGGCCCACAATCTTTGATTTCATACAAACCCTTGTACCAAAAAACCTTGTGTGCCAGGCATTCTTGAGATATCACACTCAAGGTGGGTTTGACCTTGACAATTGACTTCATCATTGAGTCCATACAGATGTTCACACCAAATTTGAAGCATGTGCGTCAAGCCATTCTGAAGTTGTGACACAAGCACGAAAGCTGGTCTTGTAGTTCAGAGAAAGCCTGATTGTATGCAATGCAAGACTACCTGCAAAACGGGGCTTTCAGTTGGTGTTGATGACTGCTCATTCTGCACCCAAATAACAATTAGTCATTGAACCTATGTTAAAATCAACATTACTTTGTCAACGTTAAAATCATTGAATCAATGTCGCACTGCAACATTTATTCTACATCAGTTTTGCACCCTTCATTAATATTGAAGCAACGTTGAAATTCTAACTACAGATCAACATATTTCAATTGTATTTCCACTAAAATAAAAAAAAACTAAAACAATGTTGAAATTACAACCAAACTAAAGATCAACGTGATTTCAATGGTATTTCAATTGATATTAAACCTCAGTAAACCACTGTTAACCTAATCTGGCAAAATATTGGGAAATTCATATCCTGCTTTATCTACAGCCAGGATAAATTTGGTTAGGCCTAGGTATGTCTTGTTTAGGCTACAGAAGCTTGCATAAATAAACCATTGACAACTTGTTATTAGTTAAGCAAGTGCATTTATTCACTCTTCATCTAGAAATCCACGTGTACTGTGTTTTCCTGCCATCCACAGCATCCATAGCAGTTGCAGTCAGCCTGATCCTCCAGTAGCAGAGTGAAGCGGCACCTAACAGAAATAGAAAGGGGGGAAGACAGCTGTTAGATAAATATGTTCTATTTGTTACCGTTCATCGTGGCATTTGCTGAGAAACAAATAGTTCGCAACAACACACGCTGCTGAACTTGAATCAAACATTCTTTAGAACACAGCTGATCAACCGTCTGCTTTCACGTTTGAATGAAGTTCCAGTCCTTGCGTAGTGATATGAAAGACGTATCAGAAGCACAAAACCCGTTGCCATTGACAGCGGTAATTATATGTTTGCAGCGGTAATTACATGATATATCTTACCGCTTTGGGAAATCCCATTCAAGTCAATGGAGCGTTCTACTAGCATTGTGAAGAGCCGTATAATAAAGATAGATAGATAGATACTTTATTGATCCCCAGGGGAAATTCCCTTAACGTCCTCTCTAGACGTATAGTAGCAGCTAGACTACGAGTTTGTTGCTAAACAGTTAACGTTAACGCCAGCTTGCTTGCTTGCTTGAGTAGAAGATAACTAGCCGAATCGTTTTAAACAGACTTCACACACTCCATTCGAATAAAAAACACAAATTAATTGTAACTTATATTGGGTGTGGTAGAAAAACTTAAGTTTCGTTCAGGAGACACCAAGAGCGTAAACTTTCTTCATGACACTAGGCGAAAGCTACTGCGCATGCGCACAACTTAACTAGAAAAGCATTTCCTGAAGGAAATACAGTGCATGAAAATGCAAAAAAATATGATGTAAAATATCATACAGAGTAAAAACAAACTATATTGGTTGCTAGGTAGATGAGGTTTAATATAGTTGGAGTGACTGAACAGTTAAATAGGTGGATAGTTTATATGGTTAAATGATTTGCTTGGTAGATAAGGTTTAATATAGTTGGAATGATTGAACGGTTAAATAGGTGGATAATACTTAACTTAGTTAACTTAGCTAATGTTTTCATTTTTAGTAGTTATGCTAACTAGCATGTTAGCAATGCTAACTATGTTAACCATGTGACTTAGCTAACCTAGCTAATTAATTTTATCAGTTTTGCTAACTATGCTAACTAGCATGCTAACATGCTAGCATATTAACTATGCTAACCATTTTACTTAGCTAACTTAGCTAATCATTTTTAGAAGTTTTGCTAAAAATGCTAACTAGCATGCTAACATGCTAATTATGCTAACCATGTGACTTAGCTAACTTAGGTAATCGTTTTTAGTAGTTTTGTAAAAAATGCTAACTAACATGCTAACATGCTAGCATGCTAACTATGCTAACCATGTGACTTAGCTAACTTAGCTAATCATTTTTAGCAGTTTTGCTAAAAATGCTAACTAGCATGCTAACATGCTAGCATGCTAACTATGGTAACCATGTGACTTAGCTAACTTAGCTAATCAATTTTAGCAGTTTTGCTAAAAATGCTAACTAGCATGCTAACAAGCTAGCATGCTAACTATGCTAACCATGCTAACTAGCTACAGTGGGTTAGAGTCATAGTTGATGACAAGTAACAGTTACAATGGCTGAACAGTTAAAAAGTTCAGTAGTTTAAAAGGGTTAAATTGTTTAACAATGAAATATTGTAGTGAGGACTTTTATTTTGAAACAGTTTTTGGCAGAGAAAGCAGTTGGACAGGATGTGTAGTCTTAATAGGGCCAGTTTGTATGCTTAAAGCCTGAGACTGGCAGTTGAGATCCAGGTGGCCCGAACACCTGCCATAGGATTCTAATTGCTTAACGGCTCTATTGTGATGTCATCAGCCCATGTTAAGTCTATGGGGAAATTTTGAACAGTTTTTAATTAATAGTTTAAAAAGTATAAAAGTTACAAAGATGAAAAATACAAAGCCCACATGTCGTAAGTAAGATCTACGCAACGCAGTTTGAATGAAGTTTCTACGTTAAACGGTTGAAGCTGCATTAACTGCGTTAGAAGAAGAAGAAGAAGAAGCCTAGGAAGAACAGTACAGTGCATTTTCATGCACTGTAATAAAATGCCTAGGAAGAACAGTACAGTGCATTTTCATGCACTGTAATTACAGGATGTGTAGTTTTAGGGAGCGCCAAATTGTATGCATTAGAAGCTGAGACAGTTCGATTCACAGGTGACACCTGTGCCAGTGTTCTGATTAGCCCGGGAACTACTCTGGGAGCTTAACGAGCGCAGCTGGCTTTAGGCCATTATGACATCATAAGAAGAAGAAGAAGCCAGGAAATTTCAAGATAGTGGATTTCATCCACTATAATAACCCAACCCAAGCGCTGGCCGTTGGAGCTCATTGGTGCACTGAAGTCAGCTCTATGAGCTGGAAGGCAGGGTAGCCACCGCTACAATGCCCGTCCGACTCGCCGGTCGCTCATGGCGGAGACCGAGTGTGTGTGTGTGTGTCAGTGTAAGTGTACTCACGAACGGACGGTTTCACTCCACTCAGCCAAACCGACGACCGTTGTCCAGGTGCAGATGTACAATGTACATGTACAATCATGAATTAATTCATGCGTGAATTCATGATAATTCATACCCTTACCGTAAAGTGTTACCGGCAAACCATATATCACAATAAACAACAGGTCCTACCGTATGTAAGGATATAAAGCATGCCTCTGTACAATAATCGGTTCCTGACTAATCCGGTTTTGAAATTGCAACACATTTCTACATGGTCTCCAACTTTTGGGCCAAAATGTACTAAACTTTTTATGTCAGTAGCCTGCATACATGTTTGTAAAATGTTTATAATAATAATAATAATAACATTTATTTATATAGCACTTTTCAAGCACAAAGTGATCTACAGACAAACAAACAAACAAAACAAATCAAAAAACAAAACATTAGTAATGATAACAACAATAATAATAATAATAGTAATAATAATAATAAAAATGATAAAATAGTAAACTACCAAACTACAAACACAAACTTAACGAAATATATATGAAAAAGAAAATAGAAAAGGTATACAGTATAGTACCCAAGACAAAATAAACAAACAGAGATGATAATAATGATAATAAATTAGCAGAGACATGAGTGGAATCATTCACTATTTAAGGAAAGCAATTTTATATAAGTGGGTCTTTAGACTAGATTTGAAAACAGCCACAGATGGTGTAGATTTGATGTTATAAGGGAGGCTGTTCCAAAGCTTGGGTGCTCTAACTGCAAATGATCGGTCACCCCTAATTGACAGTTTACTTTCTGGAACAACTAAAAGTCCCAGGCTGGAGGATCTGAGGGGCCGAGCTGGACAGTAGGGGGTTAATAAATCAGTTAAATAGTCAGGTGCCAAACCATGTAATGCTTTATAGGTAATAAGGAGGATTTTAAAATCAATCCTAAAACTCACTGGCAACCAGTGAAGATTGGCCAGAACTGGGGTGATGTGTTCCCTAAATTTAGACTTTGTCAAAAGTCTGGCTGCTGAATTCTAAACAGTTTGTAAACGAGAGATGGAATGACGATTTAAACAGGTGAATAAGGCGTTGCAGTAATCAAGTCTAGATGAGACAAATGCATGTATAATTCTCTCTGTGTCCTTTAAAGAAAGCATTGATCTGATTTTGGAAATGTTTCTCAGTTGATAATAACAGGACTGCACAAGGAGTTTTACATGTTGGTCAAATTTTAAATCTGTATCAAATAGAACCCCTAAGTTTCTAGAAGTAGTCTTGTTATTTGAGGCTAAATTTCCAAGAAAAGTCTTAGCTTGATTATAGACTTTGTCAGGGCCAATGAAAAGGACTTCTGTTTTGTCAGAGTTAAGCTGTAGGAAATTCTGAGACATCCAGTCTTTCACATCAGCTATGCAATCCTGCAGTACAGTTAGCTTGTTAAGCATGTTTGGTTTGACTGAGAGGTACAGCTGTGTGTCATCAGCATAGCAGTGAAATGATATGTTATGGCGGCGAATTATGTGGCCTAGAGGTAACATATACAGGGAAAACAATATTGGTCCTAAAATTTAACCTTGGGGAACACCGCAAGTAATAGCTGAGGTAGAGGAAGTAAAATTACCTATTGAAACAAAAAATGTCCTGTTGGATAAATAGGATATGAACCAGTCCAAAGCAGGACCCGTTATGCCAACCCATTCTCTTAGTCTTCTAATTAAAATAGCATGATCAATGGTATCAAAAGCAGCGGTGAGATCCAGCAACACCAAAACAGAGTGCTCACCAGAATCAGCTGCCATTAGTAGATCATTGGTTACCCTGATAAGAGCAGTTTCAGTGCTATGCATAGGACGAAAACCTGACTGAAATTTCTCCAGGATGCTATTGCCCTTTAACACTTCAGAAAGTTGCATCAAGACCACCTTTTCCAGAATTTTGGAGATAAAGGGCAATTTAGAGATTGGACACTGGCTGTCTTGAAAAGGTCAGGGACACACCCTGAAGAAAGATAATTATTTAACCGTCTAGGCGCCACGGTCGACTTTTGTCGACAAGAAGCGGTACTGAATAAAACGGCCGATTTAGTCAAATATTTCGTTCGACCTCCACTCCACTAGATGGCAGACATGTCATACGTCATCCCCGAGTCCAAAAAAGGGCATGCTTTAAACAAAACCTTAACGCTACAGCGCATTGAATCAGTGTGTGCAATACCGGAGCTAGTGTGCGTGTGAGCCACTTTATCAGAGCGATATTGTCAACATCAGCGAGTATTTGCATTAGATTATCGTTTAAATGGCATCAAAAAAGTTTACCCGAAATTAAGTGTTGGGTCTTCTATTCGCGGACCCTGATTCTGAAGGGGAATATCTGCCTTCAGAAAATGACGGTGATTCGTTTAGTGAGGCTAGATGCGTCCGTGCCTTGCAATGATGCAGCTTGACAAAGTGAGAGTTTACTCCATAGTTTAGCTTACACCAAGCACAAACGTTAAATCGTTTGCCCAATGTCACTGGTGGGAATAATGTTTCACGGGTTCGGAGTGTTCACCGGGAAATTAGCAGGGTGTTAGTGGTGTGGCGAACGAGGCTGGAGGTAGCCTAATGTCCATGTAGCACTAGCTTGTGTGTTCATGTCCTTGTGATGTGTGTGTCTTTGTCAGCTAAGAAAAAAACAACAAAAAAAACATCAACAAAAACAACAAAAAGAAAACAAATACTAACATTGTCTCTTGTCTTGTCTCGTCATCTCACTCCTGATCTGTGCCTTGCCGTGGCAAGTGAGCTTTTGAACTAAACAGGTCTTGTCTACTTGTGTTTGTGTGTCATCTGAATAATATATATGTGCCCCATACATGGAATCAGAGTGCCTACTGTATGTAGTAAATGGAAAATCTCTACAGCAAAAGGCCAGCCTACCGCTACATGCATTTGGTTTGTTTCTGCCATTTATTAGTAATGATTTACACAGTTTGTTTACTACTTAGTATTTACCTGAGCATTCAGTATTGTGCAATATAGCATACAGAAGGTGAGGGACATTTTGGGGGGAAAGAAGTGGTGCATTTTATCATTCAAACATGCGACTTTTCATGAAAATTCTATAATCCAAGATGGCCGCCACCATATGACGTCATAATATGCAAATTAGATATAAACATTTAATCCCTACATAAACTTTGGGTCATCCTTAATATTTCTCTAATTTACAGAAAGTCTCTATCTCTTATCACTTTTAAGATATAGCCTTTTGAAATGAAGATGTCAAAATCGAACGTTTCGAGGAAAAACCTCTGGCGCCTAAAGGGTTAAGATTGATAGTAGACTAGGGCCTATAGCATTAAACACTTTTTTGAGAAGAGTGGCTGGTAAAATGTCTAAAGGACTAGATGAAGGATTCATTGCTGCAACAATGTCAGTGAGAGTCTGTATAGAGATAGGTCTAAAATAGCTCAGGTTATTAGGGCAAGAAGGGGGGCATGTAACATTAGCAAGAGACATCGGAGATGGGATATTTGACCTAATATTAGCAATCTTATCAATAAAAAATTATAAAAACTTTTCACACTCATCAGCAGAGGATGCCAATACAGTGGCGGGAGTAGGATTCAGGAGGCGATCAATAGTATTGAACAGGAATCTAGAATTGTTTCGATTGTTAGCAATAAGGTTTGAAAAATACTGTGATCTGGCATCTTTGACTGCTTTGTTAAAGGAGGAAGTTAGTTCTTTCAAATGTTGGTAATGAACCAGAAGCTTAGTGGCTTTCCATTTGCGTTCAGTTCTCCTACACAGTCTTTTGAGGCTACGTATTTCATTAGTGATCCAGGGAGATTTGTTAACAATAGGTTTCCTTTTACTTTTAAGAGGAGCTACAGTATCTAGTATGGTGGTGCATAACTCATTAAATGTGTTAAGCATGTCATCTGTATCTTGTAACCCACCAGCATCAGGCATGGTATCACTAAGTTTGTTAAACAAAGAAGAGAAATTACAGGCAGTGTGATCATTGAAACTGCGAAAACTAACAATATGTGTGCGAGGTGCAACAGCAACTGGGAGAACACTGTCAAAGATGACACAGTGGTGGTCTGACACCAATGGTCTTTCACTAAAACATTGTTCAGCTCTAAGCCAAGAGAAAAAACTAAATCTAAAGTATGCCCATGTTTGTGAGTTGGTTCTAACACATGCTGTAGTAAATTAAAAGATTCTGTAATATTAGAGAATTCAGCTGAGTAACAATTTGTGGAATCATCAACATGAATATTAAAATCTCCAACAATAATAATCTTATCATAGTTGAGAATGACAGAAGATAAAAAATCTGAGAATTCCATTAAAAATGCTGCCATGCAATGTTTAGGGGGTCGATAAACAACAATGCAGAGCACAGGGACATCACAGATTATTTGAACATAAAAACCTCAAAAGTTGAGAAACTGTCAGTGGCAGATGGGCAACATTTAAAACAATCCTTATATACAACTGCTAAACCTCCTCCACGGCCACAAACTCTAGGAGAGCTAAAGAAGTTGTAACTGGGAGGGCAAAGTTCCCCTAATTGGCTATGCTCACCCACCTTTAACCAAGTCTCAGTTAAAAAGAAAAAATCAAGGTTAGAAGACAGAATAAAATCATTCATAGTGAATGTCTTACTACTGTAGATAAAGATCTCACGTTGAACAGTGCCATTTTAAGAGCCTGTGAATAGTTCTGAGTTGATGTACCAAGGTGTGAGGCGTCACGTGATCTGGTGGATGTAGCAATGTTCAAATCACATGCTCTCACTGATGCTTCCTAGTGACATTAATGCAAAAAAATATTAAGGGAAAAAATCATACTTTCCCAGATGGGTAGCCGAGAATGGAAAAGGAAGCTATAGCATGTAGCCTATAGATGGTCATTACAATGACCAAGCTTATCTTTGATTAACTATCTGAACAGCACAGGTGACCACTTCTGTATAATTTCATGGAGTGCTGAAATGTACACTTTTGACCATTTCTGAACTGTGAAACTCAGCAAATATGCTTTGTAGTTGTGAACTTATTGCTGTAGGCTATCATCATCATAACTATTCCACCTAGTGTGTGCAAAACAGTTTCGGCTACAGTACAAACATTTCCATCCATAGATAAAAATAAGCAAATTTATTTTCAAAGTACACCAGATTGAAGCATTTAAATGTTAAAATATATAACATTTTCTTACGGGGGAGCATGCCCCCAGACCCCCCTATGGGGGCTTGTGTCCCAGTGTAGTTTAGGTCTAGTGACACCCCTAGTATTTCAATATGGGGGCTATTTTTACTGACAGTGGTGACCAAGAAACTAGCAATTCTTGTCAAAAAAAGTATTGCTACACCATGATACTCAATATGTTGTCCAACGGTGAGTAATTTTCCCCCATTGCACCGACACTGGATTTCAGAGTTTCCCCACCTGCCAAATCTCACTTTAATCACTGGATAAACCCTCTGGTAAACTCTGATATACCCGTATGGTATGTCCGTGCTAACCATACTTGAAACTGTTCTATGACTCATTCATGTAACCATGAGGCTGATCAAAACAAATATCACCAATTATATCCACTTCCTGTTTTGATGTGGCGTGGCATACAAATCAGTTTCCTGTCATTGTGCCCTCATTTGAAGTATGCACTATGCCTTTGCCATTTATCATACTCATGCCAATTTTGAACATGATGCATGTGGTTAAGTGTTTTGTCTCTGAAAATCAAGTGCCCACTATTACCCATCCTTGTTTGAAAAAGTGCCTACCATTAAATCCTTGTTTTTTTTTTTGAACTAAATGGACAATAGAAATTTGAAGACAAATAAATCTTGTACGTCTGTACTAGCAATACTTGCAAACAAATAAAACATCATATTCCAGTGAAATGCTTAAACGTAGTGA
This sequence comes from Alosa pseudoharengus, assembly GCF_046254945.1. Taxonomy (NCBI): domain Eukaryota; kingdom Metazoa; phylum Chordata; class Actinopteri; order Clupeiformes; family Clupeidae; genus Alosa; species Alosa pseudoharengus. The sequence goes on from NW_027468881.1 coordinate 2,035,698, forward strand.
AATACATTATGAGATCATATTGATAATACTGTATTCTCTGAAGTGGATGAAATTTGCGAATTTCCATTTCTGCTTTCAGAACTATGATGTGTCTGATGTGGACAGGCACCCACAAATGTGTATTCAGGTAATGCTGTGTGTCGTAATCAATTAAGCAGTGGATCATGAACACAAAGCTGATAAATGAAAATGTTAACATCATGCTTACAATTTATGATTTTGTTTATGTATTGTTACATAACATTGCTGTTGCTATCATTTTGTTTGGTTTAGTAAAGAGTGACACTTTTTTACTTTCATAGTTTTCTTTGAATAACAGCCACTATGTCCACTGCCCCTTTAAGTTTGGTAAGTACATATGACTAAGAAAACTAGCTTTTAATCAAAGCATTCAAATATGAAATTGTGATGACTGCTCATTTTCCTCCCTGTGCTTTTTCAGGTCATGTCTACGAGTGGGAAGTAACTAAGTTAGCAATAGTTGCTGGACACATACGGGTATCGATTACATCCACAATTCCAGCATCTTTTGCAGGCCAGCTGTGTGCCAATTTCGCAGAAGAATGTGTTTTTATAGGAAATGAACATTATATCAGCATGGTAAGTGTAAGATAAGAATATACCTCAAAATACATTAATCCTTTCAAGAACACTACAAATCATTGTTGTCTGGTGAGTATCAGGTATGTCCAAAACGGTTATTTTTTAAGAAATAAAAAGTGTGCTTTCAGAATAATTGCTCTTTGTGTTGGTACAGTGTCTATACAATACCCTCCAGAATTATTGGCACCTCTGCTAAAGTTGACTAAAAACCGGTATAAAAAATAGTCTGCTGGTGATTTATTGTAATCTCACAATGAAAAAAGGGAAAATCCAACCTTGAAGGGAAGCAAATTAATTTTGAGAAAAAGGAAAAACACGTCGCTCACAATTATTGGCACCCCTGCTTGTAATACCTTCTTAAGCCTCCCTTTGCCAATAAAACAGCTTGTAATATTCTCCTATGACACCCCATGAAGTTGGAGAATACGAAGCAAGGGATTTAAGACCATTGGTCTTTACAAAATTTCCCCAGATCGTCCAGAAAGTCCATACTTGTGCATTCTCCTCTTTGACTTACAACTTTTAGTGTCTTGGCAGAGATTGACAGATTTCCTTTGAAAATATTCAGGTTTTTCTTGGTGTTCATGATACCGTGCACCTTAATTAGGTTCCCAAAGCCTTTGGGAATAAAAACAGCCCCACAATAGCACAGCACCTCTACCATAATTCTCATTAGGCATGGGGTTCTTTTCAGTATAGTTATTCTTCTATGTACGCCAAACACACCTAAAATATTTCTAGCCAAAAAGCGCAATTTTCATTTAGGCCCCTATTTTGCACCCTGTCGCATGGCGTAAAACTCATTTTCCACCCGGCGCAAAGTTTATTTTCTCATTTTGCATGTCTATTTTTTAAACAATGCGCCCAGGGGTGTGGTAATTAACAACCTAGGGAGTGGCCTAGTGCATTGTCTAAAAAATCGCTATTGTACACCACCTGAAACGCATTACGCCACTGACCAAGAGAAACCTGGTCAGAAGTCTATGGCGAGTTGTTTATGTTATTTTAAGAGCCCATTGTCAACAGTCATATTGGTGGGTGCACGAAGCACCAGTTTTTATCCTCCATGAACACGCACCAGTGCACATCCATGCAAAACATTAGAAATTACACGATTAGGCTACAATGGGAAACATAATTAGAATAAAGATATTACGAAATGTAATGCATTACGAAAAGATATTACGAAAAAAACAATGCATTTGCAAATTGGTAATGACGGTTAAAAGTGACAGCACAGCTGAAGACGCACTATCACGAAATATAAGCAACTCCTCTGCAGCAGGGATGGATTACTGCACGGGCCTACCGGCCCCAGGCCCAGGGGCCCAAGGGGTCAAGGGGCCCTGAAGCCCAAGCCTTTGCATGGAATCATTGCCTCAATATCAACAAATCAGGATGTAGGCTATGAATCTGATTGAATTTAGTATTGGCCATCCCCAAAATGCACCAGAATACAGGAAATCACATCAAACAAGTTAAAAATGTTCTGGGGGAGGACCCCCAAACCCCCCTCCCACATAAACGACAATTAGTGGGGGGCCCTTAATACATCTGGGCCCAGGGGCCCGAAAGTTCATAATCCGCCCATGCTCTGCAGGATAAATGTTGTTTTATTCAGTCATTTGAAAAATATTAGGGTAAGTGTGACTTTTTTCAGTCTATGTTTTCGATGGTAACCCATTGTCAGTCAATAGTAAAAGTAACTTACTGCGTATAACTGCCTTATCGTTGACTGACACCATGGTGAAGTTAGTTTCACTTTGCCAATGAGTTCAAATAATAAACGAGTGCAAATGCGTAAAGTTTTAGTAAAGCATGGTTTAGTGGAATGACTGTTCCATACGGTCTCGTAAGCAGACTCCTTCAAATGTGCCTTTGACTGTCAAAATACCGATGCGTTCTTTGACGTCGCACTTTGCACCGTTAAAGGGAATGACATGTCATTCTCATTGGTTTAAATGATGTTTTGCCCCAAATACACCCATGACTGATTAAGAAACCTAGGAACACCTTGTTGCGCCATGCGCTCGACGTTTGATAACGAAAACACTCCCAATGTGGACTGGACATCCTATTAAATTTGAATAAGCTTGACTTATTGACGATGCGCTTTAGACTGTCATGATAGGGCCCTTAATCTGACAATAGACCACACTTCCAGACAAAGTCACTGTATCATTCAGTAACTCCTGCCATTTACATTGGTAATTAAATGACTGGACAGGCTTTTACCTGGCATGCCCTCTAAATAATCTATTAGCACTGAGGTCAATTTTGGTCAACACTGAGGTCAAAAGTTTTTTTTTTCGGGACTTGGTGACCCCAAGATGATACTCTTTCTGTAACTCTCCAACAGTGGTTCTTGTGGAACCACTTGTGGAAGGATCTTATCATCCTCCATACTGTACGTGGGGGTAAGATAACCATGGGTCTTTGTCCAAGCATGTTTGTCACATTTCCAGTGGATTAGAACCTTTCAATCATTGTGTTAACTGTAAATATAGGGATTTTCAGCAAAGTATCTAGTTTTTATAGATATTCCCTGACTTACAAATGCCAATACACTTTTTTATTTAAATGTAGTGTATTCTCTTGTCTTTCCCATGTTGAAAAATGACTAGGGTTGCAAAATTCCAGGAATTTTCAAAGTTTCCATGGGAATTAACGGGAATATATGGGAATTAACAGGAATAAATGGGAATATTTAATATGGCAAGTTAGGCAAGACAGGGAACCCCATCTTGCAGTCTAATATTAGTTAAAACAACCTGATTTAATGCAATTTCAGTCGAATTTCTACCCTGCACATACAGTGGGCGTTGATTTCAAATGGCCACTTCAGTCGCGCATTACTCGGCGTGAAGCTGTGTGAAACTTTAGTACCACTTTCAGCCACTGTGCGTCGCTCTGCCACTGTACATCGTTCTGTCAGTAGCCTGACTGTCGCCCCTTCTGAAAAAGCAGGAGGCTACCTTTAAACATAATTGTTGCCGAGAGGAATCCCAGCCTACGAATTCGAAATCGAAATCTGCTTTTGATAGCCTACCGGTGCCGCTCCACAAAACGAAAAAATATCTTAATTTGCTGTCTACGTTATTGTCAGTGTTGGGGGTAACGCAACTACGCAAATCAAAACAGTGTCTTGTGTGATAATTGAGCCAGTAGAGAAATAACTGTTCAGAATTCATCTGTAGCCTTGGGTAGGCGTCTGCAGAAAACAATGTTGTTGGCGATTTAATACTATCTAGCAACATTTTTAACAGGCTACGCAATAGAGGCTTAGACAACTAGGCTATGACCCACGTTTTGGTTTCATAAATTAATTTGCCCTAGTCAGTTGACTGCTTGACATGTCATTTTTATTTTTCTGTACAATACACAAATACCCCTGCTCTGCTTTATGCCGCAGAATTACATTCATATTTGGCTGACTTCTGCAGACGCGCAAAAAAACACTGCCACTTCCCTCCCCATATTCCACTGATCACACATCAGACATCAGGGGTGCGTTTCCCAAAAGCTAACTACGCTTAACCCAGATTCGAATTCTTGGACAGGGGACTGATAACTGCTGCGTAACGGCGGCTGTCATCAGCCGGCCTTAACGCACTGCGCCACAGAATTGACGGCGTGGGTGAATCTAGCACATTTAAATGACACCTGTTAAACGTTAATTCAAAGCAGTGGTTAATTTACAAGGTCAGTCTATATGAACCAATGAATTAACTTGATGACCCTGAGAAAAACAGATTTCACGGATTAAACTAAGGTAGTCCATCATTAAGTCTCTGTTACTGTATGTGCAGGTGTGCCCGTCACGTGCTACTAAACATCATTAACCACCTTAGTCCAGACTACTGAAGTTTGGAAACTATCATGGTCCAAACTTACAAGTACTATGTAAGTACGACAGTTTTGGGAAACAGTCGTAACTTACATGTTGGTTAGTTGAACGATGCATCGTACCACGTTAGTAAAAAGCTAACCTCCGTAGTTGTACGGGAAACGCACCCCTGTTTATTTTATTTTATGAAGCCTATACAGTAGATCACCTGCCACATTCTCACTTGCAATAGAAATATGCAATAGCCATTGGTCAAGTATTGAGTATAAACCAATTAAGATAGTAGCCTATACAAAAAGTACTTTATACTATCATAAAAATTTGTTAAAACGAATAGCAATTTGCAATTTGACAAAACACTGGATTAAATATCTAATTGCCTCTCCCTTCAGTGCTATGACTCTGTTGATGACTTTGTCCAGGCCTCAGGCCCCTCCTCCTCCTGGACAATAGGCCAGAGGTGGAAAGGTGAGTTGTTGGGGGCAGGGCCGGATTAACAATTCATAGAAACACACACACACACACAATTCAAAAGGGAAAGCACTGCTCATTGCAAAATGCAAAGTGCGGAACCTTTAAAGGTAAACAGGCCTATAACTTGACTAAAACCGGCCTATAACTTGACTAAAACCGTGCAAAACTGGAGGTACACCTGTTATCTGAGCAGTCTGTATGTCCTCATTTTGCGAATGCGAGGACGATATGAGCCTGTTGCATTTTAGATGTCCGAGTCACACATAATGTTTGAAAACCACTGGCTCGTAATCACAATAATTTAACACACGCCTACATTTTGGTGAGTAGCATAGAGATTGTTAAAACAATAAAGTATGGCTCTCCGTTTGGGACATCGAAAACGTATATTTTTAATAGGCTAGACTACCGTCGGAGTTGTTGACTTGCAAAGGCTTTGGGATAACACGTTATCTCCACTATCATCAGTCGATGCCCCCTTGATCAAAGTGGGGAATGAAAGAAAAAGTTTGAGAGCCACTGGCTTAAACAAGTTACCTGCAGTCCAGAACACACCGAATATTGCAACATCAACTACTATTTGTTCCAACAGCATTCAAACAAAGCCTTAATAAAAGTGAAAAAAAAATATTCCATAAGAAGTAAAATAAAATGCTGTTACTGTAGTAACTGTACCACATACACCGCTAAATTATCAGCTTGTTTATACCCCACACTGAACGCGTAAGACCGCTAGGCCCATCACTGTGGGGTGCGGTAGCCTACTGTCTGGGATTTAAGTCAAGCAATATAACCATACAAATGCGCAGCCTGCTCACTCATTGTTTCAAAATTAGTAATTTCGGCTTTGTCTGAACTGAGACACACATTGGATTGTGTTATTACTTGAACATTCCACACTATCCACAGCTGTATCGGGGGCAGGAGGATTACTGTTAGCGCAGGCTTTATATAAAATTCTTCAACAGAAGGCCTGCCTCGAACGCAGGCTTGCCCAAAATAAAGGCCTGTGGTTTGCGCAGCCTATAAGTAGGTTAAATAAGAGACCCGCCACAATGTGCGGTATGATGATTTTTTACGAGCAAGATGTTTTTGGTGCCCTACGCGCACTGCATGTTCTAAAGTAACAATGATCATCAGTAGCCTAATATTCAACCATTATTTTGTGTAAATGGGCTATGCATTGGGTTAGACACCAGGGGCCATATTCACAAAGCCTTTTATCTTACCACTAGGAGTAGGCTACTCCTAAATAGGAATAAAATATTTTAGCTAGGAGTTTCTCTTATTAAGTTATTTATAAAGTCTTTCAGACCTACTCTTAGTAAGGAAAAATGACAACTCCTGAACAGATTCTGGAGCGGAGCGCTCTAGAATCTTTGACTAAGAGTGAGTGAGTCTTCGTTGCTATGGATGACGTTATTACTCATGCACGAGCTTGACTGAAGTGACCACCTTGATTGGCTGATTATTGTAACACGGGAATGATTCCAAACACCTCCCTTACGATGATGAGTGGCAGGTGATAGGTCTGAGAATGCGTGCGCTACACAAGGACGGAAGATGATGAATGACTGAATAAAAAGGCCTAGCCTAAATGAATCAAGAGTAAGGCAAAACAAATAGCCTAGTAGCCTAATGAAACATACGGATTGATGTAGTATCTTTGTAACATTATTAAACTAATCTGTTACTATGCCTATGCCTACGTTTGCAAAAGAGAACATTTTAATTTGATTCACAATAATGTTACATTTATTTAATTTACATGTTGACAATGAGTAGCCTAGTTTTGGTTGTTGTTGGTGGCGTTATTGCATGTTAGTTATGCCTACAATGCAAAATTGCTTCCTTACGATTGGAAGCTCCTGTAGCCGCATAGGATTTCAAAACATGGCGAAATGCCACAAAACCGGTTTGTGAATAGGTCTGTGAGTTAGGAGTCCTCTCGACTTCTTTTAAGCTGTCACAGAGGTAGGAAGGTGTGATTTGTTGGGGGCAGGTACTGATTAAAGGAACCGTATGCAAGAAATCCATTTCAATTAATCATAAAATGGCCCTGATATGTCACTAGACATTAAGAAATTATGTTCATTTCAAATACTTAGATCACTGACAACAGTAGTCTGGCCAGGATATTGTCATTTAAAAAGTGAAGTTGCAGCCCTCAACTGATGTTGATGTTGTGTTTTGTCAAGTCATGTTGTGTTTTGGCCTGATGCGCCACACTTTACCTATCTACTAATCACAAAGTCAGTAGTCTTTCGGCATCTGGGTTGGCAACCTCGAGTCAGGGGGCAGGGGGAGGGGATACACCGCTCTATAGTAATTTAAAAGTGATTGCAGTACCAGTTTTGGCCACAATCTTACATACAGTATGGTTCCTTTAACTGGGCACAAATGTCTGATGCCCCCCCTACCCCCCAGCCAACGTGAATCGGGCGGTCAGTTAATAGGCCTATATCGTGAAGATTTTTTTTGCCATCTAAGGCAGGAGCGCATCTGTGAGGACAAGCCTCACCAAGTAGCCCGTTTGTTTACAACTAACATTACATTTAATTAAACTGCTTATAGGCTATGCCGAAATAGTTTTCAACATTTTGAATATTAGTGTTGGGTGAATTAGGAAATGTTCTCAAAGCCTTATGGCTGAAAGCTGCTTGGGATCCCCCCCTGTCAAGCAATATAACCATACAAACGCACTCATTGTTTCAAAATGAGTAATTTCGGCTTTGTCGGAACTGAAGAGCTGTGGACGGCACGGAAGGACATGCCCAATAAATTAACGCAACGCAACACAACACAGACCCCGCTTCTCTCGCGTCAGTCACTGAAATGAACGCAACACAGAACCCGCTTCTCTCGCGGCAGTCACTGACAGTAGCCTAGAATAAATGCATGTGGAAAACACTTCCCCATGACAAAGACATCGTAGAACACTGAAAGTTAATAATTTGTCACTAGCAACATACATCTGTCCTTTGTCGAATGCAGTTGCATGTATAGCTCTGAACAAAACCGTTCAGGAGTTATTTAAGGTGGACGAATGAAACATCCTACAGCTTAAATTATGTAAACTTCCCACGACTTCAATATTTGGTTCATGGTTCATGGTTCATGTCTGTTAACAACTCATTGCCGTCAAGCGCGTATCTCGCGGTTTCATCCATTACAAACAAACATGCAATGTGAACGTCTGGGATTGGGGAAAGCACTAAGCTCTACTGAATAAGCACGAAGTCAAATCTTTAAATGAAAAACACTCTAAAAAATAAACCGCTAATGAAGTAAACTTGTGACCATCAAAAATCGTTTATCGCTTGTAACTCCGTCATAACAGGACATAACAGGAAGGCATTTGGCTGAGCAACGGAGGTTAATATGCTCTATATTTTGTCCAAATGATGTCTGTCTATCATCGTTGCACTCGGAGAAAACCGAAATGTTTCATTTGCCCTGCGTTTCTTCTACGGCTGCAAACGGGATTCACTCGCAGTTAGCCAAATATTTCTTTATTAGGGCAGGCATATTTCTGGCTATTAAATTATTTCTAAACCAGTCTGCTAAAGTCTGTAGTGAAGTCTGTGTAGGGTTTTCCAGGCTCCATTTCTTTTTACGAGACACCCTGCTCACAAGAGACATCTGCTGGTTGTTTGGGTTGTTGCAGCGTCACTGGAAAAATACAAATTAAAGTTGCGTGATACCGTGTGATCCCGCGCACGGACCGCGAGGGAAGCTGGCCAAATCGAAGCAATGCCCACTGTATGTCAATAACATGCCCACAGCAATCGGCATAGGCTGCTAGACATAAAGGAAACATATGGTGCGTTCATATGCATTGGGAAAATTTTTTCCAACCAATCAGATTTTGTTGTTGAGTGGTGTGGTGTATCTTGGGCAGTTCAGTGTTGCTAGTTTAGCACGCTAGTAAACCATAGCAGAGCCTGTCTACGGAGAGCCTCCCCACTCTCTATTAATCCTATACAAATTTGGCTGCAGTTCACCAGAGTTTACCTAGATGGCGATCGTGGGCGAGTCCAAAATACATGGGGTCCTGTGGAGCTACATGGCTAAATTTATTGTTTTCACCTATTTAACAACTGAAACCCTCAGATTTTATTTTATTTTTCGCAAAATGGATATGGATTATCAATCAAAAGTGAAATAATCCGGGAGTCATGTCCTTTCGTTTTCTTACAGGTTGGGTCATTGTTGCCCATAACACGCTAGCATTGTGCTAATGAATGATGTCATTGACACGTTTGAAAGGCTTTTTAGAACAATTAAGTGGCTTTAAAAATATATAATACTCAACCAAGTGTATTGTCTTTGCCTCCCCTTTCGAATACAATATTCAAATTACTTGAAAAAAATACATCCCGAGAAAAGTGGATTTTGAGGGGTACAGCTCCATAGACCTCCATTCATTCTGGACTCGCCTGCGAGCGCCCTCATCAGGGACGTGCACAGGAATTTTGAGGGGCGGTTGCTCTGACCTGAAAAAAGCCCCCCCCCATCCCCCCCACCCTCCCAAAAAAAAAACTCACAGGCTATATGAAGGACTGAGAATAACCTAATAGCCTTTATTCAAATATATATACACTTCTATATATATAGAAGTAAAACACTGAAATACAGCACTCAATCACCTTAACTAATAACACAGAAAAACATGACTTGAGCATGAAAATCACCAACATCAATATCCCTATCAATCAATATCCTATCAAGTCACTGATAGGTTTCTCCAAAAGCGGGCTCATCATCTGACCAATTACATATTATTGTTATTGCCATTATCATTATTATTTTAATGCCCACTAGTGGTATGTTCTGCTCAGGCAAGACCTTTGAAATGATAGCCTATGTTTTTTTAGATTACAGTTATTTAGCATGCAGCTCTTTAACCCTGTACTTTCTAGCATGGTCCTCTCATCTCATATTTGGTGATCATCACTTGGGCTTACCTGCCCTATATGCCTCCTCCTGGTCCACATTTTCCTCACATGTTCTGGAGGCTTGTCACTGCTCCTCATCTTAAATGTAATGTAATTATGAAACATTGCCTTTAGTAGGCTAAAATATGAGTCTGATTAATGAATCAATTCGCTTACACAGTGTCATGTCATCTTTATCACAGAAAGTTTCTGTCCCACCTGCTGGTTGGCTTTTTCACAGCCAACCCTGCAGTGATGTGCTGCCCTTTGCTGCCTCCCTGAATTGTCTCTCCCTCTCCTGAATCCGCCTCTTTTCAGTGGGCATCTTGGCTTCAAACAATACCCAAAATAGTGAATAGGATTTAAGCATTTAACCATTTTGAATAAAATAATGAATGTGATGCATTACTTCCATCATTCATTCTTGCTAAACAAAATGTGAGAAAGTAACTATCAGCATACATGTAGCTTAGTTTGCCTAATGCAGGGGTGGGCAAACATTTTGGCTCAAGGGCCACATTGGGTTTTGAAAATTGGCCGGCGGGCCGCACAGTAGGCTAGTAGCATAATGTTCAAGTTAGTTCTGCTGCAAAGGAGATAACTAAGAGTAGCCTAGGCCTCATCTCTATTTAACATGATGTTTTGACATTGTAAACGTTCTCTAAGAGTGAAAAGCAGTTTGCGATAAAGCTAACCAATGTCGTCTCTGTCACAGGAAAAAAATAGCGAGCAGCCTGAAAACCAAATGAAATGCTCGGCGGGCCGGATGAAAGTGCTTGGTGCGCGGGCCGCAGTTTGCCTACCCCTGGCCTAATGCCTACCAAAACTGGCGTATGTATGTGTGGTAACGGGCTGCTTGTCTGCGAGCTATCTGTCTGATTATTTAGGCTAAACGTGGCAAACTCAGCCTGGATTTATGAAGATTTGAATTAATTTCATAAAACTTGATGATGATCGTTCGTTTGTTATACATCACAAACTCACTTTTTCCGACAACGTGGTTTCGCGACAATCTCCTTCTAACGGTACCGATCCACTTGCACGACCCGACATACGCATGGTGTCGCGCTGCCTCCCCACATTCAGTCGTGTGTGGGCGTTTTGTTTAAAATGTCAGTTACCAGCTCATACTCAGTTCGTTTTAACGTATCTTAAGTGTTTTTCCACAAATGGACCACAATTTTAGGCATGTACTTAACAGTATACAACACATTAATAGCCTAAACAAACTATGCAAGCCATTTGGAAATATGGTTTTATTTAAACTACTCAATGCAATCTCAAATCCTCACCAGAAACACCAACAGTCAATATATTCATCCAAATCCTAGTTTCGTTTGTTTTATGGACTATAGGTGGTCGTGGAAGGGATCGTTAAAACATTATTTGTCTTGTAAGCGGAACCAAAGTTTCACAGGCACCGTTGTGGTAGGTAGAACAAAGGACCTACAACCTCGTCCTTTCATTGGAGAGTCGCCTCGCGTTCAACGGATTCATTTGCATAAAGATGGGCATCGGCCAGCTTCTCTGTCGCGCTACATTATTTCAAATGCAGCGCTGGCTTCCCGGAATGCTTTGCGGGCGCGTTAAAGTCGCTTGACGTCACCCATAGGACTAGAGTGGAATGCGACACGACAAAAAGAAGTGTCGTGCAAGTGGATCGGTACCGTAAGGCCGCTCATGCAGGCTCATCTCAGGTGCCGGTCGTGTGCAGCGCTTCAGCCACGTAAACAGAGTTTGCCCTTCCCCTACTGACTTTCCCTTTCGGTGCCCGAATGGAAGTGAATGAGGCTTTGCGATTTTTTTATCTAGGCCTACGTGAAATTCTGCATCCACTGCATTCCGTACGATTTATTTATTTTTCCCTCGGAAGGGCAACGTGAGTCGAGAAGGCCATATGGGCAGTTGCCCGGGCAACCTGAGCAACCCCCCTGTGCACGTCCCTGGCCCTCATGTGGAACCACAGAAGGAACTGCAACCAGTTCAGAAACCGGAAGTTTTCCGAGAGTGGAAGTTCTCCCCTTATTAGACAATAGGCGAGTTCGACTTGCGGCAGATCTGTGCAGATCTGACTTGATGTGATGCATGCTGGGTTGAACACAATGCATACTGGGATGGACGCAATGCTTGCTGGTTAGAAATTCTGTCCGACTTCTGTCAGCCGGGGAGGGACTTACCACCGTGACACCATGTCACATGGCCAAGGGCGTCGTAGTGGGGGGACAAGTGGGAATAAATTACCCGGGCCCCAAGTGGGGGGAGGGCCCCTAAGGAGTTGAATTTTATTTTCCTTAATAATAAATAATTTCCTTAATTTAAAGATCTTAATAAATGTTATTAACTAATATAGATGCAAATATTTCGGGTAAATGCATCAGTTGATTGATGTATTAAATTGTGACCAAACATTGTTTGAGGGCAGGCACCCTCTCCCTTGCACGAAATGGTTCAGTCCGCCTTCCCCTGCTAGGCGCATTTTTGAAGTAACATTCATTCTGCCGAAGCGGCAATGACGGTCACGGTGTGAAGATGTCTAAGTCTAAGAAAGCTAAATCCGGTTCCCAGAAAAGAAAAGAGAGGCAAGAAAGGGAGAAAAAAACAAAATAAGGGAAAACAAGTGTTAACAGCCTTCTTCCCCAAGAAAGGTGAGCCCAATGGTGAGCCCTGAAGTCCCATCCTCGACTGCCCTATTACTGCCCCCTATCTGGACTCCTGGCCCGTACAGCCTAGCGACCCACCACCAGCCTATGACAACTCTGCCCGGATTACTGGCCCATCCGCCAACCCACCACATGCCCCTCGAAAACTCCCTTCCCCTGGACAATCCCAACGCTGGACTATTGAACTTTCTGTCACTAAATCAGGAATAACGAATTACCATAACGGATACGTAATCATCCCACCTCTTGTAACTTTCAGCTCAAGTGCTTAATACCATGTCTTATTCTCTACACCCGACTATCATATGCATTTGTCATGTATACAGACCTTACTGTCATGTACTGACCCTAGTCAGGCCCTTGAGTCGTGGATCTGCTCAAGGTTTCTTCCTATATATATCTCCAATTCTAGGGAGTTTTTCCTCGCCCCTGTTACCCATGGGCCTCTCTCTTGCTTTTCTTTTCTTCCTTTCTTTCCTTCTTTCTCTGATTGCCTACATTCTGTAAAGCGCCATGATACATGTGTTATGTTTTGGCGCTCTATAAGCACAATAAATTTAAATTGAAATTCAATGTGAAAGCAATAGTCTACAAATGAAAGGAACTCCTGAAGGTTACAAAACACTTCAATACCACCGCGAATCCGCGATTATCAGTGCTAAAACAGCATTAGCACAAAATTAGAAATAACATGATGCCTGATTTATAGCCTACCACAACATTTCAATAGCCTACTAATTCGAAAATTATTATGAGCTAATAGCTTAACTTAGTAGGCTCAATAGGTTCATGAGGAAAGGCTGTCAAATTAGTAGCAAAGCTAACTTGTGAAACGCATCACACTCAGTTAGCTATATATAGCTGTTCTCTCAGCCAAAAGTGTTTTCATTCATTTCATGTTCTAGCTTTTAAACATTCTTTAAACATAAGAAATTCAGTGAAGTCTTGGGTAATAAGATTATTTTCTGTTATACAGTACATATAAGAGTTGTTACATTAATTCAATGTGTGATTAGGTAGGCCTAGTTAGTTGTGAACCTCATGCTTCATGCTTACAGCCGGTGGTTGGTTGGGGCGGGGGGCCCATGGCCACCACTTGTGCATAGGGCCCAGAATTTGGTGCTACGCCCCTGCACATGGCCTTAAAATATCGCGGGAGTCTTAGCCTGCAGACAGATCTTGCAGTTGCCTTCCACGAGCTGCACGAGCTGAAACACGCCCTCATGACGTCAGTTCAAAGACGTGATAGGGCCATTTGGGAGGAATGTCCTCATGACGATTATGACTGGAGGCTCATGCTGCTTCCTTATGTTGGAATATGCGAAAATAAACAGAAATCGAAGGGATACCTTCTTATACGTGATTTCTGCAACAATGGTAGGCTAGCCTACTGAAAACGTTTGGATATTCTGTTATTTTCTGCTGTTGGCTAAATAGATAGACACACATATAGGGGAAACACTTGATAGGCCTATTGAATTTATGTGCTACAATGCAGGCCTGGTTTATTTAAACTACATCATAAGAATTTATTTCGTCAGTCATCATGCTCATTTTAATGAGTAAGAATGAAAGTTCTGCTGTGTTTATTGCAAACAACATTCCGCGATATCTCCCGCGATGTCTCCCGCGAGTCACGTCAGGCAGACTGTAGCCTTTCTGTCCGGGATGAGCTGCCCTCTGTTGTAGCTCCTCCCGGCTAGGCTCTGAAGATCACGTTTACGTAGTAAGCCAGACGAAAGTCAGACTCAGTCAAGACGAACAAGCCTATTCTCTGACCATAGGCAGAGAATGGGATTCCCGCTAGCATGCTAGCTAGCTTTGTATGCTAAGCTAAGCGAAAATACGAACATACAAATCATATTGCTTATTACGAAACAAAATGTTAATGTTTGTATATGAAACAGTTTGTATGAATTACCGAAAAATTCCCAGTTAATTCCTGTAAATTCCCTTTAATTCCCATAATTTCCTTTAGTTACATGAAAGTTTCCAATTTGGAATATTTCCAAAATTCCCCAGCTTTACTTCCCATGGTAAGTTTCCGGAAATTTTCCGCCCCTTTGCAACCCTAAAAATGACTAAAGGATTTAGCCTCTGTGTCATTGTATTGTCACCTTAACTCATTGAGTGCCAAAAATGTAATATTACGTTTTTCCTTCCCATGCGTTGAGTGCCAAAAACGTAATATTATGTTTTTAGCTTTTTTTTTTAATTACGAAACTAGACACTCTAGCACACCTTATATGTGATTTTGGGAACTCTGTGATGAATGGAAATGAAATATATGACGATCGTGAAACTCATGAAAACGCACAATCTGGACATTTTCTCTGGACATTTTATCATAACTCGCGTTGCCGCTTTGGGTCGAATCAGTGACGCATGCACGTCAGGTCAAAACCAGGCCATTTTCGTGGGTCTATCACTAGGTGGCAGTCCTGCCAGGTCTCGTTGATCACTTCCCGGGAGGTTTACACAAGTAAGTAACAGGCAACACTTCATATTTCATGAAAGACGTTATATCTCCATTTCTAGAAAAAAACAGCGATTTTGATGAAAACTAGCCACTGTTTAGCTTGGGATTTCTCAGGAACAGAGGCGTGTAGAAATACACGGTTTGCACCCACCAGGAGCTTAAAGTCTCACCTTTTAATCGAGCTATTGTATGTGTTCATAGCTATAACACAGAATATGCTGTGGCTGTACAAAAATCATCAACAATGGTCTAGATTGCTGGCACTCTAGGACAAAGCTCCCGAAAACAGCTTGGCATTCAATGAGTTAAAGGGGCCATATTATCAAAGAGTATAGTTACTTCTATACTCTTTGATATTATGCAAAACTCACTTTTTCTGTGAACCATGTGTGGAGTTTTTGTGGGCTAGTGGAGAGCGGTCAATGTCAGAAACTATGCACTTCTATGAGCTAGTCAGAAGTCTCCCTTATTGAGACATCACCAAAACCAACTGCCAGTCCACACTGTGGTGTCTCCATCCAACAAACGCCAACAAACGCAGACGGTCGGCCCACACTGACCTAACTGTTGTCTGGTGTTTGTTGGCTTTTGTTGGAGCAGTGTGCAAGCTCCTTTAGGGAAATTTGAGTGTTACTTCCCCCAGAGCCATATAGGGCACTGACTACCCACCCCCATCTGAAAATTCCGGTAACACTTCACAGTAAGGGTACATGAATTATCATGAATTCATGCTTGAATTAATTCATGATTTATGTATTACTTCATTCCTTAATATCTCACGAATCATCAGGAATTGACATGAGTTAATGGGTCTGTCATTCGTGACCTCATACAGTACATGAACAGCACCTCACCTAACGCATTAAGTATGGTGGGCACATCATTATGAATTATGATTTATTGCATGATTATTTGTTTTTCTGCCAAAAATGTGGTCACTGCTCAAATTATGATTTGAACACAACACATGTCATTATTCACCACTTTAGTTGAGGGGCCACAGACATGATGAGCCCATGAGCAATCCAACTGTCTGTCACATAACGTTACTTTTAAGAGATGGCAATTTCAAAGAGAGTTGGATTCTGTGCTAGGCTATTTCTTTCCAATCTTGCAATGATCTCAAAGTCTCAGGAGAGTTGTGAAAGACGACAGGTAGGCTATAATTTCTCCTTAATTAACATGGCAGCATGACAACCAGTATTCTAAAACAGGAGTCCCAAATGGGGTGAGTTGTTGAAGAAGTGATCAAAATGTAAGCTTGGTGCATGTAGCCTAGCCAATGGTCGTTTGCAAGATTTGCTAATGCGATAGGTTAACCTATACATAATGTAAGACAGATCCGATTGCATGCTTCATTGCACCTCATTTTTTTTTCTTGTCAACTGACCTGGGAGAATAGGTTCATTGTAGCCCATTATTGTCTTCTTTTATTATTTATTTTTTATTTTCTTTTATTATGTTATTTTCTTCATTATTGTCTTATGTTCTATGTTTCTTTCACATAGCACTCTAGAATCTTTGATACAAATTCGGTCAATAATGATATTTGGGCAATAAAGTGATAATATCATGGTAATATTGTCATAGTGTAGTCCGCCTTGGAAAATAAATAGCCTTCCTGTAGGGACATAAAGTAATTGTTTTGATCAAAACCAATGTTTATATTAAATAATCATTTAGATGACTTTCATTTTCCAAATTCATAGGGTTTTTAAAAAGCTCAAGTCGCGCTGTTCGCCAACAGCAGCATCCATCTTCATCTTCATCATCCATCTTGTTTTCAAGTAGTAGAGAATTCACGCGGAACCGTCGCAACTCTACCGTCGTTATGTTAAGCCGATCCACCAACTCTATACAAGATGTGATTGGTCTGACCGAAGTTTGTTTTTCTAGCTCGCAAGCCAACGGAGAGTTGCTAGACTACCCTGGCTGCAAATTAGATTTGCTGCCACTAGGGTGCATCTAGATCTCTAGGCTAGGTTAATGTATTTAGCAGACTTTCGGCTAAATGACTCCTAAATGACTTTACTATTAGGCTATATTACTATGGATATTAAAACAGAACCATCAATGACGTTTGTCACACATTCTTTATTTATTCCTGCATAACAAATTGCATTTTATCACTGGCAGTCGGAGGCTTTCTGGTGAAGAACCCTCTATCGCCTTGTCACCAACTCGTATTCCCAGTTGACTATGCTGCCTGTTGATGTAAACATGGAATCAGTTCCAGAGTGGGGCGTGGCCAACAGCAGCTCATTTGCATTTAAGGCAACAGGCAATGCATAAATAATAGCAATGCATAAATATAGACATTGTGGTTGATATGTTAATGCATCTAAAATATATTATGTGGAACACCTTTTGTGATTGGCAAACACTCTGTGACTGGACATTCCCTGACTTCACATACTGAAACCTCTGAGACAAATATTCTGAAACCACTCATAAGCCTTATCATCCAAATCAATGGTGGTGGTAATGCAATCCGTTTTCAAACTGCCAAAAAAACTCACTGAAGAAGAAGAACAGGTCAGCGAACCCTTCTTTTTATTCGGTGAGCTTTTTTTTGGCAGTTTGTAAATGGAGTGCATTACCACCATCTAGTGGACTGAGGTGTAGATGCTGGTATTTACCCTGTACCCTGTAGCCTTGTTCTGGCTACCGGGTGAATAAGGCGAATGCTATGTAATCTTTGTAAGAGCAAGGGATGATCAACTCTGTCAAATGATTTTGACAAATCAACAAAAGGGGCAGCACAGTGTTTATTAATGTCTAAAGCAGATATTATATTATTAGTAACTAGCTGAGATAGTGCTGTGGTTCTAAACCTAGATTGTTGTGTACTTAATATTTGATTACTTTAAAGAAATGACTTGAGTTGGTTATTAACCAATGATTCAAATTATTTTGATAAACAGGGTAATTGGGAGATTGGACGGTAATTATTTAAATCATCCTTTGTGTAAAGTTGTCACATGGGCCAGTTTCCATGCACTAGAAAATATGCCCATTAGAATGGAAAGATATAGGCCTATGCTAAGTTATATGGTCTGTGATAGGTGTGATAGGAACAGACAATTGAAGAAAAAATTATCTAATTTATCTTCTCCAGTAGCACTGCTAGGGTCGGTTCGAAATGGAAGGTTGCTGCCTTGGATGGTTGGATGACTTTGAAGTGAAGGCATCTTTTAAGAACGATGGTTTCGAACAGATTCTTAACTCAGAATGTTGACACTACGCTATGATGTTAGCACAAGCAATAACGTTAAATTAGCTTACGGAAGCTAACAGGCTAATGGCAGAAAGTTGTCTGACAGATTGCACGTAAATCAGACCAGACGCTATCAATGGTTACAACAAATATATTATCAGATAGTGCAGTGTTTATTTCTCGCTATATTTTGACCAATCTAAGCAAACAATGTCAAACAAATGACATTTCAACACAATCAGCAAACACACATCAGTTTCCAGTGTCATCCGCCACCTTTTGTTTACTTTTCGCAACTGTTTCAGATGTTGCCGCAGATTTGTGAGTAGTTGGCAGCATCAAGGATACATCGATGCTGCCTTAAAAAACGACCATTATGGGGATATCTTAGAAGACAGGAATAGCACTTGTTGGCTCGCTCTCATGTTAGATATCTTAAATGGCAGCATAGTTTACCATTTCGAACCGAGCCATAGTGTCAAATAGCTTGTAATTCCGCAAACACTTCATTTTGAGAGAAACGGTGTAAAGTAAACTTAGAAACATGGTTTGTGGAATACACACAATCGGATAAAAAGTATTGGTCACTAAACTGTTTTAGATTTCTCTTTGTAACTGTGGGATGTAGTCTTGTTCATCTTTGTGTTTCTTATGCATGCAACAGGTGGGGGGCAACAGTCCAATGGAGCTGGTGTTACCATTTCCCTCTCCCTCTGTTGGGCCCTGTGTACAAGTAAGACTCAAATCTTAAAACCTTAATCACTATTTGTAGTCTACAAAATATTCTCCAGGACTGGCAACTGAATATTTGGAACTCCAATTTAAGAGTGGAAGTGGGAGACTGAGACAATATGCATAAAGATCCATAGATAATGGCCAGAATAAAAATTATCGGTAACACTTTATTTTAATGTGTCGCTGTTACAGTGTACCTACCTAATTAGGTACAGTGGTACAACCTGTGTAACAACATGTACTATCAGGTACTATCATTGTACTTGCATTATGTATTTGTGGGTACCTACATATAGTTGTTACATTGTAATACTGAGTGCTTTTACAAAACTTTGCCAATTTGCCTAAATTTTCATCAGAGGCAAAGAGCTGACCTGAGACCTGCTGGATGGGGTAAATCTGGTCATGATAGATTTGATATACAAACCATTCTTAGCTCCAGTCAAGGCCTCATTGTCTTCAGTGTACATGTAACAGCTGTGCTGTTACAACCTTGTTACTCTTTGATACAGTGGAATAAACCTATTAAGTGTACCAGTTAATTACTTACATGTACATATGACATGTATGTTGTGTCTTCAATGTCTTGGAACAGGTCTACTAATTCACTACATAGTACACATATCAACTGTGTTGGTACACACTTATTGCTCTTTGATACTGTGTGGTGTAACAGCAGACACGTTTCAACACATCATAACATCATTGACAGGATGTATATAATATGTACATGTAAGTACTTAACTGGTACACTTTACTTTAATGGGTTTATTCCACTGTATCAAAGAGTAATAAATGTGTACCAACACAGTTGATACATGTACTACAGTATGTAGGGTAATGGCAGACATGTTCCAAGACACCAATGACACGACACAATATGTACTGTACATGTAAGTACTTAACTGGTACACTTAATTTTAATGGGTTTATGCCACTGTATCAAAAAGCAATAAGTGTGTACCAACACAGTTGATATATGTACTATGTAGTGAATTAGTAGACCTGTTCCAAGACATCGAAGATAGGCCTACATGTCATATGTACATGTAAGTAATTTACTGGTACACTTAATAGGTTTATTCCACTGTATCAAAGAGTAACAAGGTTGTAGCAGCACAACTGTTACATGTACACTGAAGACAATGAGGCCTTGACTGGAGCTAAGAATGGTTTGTATATCAAATCTATCATGACCAGATTTACCCCATCCAGCAGGTCTCAGGTCAGCTCTTTGCCTCTGATTTAGACAAATTGGCAAAGTTTTGTAAAAGCACTCAGTATTACAATGTAACAAATATGTAGGTACCCACAAATACATAATGCAAGTACAATGATAGTACCTAATAGTACATGTTGTTACACAGGTTGTACCACTGTACCTAATTAGGTAGGTACACTGTAACAGTGACACATTAAAATAAAGTGTTACCCAAATAATCTTTGGTTAACTCCCAAGTATCAAAAATGCAATCAGATGCCATTTTGTTTTTTTCTTTTGTTTGCTACTGGGCTCCCCCCACAGTTATGGAGTATTTGTATTTTATACAACTGTCGTAAATACTACTCATGACTTGCACCCTTCCCCCTGGTTCATGTAATGGCACAAACTAATCCATGCTATCACTAGCAAGTTAGACTACTGCAGTGCACTTTTTACTGGTCTCCCAAAAAACATATAAATAAATTGGAACTCATACAGAACTCTGCTGCTAGACTTTTAACTAAGATCAAAAAGAGAGAGCAACTGAACTGCACTGGCTCCCTATTTCCTATAGGCCTATAATTGATTTCAACGTTAATTTTGTACAAAGCTCTGAAGTAATTATATGAAGCACCTTCATATATCTCTGAGCTTATAATATCGTATCAACCACGAAGGAAAATTAGATCTTCCAATGCTAATCTCTTAATTGCACCCCAAGTGCTCCACAATGAAAGTGGAGAAGCTGCTTTTATCCATTATGCCCCAAAGCTATGGAACACCTTGCCTCTGTACATCAAACAGGCGAGTTCAGTGAATATATTTTAAAAAGACCTGAAAACATACCTGTATATGAGAGCCTTTAGTTAAGGGTTAAGGCTACCAGTCTTCCGGTTGTTGTGTTCCTTAAACGTCTGTAAATAAATTCTTATAATCACAATACAACAAATACTAACAACATACTAAGGCTAATTAAGGACCAAGCATAATGCATTAATTTTTTTAATCACATTAATCCCGTGCCACCACAAGATTTTTTTATTTTACACCGTCACTTTGTTATCAACAATCTTCTTTGGCTGTTACCATTTTGACCCTTTGATGCACCGTTCCTTGTCCTCAAACTGCCACAGACACTTCCTATCAAAGATTCTAAGAACTTTGCTTCCTAGTAAGCTTCTGCCATAGACAGTAAAAGATTCTGCCTAGTCCAGAAGGCCAGCAGCAAGCGTAACGCAACGGTCAGACCATAATAAGTTCTATCTCAGTTTGCCATAACTGACAATTGAATGTGCTCGCGTTGCGCTTTGAAAGTTGAACCAAGTTCAACTCAGTTTGTTCAACGCTAGCGTTACACCAGCGTTGCCACCGTTCCGCTGCCGACACTGACAGTGACATGAGTGTGGCACACTGTGGGGCAGCCGTGGCCTACTGGTTAGCGCTTCGGACTTATAACCAGAGGGCTGCCGGTTCGAACCCCGACCAGTAGGCCATGGCTGAAGCTTGAGCAAGGTATCTAACCCCTCACTGCTCCCCGAGTGCCGCTGTTGTTGCAGGCAGCTCACTGCGCCGGGATTAGTGTGTGCTTCACCTCACTGTGTGTTCACTGTGTGCAGTGTGTTTCACTAATTCACGGATTGGGATAAATGCAGAGACCAAATTTCCCTCACGGGATCAAAAGAGTATATACTTATACTTATACTCTGCTTTCGACATTCAATTACATTAGATTCCATTCTTCTCAATACAACTCTGCACACCAGCATCACACTTTGTAGCCGTGTAAATCACGATTCGGTTCTATGTGGTCGGCGCCGCTCCATAAAATCCATTGTTCATCCAGTGTTTGCCAGTTAAAAACTTTGGCACTGATGTGTGTGGCAAGTGACAGTGCACCAGACTGTATACAATAGTAGTGCACCGCAAATAGCGGTGTCGGCTTAATCGACATGGAATTAAAATATCACAGAAGCACTTCAAGTTTAAGCTTTAATCTAGCCTACAAGCTAAACATTGTTTACACTCACACTGTTACATGTGAACTGAACATGGAGATATGGACTAGACTATTTTTGTTTGTTATGCAATTCATTGACATGTGCAGTAGGCCAAGGCATTTTGCACACTTATGCATATTTCTCAATATGAAAACTTCATTAAAATGAATCGTTGGACAGCCCTATTTTTTACTCATATGCGTTACTTGTAATGTGTTACTACCCACCCCTGCTTTACAGGGTATGTGAGCGTACAGCGTACACAGAGAAAAACACATGGATAAACACATTGTTGCATCATGATGGAGGCAATGGAAATTGATTCATTTACATCTCTTTCTTGCTTGTGATCTCAGTAAGCCCCCCTTTCTCTCAGTATCTCTCTCCATTGAACTAGAAATGTTAATGATAGGCACCCTAGCAACCGCTGCAACCACTTTGCATTCACTGGTAGTTCTCCTGTAGTTCTTCTGCAGTTGCATTATTGGATTCATTGTCACATTTTCATGGAGTGAAATGGGGAAATTATTGTTATTGGGAAGTTATTCAATTATATACACTTTGTCTTTCTGAATATGGATGTTTCTGTGATCTATAATCTGAATCCTTATTTTTTTAGGTGTGGAGACATGAACCTCTTCTCCGTGGGAGAAGAATATTTTGCCTGGACTGTTAGTATCTTCATTCTAAGAAAAAACAGCATTAATAGTAACAAAATATAACTACAAGTAATAAAAGAGCAGCCTCATACCACATTTCCCTTAGTGTATATTGTCATGGCAAACTTACAACTGCTCAAGGCAAAATCTATCAAATTCTAGGGATATGCATCTTGCAATTTTATGCTGAAGTTTGGGAATAGCTGAAATATGTATTTTATTGACTTTTGTTGTGAATAGAAATAGCAACATGTAGCCAAAGAACATTCATAAATGACAGTAATTTCAGATGTTACGTTCTATAAATCATAAACTTTAGTTATGACATGCACAAATGTAAGGCACCCTTTCACTTGAAGGGCCCTATTTTAACGGTCTAAGTGCAAAGTCTGAAGCGTGATGTGTATGATCATTTAAGGCCTGTCTGAATCTAATGGCCCTATTTTCGACCTGGCGCATGGTGGAAAATGGGTTATTTTCTTGGTGCAATGTTTAAATTCTTATTTTGCACGTCTCTTTTTGAGCAACGTGCCAAGGGGTGTGGCAACTAACAACCTGAGGAGGAATCTGGCGCGTCTAAAAATTACTATTGTACACTACCTAAAACGCATTAAGCCACTGACCAAAAGAAACCTGGTCAGAAGTCCATCGCAAGTTGTTTATTATGTTATCTTAAGAATGCATTATCAACAGTGATACAGTGGGCATCGCTTTCAAATGGCCACTTCAGTCTAGGGATGGCGAAATTTAAAAAAAATCTTAACCGGCCACTGAGCCTCATTAACCGGTTAAAGTCGGTCACCGAAAATTCTATAACTGCCATTTATGATACCCGTGTCCTGTCGCGCGTCTTTCTCTGCCCGTGAAACAAGTTATCCCCCCATTTTAAAATGGTTAGGCTCCCGTCACACAATGTTAGTTCGTGCCCTTTGTATTACACATTTTACCCAATCATTGTCCACTACTTGTGGAGGAATAAGGGTTTTGTTTTGGGGAGAAAAATAATTGCTTTCCCTGCGCACCCACGCACAGGCACACATTACGCACAACGCCGACCTTCCATGCAACGCGGCACCGAGCTCAGGCTATAAAAAGCTCACGTTACAAAGTCACAAACAGAGAACGCTACATTTGGTGGTGTTACAGGAAAGCATATTAACCAACGTCTTCGTAAAAAAACTTACAAAATCCTTTGCAATAAGTTCCTGTCGTCATGCCATTTAAGTACAGATGAATAATAAAACACAACAAGTAGGCATATGCTAAGTTAGTCTTTCGTGTCTTCGTTTGCCATTACATTGTTACAATTATCATCATGCCATAGTCAACACGCAGCCACTAACAAGCAGTGAAGTTTGTCACAATATTGCAGTCAGGATTACAATAGTTACACTTAACTTCTCACGTCAAAATGATTGTGAGAATGGGTGAGAATGGTGTAATAACGATCAGAACCATTTCTACATTTTTAAATTTATTTGAATTCAGAATTAATCTGTAGCCTTGGGTAGGCTTCTGCGACGTTTTTAACAGGCTACGCTATAGAGGCTTAGACAACTATGACCCACGTTTTGGTTTCGTAAATTAATTTGCCCTACTTCTTGACTGCAATGTAGTCAATTGACTGCTTGACATTTTTATTTTTCTGTACAATAAACAAATACATCTGCTTTATGCCGCAGAATTGCATTCATATTTGGAACTTACATAGGCCTAGTCCAATGCATCGTTACACTACGTTAGTGTTTCCCAAAACCATAGTAGCAACGAACGTTCGCAACCACTATCGTAAAGTTGTGTAGTTACAACTACACCTCTCGACCTGTGGTAGAATGCTAGTAGAAGCATAGTTCCAGGGATCTTCATGTCAAAGACGTCACTGACGCCAGTTATTTGTTTGCAAATTAATAATTATAAATATATTTAGGTTTCTAATTGATATTTACACTTCTAACCACCATACATCCATATTTTAAAATGCCCAAGGCAGAAAATACATAAATTAAAAGTCAATTTGCAGCCATGTGCACGTAAGTAAAAGTCACACACCTGCAGACAATGTGACGAGTCAGCTGAAAATATGTAGCCTTTGATTTTCATGGAGGGGGGGGGGGGGGGGGTCCTTGTTAGTTTGCGCAAACCAAGCCAAGAAGGCGGATTCTGATTTTGATAATATGATCTGCACAAAAGATAAACTTAGGTAAACAACAATGTCAATATTGTTGTCAAAATCTTAACCCAGATTCGAACTCTTAGACAGGGGACTGGTAACTGCTGTGCAACGGCGGCTGTCATCTGCTGGCCTTAGGGACTGTACGATATTTAGCGGGGGTGGGGGAGGGCCGGTCGCCAGATGATCGGGTTAAACATTTTCTGCCTGGCCCTCCCCCCTGGTCAATTTTGTTTTTCCAGGGGCCTCCCCCCGGCTCAAAAAAATTCTCCTAGGCCCTCCCCTCTACGTGAATCAAATAAAACTGGTCGAAAAATGACGTTTACAAGGTTAAAACGGCCAGCAAATGTCATAAGCACACATACATACACACACATGGGTAGGCTACACACCAGTGTTGCGCGGGTTTGGTCACAAACGGCCCGCGGTCGCCCGATATTTTAATCAACCCGACTGCAACTTGGACCGCGAATATTAATTAGAACAAAATTATACCCGACCCGCGATCCGACCCGCTTATTTACAAAATGTGTGCTTTTGGTTATAGCCTGCATGCAGTGTGACAGTAGTCCACTTCTGTAAAACAAACTTTATTTGCGAAACTTTATGCAGTAGAACTACACACAGTAGGCATGCAGGACATAATGTTTGCGCAGGAGAGAGAATGAGAATAAGAGCGCAAGCACGCACGCAACCACCAAGGATTAGAACACTAGGATAAGATTTGAAGGCCATGGACAATACATCTTTCTTTCGAAAACAGAAATGGTGAGGCAAGGTATAGGCAAGAGAGATACATTGCTGGTCAAAACGTTAGCGTAAGAACTGGTTTATAATGCTGAATGAAGCACAAAGCACATTTACTAAAGCACACCCACTGTTTAAAGTCACAAACACAACGAACTAAGGTAACTTTTATGCATGCGCGAACCTATACATACCGGTAGATATGGCTGTGTAGTCTGTGCCATAACATTTATTCCTGCAGGCTGCCCGTTTTGGCTGTCATACTTTTAAATGGCTTCGCAAGAAGTAGGCCTACATAGACCATAACTTGTACTACTGTCATCTTCTTGAAGAACTTTTCCTAATATTTCCCATAGCCTATATCGCTTTTCCTGAAGGGGTGTCTTTATTATTTTAACTCGCGTCTTCAGCTTCTTTACTGTTGACTTTACTGTATTGATGCTTTACTGTATTGATGCTAGCCTTCTCGTGATATTTTAAGTAGGCCTATTTGTAGAAAAATAATAATCAATGGAAGTAGCAACATGTGACAGTGGGGCGTACGTTCGAAAAAAATAGACCATTCATCTAAAATGGATTTAATGTGTCGCGAACGGAATGCTTCAGTTACGCGCCTGGTGTAGCTGAGCCCTTAGTCGCAGTTTAAATTAAATTACCAAAATTAGGAAACTTAATTTTACCCTTAACCTCGTTGACACACAGATAACTCTCAGTCCAAACTGTTTATTGCCGTTTATTGATGTTTGCTAAACAATTGAATCTTTTTAATCTTTTTTTCCCCCATGGGGACGTTTCAGCCATGGTAACCACGATTATGACTAGATGGTATGTAGCAGTAGCACCAGTTTTAAACATTTGGGGCTCTATCTTCCACTCCAGCGCAATTGACTTTGCCAAATCGCTTTGTGGGCAGATCTTGGGCACTGTTGCTATTTTACCGGCCAGTTTTACCGACGCAAATCTAAAACGGGGTGGTCTGTAGTAGCTAGTACATTACTCATGGGTGTGGTTTGGGCGTAACATGCAATAAACCAATCAGAGCGTCATCTCACATTCCCTTTAACAACAGGCACGCTTGTTCCATAGCGGATTGCTATTATGATGGCGGATTTGCCAGGTGCAGCCAGGAACGGTTCACAGCGCTATAGTCAGTTGGGAACAGTTTGCTATTGATTTATCCTCTTGACAAAATGTAATACAGAAATGTCACTTTCCGATGTTTTGGGATCACTCTCACTGAATCACGAGGTTATGAATGCATGGTGATATTTTTGCAATGTAATCTAACATTACCTCACTATAGACAATGCAGATCTTCTGTCAGATAAGCTCTCCTCTCCCGTGCTGCTGCTGGGGCATTTGGGTTAAATGGCATCGGCATGCAGTTCAACAACACGTCTCATTAAGTCCTCTAATATTTCCTAATTTATGTCATCAACACATCCGTGATTCGTGGAAATGTGTACGCTAGATGTATACCTATTTTTTCACATCGGACACCACACTGATTTCCCTCGTGTAGCAATATTTGTCCTTCTAATTATGTATGGTTTGGAGAAATGGGAACTGCGTCGTATAGATGAGAGGAGCAAAGTGCATTGCGCACATTCATCCAAGCAGACCAGTTGTGTTGCCTGGGACTCGTTGCTGTCTCACCAATTGTTATATCCAGGATTTTCTTGGCTCCGAATGATTCAAATGTTTGTTAGCGAACAGGAACGGAACGGGTTCTCTGTCAGCTGAAAAAGGATATGTATGTGTGGTCACCCATTGTGTTCTTAAAGATATATGCAATTATTAATAATAAATACATAAACAACAACAATAATAATAATAATAATAATAATAATAAAGATACATAGTAAAACTATTCATAGTAGTTGAAGTAACTTCTACATAACAAGGTAACATCCTTTGAGATTAAATTATCTTGAACAAAAAGGCTGTTTGTACAACACAAGTATGTATAATTGTTTGATCTCTCAGACCCACAGATACACAGAAGATGGGGACTAATTATTGGGGTAACACTGGCTTTCCTGCTTACTTTAGTTGTCCTGGGAAATTGTGCCTGGTACCAGTTTTTGAAAAGATTCTCAGGTAATGCTTCAGAACTGACTAAAATTTAATCATACATGCGTATAATGTCATTTTTCTAATGTAATTTGATGTTGAAAATGAACTTTTAAAAAAAGTCAGCAGTTTTGAATTTCAGACATTAGAATTTCAGAGTTTAAACGGATCTATGACACTTGTTTCTTTAATATATCTCTCTTTCTCTAGATTTAGTTTCCAGTAGACCTGTTTTGCTAGTAAGTTCCTCAGATGAGGCAAGCCATGTCTCAGCAGTTTTAGCTCTCGCTTCTGGCCTAGAAGCAGAGCTGAACTGCAGCGTGCGACTTGCTCTGTGGGACCACTGTGCCTCACAGGACTCTGTAGCTCATCTGGGGCCTGTCCCCTGGCTTCACACACATTGGCAAGCTGTGTTACAGACTGGAGGCGTGATACTAATTGCTTGGAGTTCCAGTGCTTCTGGTGCCTACAATTTTACAGGAGAACGTGGGGAGACAGAGGATGGAAAGAAAAAAAACAGACACTCATATTTAGACTGTGAACATTTGCAATTTTCGAGTTTAGAGTATGATGAAAACCATGAGACATGTGATTATGAAATGAAAGCGTGGACCTACAGATTAAAAGGAAAGGAAGACACAGAAAGAGAAGAGACGACTTCAGTGACTACTCAAGTGCTTGTTGCTACTCTTTCATGTCTTCAAGCTACACTGCAGTCAGGCCTCCAGAGTAAAAAAATAATCTTACTTCATTTTCAGAGAAAGGGCTATAGTGACAGTGAGACCGATGGGGATCTTCCAACTGTGCTACACACCTTGCCAACTTATTATTTGCCACAGAACCTCCCTAAACTTGTGTTAGAGCTGAGTATGGGCCCCAATAAAAGGAATGATCAAAATCAAGGACAAGAAAGGGTGGGCAAAAAGTTCAGTGGCTGGTTGTGGTTGGCTGGAACTTGTTGGGCCCATCATGTGTCATGGCGGCTTGCACAAAAATTGACAAATTGTCTCCAGTAAGGCTGAGTTCCAGAATGGAGATTATACAGGCGATGCTTTGTACAGAAAAAGAACATCTCTCTCATTACTTTTGCTAACTAATAAATGGAAAAAATCCATGGTTCTGTGTCACTGTTGGCAAAATGATCATGATGACCTATATATTTCAGCCATATTTGGTTTAGTCTTGTGTAGGCCTAGGCGACTTTGCTCTATTATATTAGTTTTCTTTAGGCCTTATAGGCTGTATTGTAATATGCTATAATGTTTGAAATATATGTATCTCAGTATCTCAATATATCAATACTTCCCATAAAAGTCATCAGATGTTATCATTTAAGGGGTTATTTTTCAAAATGTTCTTGGGTCTAGGGGGGGGGGGGGGGGGGTGTCACTCCGTGCTACGTATATTTTCCTTTTTTTTACCTTTGCCAATCACACCCCTGCACCTAATTAGAGAAGATCAAGAATTAAAAGAGAATGTGAAACTAATTTAGAGACAGCGCAAATATTTAGTTCCACAATTGTTGATGACTGGCTTATCAAACAATTCTGATTTTGTAGAGCTTTCCACAAAAACCTGTGATGAATGGGGTCGGCTTTACACATTTGCCCAAACATTTGCCGGACGTTTTTCGCTTCATATCTCTGATAGTTTTCATTAAAAAATACATAAGGGACAGATATCCTTCACATGATAAATTTATCACTGCTGTCTGGCATTTTTCCTAAGTCACTGAAAACAGCTGTTGTAAAGCCACTTCTCAAGAAGAATAACCTGGACGTTTCCATGCTAAACAATTACAGGCCCATATCCAATCTACCTTTTATTGGCAAAATTATTGAAAAAGTAGTCTTTAATCAACTAACCATATCTACAAGAAAGGAGTTTATTTGTTGCCATTGGAAAATGTACCTCAACACCAACAAAATTTTCTTCAGCTGAACAAAGAAAAAACTGAAGCAATTATATTTGGTAAAAAGGAGGAAAGACTGTCCTTGACACAAAAGGGTTGAAAGCAAAGGATACTGTTAAAAAGCTTGGTGTATTAATTGACAGTGATCTAAATTTCAACAGCCACATGAAAGCGAAAACTAAACAGCTTTTTACCACCTCAAAAATATTGCCAAACTTAGAGGGCTGATGTCAAAAGATGATTTAGAAAAAGCTCATTCATGCATTTATCTCCAGCAGGGTTGATTACTGCAATGGACTGTTCACAGGCCTTCCTAAAAAGACTATCAAACAGCTTGAGGTGATACAAAATGCAGCAGCTAGGGTTCTCACAAAAACTAAAAGAACTGACCACATTACTCCAATTCTTAAGTTCCTGCTCTGGCTTCCAGTAAGTCACAGAATTGACTTTAAAGCACTACTGCTTGTTTATAAATCACTAAATGGAGCAGGACCTAAATACCTTTCAGACATGCTTTAGCAGTACACATCCTCCAGACCTCTCAGGTCTCAGGAGAAAAACTTGTTATTAAAACCTGCTGTTAGAACTAAACATGGTGAAGCAGCTTTTAGCTCCTATGTAGCTCAGCTGTGGAACCAACTTTCGGATGACATTAAAAGGGCCCCAACTGTAGCCAGCTTTAAATCTAGACTTAAGACCAAACTGTTCTCAGATGCTTTCTGCTAACTGCACTGAGTTACAAATTCTGAAAATTATTCTACTTTGTGTCTTTTTTGTCTTTTTAATTATTCTTTATTTTAAAATGATTTTACCTTGTGTGTTTTATGTTTTTTTATTCATTTTCTATTTTTTTATTATTATAATCTAACTATTCTTTCACTATTGCCCTTTTATGCTTTTATTTGTTATTACTGTTTGCTTTTGTTTATGTAAACAGGGGCGGACCTGCCATTAGGCATGGTCAGGCAATTGCCTGGGGCCTCGGCCACCAGGGGGCCTCGTCATCCCCATATCGTTTTTTTTTTTTTAAATAAATGATCACCGCATCCAAACAATATATTCTAATCCATAATAAGGATTGAAAAAAATATTTTGCCTCATGATTGCTCATAAACTCATCATAAAACCAAATGACTGCAGTGCAGGTCCGCTTCCTGTCACCATAGCAGCAACTAGCTAGTCTGAACGAGGTCTTGGTGAGGTGTGGAGTTGAACGATTGAGAGCAGCCATGAAACGTTTCCAGAGTGGAAGTGATAAACTAAAAAGAAAAAGGGAGGAGGAAGAATTTAGAAAGAAATTGCTAAAATTAACCAACTTCTTCCAGTCGAAGAATTCTTCCACGGAAGAAAGTAATTTGGACAGTGATGCAACAACATCTGCAACATCTGCTGAGCTAGGTGGTGTAGCTAATGCTAGCTGCAGCAGCTGTGGCACCAATGCACCACCTTGCACTACATATTCTTCTACTGATGATTATGATGTTGATCTAAGTAAAACAGTCGTGAGGGACAAGATCACTGTCAAGTCCGCACTGGTGCTGTTGGTGCTGCTACGGACACCATTTCAGTAGCAGAAGCTTTGGGTGCAACGAAACCAGTAAAGTGAGTAGCCCTAACACAATACCTAGCACTACAGTTATCAGTGACGACCCTGCGTTATGGCAAGACACCGTAAGAGATGGAGAGCAAGTTGAAATCGTTAAAAAAGGCCCCGTGCAAATTAATAACTTTGATTTCCCCAAAAATGCAGATAAACCACCCAGAATATTCACGGTTGAACATTATTACATAACCATGAAAAATGGAGAAAAAATAAACAGAAAATGGCTAGTTTATTCGGTCAGTGCATACGCTGTTTATTGTTTTGGATGTCTTTTATAAGATCGAACACCTCATTTAGTTCGCACGCTCACTCTCACTCTCTCTCTCTCCCTCTCTTCTACACATAGCCTACACGGACAGACTCTCATACAGACAGTACATAGCTACATAGAGTATATTCACACACAGAGACCCCAAACCCCTAGCCTACACACTCTCTCTCTCTCACACACACACACTCACACACACACACACAGACAGACACACACACCATTCATAATTGTAATACTTTCAAAGGTTTTTACTACTGTTTCTTGATTTCCATCTATGGCAAAAAATATTTGTTGTATTTGAGTATGCCTCAGCGTCCCATTATTACAGAATAAAGTGTGTTTTTGTTTTAGGGTTGTGGTGTGTGTGTGTGTGTGTGGGGGGGGGGGGGCGGGGGGCTCGGAGGGGCCTCGGAATCCTTTGCCTTGGGCCTCAAAGTGTCCAGGTCCGCCCCTGTATGTAAAGCACATTGAATGACCTCTGTGTATGAAATGCGCTATATAAATAAACTTGACTTGACATCTATTGATAGTTTCCTGACTATACACAAATCCGGCGAAACACGGAAGTAAAGCAGCGCCGCCATTACTGCGTTGCCTTGCTGCTAAGGAAGTAGCAAAATAATGTGTTGGTCCCGTAGGCGGCTGTAGCAGACGTTAGCTGTAGATGCGAAATCTTTTTCTTTTTCTTAATTTTTATTTAGTACGTATGCTGTTCAGTGATGCCGGGAAAAGCGTGTTGTGTGGTCGGCTGTTTTAACAACAGTAGGAATATACAGACCTAGAATTAAACCGTTTGTGAAATTCACAAACCTTTGTTGCACATTGAGTGCCCATGTTTACAGGCTTACGGATTACACAGAGTTCCTTGTCGAGTGGAGGACCAAGATGTGCATTAAAAGTGGATGAAATACATACGATTAATAAAATAATCCTGAATACCTGTAAGAACATGTATTTTACTGCTACAAGTGGTCGTGGCTAATAGTTATTTGCAACTTCAGAAGCTTGTGAACATATTAGCAACACAGCTACTAATGATAGCATTCGGTTTATTGTTGTCATTAATGAATACACGTCTTAATACATTATGTTGTCAATAAATTACCCTAATCGGTAAGTTTTGGCCACTGCCTGACATCATCTACCCAATGTTCCCTTTCACCTGACATTTTTTCATGAGCAGGATCTCCTATTTGATATTCTCTGACAGGATGCTTTCATTGAAAAGCCATTAGCAAGTGTCACACCGTCACACTCCGCAGGCAGGCAGTAATGGCGGAAGGCAAGATGGCAGCGCCCATAAAGTTCGCGGCGGATTGGTGTATAAACAAGACAGATAATACATCTTGCTCTTTATTATGGGAGTCCCTCAAGGCTTATCTTAGAGGTCAGATAATCTCCTATGCTTACAATTGAAAAATAAAAAGATACCCGCACACTGTTCTATAAGCTCCCTAAGGATACCTGATGAAGACCTCTGGTCGAAACGTTAATAAACCACTCTGGGATCTCATAGAACAGTGTGCGGGTATCTTTATTTTTCAATTGTCGGCTAAGCCTTATACCCAGCACCTGTTTAAATTTTGTAGATGTGCGTGCACTCCACTCATAATCTCCTATGCTTCACACCAAAATAAAATTAAGAGCATAATTTTCTAATTGGCACGCAAACAGCATTTATCTCATAAAACTCACACAGCTTAACATGCATTGGCAACACAGAAAAAGGATTTTGATGTTCAAATCCGACCGCAAAGTCTCTCTGAACCCGATGTCTCTTTGACCGCGTTGTCTGGATGTTCTCATCTTTCTTCTCCTCCTGGGTTCGGGTCATGGAAACCACATGTTGGATTCTCTGGTTTCTCCAGGAAAATGTTGTGTTGTGTTTTAGTTCTAATGTCTGTATTGAAGATGGTTAATACAGCTCGACGGTTGGATCAGAATCAGTGATTAAATGATGATTTATTGTAGATGGTAACACAATGAATAACAGAACACAGGCTAAGTCTTGAACAGTAAAACTGCACAGAGTCTAATAGTCGTGGGCTGCTGAGCGTCCTGACAGAAGATGCTCCCCGAGTCGCTTCCTCGATCAGTCTCAAAACCTAAGACAAAGCCTGTTATATTAAAACATACAAACGTAAATCATGCCAACGTAGGTGCCAACCATTGCACAAAACCGGCTCTGACCAGATGAAAAAAATACTAGCCCTGCTCAAGGGCACAATATTTCCTTCGGCCCATGTTATCACTGAAGCCTCGGATGTCCCTGAGCAGAGCAATATGACCCTCTTGATAGTAAATAGACACAGGCCTAAGCCTCCCTTAGTGTCCACATCTGGTCAGGCTTTTGCTACTAAACAAGATTATATACAATGGTATGGACCTCTCCCCATTGTATACTATTCACAGGAGTAACATAGGGAGGGAAAGTAATCTCATCGCCATCTAGTGGTTGCGTTCCTAGAGTTTAGCGGAGTGGATGGGATTTTTTTTTTAGAAAAACTATATCTCGGTGCACGAACTACAGTTGCATGTGACATCACAGGTTTGGGCGCTTAATCTCTAACTGATCAATACGGCAATTTGCTTAACTGGCTTAACATATTTTTGTAATAACGGAACATGATATAAACCGCGTGGTAATAACCTTTATTTCTGGATAACTAGTGCTGTGCTTCTACTCACATAAAGAGCTGGCAGTAAGTGTTAAGAGTCAATGCTAACCAGGCTAATAAACAAACCATGCTACCATGAGTAACGTCGAAGGGTAGAGTCACGTGACTTCTTTTGTAGTTCGTTTATGAAACAAAAGGAGCAATTTTGATTTTTTTAAATAAGGCAAAATAGGGTCTGACATTTTCACAGTTAGAAGATTATTACTGTATAGACACTGAAAAATATTTTTGGTGGATAACATCACTGATTTGGCTTCACAATATTTTTTTTAAAATAGGTCTATGGGACTTAACATTGGAGCTGCTCTTCGATAGGAACGCAACCACTTGGGGCGCTGGTTTTCACTTTCCCTCCCAAAAACTGCTAAAAAGCATTAGCTAAGTTAGCTAAGTAACATGGTTAGCATTGCTAACATAGTTAGCATGTTTAACAAAACTGCTAGAAAACGTTAGCTAAGTAACATGGTTAGCATGTCAGCATTGCTAGCATATTTAGCATTTTTAACAAAACTGCTAGAAAACGTTAGCTAAGTTAGCTAGAAAACGTTAGCTAAGTTAGCTAAGTAACATGGTTAGCATGTTAGCATAGCTAACATAGTTAGCATGTTTAGCAAAACTGCTAGAAAACGTTAGCTAAGTTAGCTAAGTAACATGGTTAGCTTATTAACATTGCTAGCATAGTTAACATTTTTTACAAAACTACTAGAAAACATTGCTAACATAGTTAACATTTTTATCAAAACTGCTAGAAAACATTAGCTAAGTTAGCTAAGTCACATGGTTAACATAGTTAGCATGTTAACATTGCTAACATAGTTAGCATGTTTAGCAAACCTGCTAAAAAACATTAGCTAAGTTGACTAAGTAGCATGGTTAACATTGCTAACAAAGTTAGCATTTTTAACAAAACTGCTAGAAAACATTAGCTAAGTACCATGGTTAGCATAGTTAAAATGTTAGCATAACTGCTAGCAAACATTAGAGCCATTCCAACTTTCAGTTATCGTCAAATATCTACCTATACACAGCCATTAAACTATTTGAATATCAACATTAATTAAACTTCCAGTCTGTCAACAAATTTTAAAGCAACACCAAAGAGTTTTTTGTACCTTAAAATAATGTTTCCAAAATCGTTTCAGTGGTTCATCAACTCGTAACAGGGTGAACGGCACTTTCTGCATTCGCTTCGCGGCCCTCTATCGGCTATTACCGCACTATGTAAGTTTGCTGCATCGGGTAGCGGATCTGTAGTTCGATGGAATGAGACATGAGAAACTACAAATTTAACTTGCATCTGATGTCGCAATACAT
The DNA here is from genome assembly GCF_046254945.1 of Alosa pseudoharengus. Lineage (NCBI taxonomy): Eukaryota > Metazoa > Chordata > Actinopteri > Clupeiformes > Clupeidae > Alosa > Alosa pseudoharengus. Next base: position 2,071,278 of record NW_027468881.1, read on the forward strand.
CGTACTTTCATAAAATCATGCAACTTATTCTACCTTGTCTGTGGACATTGTTATTTGCAAAGCCGGTGCTGGATAAACAAATAGTGCATGCGACAGATGAAAAGTTCTTTGGTGTTGCTTTAAACTATCATTAAACTATCTATCTGTTAAACTAGCTGTCTATCAACAACTTTTAAACTATCTACATTCAACTTTTAAACTTTAAAGCTATCTACAATCAACTTTTAAACGGTCTACTTTTAAACTATCAACTTTTATTAAGCTATGCAACTACCATGTCTGTCCTAACATCACCGCAGTAACCAGCTCTGTATTATCTATTTTAACTATACATGATATTTTCACAACTTTTGCATTTTCATGCACTGGTAATTCCTTGGGAATTGCGTTTCTAGTTTTTCTTATTATTATTATTCCGCTTACCACTTTTTCCGTACGCAATTTCTCTTGAACAGTTTAACTTTGTAACGTAGGTCCTCAAACGGACCAGGTTGCTATGTCTTTTCAACTTTGAAACTTTTATACTTTTTAAACTATTAAAGAAAAAAGTTTTAAAAATCCCCATAGACTTAACATTACCGATTGTGACATCATAATACGGCTATTAAAGTTCGTATGTCAGGTTAAATAACATTTTTGACAAATGAAGGGACATGAAGCAAGATAGTAGTGAGTAGTGATTTTTCTTAAAAAATAAACTTTAAATACAAAAGAACAATATGTAAGGGATAATGGACGACGCGGTGGTCTGTTCACAGAAGTTAATGCACGGTCGATGTTGTAAAACGGCCCCAACGTGAAGCGGAGGGCCGTTTAAACCTCGTAGTACATTAACTTCTGTGAACAGACCACTGTGAAGTCCATTATCCCGCTTATTCCACTGTTGCCACTTGCGTTGTGTTCATTTCCTGTTACAATTTAAACGTTTTAATCGCTAAAACTGTCTTGTTTGTAGAACTAATTTCTTCCGACACATATCAACTAATTTCTCAACTCACAGGACAAACTGCCGTTACTAGTTCTAAATGGATGGTTGCTACGGCCAAAGGCCAGTCGTTAGTTCTATCTCTCCCGTTGTCAAGTGGGCGTATCCCAAGATTCTGATGAACTTTAGCTTTGAAACATCGCTATTTTACTTAGCCTGCTGTCATCCATCTAGCTAAAAGCCACCTCCGTCATATGCTACAATGTTGCAATGTTCTGAACGTATGCATTTTACAGCTCGGATGCAACGTGACAGTTCATTTAAACTTCACAACGAGTTCGGCGAATTAATATACAAGTGTGATACGGCCAAAAAAATGGATCTACTTCATAGGTGTGCAGATAACATACGGTTAATGGTCGTTCTAAATTACGTAGGACAATGGGAAATTCAACCAAGCAGTGGAATAATTACAGTTATTTTTATAACTGAATTTATGAACATTCCAGGAAACATTCCAGACACAATGATGACCTCATAAGAGGGAGTCCAGCAAAGTTGGTCAATTAAAACACATGGGATAAGGGATCATAAAGTAGGTTTTTTTACACTGATGAGGCCAAAAACATGACTTCATTCCAGTATGTCATGCTAGAGTCTACTACCTGCCTGACATAAAAATATCCTGATACCTTTTTTCTTTACTGGCAACCATTATTGATCTTAAAATGTGATGAAGAGGATATGGGTAAGTAGCAATGCTTGAAAATGCAAGTTGTGTCACTTGCCATCACATATAGGCCATTATATAGCCTAAACTAAGTAGAATCAGTAAGCAACTCATTAGTCTGTGTTCAGCCAACAATGGGCATATATGCTTTTCTTTAGAGACCTGACTATAAAACCATCAGTGTATATGTGCTACCACACATTTGCTCTTTATATATATGCATCTGCTTATCAACTAATGTTAGCTATAGACAGACTAATAATTTGCTTACTGATTCTACTTAACTTGTTGTATATGAAAGCCTATGTTATGGCAAATGACACAACTGCCATTTTGAAGCCATGATACATACTAATAGTGATCCGATCCTACTCACACCCCTAATCAGTTTCTCACTGATGATTTGATGGCCATGATTTACCTAAATTTTGTAGCCTATTCGTCTTTACTTTGTCCCTGCCAATCAGGCTCTATGGAATGTTTTTTGTGCCAAAATTAAATAAATAAATTAAGTTGAAATCAATAAATGAAATATGAAATAAATAATTAAAAGTTGAAATAAATAAAAGAAATATGAAATAAATAAATAAAAGATTAAATAAATAGTTAAATAAATAAAAAAATGTTAAATGCATAAATAAATAAAAGATTAAATGTAAAAACCATATATACATTGACATTTACATTCCATATGCACGGTCTTGCAATGTGCCATGAAATAAATAAATACGTCAGTCACCCATCAAGGCGGGACATAGCCGCTGATTGGTTGCTGCCTGAAAAAAAAATCAAACTTTGTGAGCATGACTGGCTGATCAGAATAAAGTCATTGATAGAAGCTAAAAGCTAGTGCTACTGCTAACAGCCATAAGCTAGGCATTTCCATTCAGAAAGATTGTGTGTTCTATGTTGCTAACTCTTGGCTGTGAGTTATCAGGACGTAAAAGCATAGCATCTAGTGCTGTCAAAAATCCTTGATGGCTGCTGAGTTACAGTATACCCTCATATTGAGAACTAAAAAGTCTCTGGAAAGTTGTGGACACTGCTTGGGCAATGTAGCAAGCTGGCACTGACACTCACATAATAAGAGTTCACGGCATGGGCATCTCAAGCTGTATTGTTTATGTATCATATAACAAATGAGGTGAATTCAGCTCAAGTGAAGTTAACTGGGACGTCTGGGCACCCTATTATAAATAGAAGCAATAGCAAAGTCGTTTGCCATAGATAGAAGTTCGCTTTCTGTAGATGTCGATAACTAGCTAACGCTTGTGCTAACTGTTAGCGCTAGCTCAGATGTGCACATAGCATGTCTATATCAACCCTCAGACACAGCAAACAGACCCATCAAATGACAGAACGCTTTCACGCCTGATATCTTCCCAAAAGTATGAATTTAGAATGAAATCCTTGTTGTTGTATGTTTCGTGAGTTATGATACAAGTCTGAGCTATGTCCTTAGTCCAGTGTGGTTCACAGGTAGCAAGCCAGTACAGTCTGACTCAGAGCTGGATCACTTTGTGTTATTTCAGGCAGCAATCAGTGGTTAGGTCCCGCCTTGATGGGTGACTTGACGTATTTATTTATTTCATGGCACGTTGCATGACCGTGCATATGGAATGTAAATATCAATGTCAATGTATATATGTTTTTTACATTTAATCTTTTATTTATTTATTTCACATTTTATTTATTTATTTAACTTTTTATTTATGTATTTAATCTTTTATTTATTTATTTCAACTTTTAATTATTTATTTCATATTTCATTTATTGATTTCATATTTCATTTATTTATTTAATTTTGTCACAAAAAACATTCCATAAGGCTCATGCTTATGAACCACTGGTATGTCATAGAGAACATTTTTGGCCTTATCAGTGTAAAAGAAAATGTAGTTAAAACCCATTCTCTCCTATGCTCAACTTTGCTGGACTCCCTCTTATGAGGTCATCACTGTGTCTGGAATGTTCATAAATTCAGTTATAAAAATAACTGTAAATATTGTTCTATTGCATTTAAAGTTGTTTTTTCAAGAAAAATCACTACTCACTACTATCTTGCTTCATGTCCCTTCATTTGTCAAATTTTTTTTTTAACCTGACATACGCACTTTAAGCAATTATAATCCTATGCCAGGTGTTCAGGCCACCTGCAGCCTCAGGCTTTAAGCATACAATCTGGGTCAATTAAGACTACACATCCTATTCAACTGTTTCCTCTGCCCAAAACTGTTTCAAAATAAAAGTCCCCACTACAATAATTCATTGTTAAACAATTTAACCCTTTAAACTACTGAACTTTTTAACTGTTCAGCCATTGTAACTGTCACTTGTCATCAACTATGACTCCTACCCACTGTAGCTAGTTAGCATTGTTAGCATAGTTAACATAGTTATTATACAGTATATATACTATATAGCAGATTGTGCGTTTTCATGAGTTTCACAATCGTCATACATTTCATTTCCATTCATCACAGAGTTCCCAAAATCACATATAAGGTGTGTTAGAGTGTCTAGTTTCGTAATTTAAAAAAAATATTACGTTTTTGGCACTGGCACTCAATGAGTTAATGAGTGTCTGTTTCCTGATGTTTGGAAAACAGCTGTGATAACACCTATATTCAAGGCTAGGGACCCTACTGATGTGGCAAATTACAGGCCCATAAGTATACTCCCAATTAAATCTAAGGTAGTTGAGAGGGTTGTAGCAAACCAACTTACTGCCCATCTCAATTCATGTCATATTCCATTGCAAGGTCAAATCACTCCACGGATACCGCTTTATGCTACTTCGTGGAAGAACTGAAATCCAATTTAGACAATGGGGGAGTGGTTGGAGCAATATTTCTGGATCTGAAGAAAGCCTTTGACACCGTAAAACACAATGTTTTAGTTTCTAAACTGTCCACTCATAACATCTCAGCTGACACAATCAAGTGTTTTACATCATACTTGATGAGAAGGAAGAATTGCACTAAAATTAATGACACATTTTCCAAAGAAAATCTATGTTCAGTAGGGGTGCCTCAAGGTTAAATCCTAGGTCCACTATTGTTCAGTATATATATTAATGATCTTCCTTCAGTATGCCCTGGCATTAACATCCAAATGTATGCTGATGACACAGTTATCTATGTTCATGCAAAGACAAAAACAACAAGCGGCATACAAACTCACAGAAAAAATGAACAAAATAGTCAACTGGCTGGATTACTCTTGTTTAACATTAAACAATCTTACAGTTACCATAACTGTACTATCATACAGAAGTATTGTTTATTTACCTTGGACAATTTTATTTTATTTTCAAACACCTGTTTATTTTTTAAAATTATCAATAATCTTGCAGCACCACCACTTAAACAATTTGTGAGCCTTTGTAGACCCACAAGAGCATCATCTAAGGGGGATTGCACAAGTGTGTTTAGGCATTCCACCTTTGGCCAAACCGATTTCTCAGTGAAAACATCAGAGTTGTGGAATAGCATCCCTGTCATTATTAGACACAGCACCACATTCACCACCTTTAAATTAGGCCTTAAGAAATGGTTGAAAGCAAACCAATGTTGTGAGCATTTTTAGTCATTGATTCTTGTCTCTGTGTTTACTATATGTTCATCTTATTTCATCATTAATATTGAGCATTGTCCCTGTCAAATAAACGTAAATAAATAAACAAGAGATGTTTGATGTTTATAATAAAGTTCAGTTTTCAGACATTAAATATGATTTTAAACTGAATGTGACTTTTTAAATGGAATTCTACCGTCCTTAAATATCACACATATACCTTAAATATCACACATATGACCAAAAGTGGTAACGCCCAAAGTTAGTATCACCATGGCAATCTCATTCTTATGATTTTGGTATTGATCTACAACAAGTAAATGCCAGACAGTCATTTCTAAAAAGACCTTTAATATACATTGAAATATAAAAATCACACTGTATTTAAGTGACAAACATTATCATTCATTTTTGATTCCCTGGCTTAATCACCATTTGTCATCATTGCAGTTGGGAGAATTCACAAGAATCCTGCTTTCATCTAGTTTTTATTCATTTGCCATGCTAGGAGATATGGGTATACCATTTCAAAAAGTGGCACGTGTGCAGACAATTCAATATAGAATAATTAAATTCATGTCTCACCACCCATTAACAGTAGATTGTTGTATAATATCAAGGGTATTTTCAAGGTTAATTTCTAAGTCACATTAATCATAGAGCAATAATTTGGTAGTTTTAAAGGTACAGTGTGTAACTTACTATACATTTCTGTTGATTAGTGTATTTACCTTAACCAACAATTTAAGGCTTTCTCATAAACTTAGAATGAGTTCTTAGTACTTAAATAAAATGCGAAAGTAACCTCACAGAGTCCGCCATGTTGCACCGCCATATTGATACAGTAGCCGCAAATTGACATACTCTGCTCCATCTTTTGTGTTTTCACATTTAAAGGAATGGTTTGCTGTAAACATAACTTAGGGTCTATTTACACTTCGGTGGTAGTTTGGAGTGGGTCATGACCTTAACTTGTCTTTCGGTGGCTGTTAACATAAACAAATGATGCATGTAAATTGACCCTAGGTCAGAGTCCTGCACGGGTTCGGGTACCCACAGGTGACCCGCACATTTTGATGAAACGGGTGAAAAATATTCTACTGTGTCGGATGTGGGTCGGGTCAGACAAGGGGGTGGGGTGGGGTGGGGGGTTACGGGTCTAAATCGGAATTGGCCTTTCATAAACATCACGTAACAATATTTTCTACATAGTAACACATCTTAAATAACATGCCTGCAATTCAAGTTGATAAAAGCATTTGAAATGCATGTTTCGTACGTGCCTTCCCGAAACTCTCTATACCCGACAAACACGGGACGTCCCCCGGACCTTATGCCGACATTCACGACGTCCCCGATTGGTCCCGAACGTCATGTTCTCTAGCGTACGTTCCGGTGACCTTATTGACGTCCGGAGCAAGTTATCGTTTGGTTATTGCGTTTGGTCATTTGCATTTGGTCATTTCAAATACCTTCTAAGGACCCGACAATAACGTTATACCGGGGACATGAGGGGGACGTTTGTTTATTCACACATGGCAGCGGAGTTGAGAGCGCTCTGACTACCGCCTGCAGGACGGAGACAATACATCCATGCACGACTTCACGTTACACGTCTGGGGATGACTAAAGTATCTATCTATCTAGTATCTCTAGCAGTAGCTGCATTAGCCTACCGTAGTCTAAGGCAACATATCATACAGTTTATGAAGTGCGTCTATGAGCAAAGTAGGCCTATATGTCTACTTTGCTCATAGACCCACAACTTCATAAACTGGGAAAAGGGTTGTTAACGTTAAACTCAAAATGTATATGCTACATAATTCAGCATACATGCTGAATTATGTAGCACATACATTTTGAGTTTAACGTTAATGTATAATGTTACAAACTAGGGAAGGGATTTTATCAAATTCGCTGATGTGATGCTTGGTGTAACGTTAGCAAATTCGCTGTTCTTAGCTTCTAGCTTAGCCTACAATGCGCATTTCTTCAGATAACTGTCATTACGTGATGCATGTAACATGCTCTAAATAGGCAGTGGTTTATTTAACGTAGTCACGTACTTATTATCTGTTTTATTTTCAGAAAAACACACACGGCCGAATTGGGACTGAACCGACTTTTGGAGCTGAATACGATGCAATAAAACTAGAGAAATGTTAAAAACAGACCACGTAGCATTTGTTTAGGGTTGTCTAGCAACAGAAGTGACTAGTCTACTTAATTTGTAAAGCAAAACGATCTAGCTATACATTGCAGAAGAATTAAGGATACTGCTTCTTCATGACTTGTTTAAATGTCATTGTAATTTATTTGACGCATGCTCGCGTTTAAAAGTGTCACGCATAGCTGTCCCCGATGTTACAGCAGCTCCTTGTGGAAACAGCAAAGAGTGCACATAGCCTATCCGATGAGATTTCTGACGAGGAGCAAGCTCTCTGCCTCACCAGAGCCTTACTGTTTATTAATAAAACAATGATTTAGAATAGAAACATCTTTCTATTTATTTCATCTTAAAGTTGGCTACAAAGAGCATTCAGAGAAAACGATACATTTTTCTTTATCTGCAATGTTCCAGGAAGATAGGCTTACATTTATAGGCTGTGCCTGTTTGATCACAGGTCCAAGAAAACGAGTGGATATAACGTCAATGCATTCTAGTTATGTTATGTTTCATGTTGAGTTTTGCTTCCCAGCATGCATTGCGATTCATTTAGTATTTTTGGCTATTATTACAGTGCATGAAAATGCACTGTACTGTTCTTCCTAGGCAACTTCTTCTTCTTATATTATTATTCATTATTTCTAGACGCAATTTCTCTTGAACAGTTTAACTTAGAAACTTCATTCAAACTTTGTAACGTAGGTCTTCAAACATATCGGGTTGCTATATCTTTTCAACTTTGAAACTTTTATACTTTTTAAACTATTAAAGAAAAACTTTTTAAAAATCCCCATAGATGGTTCTACAACACTTTTTGGGTCGTTTGGTGGGTGCTTCGTCTCCCCCTAGTGCTTCTACGTGGAAAAACCGAATATGCAACTTTCTGGTCACGGTCGGAACACATCCGGATGTAACTCGGCGGAAATACTCGAAAATGTAGTCAGATTTAGTCAGATTGTAGTTTCTAAGAAGACTGCAAAACGGACTCCGACTTGGCTTTGTTGCTGTTGAAATTGTAAGTAGACTACCTTTGGGTGAACTTCGTTTTTGTAATGTGATTTTTGCTCGACCGTTTTATTGTGAGCCCTATGTGTTTAGCTTGGTTTATTGATGCTAGCTCGCTAGCTATTGGGGGTTTAGCGTAGCAGTCACTTGCTACCGAAGCTGTAGGGGGAGCTATGTCGTGAATAATGTGAGCCCAAATCAGGCGAAAACCCAGAAACAGCGAAGGAATAACCAGACCTGCATAGGGCTTCTTTAAACAATTTAACCCTTTAAACTACTGAACTTTTTAACTGTTTAGCCATTGTAACTGTTACTTGTCATCAACTATGACTCCTACCCACTGTAGCTAGTTAGCATGGTTAGCATAGTTAGCATGCTAGCATGCTAGCATGTTAGCATGCTAGTTAGCATTTTTAGCAAAATTACTAAAAATGATTAGCTAAGTTAGCTAAGTCACATGGTTAGCATGTTAGCATGCTAGTTAGCATTTTTATCAAAACTGCTAAAAATGATTAGCTAAGTTAGCTAAGTAACATGGTTAGCGTAGTTAGCATGCTAACATGTTAGCATGCTAGTTATCATTTTTAGCAAAACTGCTAAAAATGATTAGCTAAGTTAGCTAAGTAACATGGTTAGCATAGTTAGCATGCTAACATGTTAGCATGCTAGTTAGCATTTTTAGCAAAACTACTAAAAATAATTAGCTAGGTTAACTAAGTAACATGGTTAGCATAGTTAGCATTTTTAGCAAAACTGCTAAAAATGATTAGCTAGGTTAACTAAGTAACATGGTTAGCATGCTAGTTAGCATAGTTAGCATAACTGCTAAAATTATTAGCTAAGTTAGCTAAGTAACATGGTTAACATAGTTAGCATGCTAACATTGTTAGCATAGTTAGCAGGTTTAGTAAAACTGCTAGTAAATGTTAGTTAAGTTAGCTAAGTAACATGGTTAGCATGCTAGCACTGCTATAAAACATTAGCTAAGTAGCATGGTTAACAGAATTAAAAATCTTAGCATAACTGCTAGCAAACATTAGAGCCGTTCAAACTTTCAGTTATCGTCAAATATCTACCTATGCACAGCCATTAAACTATTTGAATATCAACATTCATTAAACTGCTAGAAAACATTAGCTAAGTAGCATGGTTAGCAGGTTAGCATTGCTAGCACTGCTATAAAACATTAGCTAAGTAGCATGGTTAGCATAGTTAAAAATCTTAGCATAACTGCTAGCGAACATTAGAGCCATTCCAACTTTCAGTTATCGTCAAATATCTACCTATGCACAGCCATTAAACTATTTGAATATCAACATTCATTCAACTTCCAGTCTGTCAACAACTTTTAAACTATTTACCTTCAACTTTTAAACGGTCTACTTTTAAACTATCATTAAACTATCTATTAAACTAGCTGTCTATCAACAACTTTTAAACTATCTACTGTCTATCAACAACTTTTAAACTATCTACATTCAACTTTTAAACAGTCTACTTTTAAACTATCAACTTTTATTAAGCTATGCAACCACCATGTCTATCCTAGCATCACCGTAGTAACCATCTCTTTATTATCTGTTTTAACTATACATGATATTTTACATCACAACTTTAGCATTTTCATGCACTGGTAATTCCTTGGAATTGCATTTCTAGTTAGTTTTTAATATTTTGAAACAATATGGTTTGAACAATTTATCTTAGGCTAGCCTAGGCCTACTCTGATGATGTTTTGAACAATATGCTACGGGATATGCCCATTAAAACGTCGTATTAGTTTATTAAGAAAATGACACCGTAGATGTGAAAGCAGCACATCCTAGCCCGGTATAAATGTCCATGTCTACTCATCATTAGTGTAATACATTAGGAGGACTTGATTTGTCATACATGCGTGAAAATATGAGGTGAGTGAAGTTGATTGTGCAGGTGTAGAACAACTCGTTAATGCGTGTTCATGTTCCGTCCTCCTCTCTCCTAGCAACGCTGAGACTTACAGGATGTAATAGCCTACCATACTAAATCGCGCTTCATGTTTTTTTAATTTTTTTAACCATCGCGGAAATATAAACGTCGCGCGCATAACATCGCGGTCACCATTACAGGACGTCCTCTCAAAGTCTCGTGGACGTCTTTTAGACCTCCCGAACAGAGGTCCGCGGGACGTAAAGGGAACCCTACACAATGTCGAGGAGGTGACGTTCGCCAGGGGACCTTTAGGGGACGTCGCCAGGACTTTATTTTGTTTACTGGGTAGGCGCCTATACTTTCACTTTTAAAAATCACATGAGCGGGATCTGCCTGCAGTCTTTCAGAACAAAGTGGCTGCTTACATTGATTAATTGAAAACACCTAAAGATGACTCTTTTGACATGTTGTCATGGTGGAGAGAGCATGCTTGTTTATTTCCCAATATTGCTTAGATTGTGAGATCTATTGATATCCCTGCAAGTGAGCGACATTTCTCCTGTGCGTGGGAAAAGGTAGGCCAAATGTTTTCCCATTCAATCTTGCACTCAAATAAACGGGATAGTGTCACACGTCTTATGCCTATTTCCATAAAGTTTCATAGGCTAATGCATAATCCGGTGTAGGCTGTGACCGAATCATTCCTTTATTTAATGTAGGCTAGCCTACTACTGCTGTTAATAGGTTTAGTGATGTGTGTGCAAGGCGGTGTTTGAATCCTAAATTAGGCATTTGCGTGGCGATAGCCTTGTAGCCGCATCTGCTTGAAGAGTGGTAAAATGTTATTACTAGAGTGTTGTATTGTGGTAGCCTAGGCTACTTTTCATCATGTAGGATAGGCCTGTCAACTTCAGCTGAAGTTGGATCTGCAGTGTTAATGGTTGTGTAATTAGTTCCTTAAACGTGTCTGTTTAACTCGGGTGGTAGACTGATTTTAAAGGAGAATTCCGGTGTGATATTGACATCTTGAATTTAGTCACGATAAGTCGAGCGACGAGTAAGAATGAACAGGTATGATAAGGGATCAGATTCCAAAAATAATTCAGTGGAAATGCATGGATTCCAGTTGCTGCTACTGGAAGAAACTGGAATCCATGCATTTCCACTGAATTATTTTTGGAATCTGATCCCTTATCATACCTGTTCATTCTTACTCGTTGCTCGACTTATGGTGACTAAATTCAAGATGGCTGCAAACGCTAAACTTCGTGAAGATACTGTCTGTATAAATTGTCTTGTAAGTAAACTACCAGTGCTTTTTCAAAGTTCTCAATGTCTCGTTTTAAATGTCAGGGCCCTCGGAAGTCTACCAATGAAGTGTGGAGATACATTGAGCCTCGTAAATGGGTGTAAAACAGTGATTTATTTGCATGGCTAGCCCGATGCCGAAGCACCACTATTGAAAAAGCTGTTGGTAGCATCGGCTAACTAGCGCCAGATTTTGGAGTGCAGGGGACAAGCCGAGATGGGCTATGAGACATACGTTCACACTCGGTATCATGTTTCAATACACTTTAGGTCAATATCACACCGGAATTCTCCTTTAACTTGGGTACGCGGGTCGGGTGTCAGTTTTATTTAATGCGGGTCGGGTCAGGTACGGATTTTAACTAGCTCTGGTGACGGAAAACGGGTCAGATGCGGTTTTAAACATGACGGGTACGGGTGGGTGCGGATTTAAAAAATTGGACCCGTGCAGGACTCTGCCCTAGGTTGTGTTTACACAACCATCCCTTTATGCGGCAGTGGGGCCAGAAGATGGGGGAAATCAGTAGCCAGTCGCTAGCTTTAGTAGGCTACTGATGGTGGTTGTTAGTCCAGGGTTTGTAGAGATTGTAACCTTATGCATATTATTTAAAATGTTTATTATTATTATTATTATTTTGATATTATACATCTTATACAATAATATAGAAGAAATATGTCATTAGCTTTATTCTGTACTGGCCATATAGGTTAATGTGTTAGCTAGGGCTGTCAAAATAACTGATTAATTTCGATTAATTAATTTGAGAAAAAATAACTGATTAAAAAAAATAGCGCAGATGAATCGATTCCGTATGACATTTGACCCTAAGCCGTTCTAGTCAGTAACCATTAGACTGTAAAATGAAGGAGAGAGAAGAAAATAAAGAGAAATAAAAATAGCTGATTAAAATAGTCCTCTGCAATGTCTGTAGCAAGGAATTTGCATATCACCGGATTTTGTCAACTCTAAAGTCGCACATCAATGCAAAGAAATAGTGTTGACATTGAGAGGAGTGTTAATTTATTTTCATTGTGTCCCCTAGGTTAAATCTGTGGCCTGAAATGCAATGTATGTGAAAAAAAACTTCTTCCCGAAGTACTTTTGAATTTATTTCCTCAGCATATTAGGTCATATCGTAGATTATTATGGCCATTATTTGAACAGTGAAAATAATAATAAAAGAGTTTTTGAACTTTAATGTCACTAATGCTGATTATTCAATGATCCATTTGAATTTAAATATTTAAAATACTTTCACAGAAAAAAGTATATATGCGATTAATTTAGATTAATTAATCACAGAGTATGTAATTAATTTGTAATGTAATGTAATTTTTTTTCGATTGACAGCCCTAGTGTTAGCAGGAGGCAGTTGCCCACTATCAGCCTATACCTAATGTCTATACCTATCAGCATGCCAAATTGAAAACAAACATGGAAACAAGTGCACAATTGTTCACAATTAAGGTAAGGAAGGGTTCAGATGCAAAAGCCTCTAAATGCCACCTATGTCAAAAATGAGATAAAGATGGTGAGGGGATGCTCTCCACACATAGTATACGTTAATCAAATAATTTAACTTCTAAACCCACTAAATACCACTCTCTTCCTGGTCTGAAATATCGATTTATAGGCAAAAACCTATAGGAGCCTGAATTTAAATGCTCATTTAAAAGAAAAGTGGTCAGACGGATTTAGAGGGTTTTGCATCTGAACTCTTCGTATATTCCCTTCCCATTAATGCAAGGCGTCATAGCTTGCTTTCCTCCTCTTCCAGTGCATGGTTCAAGCCAGGGATGAACTTCAACAGACTCCTCGGAAAGCTCATTTGTTTTGGCTTGGGCAGCATTATACCAAACCGCCCTTGTTTGCTGCCTGACAATGAAGCAGTATTCTCTGGTTCCTGCAAGTAACTACGGGTGCTGGCACTACGTGTGAGTGAACATCTTGATGTAGCAAAAAGATCAATGGCTGGACGAAAAAGTCTCTGGGCCGAGAGTTGCAGAGACAGTTTGCAATAGGAATCAGAGTTGGATGGGGTGGGCATATTACCCTGGTACAGACAGTCCTGGTACAGAGAGTCTTCATCTGTGGCAACGCTGAGGTGGCTGGCACTGCTGCTGTTGCTACCTTCCCAGAGGTGTTGAGCACGAATGGTAATGGGACTGGGAAAACCTAAACTCCCATAAACTCCTGCTGATTCCAGGGACTCATAAATCAGAGCGTCACTCATAACTATGCCTGATAGGAGAGAAAGAGAGATGCTGTGAAAAGACTTCTTATAGAAGTGGAACAGTGCATTCAGTATAATACATTATAGACCCTTTCAACAATAAAAACAAAAACAATGCTTGAATGCTTATTTGGTTCCCAATCTACTTCCTTTGCATTAAAGGAACACGCCACCCAATGTCAGTAGTAATATATGTTCTTACCTTAAAGGGGTGGTTCAGGATTTTGGACATAAGACCTCATTTCCAAGTAAGCAAGTGTGATATTTATCAGTGGAGACCGTTTTCAACACGTTTCATCCAGTCCTTCTAATTGCAGAGTCAACGGTATGTGCTAGCCTGCCACTAAAGACAGTCTTACCCACTCCAAAGTACACCCGAGGCAAATTCCAGACAATCGATGTAAATGTCTGTGTTGATAGAATAGTGTGAGATATACAACTACCCTCGCATCGCGTTGCAATAGTTATACTTTGGTCCCTGAAGTTGGTAGTAGTCATTTTGCATCTCAGCGGCGGACTGATATTACCAAGGCTACTACTAGGTATCCCCATTGGAGTGCGCTTTACTGTTTACTTTTCGGCGCAGTACTACTAACCGGAGCAAGTATAATTCCGCCGCTGCTAAGAAACTAGTCCCTCAAAATGTAATGCGATCGTTGAAATGCAAGGATAGAATAACGTTAGAAATAACACTATCAAAACAGACATTTACATCGATAGTCTGGCGTTATAATTTATTTGCCTCGGGTGTACTTTGGAGTGGGTAAGACTGTTTTTAGTGGCAGGCTAGCACATACCGTTGACTTGCGCTAGCCTAGCACCTGCGAACTCTGCAATTAGAAGGACTGGATGAAACGTGTTGAAAACGGTCTCCACTGATAAATATCACACTTGCTTACTTGGAAATGAGGTCCTATGTCCAAAATCCTGAACCACCCCTTTAACTTTCAAGAGTTGAGTCATACCTCTCCCGTGTCGGTACGTGCACTCAAACGCTCTGGTGCGCGGCTGGACTGTGTTAGCATGTTGCTATGCTAGCGGGCTTTGCCGTAACTAAGCGTAGAAGTAATCAAAAACATCCACGTTTTCCTGACTTAAATACAGTTGCACGAGTAGTTGATAGAAATGCTACGGCCACGCAACATGAAACGTGGCGATTTTCCAAGCGAATAAACAGGAGAACTACAATGTGTGGCGCAATAGCACTTGGGAGTACTTCGACCTAGCGTAGTAGTATTGTTAACACCTAATTGTAGATCCTATCCACCACAGAGTTTAGAATCCATGCTGGATCGACCCTCAGCTTCTCCCTCCCCTCTGAGCGAGAGAGAGGCACACACACTAGAGATGCGCTGATGGGCTATTTTTTCAACCATAACTGCATAGCAAAACTTATCATCCATCAGCCATCCATCAGCACCAAAGTTTTTTGACCAATTTTCAAAACCGCACCCGCCCCACCATCCGCTGGTTGTTTTAATGTAGGCTATATGGGTGATGCAGCGCTGCTGACGTGAGGCTAGAAAGCCCTTGTCTGTTCTAGAAAGACTGATCCAATGCAGCAAATATATTAAAAGGCTAAAGTCGTACATTGGCTATGTTGTAGCCTATCCCCAGAATATCAGCAGTAAACTCAGTCTCTGTCTCGCAAAACAGTCTCCAAATAAAACGCACATCGGCCTGTTGCCTATTCTGCTAGCTTGTGACAATATATCGTCCAAAATGCTTGATTGCATTGCATTCTCCACATTTTTAGCTAAATTGTCATGTACCACATCAGCATTTTTGTTCAGTGAATCTTTTGTAAATTGCTTTACAATTACCGTCGGGCCTAATAGGCCTATTGCCTGGCTTGCCTCAGCTTCGGTCACGTCCTTTTACAATTTTATCATTGTAATAAAAAACGCAATTTGCCACATAATTTCAACATGCTCCTGGCCTACTAATTAATGCCTATTGTACTTTTGCAAAAAGAAAGAAATCCTTGATAAAATAACAAGTCATTCACATTATAGGCTACTTTACACACTGTTATGTCAGGGTGACTGACAAGCCTGTTCTGAAGACTCCCATTCATTTTGACTGCACGAGCGCGTCTTTTTCAGACAGACAGCGCAATTCATTTTAAAGCAATTTACAAAAGATTCACTGAACAAAAATGCTGATGTGGTACATGAAAATTTAGCTAAAAATGTGGAGAATGCAATGCAATCAAGCATTTTGGACGATATATTGTCACAAGCTGGCAGAATAGGCAACAGGCCGATGTGCGTTTTATTTGGAGACTGTTTTGCGAGACAGATACTGAGTTTGCTGCTGATATTCTGGGGATAGGCTACAACATAGCCAATGTACGACTTTAGCCTTTTAATATATTTGCTGCATTGGATCAGTCTTTCTAGAACAGGCAAGGGCTTTCTAGCCTCACATCAGCAGCGCTGCATCACCCATATAACCTACATTAAAACAACCAGCGGATGGTGGGCGGGTGCGGTTTTGAAAATTGGTCAAAAAACTTTGGTGCTGATGGATGACTGATGGATGATAAGTTTTGCTATGCAGTTATGGTTGAAATAATAGCCCATCAGCGCATCTCTAGTGTGTGTGCCTCTCTCGCTCAGAGGGGAGGGAGAGGCTGAGGGTCGATCCAGCATGGATTCTAAACTCTGTGGTGGATAGGATCTACAATTAGGTGTTAACAATACTACTATGCTAGGTCGAAGTACTCCCGAGTGCTATTGACAGATGTCATTCTCATTGGTTTGAAATGATGTTACGCCCCAAACACACCCATATGACTGATTAAAAAACCTAGGAACACCTTGTTGCGCCATGCGCTCCACTTTTGATAACGAAACCCCTCCCAATGTGAACTGGACATCCTACTAAATTTGAATAGACTTTTGACGAGTGACGATGCACTTTAGAATGTCATGATAGGGCCCTTGATGTTATTACATTAAGGGCATCACTCTTAGCACACTCAAAAAGTCAGATGACCATCAATTGGTCAAGACAAACTTACTTCCCTTACAAGTTTCTATGCCCTGGCATTGGGAACTCTGGCAGTATTATCAGAAACTGATTACATACAGTGCATTGAACTCCAATGAATCCAATAGTACATCCTGCATATAGTTCAGAAGTTACATTTTACACCTTTAATTTCAAACCATTGGTGGTGCTTCAGTGCTTGAAGTGCAGACATGAACTTTTGTAAACTGTCACCAATCATGGTGTCAAATAAAACGTTTTACTGCTAAGAATGATAAGATAAAAAACACAATGGTAGATACAGAGTTTTGCTTGGCCACCCAAAATACTAAAGACACAAAAGACCATCACCATGTGAGAGTGCTTTGAATACAGATATGGACTGTGATTCAGACAACACTGTGAGTGCTGTTACTGTCCTCACCGTGGGTTAGTCTTTGTTCCTGCATCATCAGGGAGCGGTACTCATCCCACTTCTCATGCAAGATTTGCTGTAGGATACATGCACAAGTCAATTTTAATCTTTTCCCTTTACTGGTCACTGTAATTTAGAATGTTCTCTCTTTTTGCTCACATGTTTCTCTGCAGAGCTCCCCCTACAGCTTCAGAGTATATATTTTTCAACACTCCTCAATCTGTCAGTCTGCTGTTTCCTCTTTCCCTGTTCCTCCGACAACGGTTTACTCACTTTCTGCTTCTTTTCACTGGCTCTGCCATGACATGACTAGGGTTGCCAACCGTCCCGAATTGTCCGGGACATCTCGTATTTTGGGTGATTTTGATTTGTCCCGTCAGGGACAGCTCCAGTCCCAAATTTCAATCACAGCCTCATCGGCCTTGTCTAGTTGTCAATGGCCAATAGTAGGCTACTGTAAACGCACCTGGAACAAAGTGTCCAGTGCCGCTGCTACCACCACGCGCATCTCGCACTGTGTGTAGGGTACAGTGGGACAAACCCGATCAGGGAGCACCATAATTAAGCCAGAGTAGCTTTACGGCAAACTTCTTTTCACTCTCCTTAGAGAATGTTTACAATGTCAAAATACACCACTCTTATAATGATACTTTTTGGGTCCCTTCCCAGTCTCCATTATGCAGCAGATTTAACTTGAACTTTATATACAGTAGTATATCTATCTATCTATCTATCTATCTATCTATCTATCTATCTATCCTATTTGTTTTAAATGAACCTTGTGTAAGAAATGTATTTCAATTAATCATAAAATGGCCCTGATATGTCACTAGACATTAAGAAATCATGTTAATTTCAAATACTTAAATCACTGACAACAGTGGTCCGGCCAGGATATTGTCATTTAAAATGTGAAGTTGCAGCCCTCAACTGATGTTGGTGTTGTGTTTTGTCATGTCATGTTGTGTTTTGGCCTGATGCACCACCCTCCACCTATCTACTAATCACAAAGTCAGTAGTGTTTTGTCATCTGGGTTGGCAATCTCGAGTCAGGGGGGAGGGGGAGAGGATACACCACACTACAGTAATTTGAAAGTGGTTGCAGTACCAGTTTTGGCCACAATCTTACATATGGTTCCTTTAATTGGGAACGCGTCTGAGTTCCAGCTGGCTGGTCATTGTTGATAATTGATTTCTACTTTTTAATATGAGAAACTTATCAAAGGAAATCACGAGGACAACAAAAACAACACTAGAGGAGATTGCGGAGTAATCCGGTTCCCACTACTGACTATTTATAAAATGTGAGAGGGCACTTTTACAGGCTGCACACACTGTGATTTGGACTGTGATAGAATATGAGAGTAGTCTATGCATTTGTGTAATGAAATTGGTGAGTCTTGAAGTCTTCAATAATTAGTTTTCCTTAAACTAAGCATTTACACGAAGCATATGATATGCCAATTGAAACACATTCCACAGATAGCTAGGTGGCTACCAGGTTCATAATTGCAAACAGAAAATATCTAGCTAGCATCATCATTACATGCTTCTATTTCCAAAGGAATGAAGGTTGTTTATACCAACTTAATAGTATGCTTATTGTTAATATTGTGCTATAAATGTGGCAAAAACAGTTTGTGGACTAGCCATAGGGTATATTTGAATGGAGCTGGCAAAATCTTATAAATGTGTAGACAATGTTCTTAAGGTGACAGCTCACCATTTATAAATAAGTTAAACAGCATCAAATCAGTAATATTTCTTAAGAAATGTATATTTAAAAACAAATTACTTTGTCATTATTATCATCTGAATAAAACAAGGGGGGGGGGGGGGTGGAGACTGAAAGTGTCCCTCATTTGGGGTTGAGTGTCCCTCATTTGTGGTTGAGAAAGTTGTCAACCCTTGACTAGCCATGACTAGCTGTGCCTGGCGTGTAGGGTTTGGTATCGTTTGGGTTTTTATCCGATACCGGTGCTAAATCGATACTTTTAAAATGATGCCGGTGCCAAAGCGGAACTTTGTTTTTAGAATAAAATGGTCCAAAGCATGAATTTTTTTCTTAATTGATAAGACAAATTTGAACATGAAATTGAACTGTTATATTCAATTTACTATCAATATCTCATTGCTTCTACGCATAATACATTTAAATGTTAAAACAGCTTGCCATGGATGCACACAAAATGGTAAGCTCTGCTTTCAAGTTTATCCAGTGTAGGCAGTGTGACACCTTAAAACTGCTTGCCTTGGAACTGTCAGGTCATGAACAACGGCATTTGCAAGCAACCTAATCTAACGTCGAGGAACTCTGCTTACAAGTTCATTCAGTGTGTTCCCAAATGCTTGAAGAAATTTGATGTCTTCCCCCATAACACGCAATAGTTTTAAACATGTTACATGTGCCGGTGTTGAAGTGTTTAGATTCCCAGAGCTAGTAGGCCTTTTAACAGCAACTATGCGCTAACAGGCTACGGGGGGCAGAGCAGCTAGCGCTAACGTACGGAGATATTACAGCCTCTTTGACAGCTCAGGGATATCAATGCAGAGGTATGTAACCTACATACCAGTATTTATGTTTTTGCAAGCTAACTTTTAGCATGATCTTCATTTTCATTTGGATGCTATATGAGCCACATGCACATGAAAAATGTATGTCGTCATGTCATTATGTTTTTTTTTCAACTGTTGCTGATAACATTTCAAATAAATGCCAGTTAAAGCATTAGCAAGGTTATAGTGTAAAGTATACTGTTGATGTTGTTTCATAGCCTTTTACTTGTGTGTAGTTAGGCCTACTGCTAGATTTTGATAGGAGCTTGTGATATTGCTTTAAAGTAAGCTACTTATCATGGGCTCACGCAAGTAAATACTCAAATACTGACCACTAGCCTATGTTGTGCACCCCTCTGCTTTAAGCTTACATGTAGTGTTAATGTTAGCTAGGCCTAACTTATGGATGTGTTGCTATCAGAGCAAGATGTTATAATGATGGCACATGACGTGCAGTAATGCCTCGTATTAAAAAAAAAAAAAAACGCCAGATACCTAAGTGGCACCGAAATGAGCCACCGGCCATTACCAATTGACCTGTCGCTAAGCACCACCCTTAGAATGCTGGTGAGCCAACGACAGTTCAGCCTCAGCAGGACTCGGACATCAGCTCGGACAACTCCATAGGAAACAACAGGGAGGAGGCATAAAATGACAAATTAATGGTTATTTATGGAGTTTATTAACTAAAAAAAACCCGACGGATAACCATTGTCAAACGTTTTGCATTGGGGACGTGTAATACTGATAGCCGGTACCCCGAGAGGCTAGAAAATGGAGTAGCCTACAGGACGTCTCTCGCGTTTGCAACAGCTCGACGTAATGTAGGCTACTAAGCCAACAACGTGGGCACAGGTTACCTGTTAAATCCCAAGATGAAAATGCTCATTAACCAACTACTATATTCTTACTACATCAAATATTAACGTAACCTAACATATCTTAGTATCAATCTTCCACTAGCTAGCTAGCTAGCATTAACGTTATTTTTGCACGGTGATTTGCACGGCTACTCGCCACAACTGCTTGTCACCTTGTATGTATTCTAAAGTTTTGAATACACCCCTCCATAGCATAATTAAGTCCCTTTTGATAGCTTCTGGAGGAAAGTAAATCCTTTATCGACCAAAACTGTCAGCGGTCAATACTGTCAGCTGCCATTGTCCACAATGTATTTCTAATCAAGTCTGGTTTGTTTGTCCGAGTTTTCACACGGTAACAATGGGGGGCGGAGCTTAGCGACAGGTCAATTCAGGTTACAGCCTCCCTTCTTGTGAAGGGAGTAGCACATTGTAAACAAAACCATTTTAGGTAGTGGTGTAGAGAAACCTACAAATTTCAAATCCATCACAATATCACAGGATCCACTTCACGAGACACGCCGCTCCGTCTGGCATCATGTTTTTGTTTGTTTTTATGTAATGTTCGTAATTTTATGTAATGTCATGTTTATTTATTTTATTGGTTTGTCTAGTTAAATGTTTTCCCTATTTATTTACGTTATTTTTGATAGTTTTCGTGTTATTCTTGGTCCTTTTTACTGCTTCTAAGTCAGCTGAAACGTCGTTGACGTTTGTCCATTGGGAGCTTGATATGGCTAGCTTTTGCCCCAGCTGGGCATTGGACATCCTTCCATCCATCCGTGAGCGGTGCTGCACTTCGCTGTCTGGTCGAGGGGATCTCTCGGGACAGCTCGACCTGGGCTACTCTGCGAAAGTTGCTGACCTGCGAGCTGCCATGCCAACTGCAGACTAACGTTAGCCTAGCGGTGAGGAGCTGCGGTCTCACGGAGTAACGGACGGTCGCTGTTAGAAGTCCACCGAGTTGTGGATCTACACAATCGCCCACGCTTCGGACTGTGCTTCCAGTGATCTCCGGACTGTGGTCTACAAGGCCTAGCGTTGGCGTGATCTCCAGACTGCCAGTGAATTCACCGGGTTGATCATTTGCTAACGTTAAAGAACTTTGTTGGCATATCGGTTGTGAAGACACTCTGTGCAGTTTTCACGGATCATCATTGCCCTTGGACAATTTCAGCTGGTTTGGAAATTGGACTAATTTTAACATCACCTTTCCCCTTTTTAAATAGCCTATATTTTCTTTTCTTTTTTCACTTTTATTTGTTTATTTGTTTTGTTGTCTGTCTTGTATGTCTTGGTGTCACGGGTACGCTGGCGATTACGCCGCTCCGTCCAGCATTTTTTTTTTTTGTATTTGTTATTTTTTAAATGTATTTGTCATGTCTTGATGTCATAGGCACGCTGGCGACTACGCCGCTCCATCCGGCATCGTTTGTCTTGTTATGTGTCTTTGTTGGAGCGCTTTGGGTTGCACTATGTGCATGTTAAATGCGCTTTAAAAATAAAACTGACTTGACTTGACTTAGTCAAACTAAAACGGGAGGATGATCAGTGAGCGATGATCATTCCTTTTCCTTTCTCATACTAGATAGGAGACCCTGCATTCCATGCAAAATAACGCTGAGTTGCAGGTGTAACGATGAACTTGAGGCTGCTGAAGTTGGTATGGGTAGAAAATGTTTTTATAAGATACAAATGATAAGATACAAATCATTTTACCCATGCCACAGGTCATTACAAGTCATTACAAGTCAAAGGGGCAAAGTCCGAGTCAAGTCTCGAGTCAATAGCATGGAAGTCCAAGTCGAGTTGCAAGTCATTTCTAATTTTGTCAAGTCGAAGTCAAGTCATCAAAATCGTAACTCGAGTCTGACTTGCGGCTAGAGTGACAAATTTCTCATCCAAACAATGTCAAACTTGGCACTGCACTTACTCATGCCCGTAGCAAGACATCTGCCACATTTAAAATCAATCAGACAAACGGTCGGACAAGCAGGCTACAAAATACGTTCGGAAACTTTGTTTTCAATTAGAAAGTCCTAACTAAATGCGAGCGAAGCAGTGATGTGCGGCATAATGTTTTGATCAAAAATGTTGTTTTCTCTGCTCTGTTTCTACTTTCTTTCTGTCACTTGCATCTGCTACTGTACAGAGGGAGAAATATGTCACAATAGAATGGCATATTTAAGGGATACAGTGTAGACAGGGTTGCATGCAGTTAGGACAAGCTGTCAGATTTATTTTTGAACTTCCCTAAAGGAAAAAAACAATAGCCTGTAAGTTGTTGGAAATTATATGAGTAAAAAATTAAATGAACACGACAGAAGAAAAATAACTCACCCTTAAGTATTGCAGTCTAGCATCAAGCTCAGCCTTTCGTATTGAATCACTGTAGAGTGTCTCAAGACTGGTAAACCCAAAAAAAGTTAATTCAAGTCCAGCAGTTATACAGCAAGTAAAGGATAATTTCCTGACAATTTACCAGAGTTTACACATTCAAATAGCAACTTTCCTGCAGCCTTGCAGTTATTAAGGGTGGTGGTAATGCACCTAAAGGCTTTTAACTAACCACCATTAAGTAACAAAAGAAGACTATTACTATCAATTGTATCAGCAGATTTTGTTTATTCTCTCTGTATACATTTTTCCAGGTATGTCAGTGTATAAAAGTGAAATGGTGTAGGCATTATGCTAAGTGACCGTTCGGTATTTATGGAATGGACCACCGGAGGAAAATAGGGGAGGGTCATTATTCTTTGTTGAGGGGAGGGTCACCCAACTTTTTTTTGTCTACGAGGGAGGGTCACCCAAGTTTTGTATTAATGAAAACAGCAAAATGTGGGCCGTCGCCTCACACCTGGCCAAAGATGACATTAAGCGTTTATTCTTCATTAACTCCTATTGTAAGCAAAAAGCTTAACGTGGCTTAATGTCCTAAAACAACGATCAGTGATCGAAAAATTTCTCCCATATTGTTCCTCATAATCACTAAGAACCTTCAAAAAATTTAGCATGAAGTCATATTAGGCCTATGAACTTTAGGCTACATGACGTGACTGTATATCATGATTGTTAAAAAACAGTGGCTATCCGTACATCTTTGCTAAGTGCAAACCAGTACAGACAGCATCAATAAATTATTGGAGAGGTTCATGCGTTTTTTCTCAATCACTTTAGAGGGTTGTAGAAAAATGTATTGCTGGCGTGGGAGCGTCACATCTTTTTTGACTAACGCTCCCAAAACTCCTCCGGTAGCCCCTGAAATAAATAACGAACAGTCCCTAAGGGTCCCCAAATAGTTTGCCCCAAGGGCCAAATTATTTAAAGCATTCCAAACACTCATACACCCACAAACATTTAAAAACTGCAAAAATAATCCGGACACTCACACATATTTCTATATCTGACTCAAACCAAATACACTTTTATTTACTGCACCTTTAAAAGTAAATTAGCAAAATTGTGACCTCAATATGATACCTGCCCAAATTATCTTGATACTGACACTAAAAGGACTGTAACTAGTCATGGAACTAGTTCCTCTGTGGTCAAGGTATCCTACAGAAATACTAGACAACGTAGAGGCAAAGAGCAGACATGATGGATACTGTTGATTCTATGTTTGTTTCTGCGCTTGTTGCCTTGCTACTGTTAGATCACAAGTTATTTAACCATGAAATTTATCACGTTTACACATGTTGGCAAAATTTTGTTTTGTTAGCTTAGCTTTTTGTTAGCATTCATTAGCTTACTTGACTTTTACACACACATAGTTGCTATCAAAGGACACCTTTACAATCAGCTTGAATTCACTGGTTGTTCAAATAAGAGGTAAGCTAAGTCCTTGCACACCTGCATGAATGCTGGCGTTGTTGATATGAATAAGTTTCATAGCTTGCATGTTATTGTAAAGTTAAAGGTGAATTCTGGCAATCTCTGTTTTCGAAGGTCACTGAGTACTGCCGGTAAGGGAAAAAGAGAAAACAATCGGTTTTACCTTGCTTGAGTTGCTGCAGCAAACAGTTAGAGCTTCCAGGCAACTACAGCGCTACACTCTGGAGGCATGTTTGTGAGCTCCTATGTTCATGCCCCTAAAGTGTAGTGCTGTAGATGCCTGGCTGCTTTAGCTATCTATCTATGTGAAAATCAGAATTCTCCTTTAACACTCCCAGTGTGCTGCATTTGCAAAAAGGTGTTTGCCACATTGCATATCATTTACTTTGTTAAACTCTTTTACAACTTCTACATCAATACAACTGATAGATAATATGCATACATATGGCTCTTATCACCAAGTCCTAACTACATGTGATGAAAACTAGCATTAGCGATAAAATCAATTTAATTACACTTTTTGGTAACACTTTATAATAACTACACACAATTAATCATTTATTAAGCCTTTGTTACTTATTAGTTACTTATGGTTTGTTCATCATTAGTAATTTATTGTTCATACATAATGTATCATCAGTGAAGCATTTGTTCACACAGTTATAAATGGTTTGTTCATAGTAAATAAGCCTATATCTACAATATGTTTATGCATTATTATTTATACAAAATATAATTAACTAACCACTTGTAACTCCTGAGTTAATCATGAATTATAGTATTAGGAAGTGGTTTATAAAATATGTATCTTTGCCCTAAGTAATCATTAGTGCATGTGTATGCAACAACTGTTAAATATTACTTAATCAAAAACATAGTATTGCATAATTTATTAAGTATTAATAATGTATACATACATTATATTTTAGATACACCATTTCTAACTGTGTCTACACTTTATTAATGAGAATTAACTTAGGAGCAATGCTTTACAAATGATGAACAAAGCATTTTGTTTGCAACTGGTTTATATTGGGAAGTGGTTGTTTCATTACCCCTCCCCCTTACGGAAACGAGCTCCGACCACGACCCGGACTATCACAACTTGGCCCGATGATGCCTCTGACCAGCTGCAGGACTGCTTCCAGAGGACCGACTGGGAGGTTTTTGATCACCAGGACCTGGAGAACCACACTACAGCAGTTCTGAATTACATTAGATTCTGCACAGACAATGTCACCAGGGACAGACGTATAAGGATTTATCCCAACAGAAAGCCCTGGATGACAAAAGAGGTGCAGAGCCTGTTGACAGCCAGGAACACTGCTTTTAGGTCTGAGGACAAGGCACTCTACAGCGCTGCCAGAGCCAACCTGAAAAGAGGCATTCGCAAGGCCAAGGCAGCATATAGAAGGAAGATAGAAGACCATATCAGGAGTAACAACACCATACAGCTGTGGCAGGGCGTCCAGCACATCACCAGCTACAAACCCAGCAACTCCTCGGCCGCTGCGGGGGACTCTTCTCTGGCAGAGGAGCTTAACATTTTCTTTGCCCGCTTTGAGGTGACATCTACATCAACCCCACCACAGCCGCCTGCTCACAGCAGCCTCACACTCAAGGTAGAAGAGTGTGAGGTGAGGCGGGTGATGAGGGGGTGAACCCGAGGAAGGCTGCAGGACCTGACGGAGTGGCTGGCCGGGTGCTGAAAGACTGTGGGGACCAACTGGCTGGAATTTTTACCAGAATTTTCAACCAGTCCCTGTCACAGGCCACTGTCCCCCCCTGTCTTCCACCATTGTCCCACTACCGAAAAAACCCTGCATTACCACCCTAAATGACTACCGCCCAGTGGCACTTACACCAGTCATCATGAAGTGCTTTGAGAAACTGGTGCGGAATCATACCATCTCCTGCCTGCCAGCTGACCTGGACCCCCATTTCAATTTCCTTACAAAGCAAAGAGATCCACTGAGGAGGCTGTTTCCACAGCACTTCATGCCGCGCTGACCCACCTGGAACAACAAGGGAGCTATGTAAGAATGCTCTTTGTGGACTTCAGCTCGGCATTCAACACCCTCCTTCCACAACGTCTGGTTTCTAAGCTGGCGGACCTTGGGCTCCAAAATTCACCTACAGTTGGATATTGGACTTTTTAACAGGCCGCTCCCAGAGGGTCAGGCTGGGTTCCAACATCTCCACTGTTCTCAGCCTCAGCACCAGCTCGCCACAGGGCTGCGTGCTCAGCCCACTCCTCTACACTCTCTATACGTATGACTGTGCCCCTACCTACATCAGCAACAAGATTGTAAAGTTCGCAGATGACACGACGGTAGTTGGACTCATCTCAGCCGAGGTGGGTGAGCTAGCATACAGGGACGAGGTGGAGCGGCTGGCAGGGTGGTGCTCAGTCAACAACCTGCTCCTCAACACCACAAAGACAAAGGAGCTGGTCATTGACTTTAGAAAGAACAAGTCTGACATTCAACCACTCCTCATCGGCGGGGTCTGTGTGGAGAGGGTTCCGGTGTTCAGGTTTCTGGGCATTGAGCTGGAGGACGACCTGACATGGCGCGCCAACACCAAGGAGCTACTGAAGAAGGCGCAGCAGAGACTGTACTTTCTGAGAACTCTCAGGAAGAGCGGTCTACCCCAGAATCTGCTTCTCGCCTTCTACCACTGCTCCATGGTGAGTGTGCTCATGTATGGACGGTAGCTGCACATCCTCAGAGAGAAAGGCGCTTCGCAGGGTCGTCAGGGCAGCAGAAAAGACCATAGGCTGCCCCCTCCCCATGCTGGAAGAGATCTACGCCTCCAGATGCCATAAGAAGGCAATAGACATTTCAAAGGACCCTTCACACCCAGGTCACTGTCACTTTCAGCTCTTGCCTTCAGGCAGGAGATACAGAACAATGAAAACCAGGACAAACCGTTTAAAAAATAGCTTCTATCCGAAGGCAATCATGGCCCTTAACTCTTCAAATTTGAAATAGTCTGTTCTTGGCCCCTAACCCACTGTGCAAATTCTATGGTGGAGTAATGTTCTTTTTACCAATGAAATCTGTACAGAACCATTCCTGTTCATAACCAGTGCAATATATGTTTATATTCTTTTTATATTTTTATATATGTGCATTTTTTTAACTATTTATTATTGTTCTTATGCATACCTCATGAGTTGACAGCACTTTCAAATCTCGTTGTACCTTTGCAAAAAGTGTCAATGACATCTATCTAAAATCTATCTATCTATCTATCTATTATATATTAAGTATAAATCATGTACTTACAAACATATTTTTGGATAGGCTTACTATGATCAAACCATTTATAACTGTGTGAACAAATGCTTTACTGATGATAAATTATGTATGAACATGAAATTACTAATGATGAACAAACAATTAACTAATAAGTAACAAAGACTTAATAAATTATGAATTGTGTGTAGTTATTATAAAGTGTTACCCAAAAGCCTAGTAATGATAATAGACCCACTGATGATGATGATGATAATAATAATAATAACAACAGCAAAGCATGACTTCGCAGAGAGTCTGGCCTAAATCCATAGGCATTTGTTTATTTCCAGGTGGGAGGGCACAGTTTGAGGTTTAAAATCATTGGAGTTCCTTTGAACCAATCACTAACAACCGGCGTTTCGTCATACAGAGAAGTTTCTCTGCAGCACCGTGCAGCACGCCCATAACAAGCACGGGTGCATCTTATCAGAAAACAATCACACGTTTCATCTGTGTAACTCTCGCCAAAATGCATCATATAGTGTTTTGTGAATGTACCCAAGTCAAACTTTCATATAAATGCATAAGTACGTCCAAAGCGCCACTTTTAAGCTTGTATGCGTTGTCGTTTTCGGGTGAAATTACCTTTTGAATGGGATTCCTATAGGGCTACTACTTTTTTGATACAATCGCGTCAAAATCACTATTTTTCAAATACTATGAAGGCTCGACACAACATGAAACTTTGATCGAAGTATCATCAGTGTCTACACATGAACTCGAGCATTGAGAACATTGTTGGTGTACACAGAGTTTACTAAAAGAGAGGTTTTGAACAACTCACTTGTTTTTTCTACTCGCTGCCATTTTGCCATCTTGCAAGGAGTGAGTTGTCCAAAGTGTAAACTATGTGTACACGAACAATGTTCTTAATGCTCGAGTTCATATGTAGAGACACTGATGATGCTTCGATCAAAGTTTCAAGTTATGTCGAGCCTTCTTAGTGTTTGAAAAATAGCGATTTTGACCCGACCATGTAGCCTACTAAACTACAGTGTGCGTTGGTTGCCTTGTTGGACCTCACTAGAAATCTCTCCATTTTTGTTATTATAATTTGGATGTGTGGCTATGTTGAGAGACGAATCAGATGGGACTTATGCACGTTCTTTAATGCAAGTGTTTAACAACTTTGCAGGCAATACAGATTTTATTTGAAGACTTAAGGTTGTAGTCCTTAGTCAGTCAGTGAGTGTGTGAGTGTCTTAGTCGAGTGTGTCATATGTGTTGCAACACAGTGAAAAAGGCAGAGGGGTAGCCTATCCTATTAGCTAAGCGCACGCCTAGCAGTTAAAAAAAATAGCTAGGGCTGAGATTGGGATCATCTTTAAAAAGACTGTTTGTGGTATTAGTCTTTAAAAAAACTGTTTGGGTTTGAAGTAAAGTCCTAAGTAGATCAATATCAAGACTGATAACAGATAGTCTAGCGAGAGCTGGCACAAGCGAACTTGGCAAGAGACTAGACTAGAGTAAATGAAGCTCGGTGCGTGTGTGGACGCTTATAGTAGGCTAACCTAGCAGTAGTCTTGACTGGGTGCTTACCTGAGGATGTTCCCTGAAGACCTGATCAGCTGAACAATCTCCTTGTGTTGGCAACCCTCCACTGATGTCTCATTAACACATGCAATGGTATATCCTGCATACAAATTTGACAATACAAACATTAAAGGTGGTATTTGGAGTGTTTTTTAAACATCTAAAAATAGCAACATAATGTGAAGAAACAACCATTTTGACATAATGTCAACATTGCATGCTTTGTGTTGTCCAGATATCCCTCAAGAATGGCATGCCAACTAGCTTGCAGGGCTCTCTTCTAATATGTTGTGCATGTGTACAAAATACAATGCAAGTCAAGGGAAGAGTATTGTGTGGCTGTGTTCACATCTTACATTCCGCATTCCTTTTTAATAATGTGCAAGCTAGGCTTACCCATTCTAATGCGTAACATCAAAAATATGTATTTCATCCTTCAATATGCCAGACAGAGGTGGGAGTAAGTCACACATGTGCAAGTCACAAGCAAGTCTCAAGTCTTAACCTTCAAGTCTCAAGCAAGCAAATAGGCTAGTTATGAACTGCTGGAGTTTTATTTGTAACAAACAAATAGACATTGCGTTCATTTAAGCCACATACATCTGAATGGTTTATAGAATAAGATGAAATGTATAAGAATAAAAATGTATTTCAAGTAGACCTATTATAAAATAGTCTATTATTGTTTCAATATGCCTCAAATATTAGGTAAGCTACATCAAATCATGAAAATATATTCAAAAAGTTCAAGTTACACCTGCCCTGACCTGTCACATCTCCAGGGACCCAATAATGTTGAAAAAGTGAACTAATCAATCAATCAAACGTTGCCGCCGACGTCACTGCCAAACTTTGACAAGCGCGACAGCGCAATGGGTTTTAGGAGGGTTTAGGACCGTCAATGCTATATCATATTATAGGTACATAAGCCTAACGTGAAATAAGCTACTTTTATATGATGATTGCTGGCAGTTAGCCAGGCCTACTGACTGTTGTTACTACTAGGCTGTAATGTATGGAACAGGGACATGTTTAAGAGGGAGTGAGAAAGAGAGACGCTTACTTTAGGTTACATTGGCAACATTTTCGCTAGCATATCAAAATTAAACTTAGACAAGAAAATATTTCACTTTGCCATTTCACACATTTTAACCTAATATCGTGTTAACTAAAGCATAATAGATTCAAAGCCAACTCTTAACATGCCTCAAAGGTTTCTAACATGACTTCTGACAGATGAAAATCAACGTGGTGGTGGTTATGTCGCTTATTTGCACACTTGCAGACTGCTGTTCATTTCTCCTTTGAGTTGTCAGATACATCATCTGTGTAGCCAAACATTATTATGTTTTGGTATAAACGTAGAGCCTTCCATATTTGCAAGTTAGCCTACCTCAGTCTGTGTCATTTGATCTGGCACTTGCTGTTGGTCTGTCACGTTGCGTCACTTGGTACAATGACAGGTTTGCTCGCGTGACGCATGCAACAGCACCTAAGCAGATTTTCTAAAATTGTAAAGTTAACTCCTTAATATCTATGAAAAAAATAAAAAGTCAAGTCATTTCAAGTCATTTGTCTCAAGTCTAAGTCAAGTCTCAAGTCATGAATAGCAAGTCAAAGTCAAGTCAAGTCTTTTATACATGTTGATCAAGCAAGTCTCAAGTCCTAAACAATGTGACTCGAGAGTCGTGTCAAGTCATGTGACTCGAGACGAGTCCTCCATGTCTGCTGATTACCTGATGAACTGCAGGTTTGGCCTAGGTGCTTTCTACGGGTTGGCCATGGCGCTATGTGTGTGTGTGTGTGTGTGTGTGCAACAATTTGTGTGATTTTAGGAGCAATTTGTGCAAGGATACACACAAGATAAGGAAAAAAATATCATCTACCACTCCAGGTCATTACTCACCAACTTTCAGACCTGCCAGTTTGGCTGGGCTGTGATTGTGCACTCTACAAACAAAGGTACACATCTCCACTGAGTTTTCATTCTGATGGTGAAGACCATAAGTCTGCAAAAGGAAATGATGAATGACTTATCTGTAACATACTGGTTGGTTTACAAAATGTAAACAAAAAAAAACCCTTAAAAATCACTAATCTACATTACATTTTCACAAAATGTATTCTAGCTTTAAAAATGCCAACAGGTGGGAAAAAGAAGTAGCTTTGACAGTCTGGGTCATAAAAACCGTGGTCACCTACAGTATGTGGCTGCTTTGTTGTTCTCTAAGATAAATCAAGTTACTTTTGCATCTAATTCTATTGCTATCTATAAATGAAGTGAAAACACTGTACAGAGGTTTGTTAGATAACTCCATTTAAGATTTATGTACCATAATTGTATTGTTTCTTGCAAATGAAATGCAGTTGACATTCAACCAGAAGTGCAAAGAAGCATTAAATACCAAGTATTCTGTGCAGTTATGTAGACTAGATAACAGTGTATAGATAGATAAATACAGGTTTTCCAGATGACATGTCTACGGTGACAGATAAGGAGTATAGAGGGTTATGTACAGAGTATAAATAAACATTATATATACTTTTTACTTCTGCACTGTTTACCTGTTTCATTGACTGCACTGCACTGTTTACCTGTTTACATTTTTACATTTACTCCTGCACGGTTTCATCAATGCCCTCGCACTGCTAACATCAAAAACTGCACAATATATTTATATTCTATAACCTGCCCATAAACCTGCAATACATATAAATTACATGTATGTTTGTATGTGTATGTGTATATATATATATATATGGGTCAGTGACAGATAAGGGTTGGTAAGATGAGAAAATTAAAAATATGTTTAAACCTTTAAAACAAAACATGCCTGAGGTTTGCTAAAGTGTATACTTTGTATTTCTGTTGTATTCATATTATTTGATATGACGTGTATGCTATTTTTTAACAAAAGATAGAACTAACAGCCTATTAAATTGTCAAATGGTGTAACCACAAAAATGACAAATATCTAATATTTCACACCTCCTAGAGTTCATGCAATTGCTCTCATGAAATTATTAGTTTATTTTGTAGTATCCTATAAGAATATGTTTTATTATATTTATTTCTAAATTTAAATTATATAGGTTTTTCATTGTACTGAGCAAGACCATATGCTGTAAACATCTTGTTTTCTGTCTATTCTTTGACCATTTGAGTAAAAATGGTTTAAACAACCATTATTACAGTGAAGTAGAGTATTAAATCATTATCCATATTCATTTTTTTGTACATTATTAGTATTTTAGACAAAATACTGGTTACACCAATTGACATAAATCGGTTACACCAATTGACCATGAAACGTTTATAGCAATAGGACAAGAAATTGACACAGAAAATAGGCATCAAGGTAAACTGAATTGGATATTTTGATATGTATTCATGTCATTCATCATATTCCATATCAAATATAATTTCATAACATCAATGAAGAAACTTGTGTTCTATTTGATTTCAATTCAGTTCTCATACAATTTCAGTCTATACCCATTATTTTCAAAGAGAGTGAGATAAAGGGCCCTGTTTTCGCGATGCAAAACCTGGCGCAAAGCGTATTATTATTCTGACGCAACGTTTTTTCCTATCTTACACTTCACTTTTATTAAATAATGCGCCCAGGGGTGTGGCAATTACCGATATAAGGTGTGGTCTGGCACATGATCTAAAAATCGCTATCTTATTCCGTCTAAAAAGCATTACGCCACTGACCAAGAAAAGCCTGGTCTATTGCGAAAGGCGCATATGAAACACAGCTGAAGACGCACTGTCATGAGATGTAAGCAGCAATTCCTCTGCAGAATAAATGTCCTTAGGTTATTTATTCAGTCATTCGAACATTATAGGGGGAAGTTTTGCTTTTTTCAGGCTATGTTTTTGCTGGTAACCCATTGTCAGTCAATATTGAAAGTAATTAACTGTGTATAACTGTTTTGTCGTTGACTATGACACCACAGTGAAGTTAGTTTCACTTTGCCTATATGTTTAATTAATAGACAAGTGCAGATGTGTGTAGCCTATACTCTACTCGGTTTTAGTAAAGAATGGCTTAGTGGAATACCTGTTCCATACGGCCTTGCGTACAAGCAGATTCCTTCAAATACACCGCTGACTATCAAAATACTGATGTGCTGTTTGAAGTTGCCCTTATTTTCAAATTTTAACAATTTTAAATGTATGCAACCCATATGTACACAAAAAAAAATATATATATACACACATACACATACAAACATACATGTAATTTATATGTATTGCAGGTTTATGGGCATGTTATAGAATATAAATATATTGTGCAGTTTTTGATGTTAGCAGTGCGAGGGCATTGATGAAACCGTGCAGGAGTAAATGTAAAAATGTAAACAGGTAAACAGTGCAGTGCAGTCAATGTAACAGGTAAACAGTACAGAAGTAAAAAGTAAACAGGTAAACAGTTAAAGTGCAAGACAGGAGATTTTTCAGCAGTGTTACAGCCTCTGGAAACAAGCTGTACTTGAGCCTGCTGGTGCGGGAGTGCAGGCGTATCGCCTGCCAGATAGGAGTAGGGTAAAAAGACCTGATGGTTTTGGTGGGTGGCATCCTTGACAATGGATTTGGCTTTGTTTGTACAGCATTTATGACATGTGCTGTGGATGGAGGGGAGTTGGGAGCCAAGTCCTTTGGGCAGATTTCATTACTGTTTGTAGTGCCTTGCGATCGGCAGCATTGCAGTTTCATACAGAGATGCAGTTTGTGAGTATGCTCTCAATGGTACAGCAGTAGAAGTCTGATAGAATTCTAGGACGCTTTCTTAAGGGTCCGTAGAAAGACTGGACTCCAGACTGGAGGAGTTGAGAGACCAAGAAAGATTTTCTGTGATGTGGACCCCAAGGAACTTAAAGCTAGACACACATTCCACCTCAGCACCACTGAGCACCCCGGGTGTGTGCCTTGCTCTTGGTTCTCCTGAAGTCCACAATGATCTCCTTGGTCTTCTGGGTGTTGAGTGCCAGGTTGTTTTTACACCACGTAGCTAGGTGCTGAACCTCATCCCTATATGCTGTTTCATCCTCCTCTCTGATCAGGTCCACTACTGTGGTGTCATCTGCAAACTTGATTATGGCATTGGAGCCATAAACAGGGGCGCAGTTGTGGGTGAAGAGGGAGTAGAGCAGAGTGCTCAACATAGCCCTCTGGGTGATAGTGGAGCAGGAGAGACTTCCTAATTTAACAGTCTGGGGTCTGTTAGTAAGGAAGCATAATCCAGTTGCAGAGTGAGTTGCTGATGCCAAGCTGGTTGAGTTTGGAGATCAGCTTGGAGGGGATCACTGTGTTGAATGCTGAACTGAAGTCAATGAACAGCATTCTAACATATGCATTGGGTCCAGGTGGGTGAGTGCCGGGTGGAGCGCTGTGGAAATGGTATCCTCTGTTGATCTGTTGTGTCGGTAGGCAAATTGGTACGGGTCCAGTGCAGTGGGCAGACATGATTTCAGTTGTGAGAGGACCAGCTTCTCAAAACATTTCACAATGATGGGTGTCAGTGCAACCGGGCGGAAATGGTTCCGTTCCTTGGCTGTGGATTGTTAAGGCGTTTCCTCTGGTTGGATCTGGCTGAGCTGAAGGCCTCCTGGTCCCTAGCCTTGAGTAGAAGGCGAACTTCTTTTAGGGAATAATTTCACTGTTTTATGTGTAGTCACTCCCTCTACACACTTATATAATCCAGGACAGAGTTGGTGGATGTATGAATGTGCATTTGGGAGTCTGTAGTGGCATCAGCAGCAAACACATTCCAGTCGTTGTGCTGGAACTGGTGTTGTAGAGTGGAGTCTGCGGCCACGTCCACATATACCAAAACCATCTTTTCCCCCCGTCTTCCCTGGCATAGTTTCAAAAATATTTGCGTCCAAACTGATCCATCTCAACACGCTACTTCATATTCCAGGCCTATGGGTGGGGCTGTTTCTGTTACAGAAATTCACCTTAAATGAGAGGAAGAGGCGCATAAAGCTTGCATGCTGTATACAAAGAGACAGTAGAAGAAGAAACCAAGCACATGATGAATACGACGAAAATAGCTAGTGCAAGGAAACCAGAATTGTTTGTGTGGACCGATAGTGAACTGTCAACTGTAGTCAATTGTAAAACCAATAAACTTAATTTTTACGGTTTGTGAAGGGTGCAGTCCAGTCCTTTATTTGGTGAACATAGGTGCAAATAAACGTTACTTTCTTTGGTTGTATAGTCCGCGATTCACATTAGTTGTTGGCTATCAGTGCAAGTGCATTATGCTACTAAACGCTATTCCTACCCAAGTTCTAGGCTATTCCGTCGTCACATTTACTGTATAATATTGCTATAATACCATTTCATTACTCGATACTTTTTGCCTGCATCAAATTGCGCATTTAGTGCGCATCTACTGTAAGCTTAACATGATTTCTAAGCGACTTGTAGGCTCATATCTGACATTTATTTATGTTGTGACATGTAAAAGAAATAAATGTCACCGGCACTAAGCACACATTCATTTAAACTGAAAACGCCCTTCCCTAATAACTTCTGACTAGTTCTCTTGAGTCAGTCACTGACAGTAACTAG
Organism: Alosa pseudoharengus; assembly: GCF_046254945.1. Taxonomy (NCBI): domain Eukaryota; kingdom Metazoa; phylum Chordata; class Actinopteri; order Clupeiformes; family Clupeidae; genus Alosa; species Alosa pseudoharengus. Next base: position 2,107,214 of record NW_027468881.1, read on the forward strand.
AATGCATCAAGACAAACACATAGAAAAAATACTGTTCACCAAGTCATGATAAACTATTGGCGCTGCGCAGCACCAGTTGTGATGTTTAGCCTACTGAGTGTAATCTCAGGTAATGTCATGTAGGGCTGAACGATTTATTGCATTTGCGATAATATCGCGATATGATGAAACACGATTTTCAAACCGCAAAGGCTGCGATTTGTAATATGTGACGTCACCAAAACGCATTTATACTTGCGCTTGCGACGCGCCACCGACTCTTCTCACCGACCACTGAAGAAGCAAAAAACGTAAACAAGAGGACTAGCTAACAGTGTCAAGAAAGGTCTGATCAGTAGAGCTACTTTGGTTAAAAATAAACCTCTTCATTACCTTTTGCTCGAACCTGCCATGTCCCTGGTTCTAGTTCATAATTCCCCTGTGCTGCTACTCTGGCTGGTAACTTCGTTCACTTGTCCAGCTGACGATTAAAACTCCACGACTGTTTAGGCTGCACAGCAGCCATTCACCTGTGCACTGGGGACTTTGTTTACTGGAGTACAGTGACAGTGGGGGCATTTGCGATATCCAAGGGGGTTGGCGGCACAAACATTTCATCTCACAGGTAATTAATTGATGCATAATGTTATCCGCAAGTAGTTGACACAGCTAACCACCAAAAACCCAGCTGTTCTAACATTAGCTTACCAGCTTAGGCTCTAGGCTACATACATGCTGCTAACTTTATCCTGTTTAAAGAGTTTTGTCTCCGCGATTGGCTTTGTTGTGATATGAACAAACTAGTTAATTTGCATGCATGCGTATTGCGCTGCGGTGTTGATGATGCTTTAGTTAACACCGAGCCAAACGGTCATTCGGCCGCATTTATTTGCGCTACAACAATCTACAGTAGTTTGTTCCGATTCACGTGCAAGTAGCCTACAGAGGAGAGGAGCGGGTCTGTGTGTGTGTGTGTGTGTGTGTGTGTGTGTGTGTGTGTGTGTGTGTGTGTGCGTGCGCGTGCCCGCGTGCGTGTATGGAGAGCACAGGAGAAGCCGTGTCAGTGCCACTACATGTAGACCTATTTGTTAACTAACGAAAGAAGGTCATATCTACATGAAATAGAAACAAAATAGAAACGAATCAGAATCATTAAATGTTTACAAGGCTGGAAGTTCAACAAATATAGGTCTACTAATGTGATTAAAATAGTTACATAAAAAAATATTTCATTCATCAATCTTGTTCAATGACCTAATGCCATCATAACATAGGCCTGGGCTCCAGGAAAGAACAGTTTATGTTTAACTTATCTAATTTTGTGTTGGTCATACTATAGAATAATATATTTCTTGTCTTTGTTGAATAAGACAGAAGATAAAGAGCTTCAAAATAATCGCATATCGCATCTCAATATTGGTGAGAAAAATCGCAATTAGATTTTTTTCCAAAATCGTTCACCCCTAATGTCATGTATGAAAACTAGTATTGCTAGGCAATACTATAATGAGTGTCAAGTCGAGGGCAGCTGAGGTGTGGCGATGACATCATCGATACGCAAGTATGCGGCTTCGCCATCCAAACGAACACGAAAAGACAACGTTTACAAATTTTTTCACCCTGGGACCAGGTTTCAAAAAAGTGCGTCTTCAGGCATGCATATACAAGATTGGTTTGGACGATCGCCCAAACCAAAAAGCGTCTCCATGTGGATGGCGAGCATTTCCGGTCGGAATGAGTTGTTCATCTGGTCGCGGTGAAATGATAAACTCGGGAGGGAGCTGGTAGAAAGTTGAATGGGTGATCCAAAACAAAGTTCTTGCAGCTTTGATGAATATCCAATAGTGTGTGTCTGTTGTAAAACAAGTAGGATAGTCAGGTAAATAAACACTAAATTACAAAACTGGAGAGACGTCGAGCCTCACGTTGTGCACACACCGCCATCTTGGGTCATGTAAAGTAGGTCCATGGACACATCTTTCCAGCAGATTTGTTGGGTGAGGCTCCAAAATAAAGGAGCCTTTAAGTTTTGGTCCAAAATTAACAAGCTAGCTACCCAAAAGGCATGTCAAACCTTGCAAACACCACCCAGAGCCTTATACAACCCCTGGCAAAAATTATGAACCATCACTCTTGGGGGATGTTCATTCAGCTGTTTTATATTTTAGGGGAAAAAAGACAAATCACAGATGTGCCTCAACACTATTTGTATGCAACATTCTGGCTTTGTGAAACATAACTCAAAGAAATTGCAATCAATCCTGAGGAAAAAAGTCACAATCCTAATGGAATCACAATCCTAAAAAATCATAATTAGTACTTTGGTGCACCTCTTCTGGCTTTTATGACATCTTGAATTCTCTGCATAGACTTCACTAATGCAGAGACTTCACTAATGCAGAGAATTCACTAATGTAGAACAATATTCTTCATCAACCAGGTTTCAACTTTGTCAAGTAGCAGTTGACAGATAAGCTTTACAGGATGGTGCCTTGTTATGCACCATTCTCTTTAGCTTCCACCATACATGTTCAATTGGATTGAGATCCAGTTTGTTTGCTGGCCATGTCATTGATTGATATGTCTTTCATGAAGAAAGGTTTTAATGGTATTTGCTCTATGGCAAGATACATCATCATCATCCTGGAAAATGTGACAGACATATATGTTTGAAAGTTTTCAACAATTGCATGGTATGCTGTATCTAATGTGTACCCATGGCAGAAACCTGATGTTGCCTTGACTATAATCAAGTGATTTGGTGAGGGCAGTAGGCTACTTTTCCAAAGCTCTTTCTCTCCCAAACCTTCTTGCAATCATTTTTAATTAAATTTCAAACTGACATAAAAACAATAATTTTATTAAAGGCTATGTGCAGTTCCTAAACAAGTGTAAACAGAAATACCTTTTTGCCAAAAAAAAAAAAACTCATGCTGTAGGCAACAAAAGGCCTATGTATCATGGTATTATCAACAGAATCAGTCTCAATTTCTTCCCAGATGTCCACCTGCAAGGCCCATTTTCCACTGACCCATCTTCACAGAATGCTGCCACTATTGGTGTTGAACTGAGAAGACGAGTGTGTAAACCTGCTAAGTCTTTGCATGCACTGAGAGATGACATTTATGAAAACATGTCCATTGAACAGGCTGTGCAGATTGCTCTGAGGGGGAACAAGATATCATTGGTGTGGAGGTATTCATTACATTACATTTAGCAGACACTTCTTGACCAAAGTGACTTACATATGTCAGCTATATTACACATTGTCCCCAGAGCAACTTGGGGTTAAGTGCCTTGCTCAAGGGCACAACGGTGGAAGCCGGGAATTGAACCGACAACTTTCAGGCTACTGCACGCTAGCCCAGCTCCTTTACCACTACACTACCACCCCCGTATTCATGAATGCCATTGGCGTTCCAAACTAGTGCAAAAGCTTCTGGAACAAAATCCACACAAGCTAGCCAAGGCCTATGAGCAAGGGCGTCGTAGTGGGGGGACAAGTGGGAATAAATTACCCGGGCCCCAAGTGGGGGGAGGGCCCCTAAGGAGTTAAATTTTATTTTCCTTAATAATAAATAATTTCCTTAATTTAAAGATCTTAATAAATGTTATTAACTAATATAGATGCAAATATTTCGGGTAAATGCATCAGTTGATTGAATGGTTCAGTCCGCCTTCCCCTGCTAGGCGCATTTTTGAAGTAACGTTCATTCTGCCCAAAGATTCTAGAGCGCTTTGATTTTGCCTAAGCGGCAATGAAGACGGTCTAAGAGTCTAAGAAAGCTAAATCCGGTTCCCAGAAAAGAAAAGAGAGGCAAGAAAGGGAGAAAAAAAGAAATGAGGGAAAACAAGTGTTAACAGACGTCTTTCCCAAGAAAGGTGAGCCCAATGTGAAAGCAATAGTCTACAAATGAAATGAACTCCTGAAGGTTACAAAACACTTCACCGCGAATCCGCGATTATCAGTGCTAAAACAGCATTAACACAAAATTAGAAATAACATGATGCCTGATTTATAGCCTACCACAACATTTCAATAGCCTACTAATTCGAAAATTATTATGAGCTAATAGCTTAACTTAGTAGGCTCAATGTTATATAGGTTCATGAGGAAAGGCTGTCAAATTAGTAGCAAAGCTAACTTGTGAAACGCATCACACTCAGTTTCAGAAACTGTCACAGAGGGTGATGCCATAGACTGTATATATAGAACTGGACAGTGTGGCTGCATTCTGCAGTGTTCTATGGAATTGAAGCCGCCGAGGCGACGCCATCTTGGAAAATTTGGAGCCAATTTGAAGTGCGGCTGCGCAGCAAAAGTTGAAGCATGCGCAGTGAAGAGGAGTCGCGGTCAGGCACGCCCACTCAGTTGTCACTCAGCGAGTTAAACACGCCCCTTGTCAAGTGAAACCCGCCCCCTTCTCCTTTCCACAACGCAGGTCGACTCGCCGCCGAAGGCTAGCTGGCTGGATGAATTTTGCGGCTGTGAGTTAGCTAAACAGTACAAACAACAATCGGTTTGTTCTTGTCTGGTAAGTCTTGCGTATCAACTGAATTTTTTTTTGTCTATTGGTGTTCTTAAATACGTCTAAGAGAGCTTATTATGTTGATTATAGACTGTGACAATTTAGTATGGTGAATACTAATGAGCTAACAACAGAAATACGGACAGCGAATTACATGCTAACGTTAGCAGCTACATTAACCCTTAAAGGTGCAGGTTTTTGAACGTTCTAAGTTCCGCAACAATTGAAGGTTCTAAAATTCTATGTTGAATTCAATGAACCCAGATATTCTTTAGAACGTTAACGGGAGGCTAAGTTAGTCATTGAAGTGAAGATTAGCACACAGCTCCCGTAACAGTCGATGCATGATATACTTGGTTTTATTAGTTGTTGCTGTTTTCAAATATCTCAATGTATGCCATCTCAACATGGAGTAACCATTGTACATGGGGATTAATAACACTAGACAGTCAGTACAGTGTGTGATAAAACAACGGTATGATGTGATAAAGCAACGCAAGTTAACGTTAACTTAATGTGAAGCATGGACCTCATCAACCTGTCATGTTAATGTAACTACTAGCCAGTTTGCCAGCGTTGCATTTTTTCTAACGTTAACGACAGACACCTCTGTTAGAGCTACTTCTGTGATGGTAGGTCGGTAGCATAGACTGTAAAAAATAGGTCGGTAGTTGTAGACCGCATAAGTGAATGATCGATAAATGAAACGCCTGCATTAAACACTAGCAGCTACGCCAACAACCAGTCACTTCCCAGGGATATCGGTGAACATTTGAGAAAGACCTTAGTTTGTCATCTAACGTCAATGATCAGTCATACCTATAACGTTATTTTTCAAGCTGACGCAAGTTAATAACATTCACACCGCATATTTAAATGTGTAGTTAACATTAGGTAGGCTGTGAACTTTATTGCACACATATATTTAATTAATTACAGTGCATGAAAATGCACTGTACTGTTCTTCCTAGGCTTCTTCTTATTATTATTATTATTATTCCGCTTACCACTTTTTCTAGACGCAATTTCTCTTGAACAGTTTAACTTAGAAACTTCATTCAAACTTTGTAACGTAGGTCTTCAAACAGATCGGGTTGCTATCTCTTTTCAACTTTTATACTTTTTAAACTATTAAAGAAAAACTTTTTAAAAATCCCCATAGACTTAACATTGCCGATTATGACATCATAATACGGCCATTAAGCAATTAGAATCCTATGGCAGGTGTTCAGGCCACCTGGATCTCAACTGCCAGTCTCAGGCTTTAAGCATACAAACTGGCCCTATTAAGACTACACATCCTGTTAAACTGCTTCCTCTGCCAAAAACTGTTTCAAAATAAAAGTCCTCACTACAATATTTCACTGTTAAACAATTTAACCCTTTAAACTACTGAACTTTTTAACTGTTTAGCCATTGTAACTGTTACTTGTCATCAACTATGACTCCTACCCACTGTAGCTAGTTAGCATGGTTAGCATAGTTAGCATGCTAGCAAGTTAGCATGCTAGTTAACATTTTTAGCAAAATTACTAAAAATGATTAGCTAAGTTAGCTAAGGCACATGGTTAGCATAGTTAGCATGCTAGCATGTTAGCATGCTAGTTAGCATTTTTAGCAAAACTGCTAAAAATGATTAGCTAAGTCACATGGTTAATATAGTTAGCATGCTAGCATGTTAGCATGCTAGTTAACATTTTTAGCAAAATTACTAAAAATGATTAGCTAAGTTAGCTAAGTCACATGGTTAGCATAGTTAGCATGCTAGCATGTTAGCATGCTAGTTAACATTTTTAGCAAAACTACTAAAAATGATTAGCTAAGTTAGCTAAGTAACATGGTTAGCATAGTTATCATGCTAACATGTTAGCATGCTAGTTAGCATTTTTAGCAAAACTACTAAAAATGATTAGCTAAGTTAGCTAAGTAACATGGTTAGCATAGTTAGCATGCTAACATGTTAGCATGCTAGTTAGCATTTTTAACAAAACTGCTAAAAATGATTAGCTAGGTTAACTAAGTAACATGGTTAGCATAGTTAACATGCTAGTTAGCATAGTTAGCATAACTGCTAAAATTATTAGCTAAGTTAGCTAAGTAACATGGTTAACATAGTTAGCATGCTAACATTGTTAGCATAGTTAGCATTTTTAGTAAAACTGCTAGAAAATGTTAGTTAAGTTAGCTAAGTAACATGGTTAGCATGCTAGCACTGCTATAAAACATTAGCTAAGTAGCATGGTTAACAGAATTAAAAATCTTAGCATAACTACTAGCAAACATTAGAGCCGTTCAAACTTTCAGTTATCGTCAAATATCTACCTATGCACAGCCATTAAACTATTTGAATATCAACATTCATTAAACTGCTAGAAAACGTTAGCTAAGTAGCATGGTTAGCAGGTTAGCATTGCTAGCACTGCTATAAAACATTAGATAAGTAACATGGTTAGCATAGTTAAAAATCTTAGCATAACTGCTAGCGAACATTAGAGCCATTCCAACTTTCAGTTATCGTCAAATATCTACCTATGCACAGCCATTAAACTATTTGAATATCAACATTCATTCAACTTCCAGTCTGTCAACAACTTTTAAACTATTTACCTTCAACTTTTAAACGGTCTACTTTTAAACTATCATTAAACTATCTATTAAACTAGCTGTCTATCAACAACTTTTAAACTATCTACTGTCTATCAACAACTTTTAAACTATCTACATTCAACTTTTTAACAGTCTACTTTTAAACTATCAACTTTTATTAAGCTATGCAACCACCATGTCTATCCTAGCATCACCGTAGTAACCATCTCTTTATTATCTGTTTTAACTATACATGATATTTTACATCACAACTTTAGCATTTTCATGCACTGGTAATTCCTTGGAATTGCATTTCTAGTTGGTATTACTAGTGGTGTCGAGTGCCTGATTAGATGCTTTGTAATGTTGTAAAATTGTCTGACTAACTTTATTGTAACTTTCCTTTTTGCAGGTAAGATATGGGTGATGGCTGAATGTACTGGAGGTGGCGGCAAGGTGGTCTCCATGGTCTACATTACTCTGCAAGCAAGGGGGAATGCCTACGTGAAGTGGTTTGGCTGGGGTGGTCTGAGGTGGCATGTCCTCCCCCTTTCTCCAAGTCCCCTGACATCCATCTCCCTGACATCATCACCCACCGTCACTGGATCAACCTGAAGCCCCTTATACATGGGACATGGCACAGCACCACTACGTTCTGAAAACACATGACTTTCAATAACTTGCGTGGCACCAAGAAAGGTCTGCCGCTGCTCTGAACCTTCTGTTAATGTGACATCATTCATACTTGAGGCTGTACACATCCCTTTGTTTCTATTTTCTTTATTGATGTCACCCAAACTTCAACTTTCTGTATGCCCCTGAACTCACACAAATTGTAAATTGCAATGCGCCATTTAACCAGTGGTGTAGTCTAGTTAGTTAGTTGTAGTGGTGGGTATACTGTGAGCAACCCCAAATGTTATTAAATACGTATCCTTGCCTATTTTAAATGGGTATACTGAGATGATGATGCTTTTCAAATGGGTTTACTGTGTAGTCCTGTGTATCACGTAGACTATACCATACCACGGTCATTTAACTGCCTTGGTATTTAAGTCAGCGGGTCATTGCTTAGTATTTAACTGTAGCCTACACAAAGATGTAGACATTACAATAATATTAATATCAGAATAATTATTGGTTGATACTAAATCAATATTGAATGTTTTTTTTATTTCATTTGTGTGATCTATCATTCAGAATGCTGCAACATGACTGGTCTTCAATCAGCCAAAGAGGACACATCGTAACTCCTAGTTACTCTCCATTGGCTCCCTACAGTAGCCAGAATTAAATTTAAATCTCTCACTTTGGCCTATAGGACACTGACTGGATCTGCTCCTTGTTATTTTAATTCAATGATCAAGATATACATCCCCAACCGCCCACTGTGGTCTTCTGATGAGCGTCTGTTGTGTCGACCAGTCTTAAACGCTAGGTCAAATTCAAGACTCTTTTCCTCAGTGGTTCCATGTTGGTGGAATGAGTTGCCCAGTGCTCTTCGTTCTTGTGATAGTTTTTGGTCTTTTAAGCACTTATACATTATGGTTTGTATGCAGTAGTACTGTTTTATTTTCATTATAGGCTGTTGATTAATTTGACATTGTTTATTATTGATATTCTCCTTAATGTAGTCTTACCATGTTTTTGTTATTATATTATTGATTAAATGGGCATTATCATTTATTATTGCTTAACCCCCCTCATTTTCATTGTTTATTTCATTAGGCTATTGATTGATCCCTGTTTTAAGTATTATATTGTTTTGTATTTGTTAAGGGTAACCATAACCATCATCATCATAATGTGGTATTTTCTTATGCACTTGAAACAAAGAATAAAAATGTTTCTTTAAACGTAGTACCACTTTAAACACATCACACACTGAACAGCAAAGTAGCTTCCTGATTATGTGTAAAATGTTTACAGAGTATCCTGATGTAGTAGATCCATGCTCTCATATTTTTACAGCTGACATGAAGGCTGCAATATTACATTTTTGATTTATAATGGAGCACCCTCTCTGGTGAAAGACTAGCAAGCATGTGGTAGAGGCATACGATTACAGACATATTGAGAGAGCCTATTCAATTTAGACGTATTATTTTGAAATGATGTACATCTACGGGAGGATTTACACATCACTGGCAAGACCTGATCAAATCATACCAATGCAAAATGCTTCTCCAGCAGTGCAATCGCAGGTAACAACGATACCTTAACGCATTTTCAGATACCGCTGTTCTGAGCATACTAAGCAAATTGGCCATTTGTAACTTTGAATCCCTCCTCACGTTAAGCTATGGTCCAATAATGTGTTCACTAAAACACAAGTAACGTTATTTGTCGGGCTGATTCATAAATGGGCATAGAATCTACCGAGGTTGTCGACCTAGCAGGCTAGGTGGCGTTTATTGCCATTCACAAAAACTAAGCAAGAGTTAACGTTAATGAAACTTCACATCGCCTTCTCCAGTGACAAAGTGTATTCAAATGAAGTTGCAACGATGATGACGGCAATCACTGGTTACGTTATACCATTTGAAACAAGTAGGACTGTAAATGATGGTGACTATGGCTAACGTCACTTCGGATCAATATAGCAAGCAGAGCCCTTTTACTTTACCTATCAACTGGCTAATGCTAGCATGATGTAGCATGCTATGAGCTAATATACTTAGCATCTACGAAAGAACAGCACATATCTTTTTTCACAAAGAATCGGTCACAACTAACAACGATGTCTCTTACAAACAACTACACAATGTATGACTATCAATATGTATTTAGTCAGACTGTGATAAGATATAGCCTAATGATAATAACAGCAACACTTCTTTAGGTTAGATTATGTGTCGAAATCAGGTGTCGTTAAAATAAGTGAGCGATGACGTGGTAGTGTCTGCAGCCTAGACGGTAAAACATAATGGACAAAGCGTCGTGTCTGCAGCCAGCCAGCTGTCAATCATAGGTCTAAACACGCCCTTTTTAGATTTGTTAATATAACATAAAAAAAAATAATTTCAGCGAGAAAAGAAAAATTGTGTGTATTGAAGCATCTTGAAAACTATTTTTTCGAATAAAAAGTTGTTGATACAAAAATTGTTTTAGGTGAGAAAAGTGACACGGAAAGTTGGCTACTTGGCCATTGAAATACATGGGGGTGGGCGGAGTTACACATTGTACTGCAGCCAGCCACCAGGGGGCTCTGGACTAGCGCTCGCATCACTCTTAACAGACGGCACACTGTCCAGTTCTATATATACAGTCTATGGGTGATGCAGCAGCAGCAGACCTCTCACCATCTGATGTGGACTTGAGACAAGGTGAGCCTATAGTTTAAAATGAAATCACATGAAAGGCTATACTGCAATGTATATTTAGCAACACTGTCATGCTCTGTCTGTAGTCTAGTCCAGTGTTTTTCAACCTTTTTTGTGCTACGGCACACTTTTGACACTTAAAATGTCCCACGGCACACTAACATCCTGTGTGAAGAAAAAATAAACATACCATAGCATAGCCTAAAATTTCAAATAATACACAGATATGGCCTTATTATGGCTTCTATGGAAGACCTGCTCAATAAAACAAGCGCCCTCTGTTTCATTTGTAGGTGACTATATCTAATTTAATTGTTGTTATCTGGATATGTGATGATTCTGTGAATACTGGATATGGGGCCCCCGTTGTACAATGCCTGCATACCACAAATAGTGCAATCATACAATAAATGAGAGCATGTGGTTATAAATTCTTTGATGCAACAGTTGCTTTTCTGGACCAGTGAGTGACATTTGGGTAATTTTCTGCGGCACACCTGATCTCTCACGGCACACTAGTGTGCCCCGGCACAGTGGTTGAAAAACACTGGTCTAGTCTAGTTAGAATAGACCATTTTTTTGCCACAACCATCAGAAAAATAAAATGTTCTTATGTTTTTATGAAGCAAATGAAAAATGAAATTTGAGGACATTTTACACAGAATATTTAAATATTAAGCATGTTCAGTCACATCCATAAGGCTACATTGGATTTGCCTGCTAATATATCTATATGCTATGCCGGTGGTTGGTTGGTTGGGGGGGGGGGGGGGGCCCATGGCCACCACTTGTGCATAGGGCCCAGAATTTGGTGCTACGCCCCTGCCTATGAGATTGCCCATAAACGTGATGCCATTAGGCGAGCAGCTGCCAGCGTGACTCAGCTCATGCACTTTTGTGAGAAAGCTACAGAGCAACGGGCCAGGACAACTGCAATACATGAGTGAGACAATCCTGATCGAGACGGATGTGAGCTTTCCACATCATCTGAACCGCAGCACCAGAACCTGTGCAGTCCGCACTAGGGTTGTGCCGATGGACGATGATACACAGTGATGGTTGACAGACATCACGATGGGAAGCAACCATCGTGATGCCACGCCAAACAGTTATCAGCCAAACAGTTATCACGTATTAGTCTACTGTCTTATAAAATAAAAGACTTATTAGTCTACCGTCTTATTCAAATAATTCCTGACTGTGACGTGAATGTGTTTGTCTTTTTGTAGCCTACATGTCTCGCAGGCCTATAGCCTACATTGGACGTAAAATATGTAGCCTAATGTTTTAGCAGAAAATAGTCCAATTGAATTATTATTGTTAGGCTACGACAAGGCTAGGACATTCTAGCGCTCAAATATTTTTGCGAGGCTACAGCGAGCGTCAAATGCGTTGTTATCCTCTGTGTTAAAATAAACCATTTCTTTCGTTAATTATAGGATCAGGAGGTAGCCTATCTGTCTTTCACTGTAAGGCTTGTATTTCATGCATTTAGCAAAAGTCCCAGACAGCAGCGGAGTGGTAATCGGGATTCGTTATTTGTAAAAGTTTTTTTTTTACTTCGCCCTCCTATAGCCTGGACTGCGCGATCGCAACTCTTCACTTCTCGCCGCCCTCATAGTCAGCATAGACGGTAGCCTGATAACGTGGGATGCTGCATAGCGTAGCCTACTGAAGATTTTAAATGAGTGACCACGATAGTAGTCTTACTGTAAGTAGCTTTTTTGCTAGGCCCAGCAAAGGCTGGCAATGTGTAATATTCTGCTGTTTGGTACAAACGCAAGTGTTCATATTGATTGTCAATCCGTCTGTCACCACGATTTTTTTTGAAGCAGATCTTCCACCCAACTTCGGTAGCCTGGTCAATATGTCTCTCTTAGATGTCCACTTTCATCAGGCCGTATAGCCTATATAATATATTTTTTATTTTTTATGTAGAAAATTATAAATGTATTTCTGTACAGACATATGGTAATTAATTAGTGTTTACTAACACCCCCCCCCCCCCCCCTACGATATCATTGTCCATCACAATGTTTTACTGTACACATCGTCAAATGCCAATTTAGGGGACATCGCCCAACCCTAGTCCGAATACCGCCCCCAGCCCTGAGTGTGAAATGTTTGGGCCCTGAAATGTGCATACATGTGTTGCTCTATTGTATGGAGGTATGTGCTCTATTGGACAGCAGAGCTCGGAGAAATGTGCTGCCTTTCCGATGTTATAACAGCATTGACCCAGACATTAAGCTGCCACTCCAGCCATCTACTGTTTAGTATTTGCAAGGCATAAGTTCAGTCAATGTGAATGTCCGTGGGGAGATCTACCTGCCCATTCAGATCGGCCCTCACACAGCTATTGTGAATTTCATCGTTGCCGATGTGGCTGAGAACACAGAAGCCGTTCTGGTCCATCCGTTCTCGGAACAGTCACGAACACACCTTGACTTTGGCAGCCAGAAAATTCGGGGAGCAAGTGCCCTATTTCAATCCCAGCAACAAGCCTAGGGTGCACATTGTAAGAATAGCCCACACAACTATCCTGGAGTAGGGACCTGAATACATTGTGCTTGGTAATGCGTACATCCGTGAGCCAGTTGGCGGTGATGTACTCTTGAGTCCTACCAGGGGTTAAGGGTTTATACACTACTCATGGCCCGTGTAGTAGTGGATACTCTCCCCAACCATTGGCTATCAGGCTATACAATCTGGGTGCCGCCCCTGTCAAAGTAAAGAAAGGCAACATTGTGGGTTTTCTGCAGACAGCGGCTATTGTTCAGCCCCTCAGCATGTCTACTGAGCCATCTCTCACCACAGACCGGGGCTCTGGTGTGCCTGACCACTTGCAAGCATTATACGCTCTCAGCTCTGAGAGCTCTGCTGAAGTGCAGGGGAACGCCACGAGTTGGTACAGTTGCTCAGCGCATATCAGCATGTTTTCTCCAAGGAGCCACATGATATGGGTCACACAGGCCTAGTGAAGCATAACATTTTCATTTATTCATTTAGAAGACACTTTTATCCAAAGCAACTTACATATGTCAAGGGCTATTGTCCCCAGAGCAACTCAGGGTTAAGTGCCTTGCTCAAGGACACTGGATGCCAAGAATCGAACCCACAATTTTTCAGGCTACTGCCAGCTAGCCCAGCTCCTTAGCCACTACACTACCACTGCCCACATGAAGCATGATATTCAAACCCTGCCTGGGCCTTCCGTGAAAAAGCATCAACGTAGGATGGTATTTGAAAAACAAGTAGATTCTAACGAGCAGTCAAAGGTTCTAGAACAGAGCTCTCTTTGCCCATAGTTATGATGCAGAGGAAGGACCTCGGGTTCTCAATGAACCTACCGTTAAGGATGCCCATCCTCTGCCGCGGATCCAGGATACCATGGATATCCTGTCAACAGCCAAATTGTTCAGTACATGGTCACATGACACTGAAATAGACCATTTGGGCCAATCAAAACGCTACATATAATGTAAATCTAACCCTGACAAAGACTCAAGAAACACTATAGCTATTGTAAAATATGGAAGTGATATGGTAGTGTGGGGATGTTTCTCAACTGTGAGAACTGGAAAAGCTTGAAGGGACAATGAATAGAGACACATTTGACACAATATCACAAGAAAACCTGGAGAAGTTTGAGCTTGGCACACCAGTAGGAAAAAAATAGTAGGTTTCCGCTGCAGTGAATTTCGCTTCATTCTCATTTAGGTTGAATGGAGCTCAAAAATGACCGTCCACTCTGGTTCTAGAAGTAAAAATCCCATTAATTTTCACCATTGAGAATTTGATTATAAGCCATGAGATTGTGACCATCCCAGATAGACTTACCACAAGCTACGAAATTGATGCGACTGTATATGTCACTACAGACACCACAAGTTCATATAATATCAACTTTGGTTGAGAAGAAGACATAGAAATGAGGAAGCCCTAGATTTGCTTAAGAGGAAACGACGGTGTTTCCAGTTCAAGGCAGCTTTGTGCCCATTCACCGAGCTCTCCTTTATTTAGAAGTCCTACACTACCTAAAATCCAACAATGTAAAGCATGTAAAGCAGCGTCTGGTGTTGATCACCATTGCCATGGAAATGTTTATGAATGAATGAATGAATGAATGAATGAATGAATGAATGAATGAATGAATGAATATTGCTACTTGTTCAAAGAAGATGGCAGCTGAGGTAGTAAGGAGCAATATGCATACCTGCCAACATTTAGCTTTCAAAATACAGGAGATTTAAACAGAACTCATTACTGCTATTAACCCACTTGTTTTAACTGTATAGCCGCTTGCCGGCCACTACAGCCAAACAGCTTGTTGTTTTTACAAAGGTTGTTATCGCACTTTATTGTTACTGCACCAAATGGGTTCTTTACCCATTAATGTATAGGAGCTGAAATCAAACAGGATATTTTAGTTTTTAATTAATACATTTTTTATTTTAACAAACAACTTATTTAGCCTTTATTTACGTAATAATACATGTTTACAATGAAAGCACTTATTAGGCAAATGTGTGTAGATATCTTGTCAAGACAACAGTAATGATTTCCCAGGGGGGCTGAATACTTTTACAAGGCATGGTATATAAAAAATGTTTCCTAAAAATACATTGCCAAGCCTTCCTTAAAGGAAGCTGGAATATGGTCTTACCTGAATTTCAAAACCAAATGTCTCATCTGCATTCTTCTCCAGGACCACGTTTGTCCTAGAAAAAGATTATTTTTTATTATTTAAAGCTAAACAACCTGCACACGATAGCTCACATACATACAATTGCACTTGAATGTGAGCATAACTGCTGATGTCCTAACTCTTTCACCAATAAGGTATTAAGCACAATAGTGTGAAAGACTCCTAAAGTCTCCATATGCTACTTTAATTCATGACTTGCAAATGTATCACAATGACTATGAAACAAAGTTAAATGAGAAATGAATTAGTGGTCAAGAGGTCAGGTCAGAATTGAAATCCCAAACAAACTGTAATTTCTGAAGTTTCAAACAAAACTAATCCTGAATCCTCTGACTTAATTGTATTTGTATTATATTGTATTTGCATTTGTATTGTATTTTCTCCTGTCTAATGAGCAAAATGGTTGAAAATTGTCTTTTTCTGAGTCATTTGATCAGATTTTATTCACATGATAGAATAAAAATAACAGAAACTGACCTGATTAGTTCTGATGACTGTGTCAGAGGTCTCCATTTCTGAAAGGGAAATGTTTAAAATATATTGAGAGATATTAAGAGAAAAGACTAAGGGCCAGATGTACTAACGCTTTTGCACCCACTTCAGGCGTATTTGTTTCGCAATGTGCGTGTAAAATCAAGTTTGACCAATCTTCCATAGCCTACGTGCACAAGTAGTTTGAGTAAAACTACTGATCTTCATTATCTCCCTGATTGTTTACATCTTATCATGAATGGTATTATTTCATGATCGCTAAACATTTGATTCTTTTTAATGTTGTCAGTTAACTTCATTCAACTGCGCTTGTATGTAGGCGCTGCCATTCAGTTGTGGACGTTCGTATTGCGTTTATGGGCAGAGAAAGGCGCAGTTTACACTAAGGATTGAACGATTGATAAATACGACGGAAACTTGGGTCTGACAGCGTTCGCAATCTGCGGTGTGTCTATGACGCTGATAACGCTACGTTCGCAAATGTACGTACATCTGGCCCTAAGTAACTAGCCTATAAACCATGCCATGTTTTCATGAAGGTTAAAAAAAAGTTGAAGTGTGAAATATTATGATTATAGTGATGATAATTTCATAGAGCAAATAAAATTAAATTTCAAAACAAGATCCTTGCTTTCTCTAGCCTATGTTTCCTAGACACATTTGAGTTCAGTTTAACATCAATGTAGATTTTGACCATTGTCTTATATTTCTGAATTTCATCTGCTAAGAAAGCTTTCAGCTTTCCTCTTGTCTCAAACCAAGACCAACTCAAGATCTTAAAATACTCTTTTGCTGTTCTTTAGCTCCTTATTTCTCTTAAAGGGGGTTTAAGAGAGACGGGGCAGAATTCAGCAATTCATTCTGAATCAACTGATTAATTTCTGTGAAACCAAGATAAGTAGTGAGCAGCATCTTTTAAAAAAATGTGTGAGGCTCTGTCATACAGAACATATACCCACTGTTGAATATTCCATGTACAATAATTGTGGAAGTTTATATCACCTCTGTCATTGGGTCGTAATTATCAACCAACAATCAATCAATTATTGCTGATAGTTGAGACTCATTAATGAATGTCATTTCCTCACTGAGTCTTGATTAGGAGCAAACACCTAGAAAATCCCATAATGAAATCTATCCATACCTGGTTTAACTGTCATAAACCATAGAGACCACAGATAAGGACTACCGCCCAGTGGCTCTGACATCAACGGTTATTAAGTGTTTTGAGAAGCTTGTGAAGAATTTAATTCGCTCATCCCTGCCAAGTTCTTCAACCCCCTCCAATTTGCCTATAGAGCCAACAGGAGCCTTCAGCATACCTGACCACATTGGAGGGAGGGAAGGGGAATTATGTGTGAATGCTGTTAATTGATTATATTTCAGCATTCAATACCATAGGCCCTCTCACTTTGGTCACAAAGATGAGGACTCTGTGATTGAACACCTCACTGTGCAAATGGATACTCAGCTTTCTCACCAACCGATCACAGGTGGTCAGAGTGGGCAGTCTGGCATCTGGCACATTAACCATCAGCTGTGACCCCCAAGGCTGTTTAAGCACCCTGCTGTACAACATCTATACTCATGACTGCAGAGCCAGCAGCAGTCATTCCGCCATCATGACATTTGCAGATGACACAGTAGTGGTGGGTCTGATAATCAACAGCAATCAACAGGCCTGCCTGAATCAGGTGGAGGATGTAGCAGTGGTACCAGTTCAACAATCTACACAGGCAAAAAACTGTACTTCCGCAGTGGAGAGTGTTCTAACAGGTAGCATCATCACTTGGTAAGGGAACTGTACAGCCTGTGACTGCAGTGCCCTACAGAGAGTTGTAAGATCTGCTGAATGCACCATCAGAGCACTTTTTCCTACCTTCAAGGATATCTATACCAGAAGAGTACAAGGTATAGAACAAGTGCTCAAAATATTTAAAAGGAGATTTCACACCATGACCATAGACTGTTTAAACCACAGGTCAGGCAGAGGCCTCTGTTCCCACATGGTTAAAACAGAAAGACCTTCCGCATCCTGAACAAACTTAAAATTACACATGGTCTTGCCATACTGCACTTACACACACTGGACTTTTTATCCCCTCCTCTCTCAATCTATTAAATTCTTTCTAAATTCTTTGTATTCTCTCTGTGCAGGGAAGTTAAGCAGCTAAATGCCATTTCACTACATGTTTTACAACAGGCTGTATGTAAGTCTCTATGTATGTGACAATCCTCTCAATCATTGAAAAGGCAACCATAAAGTGTCCTTTGTGTTGAGCCTGTTGGGAATGTCTGCTATCATTTGCAGAGTTGTTCAAGACTGCATTCAATGGTTCATTTATGTATAAAGTCTAATTGTGTGATCCTACACTACATATGTTACTCTAACACAAGGCCTTATTGTTGTACATGTGCCCTGTGCCCTTGTGGGAGGTTGAAACACTGAGGAAAGAAATGACTGTGTCGCTTCCAAACAAGGGCAGAGCAGTGCACAACTTCAAGATGGCCAGCTCCTAGACTAGGCTCTCTAGTCACACGGTACACACACAGCTGCTTGTCTGTAATGGGAGTGAAGCCAAGATGCTTTGGAGAGACAGACATCCATTTGGTGCCTACATGCCATGCCCACACATTCATGATTAGCATAGTACAAATCTAGTCAACATTAGAGTACCTCAAACAAGTTTAGAGTGCTTATTAAGACTACAGTAGGTGCCAATTATATCAATCTTTGTATAAAACCTGATGTAGGAACATGTGTATGCACATTCCCATGATGTAGGTCTGTGTTTAAAGTCAAAACAGGATGAAATATGGTGCATGAATGAATACATGGATAATGGATATTCTTACTGAGCTCACACACTTCTCTGTTTTGCAATTTGCACATTTGTAAGTGTAGTGGAGTATCAAACCACACCACATTTCTGCAGAAATGTTGTCATTGCCCAACAGCAGCAGAGGATCCCTTTTTACAATAAAAAAAGAGAAGGCAATGTAGTTGAAAGCAATTATAGCTGTTTTTTCAGAGAACTCCAGTCTAAAAACAACCCAAGGTCCATGTTTGGATGGTAACGAGTGTACATTTTATTTCTGATATCAAGAGGCTTCATTTATAAAAAGGTTGCATAGACACCACACTTGATCTTATATAATTTTTCAACTGATTGTATGCACAAAAAACGTGTGTATGTGTATTATTATCATGTGTATTATTTTAGACTTTATAAATCACCAATGATCATAAAATTGTCCACAACCGAATGGTTTTATGTCTCCGCCTTGTAAACACACGTTCATTAATGTAATTGGAATCAATGTCCTAACAAAACTGTACCTAAAAAAAAATATTACAAACAATATTTGTTGTAGGTCAATAACCTATTTAGTTTTCAAAGCAGCACTTACTGGAAAGAGATCTTGTGTGTCCATGCGACTGGCTTGCTTTCACTCCTGCTTGCAGTTTTGTGAAGTATCAAAACTATTTTCCAAGTGTTATGAAGCCCAGATCCTCCCCAATACAACACTGATATGCTACCAAACAAACAAAGGGAAAACAAAGCTAATCTGCCTGCCTGCATAGAAGGCATAGGCTATGGCTATTTTAGCATCTGGACTCTTCCTCTATGGGGAAATATTGTTTAAATATATGCAGAATTTATTTTGCCATTATTTCCCTAAAATATTCAAAGTCTTCCCTGATAAAGGCATTGCTAGTAGGGCGGCTCAGAGCAGTTTTTTAGTGGAATCGTGCAAATAGTGATACAAGCACCAAATTTGGCACAGTTGTTCTCTACGGCATACTAAAACAATTTGTCTGATTTGCCACGGGAAAATCCAAGATGGCAGCCCAGTTTTCAAAAATGAGGTACTGTTGGAATCCTTGGATCCTCCACTGTCTGTTACCGTTGGTGAAATTGAGCCAGTATGCATGTCTATGAGGAAAACCATCTTTAAATATGGCCGCCATCTTGAATTTTTGAGTGAAAAATCAGGCAATTTTAAGTATGTCCTAGAGAACAACTGTGCCAAATTTAGTGCTTGTATCACTATTTGTATGATTTTTCTATTATCTGCCTAGCTATACCGAGGCTGTCAGAACAGATGTGTGGCCATCTGATGAAAACAATTTTTTCATCTTGAAAGTTGAATTTACTCAATGGAAACGGTAAGTTAGTCATCTTTTTGTCTGACATTAAAAACATCTGTCTGACATTAAACTATCGTTAGGCTGCAAATATTCGAATGTGCAGTTTGAAAAGGCTTATGGGATGAGTAGTTCCTTCGTTTGGAAATGAAATACAGTCTTGTACCTTTGCCTTTTTTTCGTTTTTTGTTAAGTTTTTTTGCCAACATGAAGGGCTGTATTTTGGGTCACCAGCGCATGGCGTAATACTCGTTATTCACCCGCGGAAAGTTGAATTCGGTATTTTGCACGTTTATTTTTTAAGCATTGCGCCCAGGGGTGTGGCAATTAACAACCTAGGGAGGGGACTCGCGCATTGTCTAAAAATCGCTATCATACACCACCTAAACCTGGTCAGAAGTCAATGGCGAGTTGTTCATATGCTATTTTAAGAGCGCATGTCAACAGTCATATTGGCAGGTGCACGCACCATCCTTCTATCATTCATGAACGCACACCAGCGCACGTCCATGCAAAGCATTAAATTGCACGATTACAATGGGAAACATAATTAGAATAAAGATATTACGAAATACTGTACATCTCATGATGAGTTAGTTATTCACCATCATTTGCAAATTGGTAATGACGGTTAAAAGTGATTAGGGGAGAGGCGAGAGACACGTATGGAGCACAGCTGAAGACGCACTGTCACGAGATATAAGCAACTCCTCTGCAGGATAAATGTTGTTTTATTCAGTCATTTGAGCAGCATTAGGGTAAGTGTTGCTTTTTCCAGCCTATGTTTTCGTAACCCTTTGTCCCGTAACCCATTGTCAGTCAATAGTGAAAGTAACTGCATATAACTGTCTTGTCGTTGACTGACTCCTTGGTGAAGTTAGTTTCACTTTGCCAATGAGTTCAAATAATAGACGAGTGGAAATGCGTGAAGGCTATGCTAGGTTTTAGTAAAGCATGGTTTAAGAATGACTATTCCATACGGTCTCGCAAGCAGGCTCCTTCAAATGCGCCGTTGAATGCCAAAATACCGATGCATTTATTTGACATATCGCGCGTTGCGCCGTTAAAGGGAATGACAGATGTCATTCTCATTGGTTTAAAATGATGTTACGCCCCAAACACACCCATATGACTGATTAAAAGACCTAGGAACACCTTGTTACGCCATGCGCTCCATATTTGAGAACGAAACCCCTCCCAATGTGAACTGGACATCCTACTAAATTTGAATAGACTTTTGACGAGTGACGATGCACTTTAGAATGTCATGATAGGGCCCGAAGTGTTGTATGATTCCAAGTCACATCATAGCTGGTCAGCCTAAGTCAGGGTCTAAAACTCTTTATATATGTCACTAGACGTTAAGAAATCATGTTCATTTCAAATACTTATATCACTGATAACAGTAGTCCGGCCAGGATATTGTCATTTGAAAAAGTGAAGTTGCAGCCCTCAACTGATGTTGATGGTGTCATGTTGTGTTTTGGCCTGATGCGCCACCCTCCACCTATCTACTAATCAGTAGATATTATGTCAGATATTATGATTATGAACGTATGCAGAAGCGCCACCACTTGGCCAAGCTGGAAATGTACCAGAAATGGGCAATGCCTTAAAGGTGCTCTAAGCGATACTGGGCAACGTCTCTTCTGTTGACTTTTCAAACAAAACAGAGAGCTAGCTCGCTACTTCCTCCCCCTCCCTCCCGTGCAATTGAAACTCTCCTAAACACGCATCTCGTCTGTATTCTGCTGGAACAGTTTGTTATGTTTTCATGGGCTAGGTTTGCTCAGGTTGTTTTTGTTGCCATTCTTGGAGCCTGGGCTGTCCACAGAGATTGCATTTTTTTACAGTGTATTCAGGACACAGACAGCTAGCAGTTGGTTCTGTTGGTGCTGTTTGCAGTAAGTGACATCAAATGATTTAGCCTAAAAAACGCGTGGCATCGCTTAGAGTACCTTTAACTGATTTATCTGAAACTTGGTAGGTATAACATATTGGAAATTATTATTGTGATGATAATCACATGTAATTCAGATGCCTAGCATAGGGCCACCATCTGGCCAAGCATGAAATGTGCCAGTAAAAAAAAGAGACTTTTAGTCAACTAAAACTTGACTAACAAAAATGATATTTGAATGACTATATATGACAAAGACTAACAAGACTAATTTAAAATAGGTGACAAAATTAACACTAACACACACACACAATAAAACTGACCTGCCTGTACATTGCAAACATAGGAAAGATCTGCACACATACACATGCATGCACACACACACACACACATGCACCTCACGCATGCACACACACACACACACAAACACAGAGAAAGAGAGAGACACACACACACACACTGTGAGAGACACACACACAGAGAGACACACCATTAATAGAAAGATAATGATATTGATATATTAGGCTACTGTGTATTTCACACCGCACACAGAGAGCCAGACCCACATACACAGAGACACACACATACACAAACACACACACACTCACAGAAAGAAAGAGATGGCAAGACACACACACGCAGAGACACACAAACACACAGAGAGAGAGTGATAAAAAGAGAGAGACACACACACAGAGACGCACACAGACACACACAGAGACAGAGAGAGAAGCACACACACACACACACACACACACACACACACACACACAGACAGACATACACACACACAAACACAAACACCATAGTCAGACTCACACAGGCACACACGCACATACACAGAGAAACACACACACCACACAGAGAGACACAAACTATACAGAAGCATGAAACAGCCTTAAGGCAAACATGAAGAGGGATCATGCCACCCCTTCCGCACCATACCATGTCCAGTAGAATAAAAACAACTTTCTAGGATCACTTCTCAACTGTTGCAAATTAGATCACAAAACGTTTGTGGTAAATTGGTCACTTCCAGATGCATCATCGTAGCCTATGTAATTGTAGTGTAGTGCCACCTACTGAATGACATCACAGTAAAATGTAACATAACAGAAAGTAATCTGAATGAACATCCTGAAACTTCTTAGGTTAATAGATATTATGATTATGATAATATCTAGACACTCAATCTGAGTTTAGCCTACACACGCTGTTGACTGACCGCCTGAGGACTTACGGTGCCTCGAGTTATGGCTTCTAACAAGCATCCGCGTCTTTTCTCATTAGAATAGTGCATCCACCATGTTTTGATGTCAGTGACGATCATATTGATGTAAGAAAATTACAAAATAAAAATATGAAAGTGTAATATATTTAACGTTAGCATCCTCCCGTTTGTCATGACTAACTATTCGTATAAAGTCAGTTTGAGTTTAGCTAGTGTAACGGATGCCAGCTAGCTTAGCTGTGCTTGTGAAACGTTAGTAAACCTCACTCCCCGACGCCTCAAGAGTGCTGCTGGCATGCGAGCCAGTAGCCTGGGCTATTGGCTCAACTGTCAGCACGCTCGCCTCCCGATCCGAGGTGCTGCTGTTCGCAGGTTCGAGTCCGGGCGTGTGCAGAGCTGAATCGCGCAGGTTCAACACAACGCAGGTTACATTAGCACCAGCAAAATACAGGCATAATTCAGTGATGGGTCATAGCCTAATTAACCATAAAGTTTATGATAAACCCATGCCAGGTTTATTTGCAGTTATATCTTAACACACACATAACATTAACATTAGCCTACTCCTTTCTGCCATGTTCAGTAAAGCTAACATTATCATTATCCCACTTACAGATAGTTATTGCAAACTACTACTTATGTATCTGTTCTCTCTCAATGAGTTTTTATGTTGACTAATAAGAAAAGCGGGAACCACCATTGTGTTTTCTGCTTATGGATGTCAGGAAAATGTATTTGTATACAAGTATGCTAATGTCTCTTCATCTCATTTGTGATTACAAAAAATAGCCTGCTAATTTGCTACCTTCACTGAAGTAACGTTAGTCTGAGACTCGTAATGTTAGCCGAGGATAGGTTGAAGGTTAGTGAATGAGTGCAACAGGTTCATTATCATCAACTGATCAAGTTTAGATCAATTATATAACATGACAACGTGCATATAAAACAAAACGTAAATCCATGTCAGGTTTAACAGTCCCTGTTCTTGGTGGCATGCTTAGTTAAATGAGTCACGGTTTCATGTGCTATGCTTCTGCCCTAAGTTATTCATATCCTCATCATTCTTTAGGTGTAAGGCCCAACTGTCTAGCTAAATCCCAAATAAGTGCAAGATATGCCTGTCTATTTCAATGAAATCAGTATAGTATTTATATAGTATAGTTGTTATATATAGTATAGTTGTTTCCCAGCTTCTACAGTAATACATACCCATGTGAACCATATTTATAACTTTTTGTTAGTGAAAGACTGTAGACTGTAGAAGAGACTGTAAGTGAGTAGGCCTATGGCCGTCTATGGGAAACAAGAATATATAATTCTTAATGGATCATATATCATTTGAAAGAGCTGAAAGAAACTTACAATTGACACTTTTCATTAGATTTTTAGTTATTCTTGGTTATTTGAAATGTTTCTCAAATTGCCCTTTTCTCTTAGAAAACCCAGGAATCCGGGGCATTGTTGTAGAATTCCACTGGGGTCTAGAGGGTTAATTGGTGGGTTAATATTGGATATCATTATTGTGATGATATTCACATGTGTAATTCCCTGCCTAGCAAATCACCAACATCTGGCCAAGCAGGAACTGTGCGTCAGAAATGTTCTATGCTTTGAATGAATGTTCCGAAACTTCTCAGGTTAATAAATATTATGATTATGATGACATCCAGGCGCCCCCACCTGGCCAAGCAAGAAAATGTGCCAGAAATCACATACCGTCAAACTCTAAATAATAGCCCGGACTTTTGTTTTCCCAAATATATATAAGTATTAGGGACAGGCCTTTAATTCCCTTTACACAAAATTAAAAATTCTTCTGCAAAGATGGAAAATATTATCGAATTAATTATTTCAAACACACTGAATGTCTACCCATATGACTAGGCTATCCGAGGACAACTACGGATCATCATTCATTTATTGTTGAGATGTTGTTCATTGAGTGAGATAAGATCCAAATAGCGGATATAGCCAGAACAGATTAAACACATTTTAATCAAACGTAATTTACAAAGAAATCATATCACACTGAAAGCTCATATTTTGTCACTAGCAACCTAGCCTATCTATCCTCTGTCAAATACAGTTGCATTATCAGCCCTGACCAAAACCGTTCAATTATTTATGCAAAAGTGGAACGTGCGTAATGTTTCATTCTCCCTCCTTTTCGGCACAAATGAGACAGCATGAGAAAGCATGAACCATATCGTTTCTCCCATATTTTATTTGGCAAATTTGACAACAGTCAGCTTACATTTCAGATCATAGCCTACTTCTTTCTCTTTATCGCCATGGCGGTACGCATTTAGAATAAAAAATAACGTTTGTGAACCCTTTTTTTGTTGCCAGCATAAACACAAGCTTACGCTTGACCTGTCCGCAAATATGAAACTAAAGGGATGAATTGAACGGTGACAAAGTCAGACATATAGGCATAGTTCATATTGAAAAAAGGCGTCATCAAAACGCCATCTAGTCATAACGTTAGCGTGCGCACTGCGTAGTCTGATCCATACTGGCTTAAGCCCAATTCACACTTAAGATTTGCGACGAGATGCGCTGCAACATTCTATAAACCAGCAACTTGATGCAACATTCTAAAACCTTGCAACTGTGACTAGACATGGTGAATGCTTTGCGACGGCTTGCAACAACGTGTAACATCTAATTCACACTGCTGCAACTCCTTTCTGCAACGGTTTCGCCTCATTGCGAATCTTTGGTGTGAATTGGGCTTTAAACAGATGATCTGGCGGGTTTAGAAGATTAAATACAACCCGAAACTAAAAAACAGACCAGGCCTCTATTTGAGACCGGCCTCCCAACCCTGTAGCCACACCAGGCGTTTAAAAGAGACAGGTGTCTTGGGACTCGGCTATTATTTGAAGTTTTACGGTATGTACATTTCTCAAACACACTACATGTCAGTTGGATTCCGAAATTTCACAGGTCGTGGACGGCAGGTGCTCGGGTCCACCATTGACGCTCGCGGCTATATTTGTATGTAATTTCCTAAATACAATTAAAATAACACGCGACCCTCAGAAAGCCTGTTTTCTGGGATAAAATTTTAAAAAATATCAGTTGGCCTAGCCTAGGCCTATACGTTAGATCAGTGGTTATTGGTCTGGGACCCACAATTAATTTCCCATGTTCATGAAGTCGCAACACATATATATTTTTTTGCGTTCAAGCCAACAGATACCATGAGCTAGCCTACATGGTAAGACACACAATATACCAGTAGGCCTACTTGTTTGGTACGTGGTGATGTTTGTCATTACATTTGTGAACCCACTTTTGGGTCCCGACCCACCATTTAAGACACTGCGTTAAATAATGGCGAAAAGGTATTCGCTAGCTAAATAAACTAGGTGGACAGGATTAACACGTCTGTGATAGGATTTGTCCTATTTGATCATTAGGCTACACAACAAAAACAATGACAAGTTCACGAACTTGACAAGTTTTGGAAAAATATCCATATTCCAATATGAATCCAATATTCAATTTCAATTTGTGAGTGAAACGAGCTTACAGCTGTAAAGAACTCTTATCTTAATGTAGGCCCAGCCTAAGTCTACAATATTTCAAAAGAGCAGGGAAACTTACATTTCGAATACGTCTCGGCAAGGTGCCCCCCGAATATGCAAGCGTCTCGTAGGAATACATGTCAGTCGACTTAGAAACAAATGTTACAAATCTAAAATTATTGTAGTCCTACGACTGGGAAGGAAATATTTCTCTGTCACTGTCTTCAAAAGTTTCACTCTGGGTGTTCATTGGAATTAAATTGTCCAGTCTCCGGAAAGTCTTCTTTTTATATCTATCGTCTATAACTGTGAATAATATTAAGTTAGGCCTACATCAAGGAGATTCAGCCTCTGTGCCCTGTGGATTTTTTCGGATAAAAGTTCGTGCCATCAGCTTGGAGAATGTTATTGTATCCTCGACGTGCCACCAGTGTCCTGCCGATTCTTGCAGCGGAAATTGCTCGGAGGTGGGGCTGCAGTCACAAGGCGACAGGATTAGCTGTTACACGGGAGAAACTTAACAGGATTAGACAAAGTTGGCTTTGTGTAAGGACATCCATAATGTAATTTTAAAGGAAATGTCAGTAGGGAATTGATGTCGACTGCCTGTTTGCTTGCCTTGCATAAGTTCTTCAATTAGCTTAGGGTTGCCACATGCACTGGATTTCCCGGGATTGTTCTCTTTTTTGAGTGACTGTCCCGGATAATTAATGGTATTTCCCGGATCACGAATTGTCCCGGTTTTTGGTGAAAATTAACTTCTGATTATAATTTCTGCTAGTTTCAAACGGTTTTGTTCTTGGTTGTGTTTATCGTTGATCAAATCCCGTGTACGTAGGCTACACAAAGGCATGCTTTTTGTTGATTGGCAGCAACAATAGAGTTTACATTATATTACCTCGCAAACTGCCACGCAACCACAGACCCAAATCCCACTTGTAGTTACGCGCCTGTCCTCCTAGTTGCTCTGTAGGCTAATATAGAAAGGGACGGCAGCAAAGCGAGTGTGTGTGTCCGCGTCAACACCGAGGTGAAGTTAGTTTGATATTTGATATTCAGATATTCGACAGATATTCAAAAAAAAACATTATGCGGCCGGTTTCACCCCGTGTTTGCACACAATGTACAAACAGATGACCTGTCTACTTGCTCCCAACCGACCTTAGGGACCGTCTAAAAAGTACCTTCTGAATTACCTTCATAGTCTTTTTTGGCAATAGCTTTGACATCATGTGACCTAGTGACTCCAAACCAATTCAAAATAGTTATCCTATATGGGACTCATCAGACACACCTCTTTGTATAGTCACTATATGCACACAGTATTTTATATGAATATTTTAAAGAAAAGACCTTATTTCCCATAAGAAATGGTCTCCTTTTTTCAATACCTCCCAAGCCATGTGACCTAGTGACTCCAAACCAATGCAGAATATTTATCCTATATGGGACTCATCAGACACACCTCTTTTTATAGTCACTGTATTTTATATGAATATTTTGTAAAAAAAAAATACATTATTTCCTATATGAATGGTCCTCTTTTTTCAATACCTCCCAAGTCATGTGACCTAGTGACTCCAAACCAATGCAGAATCGTTATCCTATATGGGACTCATCGGGCACACCTCTTTTTATGGTCACTGTATGCACACTGTATTTTATATGAATATTTTGTAAAAAAATACATTATTTCCTATATGAATGGTCCTCTTTTTTCAATACCTCCCAAGTCATGCGACCTAGTGACTCCAAACCAATGCAGAATAGTTATCCTATATGGGACTCATCGGGCACACCTCTTTTTATGGTCACTGTATGCACACTGTATTTTACATTAATATTTTAAAGAAAATACATTATTTCCCATAAGGAATGGTCTCCTTTTTTCAATACCTCCCAAGCCATGTGACCTAGTGACTCCAAACCAATGCAGAATAGTTACCCTATATGGGACTCATCAGACACACCTCTTCCTATAACCATTGAAAGCACACTCTATTTTATATTAATATTTTAAAGAAAATACATCGTTTCCTATAAGGAATGGTCTCCTTTTTCAATACCCCCCCCCCCCCCCAAGGGAAGTGACGTAGGGACACCAAACCAATGCAGAATATCCTTTATGGGACTAATCAGACAAACCTCAAATTAATATAATTTTTGCACATACTATTTTATAGTACCCATTTATTTCCTATTGAAACTGTGTTTTCTCAATACCTTCCATATAATAGTAGATGCCAAATCATTTTTCATATTTAGGTGTGTCTGATAAGTACCCCATAGCAGAACAGTTCTGGATTGATCTGTGTTGTCTAGGACCCCTTATATGGCAGCTATTGAGCAAAAAGCTGTTTTCCATATGAAATAAATATGATTCTTTAAAAAAAATTAAATATAATAGTTCATGCAAAATATTATTTCACATTGACGTGTCTGATTAGTATCACATAGCAGAACAGTTCTATGTTGATCTGTGATGTCTAGCGAGAAATAAGCTTGCGAGGTATTGAAAAAAGGAGACCATTCATGATGGCAAATAATGTATTTTCTTAAAAATATTCATATAAAATACAGTGTGCATACAGTGACTATAAGAAGAGGTGTGTCTTATTAGTCCCACATAGGATAACTATTCTGCATTGGTTTGGAGTCCCTAGGTCACATGGCTTGGGAGGTATTGAAAAAAAGTAGACCATTCCTTATGGGAAATAATGTATTTTCTTCAAAATATTCATATAAAATACAGTGTGCATACAGTGACCATAAAAAGAGGTGTGCCCGATGAGTCTCATATAGGATAACTATTCTGCATTGGTTTGGAGTCACTAGGTCACATGACTTGGGAGGTATTGAAAAAAGAGGACCATTCATATAGGAAATAATGTATTTTTTTTTACAAAATATTCATATAAAATACAGTGTGCATACAGTGACCATAAAAAGAGGTGTATCTGATGAGTTCCATATA
Organism: Alosa pseudoharengus; assembly: GCF_046254945.1. Taxonomy (NCBI): domain Eukaryota; kingdom Metazoa; phylum Chordata; class Actinopteri; order Clupeiformes; family Clupeidae; genus Alosa; species Alosa pseudoharengus. Next base: position 2,136,619 of record NW_027468881.1, read on the forward strand.
GGATAACTATTCTGCATTGGTTTGGAGTCACTAGGTCACATGGCTTGGTAGGTATTAAAAAAAAGGAGACTGTTTCTTATATGAAATAATGTATTTTCTTTAAAATATTAATGTAAAATACAGTGTGCATACAGTGACCATAAAAAGAGGTGTGCCCGATGAGTCCCATATAGGATAACTATTCTGCATTGGTTTGGAGTCACTAGGTCACATGACTTGGGAGGTATTGAAAAAAGAGGACCATTCATATAGGATATAATGTATTTTTTTTACAAAATATTCATATAAAATACAGTGTGCATACAGTGACTATAAAAAGAGGTGTGTCTGATGAGTCCCATATAGGATAAATGTTCTGCATTGGTTTGGAGTCACTAGGTCACATGGCTTGGGAGGTATTGAAAACAGGAGACCATTTCTTATGGGAAATAAGGTCTTTTCTTTAAAATATTCATATAAAATACTGTGTGCATATAGTGACTATAAAAAGAGGTGTGTCTGATGAGTCCCATATAGGATAACTATTTTGAATTAGTTTGGAGTCACTAGGTCACATGATGTCAAAGCTATTGACAAAAAAAGATTATGAAGGTAATTCAGAAGGTACTTTTTAGACGGTCCCTAAGGTCGGCTGGGAGCAAGTAGACAGGTCATCTGTTTTCACATTGTCTGCAAACACGGGGTGAAACCGGCCGCATAATTTTTTTTTTGAATATCTGTCGAATATCCGAATATCAAATATCAAACTAACTTCACCTCGGTGCGTCACCGAGTGCATCAGGGCAAATATAGGTAAGAAACTATAGGACATGTTTCAACATTGTAGGCCTATTCACCACGCGCATCACGCACAAGGGCACCAAGGGACAGAGGGGGTACCAAAATGTAGCCAATAGCTTTAACTGCTTTTCTCTCTTTGAGAATGTTTACGATGTCAAAATGAGCCAACTTCGTGTTATATGTAAGGATAATCATGCAGCAGCATCTAACTTGAACGTTACTTAGGCCTACTCTTATTAATTAGGAAACGCATCTTTAGTGCGCACCAGAGAGAGAGATAGATTGGCAGGTTCTAGGTGTCATTGTTGATATCCCCTTTTAATATATGAAACTTATAACTGCTTGTAACAACTAAATATTATACATAGTATTGTTAATATTGTGTTATCAATGTGGCACAAACAAACAAGGCTAGAGTTTATGGATTAGCCTTATATCTTACAAGAGCTGGTGAAAGGATTTTATGAAGTTCAACAGCATACAATTAGCAGCATTTCTTAATATTTCTAACATATATATATATATAATTTTTTTTTTATTTAATTTTTTTTTTTTGGGGGGGGGATTTGTGATTTTCACAAATGAAATATGGCAACCCTACAGCTGAGTGTCCCAAGTGGCAAATTCATGAGGTTTTATTTAAAGGAACCATATGTAAGATTGTGGGCAAAACTGGTACTGCAATCACTTTCAAATTACTGTAGACTGGTTTATCCCCTCCCCCCTGACTCGAGATTGCCAACCCGGATGCTGAAACACTACTGACTTCGTGATTAGTAGATAGGTGGAGGGTGGCGCATCAGGCCAAAACACAACATGACATGACAAAACACAACATCAACATCAGTTGAGGGCTGCAACTTCACTTTTTAAATGACAATATCCTGGCTGGACTACTGTTGTCAGTGATATAAGTATTTGAAATTAACATGATTTCTTAATGTCTAGTGACATTTCAGGGCCATTTTATGATTAATTGAAATACATTTCTTACATATGGTTCCTTTAAGGCTTTAGCAACACAAAATTGAAGATTGAAACATAAAATAAGATTGCACAAAATTGTTTAACCTAACATAAGACTGAACAATATTTTAAACAACTTCATAAATTGTGCTGTAAATGGAGTTAATAAGTGCAGAATTACATCATTCCCACGTCTCCCAGCCCACTCGGTTATTCATGCGCCACAAAATAGTCAGGGGGACAATTCTGAAAAGGGCTTCCGTTAAGACTTTTGCGGACATGTTTTACAAGCTGTCACCCTATTTTTTTAGGTAGAAGACATCCATAGGTAAAATATTAGGGTGGTTGTCAAGCTGAATTTTTTTTGTGTGTGACTTGTACAATCAATTTCAGGCCAATTTTTTGGTTTCCTGCTCAACCGACATGCCAACAATAAATGTTGAATCTCCACAACCACAAGGACCATATTCATAAAGAAGGTATCAAATGAAAACTAACACTCATGGGCTGTCTGCAGAATGGACAATTATTGTACAGTGTGAGAGACAACAGAACTAGAACATGAAAAAAACAATCTCCGCCTAAAGAGAACCAGTTTTCAAAGTGAATATCAGCTTGTAGGGAGAGACAGTGCAATACTGCACAAGTTATAATTCTTTAATGTCAAGGCGGAAATGTAGAACTTTAGATGGTGGTCTATGGTGCTATTTGACTTCATTAATGTACCATGTTGTAACACAAATTATATGTAATTAACATATCACTATAGTTCTTAATTCTATCCTAACATAACTGCTCTCTCACTTCTTTAGGGTTAGGGGTAAGTAACTAGTTAGTAGTAATAACTATATAATAGTCGTAAGGCAAAGTTATGTTTTTCCCCATCCAAGCAGTGACACTCAGGTAGGCAGCCAACAGAAGGCACCCAGGGACCATGTCCAGATGCTCAGTCTAGGTCCTGGTCAGGGACACAAAAGCTGGATGGTCCCCGTACTGTATAACCCAGAACACAAAAAGTTAATTATTTCTAAAAATAACAACACATTTTGATTACTCTAAACAGGACAGCTTCGGCACAGATAAGACTGCTGCACCCTTGTATCATGCCTAAATGGCATTTGTATGGTATAGTTTTCATAGACAGGGGTATTTTCTAAGCCTCAAAGATACCAGAAATCCAATATTGCTGTGCAATAAATAAGTAATGAACAAATCCAGATCTTTACTGATGATTTAAATGATGCTATTTTATGTACACAATCATGTTGCCAGTTAAACCAATTGGCTGTAAAATTGTTCTCCATATGTTGTCGTTAGCATTAGTCCAGTTTTTGTATCTACTATCACCGCTTTGAATATATTCTAGATCTGTATTCATGGCCGAATTGGTACATGGAAAACTTCAGCCAAGCAGAATGATTGTCATGGAGGGTGATGCCACTGTGCAGGGCGTTCTGACAAAAGTCCAAGATGCCATGGGAGCCTTTGACCCCTTGGTCCTGACAGATGGACAGGGGAATGATATCAATTATACTTGATTCGGAGGGAACCAGAGATTAAAAAAATCTTTGTCTTTGTAGTCTAGATCAGGGGTTCTTAAACTGGGCTGGGTGCCCCTTTCGAAGGTTTGAATATTGTGTTGCTTACATTGGTCCCTCCAAAAAGTACTGGGTCATTTTAATCATAGAAAGTACAACATATTTTTCATATCTGTAGTATTGTAAGGATCTGTTCCTGTTTTGTTCTCCCAGTGTAGTGTTTTTGTATTCCATTGTGTCTCCTTTGTTTACCTCCTGTGCCATGTGCTCCTTTTATTACGGCCTCCGACGCAATTTTGTTTGGAGCCACTACTGTATGTCAGGAGTAGGGATTGTCTCGGACGTGCAGTAGCTGAATTGTAAACAACTTAAACGTTTATTATGTTCGAAATTCTTCTGTTACATATCAGTCATGACTACAACCACGGTCAAAAAACTGTCCCCTCTACTCCCGCCACCTCATTTCCAATCACCTTCACCCTACCACCTGTATAAGTGATCAGCCAAAGTAGGCGGAGCTGAGACACCATATCCGTGCACTAATCACCTGTGGCTAGGCAATATCATCATAAACCACTGTTAATTATACTAACAAAATATGAAATAACATAAAATAGCTTAAATGGCTCCAACACCTGTTTCAGCAAAAGAGGCCGGTAGCTCTTGGTTGTAAAGCGTAGATTTTATCCTCGTATCGGGTGGTCTTGGAAAATGGGATCAGTTCATGACAAGGAAGGCAATCCAGGCACTCCAGGTGACTGAGGAAGGTATATTTAAAAAGCCTTTATTTGTTACTGGCTAATCCATAGCATAAAACGCCTACATGTTTGGACCACACTTGGTCTTCATCAGGGCATGAGGACTTAGGTCTCACCCAGAGCCATAGAAAAAGAGAGTTGCGCCACACAGTCACGTGGTTCACGTACGCTTCAACAGTTCCAAACAGCTCTTTGCATGTCGTGTTATTTCAATGGGATAGACAGCAGTGAGTGCGTTATTGAACGGGAAACATTACAACAAACCAAAAACGAGTGTTATTACTGTACGTGTTAGCATGCTTACATTATAGTGTCAATTACATATTGCGAGTATAATTGGTCTGCAACATCGATCTAAAATATGTTCTTTGGTAGTTCTAACATTGAAGGTTTGTTTCCTTGCTGGACATAAGCTGTTATTGGATTCCTACATTTGCCTGCATCACGCTACATATACTTTACTTACATTGTCAAAACGTAGGCTATGCATTTTGTATCCTTTTTGTGTGTGGACATTAGATCCAGTGTCCTTTTCAGTTCGTTTGGTGAGATGAGATGAAGGTGCCCCCCCCCCCACACACACACACACACACATACACACAAATCTACCAAACTTAAATCATTGTAAGACTAGCAATAAACGTCTATCAAATATATTACATGTGAATAGCATTCAGTAGCCTAACAGCTTAAATTTTAAAAGTTTGATCAATGCATTAAATCTGTTCAGTTATTTTAGAGAAATAGCATAAAGGTGGCCACCACACATCCTTGGTAACATTTTAAGACTAGCCATAAACATGTCAAAAACACATATGCTAAATAAGAATCAATAACAACTTAAATGTGAAAAGTTTGATCAATACTGCAAGATAAGACACCCTATAAGCGCTTTCAGATATAACCTCCGGAGTACATGCGGAGGTTTGTCAAACGGAGGTCCTACCCTTCGGATGATTCAGATATGATGCTAACCTGCGGACCTAATACTGACCTTATACGGACGTATGTGTGAACGACATACACGCACATTACAGAATCTCCGTGTGGTTGTCGAGTGAGGGGTGGGGGCTTAGAGTTCACAAGATGCGAGATATATGACGCAAAATATATGCGGCCGCTGCCTGTCACAGCTGCTTTTTGTTTACAAAGTGTAGCCTATGCATTATAGGCTAAAGAAGAGAAATATATTGTGCGTAGGCTAATACTTGAAGTAGGATAGTCACGTAAGTGCGCACATACAGTATTTGTATGTGTGCTTCGAGTAAACACATTTATCTGTTTTCAACGTTATGTGCCAGAATCTGGTTTGCGTTGGAGAGAGAGAGCATGCACACACTTTATGGTAGGCTACCAGCCAATTCAGTAGGCTAACTCAAGACTTCAAGGCCATCATACAACGTTTTTAAGCAACAAACAAAATACTACATAACAGTGAAGTTTTTTCATGATTTATTTTTTTCCAAAAGCATACTATCCCCATGCAGGCGCGCTGGGACATATTTTTGACCATGGGTGCTGAATAACAAAATAATGGATGTCCAACGATTTCTCCCCTAGCATGATATGATTTGAATTTAGACAGCTACGCCATTTCAACGCGATGTATGAGTAGGCCTAAGAGCGAGAAGTTTTATAATGCCCTTGCCACTCCGACTCATCAATAAAAACTGCGTGCACACACACCAGACCAGCACTTGACTTTACATCATTAAACTATTTCAGTATATTGCTTTTCTGATTGTCAAAACCACACCTAACTTATGGCGTCTCCACTCCACAGCAAAAGTGTCCTAACCACGTTACAGCTGTTTCTATCTGAGCGACTCCAATAGTGAAAGGATTTCAGTGTCATATTTCGGTGGCACTAGCTAAGCTGTCGTGGAACTCGAGATGACATGTCTACAGGTCTCACCAACACGAAATTGTAATTGCAAAAGATGCATCCTACCTCATCTGTTGTACTGTAGTTATTCGAAATTGGGCTTTTCACAATCCAACGATATATCCAAAGTGCGAACTAGTTGGTGATGGTTTATGAAAACTGCAGTATGCATGCTACACGGAGTTCTGACAGGGCTGTGCATGGCCTAATAAGCAGGCAAGATATAACCCACGATCGCCATGGTTTCGTTGTCAATTCGTGTTTGTGGTAATAATGACAGCAACAATAAAACCATCTGTATCTTACGATCTTCATCATTCTTGACAGATCACCAGCCTCCTCTGGATGGTCATATGCATAATTAGCCTATAGCCTACCTTTAGTTTTCATTTAATTTTGAACACGAATCTACTGTCTTTACTGCCGGGAGAGAAAAAAATCCTGTATTCTTTTCTGTAGCCTAATTCTGCCTAAGGCATTCAATGAACAGAAAACCGTGTTGGCTAACAATTTATTAACTACTCCTGTTATTGTCGTCAACGACGTCGCTGTAGGCTACTGCCTTTTCAGCGCCTTCTGCTTATGATGATTCAGTCTTTTGAATTCGTTTGGCCTTGCCATGCAGTTGTAGGCTACAACGTGCCATTCCCTTCATGTGTTTTATCAAAATGTTGTATGCCCTCATGGACAGTAGCTCCGTGATGTCTGCATCTTTCCATGTCGGAGATTTTCTGGACAGCACTATGCCACTCCATCATAACACTGGCATTTAAGTCAGATTTAACCACATGGACGCACAAAAGAAACGTCACCAACACGCCCTCTCACTAGGTGTAATTTTAACCGCATGTTCTACGCCTCGTTCAGACACAGCACATTTACATAATGTCCGGAGGAAATACTAGGTCGGGGGTAGTATAAACACCGGGTGAATTCGGACTTCCATATGACCGGTTATGTCGTTCAGATATACGGCCCCACCGTTTAACATCGGCAGAACCTCCGGTCTTACACGTATGTCTGAAAGCGCTTACTGTTTCAACTAGATGTACCGCAGAGCGGTACAACATATGACCGCTGCCCAGTCCAGCACATTTTTTCCACAAAAATAAATCACGCTGAAAGGCCTATATGATTCTAACTGTATCACTAAATTGCATTATCCACACTCAATTCTCACTGATATCTGCTAGACAACAAGTACCAAAACATGATTAGTTCATAGATTTCACATGTAAAATTCATTTTATACAACCCCACCTCCATCTTGCCTGTTCATAATTCTGAGAAATTCTTGAATTGTGTGCATGTACATGTTTATGTTATGTGTGTGTGTGTGTGTGTGTGTGTGCGTGCTTGTGTGTGTGCCTGCGTATGTGCCTGTGCATGCAAGCGTACATGTCTACTGTGTGAGTATGTGTCATACGTATGATTACTGTGAATGTATGTGTGTGTGTGTATCTGTTTGTGCACATGGGTGCACATGAAATGGGTTAACATGACCCCTGGAGGCAAACGTACGGAAAAAAATGGTCATCCTAGTCCCTACGGTTCTCAAGATATTCACAGAGAACTGTGTCTGCCCTACCCTCCTTTCGGGGGGTCCAGTCCAGCGGGGGGGCTACAGATCAAAATGAAAAACGACGGTTCCATGCTATCCATGTGGGGTTACATGCCCACCAAGTTTTGTGTACCCCGGTCTTTCAGTGTCCCGGGAATCCTTGTTGGTGTACGTCACTAAATGTACACATACATTATTTTATTGTAAGGCCCCCCATGAACAAAAGTACACAAAACTTGGCATGCATTCGGAGGGTGTCATAATGATCCTACACTTTTAATTTTGTGCAGTTTTGACCTTGTCAGCCAGAGATATTGTGATGAAAACACCTAATTTTTTGCTTTTTAATTTTTAACTAGGTGGCGCTATACATGAAATAAGTGGTAATGGGATGGGTTGACATGCCCCGTTAAGACCAACATACATAAAAAAGGTGGACCTCCTAGGCCTTACGGTTCTCGAGATATTCACAGAAAACTGTCTCCGGCCACCTACAGGCCAGTTGGTGTATAGTAACATAAATTAATTTATTGTGTGGCCCCCCATGAACGGAATTCCACGAAACTTGGCGTGCATACAGAGGGTGTCATAATGATCCTACACTTCCAATTTTGTGCAGTTTTGACTATGTTAGGTCACAGATACCTGCGATTACAACACCTCATTTTTACTTTTTTGTGTTTAACTAGGTGGCGCTATACATGAAATGAGTGGTTATGGAATGGTTTGACATGGCCCCTTGAGATCAACATACAAAAAAAAAATGGTCCTCCTAAACCCTACGGTTCTCGAGATATTCACAGAAAACTGTGTCTGCCCTACCCTCCTTTCGGGGTGTCCAGTCCAGCGGGGGGGCTACAGATCAAAACGAAAAACGATGGTTCCATGCTATCCATGTGGGGTTACATGCCCACCAAGTTTCGTGTACCCCGGTCTTTCAGTGTCCCGGGAATCATTGACGGAAATTTGGGCATGCGAAAAAGAAAAAAAAAAGAAAATCTGACTAAACCTATATGACCGCCGCTTCGCTGCGCGGCGGTCATAATAACACACTTAACTCAATAAGCAATCAACTGTTTCAATAAAATACGTATAACTTATATTTCAGCCGGCTGGTGAGACTACAGCATGAAAAGGATGACTGATATATGTTGGGTTTTCAATAGAATTTTTATTAAGTTTTCAATGTGTGTTTAAAACAAGAACAGGAACAAATGCAAAAAAGACTGGGAGGAAGGTATGGTGACACTGCAACTGATTTCAGTTTCCAACGTTTGAACAACAACTGTGTGTGAACTACACAAAAGCTCTCCATATACTCTGTACACCTATAAGAGGGACATGGTAAGGAGGATGCAACACATTTGGCTGGAGTCAGGAGTGTTATGGGAGGTGTGGAAGATGCTGGATCAACACATTTCCCTTTGTGTAAGGGCCCCATTGTGTGGACCTCAAACATAAAAAATGATCTTATCTAACCATTCCAGTCATATATCGCACACCCTTCTTGTCCTCTGCATCCTTGGTCCTGGATAAGCAGAACAGGCACAGTGGAGAATGGAGGGAGAGAACAGAGCAGGTAACACTCAGTGTATACTTGGGACAACACATAAGTAGCAGAAACCAAGCAAGAGGCCATCTCCAGCAAGAGGCCAGCAAGAGTTTTACATACCCATACACAGCCAACCATTTGCAAGGCTGGTTGGGGGTGCCACAAGCCCACACAAAAACTATAACAATAACAACATGAAGAATGATTTTGTTGGGGATTACTTTCAGAGTGATCTATGTCCTATTAACTTGACTACACTTTTCAGTTATCCAAAAAAAGACATTTTGTCCTACTTAAAAAGATCACTGACCAAATGAAAGGCAATGCCCTCTTGTCACGTCAGTCTCTTCTATGCAAACTTCGCTATTTGACAAATTACTTGGCAGACAAAGCAATCAAAATTATTACACCAAGAACACCAACACGAAATGTAAAATTACTGAAAACTAAATGAACTGAAACCTGAAATCGATTATCAGTTGGAGCAAAAACTCCTACTGTAGGCTACTATACAGACGCCACTGTCCCACGACCACGCTCGTGCCACTGTCCCGTTTGGAATAGTGGCACAGGACTGGGCTAGCAAGGGACACAAGAGCCACGCACCAGTAACAACAACAATAACTTATAGTAGTCTAGGTTTTGCTCCTACTGCTTCCACTGAAATTCATAACTGAAATCCCCTCGTTCACGAGTCGTGGACACTAGCCTACTTCATGCCATGTTCAGCCCATGCACGGTTCAGTTCATAACGCCATAAAACTCGCCATCTAGCAAGCTAATCTATATCAGATTTAAAGACAATAATCACATTCATTTGCTCAATTTTTCACTTGAAGAGCGTTAATCACAAACCCATTGATAACCAGCACATCTGAATATAGCGTTACCATGCTGAATGAAATGTATTTTATCAAGATAAAGTTTGTGTTCCCCCTCATAGCATGTCTAACGTTAACACTATGTAGCCTATGTGAATGAGCTGACTAGCTAACGTAAGCTAACACAATCAGGTTTAAAAAATATAGCATTATAAACATAATAAAAACCTGTTGACAACCAACCCATCATCTAAAGTTGCCCTACTACAATAGGCTAACCATTTCGTCTGAAATTCATTATTGACGTAGGACCATTATCGTTAAGCTAGCCTCTCTCCACATCAAGGTTTGCAGGCTAACTTTTGGCTTTGAAATTTCGGTCAACATTTAAGCTATAAATATCAGTTAAACAAGCAGCACAAAAACCTCAAAGAACAATATAGGAAATATGCCAATTGAAAAAACGTTGTACCTTCATCTACTTACCACTGACAATATCAGGCAGAAAGCAATGGAAGTGAATGGAACTAAAGCCGTGAATGTCAAAGTTAGGAACTTTTGAGCTCAGCATAAGCGGAAGTAGCCTGGAAAAAGCGCCGCCATTGTTTCCTATGGAAGTCTATGGGAGTGTCGCCACTCTGTTTTTCTCAAGGGGGCAGGCGAATTCCCGGAAGTAGAAGAATCGACGTAGGCTGGATGGACCACCTCTCTGCTAACTCCCATAGAAGCCCATTCATTCTAGGATTTTTTTGAAATACCATAACTTCATATAACACATATCCTGTGCCGATATTGTAGCTTCTGTGTAATCTACATAAACACTACAAAGGCAAAACAGACTCCACTACCTCGTCCGTAACGTTGGTTACCCGTAAGAAGAATGGTTAGCTTGTTCGGTTGGAGGGAAGCTAGCTTTGACGTAATCTCTCTTTTGCGCCGTAGGGAGATAACCGTATTGTTTGGATAAGAAGCTCAGTCCACCTTACTGTCTATGACGGTAACTCATAAGCAAAACCTAGCATACACGACCATATGTTAAGGTAAAGCATTACACAGAGGCAACCTAATAATAATAAAAAAAGTAAACCTAATTTTTTTTTAAACGCCACTAATCATTTCAGAGGTTTTCGATGGATTGACCGTAGGTCGGAAAAGTGGAAAGAAGACTAGCTTCAAGGCTATAACTTTTTTGTTTTGTTTTAGCATGACTGTTTTTGAAGATGATCATGTGTGGTAGCTTCAACATTAACACGACATAGACATGGGCAAACTGGGATAAACCCATGTGGGCTCCCTATGTTGGTGTCATGTGGGTCATTAATGGGAAATCAACAATTGGGTTCAGACTGGGAAACACATATGGGGCCCATTAGGGTTTGCCACTCGGGTTGGATATTGGCAAACCTGGACAATATCACATGGGCAGTTCATTTGGGCCCTACATAGGTAAATAATGTGAAACCAATATATGGGCTTAGAATGGGAAACACATATGGAGCCCAGTCGTATTTGATGTTTGGGTTAGACATGGGCAAACCTGGATAAACTCTTGTTGGCTTCCCACGTCGGTGCTGTGTGGGTTATTAATGGGAAATCAACAATTGTGTTCAGGCTGGGCAACACATATGGGGCCCATTAGGGTTAGCCACTCGGGTTGGATATGGGCAAACCTGGACAAACCCACGTGGGCAATAAATATGGGTCCTAGATGGGTAATTCATGTGAACCCAATATATGGTCTCAGAATGGGCAACACAAATGGGGCCCAGTTGTATTTAATGTTTGGGTTAGACATGGGCAAACCTGGATAAACCCTTGTGGGCTTCCAACGTCGGTGCTGTGTGGGTTACTAATGGGAAATCAACAATTGCGTTCAGGCCGGGCAACATATATGGGGCCCATTAGTGTTAGCCACTCGGGTTGGATATGGGCAAATCTGGACAAACCTACGTGGTTAATCCATATAGGTCCTAAATGGGTAATTAATATGAAACCAATATATGGACTCAGAATGGGGAACACAAACGGGGCCCATTTGTGTTTAATGCTTGGTTCCGACATGGGCATACCTGGACACAGAGTTTCCGCTATAAAAAAATGGTCCGGGTCAAAGTGACCGGCAGGGGTATCATTTTCCGGACATTTTGATGATATGCCGGTCAAATATCCTATTATCGCTTCTTAATTAGTCAAATTGAGGAAAACTGGAGACAGGCTATGTAGCTTAAAGAATGACATAATCAGGCTGTGTAGAATGTAACATGCTCATTAGCCTAACTTGCCTAACAAGATCTAGCCAGTATCTTTACATGGACAGCAAGAGTCCGCTGCTACCCACGTTATCTCCAGTGGTGACTGTTTAACTTACACAGATGCGCACACACAAGAATGAGCGCCCACACCACTACCCCCTAATACTATATGCCTCTTTATTTGATAACAATAAATTAAGAAATGTTTCCTATTCTGGGAAATGTTTCGTTTCTTTTTCTTTCGGCCGCGGTTCAATGATACCGTTTAATTGTGCCAGAAATTATCCGCGGACCTGTAATCTCCTCGTCGAGAAGGGCCTAACTCTGCAGATCATAGACAGAGACGCCTAGGCCTACTGTATGCTTTGGGTAAAGAACACTTTGCATGTCCAGTGTAGGCTACACGGAGAATGACAGTGTATTGGAGCGGCACCACCCCCCGCAACTCCACTTCCAATGTCACTGATTCCGACATAAGCCCTACACTTCTGCTTTTTATCTGGTGGTGGTGGAGTTGACCGGACATCTGAGGCTTCAGACGTTACCAATTTATCATCATCCATCGCGTCTGGCCTCTGAAAAAACGTTTAAGGCTAGTCTGCCTGGGCCTGGCCATGTTTGAACCGCCACGTTTTAAGCGTGCGCTTCCTATTTGAAATGCAGCATAGGCTATGCGTGTTGTTTAATAGCTTACTTTTCAAACGGTAGAGCCAGTTCATTTTAAAACATAGCCAGAGGACGTATAATATAGGTTTACATATTAAGGCTTATTCTCAAATTCAGATTGCGTTAGGGGACGGGATTATTAGCCAATTTCAATCGGACAATTTGACCGGAGAGATTTAATTTTGTCGGACATTTCATTTTTTTTTTTTGGCCAATGTCCGGTAATTACCGGACAACGGAAACCCTGCCTGGACAAACCCTTGTGGGCTTGCCACGTCGGTGCTGTGTGGGTTATTAATGGAAAATCAACAATTGGGTTCAGGCTGGGCAACACTTATAGGGCCCATTAGGGTTAACTGCCTGGTTCGATATGGGCAAAACCGAACAATATCACGTCGGCAGTTCATTTGGGTCCTACATATGTCATTAATGTGAAACCAATATATGGGCTCAGAATGGGCAACAGATATGGAGCCCATTAGGGTTAACCACTCGGGTTGGATACGAGAGAACCTCGACAAACCCACATGGGCAATCCATATGGGTTCTAGATGGGTAATTAATGTGAAACCATTATATGGTCTCAGAATGGGCAACACATATGGGCCCATTGTTATGTAATGTTTGGGTAAGACATGGGCAAACTGGGATAAACCTATGTGGGCTCCCTATGTTGGTGCCATGCAGGTCATTAATGGGAACTCAACAATTGGGTTCAGGCTGGGCAACACTTATGGGGCCCATTAGGGTTAACCCTTTGCAGACCGCACGCTCTAATTTCGGTACCCCAGTACCGATGACGTTCAGTCTAATAACTCAGCCATACCCCAACCAATTTTATCAATGAAAACTTTCTCAAAAACGTCACATCATAGGCTTTCTGGCGATATGATTGGTTAAGGGATTTGTGGCGCGAATTTATTTTACTACGTGAAGGAAAAATCAAGAGTTGACGTCTCCCTCCACTAGAGGAAAAACACCAGGAAGCACTATGCATTGTTGATCTTGACGTCGTCTAAAGGAGAAACTACTGGATCATCTGAGGTAAAAACAAGTCTTTTTATGTTATTACTACTTGTTATCCATGTTATTACTTCAAAATCGTTTTTAAAAGTTATTTTTGCTGGTAATTACACCTTGTATGCATGGCCGTAACATAATGCGTGTGTGTGTTAAATTCAGCTGATATGACAGCTGGTATATTTTAGCACACCGTAATCTTTAGTAAACTCATTATTTTCAGTAATTTCTGGGGGGTTACTATATGTCAACCAAGATTACAGACCTACTAGGACTGACATTTTAACGATTTGTTCTATTTTGAACGATGTTCCTTGCTTGTCAGCTGATACAGAAAACTAGCTAAGTTAGGTAACGTTAGCATCAGAAGAGGCTGCAACATGTCCCTGACGCGTAGTCACGATAAAGTTCACTCCCGTGCTTCATGACTGCCAACTTTATGTCAAGTACACCTAATCGGTATTTTATTGTCAAATAAACCTTTCATTCCTTCGTAATATGTATAGCACAATTTACAGTTGTTTGTAGCCAAGTTGCTTAGCTTACTTAGATAGAAACATCTGACATGAATGACAACGTTAATGTTACGTTACCGACGTGAAGACTGTTGATCACCGATGGTGTAACGTAAGGATTTTATTCATTGACTGCTGTTTTCATGAATACATGACTGAAGATTTGTTATAAATGTGTCTTAGTATTGTTTAGCTTTTAGGCTGTAAGGTTGGCTGCTACGATTATGAGGTTTATGGGTGGCTATGGTTTAGCGGAGGGGATGGGATTTTGTTTTTAGAAAAAATAATTTAATGCCTTCCATATGTTAGGCACTGGGGTCACCTCTATTGCTTCAAGTGGTTATACCTTATTTTTAGGATCAGTTGAATTGTTTTGAGTTTTTGTCGTAACATGGTGATAACAAACTACAGTTGCATGTGACGTCACAGGTTTGGGCGCTTAATCTCTAACTGATCAATACGGCAATTTGCTTAACTGGCTTACATATTTTTGTAATAACGGAAGGTGATGTAAACCGCGTGGTGATAACCTTTATGTCTGGATAACTGGTGTTGTGCTTCTACTCACATGAAGAGCTGGCAGTAAGTGTTATGTGGCAATGCTAACCAGGCTAATAAACAAACCATGCTACCGTGAGTAACGTCGAAGGGTAAAGTCACGTGGCTTTTTTGTAGTTCGTTTATGAAACAAAAGGAGCAATTTCGATTTTTTTAAATAAGGCAAAATAGGGTCTAACATTTTCACAGTTAGAAGATTATTACTGTATAGACACTGAAAAATATTTTTGGTGGATAAGATCGCTGATTTGGCTTCACAGTATTTTTAAAAAAAAATAGGTCTATACACGGGTTTCCCGTTTACCAACAAAACTAGATGCGCGCGCAGCCGCGAGGCAGAAGACGCTTGGTGGCCGTCCACAACGTTATAAACTTAACCTAAATAGTCGGCTGCTGTAAGCTACAATCGGATTTTTTTGTATACCCCTGTTGTCTCAATGATAATAACATCTCATTTCAGACTATATTTCAAAGTTTGACGTTTATTTGGATTATTAATATAACATCGTATTTTGTCATTTTTGGCGAAGACATGCATTCCGTTAGGGATATTGAACATATTTAATATTCTCTAGCCATCGTGATTTCGAATTGGTGCAGTTTTCAGCACAAAAACTCATTTTATTCTTTTGCTCTTTTGCATTGCTCTATGCTGTGGTGCTTTCTGCCTCTTGGTTGCGCACGCATGTTTTCGTGACGTTCCATAGAAATCCATGTATGGGACTTAACATTGGAGCTGCTCTTCGATAGGAACGCAACCACTTGGGCCGCTGGTTTTCACTTTCCCTCCCTATGCACGGTGTGTATGTGTATGCATACGCTGTTTAGATGTTTTCTGTCATATCTCCTGACTCATGTTCATGAATCAATGTTTGCTTGTAAGCTGGTATGCTATGTATGTTTTAGCCAAGGCAATAACACCTAGTGAGCTCTGAGACTAATGTTACCTCTCCAAGCAATATTGGAGTCCTCCAGTGACAATAATACTTTTAGTGAAAAGAGTGATGGTTGGTGGTGATTAAGATTATGTGGAAGTAATGTAAAATAAAACTAAACAACCTATTTACTATCAGACCTGTGATTTTTTGTTATTTTAGATGGAGGGAGAGAAGTATGTGCAACTGAGGTGAAAGCAGCCGACTGCTGATGGCAAACATGACCCCAAGGACCACGGTGGCATGGACATGGGACATGGATGGGTATTTCTGGATGAAGAGGAAGACAATGATGTGGTAGAGGAGGAGAGTAATCTCCCATCATCCTCAGCTGGGTAAGCATGTTTGTGTGTGTGTGTGTGTGTGTGTATGTGTGTTCGCCAAACTGGGCGTATGCACATTTCTGGTTGTGATAAGAGTGTTGCTTATAACAATAATGACAGGGATTATAGTGATAATAGTTTGGTTAGATTTGTAATTCAATTTCTAATTTTCTTATCTGACAATTTCTTTATTTTGAGCTTGGTCAAGTCCCATGTTAGGTAGAAAGCATACACTTTGCCTATCCTTCTAACACAGACAGGGATACCAACTCCAGTAGCATTTACACCTCATCGTCTGCTAGGCTACAGATGGACACACACACACACACACACACACACACATGCCACAGCTGTGACAACACACACACGGATCTGGTGTGAATGCGGCGTTAGTGTATCACCTTATGTGTAGGGCAAATGATATCGATAATTATATATTGTATCAAATTATATGCTGTATGGTTGTTAAATGTATTGAATTTCTTCTAATGTTTTAATTGTTTATATGTGTGAATGTTAATATGAATTGATGCTTTGTTCATCATGTTAAAGTATTTTGTTGATCTTTGTTATACTGTTGTCTTGTCATTCTTGTAGTTCTAATAGTTACTGCTTGTTTGTAAACATATGTTTTGTTATTTACCTGAAGTTGTTGTTCCTGATTATTTAATGAAATTGTTAAAGACTTATCTAAATAAAAATGATTTATTTCTTCTTTCGTAAACCTAACACATGTGCTAGTGTCTCTTATTCTTGTTTTCATAGTAGAATGAAGCACACGGAGAAGCAGTTACCATCTGGCTAGTCTTTATTTCAGCCTTTATCTTTCCTCCCCACAATTGATTTAGCCTCTTCAGAGTACAGTAAGACATCCTATATTTAGCTATGCATCTTGTTTTGATGGTAAAACATCTTATATTTGTTACATGACCATTATATCTGTGTATTTTTGGTCAGATGTCAAACCAGGAAAGGAAAACATCATACTCTTTAAAAATTCTACATGTTACTGCGACTTGCAGTTATGAGTAAATTAATCATAACTTCTGAACCAAAGGTGATAAATTGATTCTGTTTTTTTTCACTGAGGAGATCACAACACTGTCTATCTTTCACACACTATATCTACAATAGACATTAGGTGAAAAGCAAGATTCATCTTTACAAATTGATATTTTCGTGTTTTTTGATGTTGAATTTTGAAGGTATTGTTTAAAAACAATGTGTGTTACACTCAAACTTACCATTTTAAAGGGCTAGTTCTCCTGATTACAATGGTGGGTATATCTTATCTCTGCCATGTAGCATGGCCACACAATAAGCCTTTTTGTCTCACAAGGGCATCAAGTATGAAAAATCGGAATGTTTCATGCCGTCTGCAAAGGTCTAATACATTTATCATAACTTTTGAACAAAAGGTGATACATTGATTCTGTTTTCTGTTGGCTATCTGATTTTACTGGCCAATGCAGATTTTTACCTGCATTTGGCCAGTTGTGGGTGCTAATTTTAATACTTTTTTAACCCTGCATAGTGCACACTCTACAAGCAAGGGCTGACTTAATATGTGAACTGAGGGTGCTGTACTGCCACTGCACTCTTTTGATGCTGGTCTATAAACATTCAATTCATTTCATGAAAAATCTGTTGTTCAGAGAGCAATTGCCTTTCCTACTTGTGGAATGGCCTTCCATTACATGTAAGGGAAAGCAGGCTCTGTAGAAATATTTTTAATCTAGACTTAAAACATTGTGCAGTTCAGAGATTGGGGGTGCTTCAAAGGGTCTCACAGCAAGCCACACAATATTTGACACCAGGTAGGCCTTGTGCACCTCTCCATTTCCCTCTTCAACCTTGGTCTACAGAGCACCAATACAGTGTGACCATAAATACCAACGAGTTAGACTTAAAATGGTTATATCATTGAATCAAACATTCAACTGTAGTAACAGCACCTAACGCTGGAGCAATTTGAACTGCTCATTATAGCACTGCCCTGGTCTAAAACAGTGGTTCTCAACCTTTTTTGCTCTGTGACCCAAATTTAAACATAGCCTACCACTTGTGACCCTAAGACAAAGGCTGAAAGCTTATCAGGCCTAAGGTTCAGGTTATTGACTCTTGCAACCATTTCAGAATTTCACGCAACACAAATTTGAGTCCCGACCCAGAGGTTGAGAAACACTGATCTAAAAAATGCTCATCAAAGAGGTCACATCACAGTTCATCGAACACGCGGCCAACATCAAGACCTCTTACCTGGACCAAGCCCACCCTGTTAAAGGCCTGTCTTCCTACCCTCTGTTCAACATCATCAACTGGAAGTCTCTGTCCTGATACCCAGCTATCATACTCTCAGCGGACCCAACTACCACCTAATCTCCAACCTCCCCTTTCTTGAGTCTAAACCTGGAAAGAGCAATGGCTGCCCAACTCCAGCACTACATGTCCAACCATGAGCTCTTTGAACCCGTCTAATCCAGTTTCAGAGCCCACCTGCTGTCATCAATATCACCATCAATGCCCTCATTGCTGATGACAAACACCATCCTCATCCTGTAGGGTTTAACAGTTTCCTATTTCTCTGGAGACAGGGCCTTCCAAAACAACCTATGTCACAACTGCCTCTCCATACCCGCTGTGTCCCCAAAGACCACTTAAACACATAGCCTATTATTATTATTATTATTAGCCTAAAACTACTACAACTAGCATATCTAAAAATGTAAAGTTGACCACTGATTCAATACTACATGCAGAATGCAGAATGCACAGAGTTCTAGCACATAGGCCTACATGTATAAACCTAGATTTTAGAAAATCTAGGTTTATAGTGTAATTAGCTTTATTTTTTATTTACTTTTCATTGACAAATGTACAGGCTGTTCACCTGTGGACTATCATAGTTATTTCATTATCATGTTTCGGGGTGGGCTCTGCTTTGAATGTCGACGTCACCCAACGTATCAGTTGACGTTATCAACGTTATCATAGTGATATGCGCGGGAGATTGACTTTCTACCTGGGCTCACTCCTAACTTTCATCGTCGAAAGCTTCCATAGGTAAGTACAATTGTGATTCATTGATAAGTTGTGTAAAAAGTATTAGCTTATGTAGGCTACAACATTTTCGACTGTGTTCTGATAATTTAAATTGCACAATTTGCTATTATGAACTCTTGCTAGCCTTACTAGGTCTACTTCATGAGCTATTAAGGTAAGTCAATGGACATCACAGCTAGTGCTACTGAACACATTCTTTTTTATTTATTGGTTATTCTACAATAACCTCAAAGCCTGAAAAGTTTGAGTTTAAATGGTAGCATAAGTATTTCGGATCTTGCATGATAATTTCTAACGTGAGGTTTTACAGCTGAGTTAGGGAAGGCAGCTAGCCTAGAAATCTAGACGCACCCTAGCGGCAGCAAATTACATTTAATGTGGGTCTGGCTCGTCAGGCTAGAAGGTATGGGGGTTTTTTTCTGCCATTAATAAAATTAAAATGAAAACAGTGAAATTAAAATGTTTTCGTTTTGCCATTTAATTTTCAAAGTGTCAGTGCAATTATCCTGCCAAATTTAAAAATAAAATTAAATATATACATTTGGCTTTTAATTTTCCTGATAAACACGATACATTTGTGACAAAAATAAAAATAAATTGAAAACGTCTATTTGTCATTTCATTTTCATTACCATCCTGGTATATTACTGCCAAAAATGAAAATGAAAATGTTAGTTGGAAAATGAAAATGCAAACTTCACTTTGACTTTGCCTTTTCCTGACAATGCGCACAATGTATGCCAAAATGATAAATAAAATGAAAACTGACACCTGCTTGCGATTTATTTTCCATTTCTCGATTTTCATTTTCATTTTCAAGTTCACAACATGCAAATGAGCTGCATTGTTAATGAGATGTATGTGGGTGGTGCTCTGGTGACGACAAATGCAAGTGACTACATTTTTGGCTTAGCCACGACCGACCACATGGTTTTGATTTACTTTAGAAAAATGGCGACGACAGAAAGGCCACCGTCAGTTGTGGACCTCCTCAGACAAGCAGCATCCACACTGGAGGCGCAGCAACAGCAGCAGCAACAACAAACACCAACCCGGTCCAATCCTCCAGAAACATTAAACTAGAAAAACACTCAGAGAGCGCAGACCTTCGCCTGTATTGTTCTACTTAGGTTGTGATACATTTGAACCTAAACTATTCAGATCGCCACCACGTGGCCATACCATGCAATTACACCACTAAGCGAAAAACATAAACGCCTCCGAAATCCCGACGGTGATATGGATGATATGATGATATGACGTCATTGACACATTTGAAAGGCTTTTTAGAACAAATAAGTGACTCAAAAAATATAATACTCAGCGGTTTGTATTTTCTCTGCCCCCTCTTTTGACTGCAACATTCGAATTTCTGGGCAAAAAATTGTATCCCGAGAAAAGTGGATTTGAGGGGTACAGCTCCATAGGCCTCCATTCATTCTGCACTTATTCGTGAGCGCCCTCATGTGGAACCAGAAAAGGAACTGCAACCAGTTCAGAAACCGGAAGTTTCCCGAGAGTGGCGGTTCTCCCCTTATTAGACATTCTCTGATCTTACTTTCAACAAGTAAGGTCAGCCAGCCAGTTAGCTATGTACACTAATATACCCCAATTTGCCTGTTAGCTAGCTAACCGGGACTAGCGGTAAACATTAGCAATACAAGAGTTAGCCAGCAACATCAGAATATTGCAGGCGAATTTGGCTGCTTATGTAGGCTACATATTCACAGCACCAATCAATTGTTTTTATGCAAGTCTTTAAAAACGTTATGTTTATCAAATTGTTTAATGCCTTGTACATTTAAGAGGAGGTGTTTAGTGTCACGGCTATCCCTCATTCTAATGCAAGTGAATGGCGCTCTTAGTCACTTGCATTTGTCGTCACCAGAGCACCACCCACATACATCTCATTAACAATGCAGCTCATTTGCATATTGTGAACTTGAAAATGAAAATGAAAATCGAGAAATGGAAAATAAATCGCAAGCAGGTGTCAGTTTTCATTTTATTTATCATTTTGGCATACATTGTGCGCATTGTCAGGAAAAGGCAAAGTCAAAGTGAAGTTTGCATTTTCATTTTCCAACTAACATTTTCATTTTCAATTTTTGGCAGTAATATACCAGGATGGTAATGAAAATGAAATGACAAATATACGTTTTCAATTTATTTTTATTTTTGTCACAAATGTATCGTGTTTATCAGGAAAATTAAAACCCAAATGTATATATTTCATTTTATTTTTAAATTTGGCAGGATAATTGCACTGACACTTTGAAAATTAAATGGCAAAACGAGTTTTTCATTTTAATTTCACTGTTTTTATTTTAATTTTATTAATGGCAGGAAAAAAAACCCATAAGAAGGCAGCACTTTTCATCAGATTAGATAGATGAGCTTCTAGGCTACTTGCTGCAACATTCTTCTTCTAAATAACAATTGTATGTTTGGCAGAATACACTCAAGAGCCTTCTAAATTGCATTTCGTTTCATGAGCCAGATTTAATTGAACTATGCATGCCCGTGCATGCCTGAAAGTAGGCTAGTGGAAGGCTAGCCAGAGAAATGGAGGTAACGAATGTTGTAGTCTTATCTGGCCCTCTTACGTTTTGATAGAGAGTTGGCGGGTCAGTAACCTTTAGGCAAGGTAGGCAGAGAAGATGCATTAGTCATGTACATGGAAATATTTGTACACACTTATGCACATTCCCTCACAGCACATCCAAGACTAAACGAAACTACACGATTTAAGCTTTCCAATGGCGCCTCTTGCTCGTCACTCTGATGAACGGTTCGCGATAAAATTTACTTTGAATTTACATGCAATTCAATCATTCACTATATCAGCCTACATTGCAGTTCTGCATCCATCTGCACACCAACAAATTATGTTGGACTAAACAGCAGACCTTATCAAATGCACATAAAAAAAACTTGCTCTGTAGGCTGCAATGGTGTTCTTGAATAAAGCTGTAGCCCAACAGGCTACATTCTTCATGCAATGGTCCAGTTCAATTTATGAACTACTCATAATGAATATTAAACATATTTGCTAGGTTAGTTATCCCATCATTTTATAGGCCTATATATTATGATCCACGACTATAGCCTATTGCTAAATTCCAGATATTGACCATATCAAACTTTATCTCATACTTTAATTTTACTGCACTTGTCTCTTTCGATAATTTTAAACTGTTTTATCATTGGTCTTTGATTATGGCTTTTATTTTTGTTGTTTGACCAAATTCGGGATCAACTGTCCAAACATTTTGTATGTTATTCCTACCATGTCAAACTACTAAATTAAATCTGATCTTTGATAAAAAATGAAAACCCTAACCTAAATGTAATCATGTAAACACCTCTTGTCTGAATTTGGCCCAGACATAAAAAAATAACTTGTATTGTAGTTGTATTTGAACTTGTATTGTAGTTAAAACTGCTATTTTTATTCAAACCAAAAATCTTAAATACTTTCCCTACTATTGCCCAGTACACAATTATTCATGAAAGTGTACTTCTTAATGAAAAAAAATAATGATTTTCTAGTTGATGATATAGCATGCAGTATTTGTTGAAAGAAAATGAATGTGCTGCTGAACTTCCATCTTTTGTTTCTTCTCCCCTTTCCTATAGGCTACTGTTTAATCTCCAGATCATACTGGAAAGCGTTTTTCTGTCCCTCCCAAGGAAGTAAGTGTCAATTTCATTTAAGTAGCTATGTAGGATTGTCAGAGAATGTTCACATTCAAAACATTGGCAAGTGTTCCTTTTAATCGCTAGACAAGCCTCTCGTTGGTTGCCAGATTGAGATTTCAAAGTCACCCTCAATACAGTATCTGATCTACATACAGTGCATACGGAAAGTATTCACAGCGCTACACTTTTTCTACATTTTGTTATGTTTCAGACTCATCTTAAAATTGATTAAATTATTTATTTTTTCTTATCAATCTACACACAATACTCCAACACCCCACCAAAAAGCTAGTGTTTGGAGTGTTTTGCAAATGTATAAAAAAATGAAAGACTGAAATATACCATTTACATAAGTATTCACCCCTTTTGTTACGACACTTTCCATCCTACTATCCTTGCATCCTACTTCTATCAATGGTCATACACATCAACTGTGAGACCTTATATAAAGAGATGTGTGCCTCTCCTAATAATGTCCAGTGAATTAATTTAGGCACAGGTAGACTCCAATCAAGTTGTAGAAGCATCTCAAGGACCATTGATAGAAGTAGGATGCACCAGAGCTCAATGGCAAGTGTCATAACAAAAGGTCTGAATACTTATGTAAATGGAATATTTCAGTTTTTTATTTTTTATAAATTTAAGAACTGTCAAGAATTTTGCAAACACAGAAGGATTACATAGAGTGGCCAGGAGATGCGAGGGAACATGGATGTGTTTTCCATTTGAGGAACGTAGGCTAATCGATTGCGGACATGTACAGACAGCCACAGACACGGAGCATATAGTAAGCCTACTTTCACTTCTAGAGTTTTCACTTTCTAGCCCTTTCGTGCCCGTGCCGAACATTCCATTTTTGGTGCTGGATGACCTCCTCACACAAAAAACCTTATTTCTTGAATATAATACATACCATCAATGGGATATATACCATTGTAATCAGAAGGATCAGTTCTATGAAATGATGTAAAATACATATGGTAATGTTGATATAGTAATGAACAGTATTTGAAAATCCTCTCCAAATGTATATCCGGAATTTGTCAAAATTTAATTTCATTCACATAAAAATGAATTTTCATCATATTTCTCTACAAGATAGAGAAAAATTTAGAGTGTATGAAATGTTCAGCAAGTTGTGGGCTATTTAACAAAAAAGACCGTATTGGAATATCATTAACCTTTCAAAAGTTAGGATAATTTTAGTGATCAGTGTAAAAAAATGCAGGAAACGGGATTTAGAATGTTGACAGAATTCACATTCACTCTCACCAACAACATAAAAGTATGCATAAAAACTAATAATCAAGTCAGAAACAATGGTTTAGATGTATTTGGTCTATAAGAATAAACCATTTATTTGTATATAAGCAAATGCTACAGTCAATAAGAATGACATAAAAAAAACATACTGTACCTTACCAGTAATACAGGAAGTAAGTATACTGTATTCATTGAAGACCATTTCGGAAAAGAGACATAAAATACATTTGATTCAACAAATACAACTTCCTTATATAAATTTAGTATAATATGAAAATTATATACATATATAAAATTATTGAATGATGATGATGATGAATTCATGAAAAGCTAGGAATACAATCAACATCACTCAAAACTCAATGTGTTCTAAACATTTGAAAGTGGATTACATACTTAGAACAAGCCTGTGGAGAATAAACACATACACACATATACACACAAACTCATACCCACACACACACACACTTACAGAGGAGGATAGGGAAAGGTGGGGTGGGGAACCTGAAGGTTGAACACAGAAGAGCTATGACTCATTACTAAACACATCCCCTTTTGCAGAATGCCAAATCTGACAGCAATTTGTTTATCAATAAAACAAATTCGCCTACCGTTACACTCCAGGGCCATACAAGCTACTTTAGTTTTATTATGTACGTTTTTTATAACAAGCTCCTGCTGTACAGGAATATATGTACTTGATGGAAAGACGACAGAGTAGTAGTTGGAGCAGCTGAAGGTGAGGCTGAAATTTCAACGGAAATGCCTACCAGCTGTTGTGATAGATTTCCAACTTTTTTTGGTAGCTACCAAACCTAGGTTCAACACCAGATTCTGCATTGCATTGTCAAACTTGAAATAACAAGAAGCTACTGACAACGGCAATGTCAATGGAGAAAAAGTGCTTTCTGGTATTCTGCGTTTTTTGGAGTACACAATATGTATTCATCATTTGGTCAATGTCCCCTGATCCCTGCCAAGACTTGGTTCCCCAGTAGCAATGGATATTAGGGAGGGAAGTGAACCCCATGTAAATGATCAATCCCAGAAACCTGTGAAACTCTTCTGGGGTCTTTGTCCCATGCCCCTGCACTGTTTGCATACGACGGACTACTAAGCACAAGCTCCCATTCCTTCCGGTTGGTAAAACCACATATGCCTGGGACAACAATGTGAGTAAAAAAGAACATAACAAGTCTATTTCACACAGTGTTTTAGTCTGCACCATCCTACACATGGCACATAAATCTATACCTTCTTCCTCCATCCCCTCATGGTCTTCAGCATTGTGAGCGCAAGCTCATGAGCAGTCAGCTACCTCTTCAGGCTTGCGAGAAGGTCTGTGTAGGTCTTGTCATCCTCCATCTGAAACAAGAGCGAAATCATACAAATACCTTTATTAATGTAAAAAATAAAATCACAAAACTACAGATTTGTGCATGTATGCACACAAAAGAAGAGGTAGCCTAAACTATTGAAGCATCCTCAGAATATACTCGAAATATTTAAGTAGGCCTATAAAAAGTCATTGTATTACACATGGGTTTAGCTACCCTAAATCTGATTGCCTGGCTGGCATCAAGATAAAGACAGATTACATTTCACCTAGTAACAAACTGCTTAAATGCAATAATGACATTTCTGACAGAATATGTGATTTCACATCATGTTTTCTATAACTAAATATTGGGAGGAGTTGTGCTTCATCTATTTCAAGTCATGCCATCTTAGAAAATGTTGAGACAAGCACGTCTGATGTTTGTTATTTAGAAGTTAGCAAGCTGAAATAGTTCACTACAGACTGCACTACAGATAACAACCGGAGGAAAGGCAATAAGTTAATTACATTTCTGACAGAATATGTGATTTCACATCTTATTTTCTACAACTAACGTTACATATACACGGGTTTCCCGTTTACCAACAAAACTAGATGCGCGCGCAGCCTTGAGGCAGAAGACGCTTGGTGCCCGTCCACAACATTATAAACTTAACCTAAATAGTCGGCTGCTGTAAGGTACAATCGGATTTTTTTGTATATCCCTGTTGTCTCAATGATAATAACATCTCATTTCAGACTATATTTCAAAGTTTGACGTTCATTTGGATTATTAATATAACATCGTATTTTGTCATTTTTGGCGACATGCATTCCGTTAGGGATATTGAACATATTTAACATTGTCTAACCATCGTGATTTCGAATTGGTGCAGTTTTCAGCACAAAAACTCATTTTATTCTTTTGCTCTTTTGCATTGCTCTATGCTGTTCTATGGTGCTTTCTGCCTCTTGGTTGCGCACGCATGTTTTCGTGACGTTCCATAGAAATCCATGTATTCACCTTATTCAGCCCCGCCCATTTTTTAAAATTCCACATTGTCTTTAAACTTCCGGTCGGTTAGCTACGTCTAGTTAGCTTCATTGGGATAACACAGCAGAAGAGGATAGAGAGGCTATCTTGGGAGGAAAACGACAAATGCCATCAGGAGGTCAGATTTGCTATTGTACTTCGCTACCCAAGGCTATTCACCCCTATGGAGTGGGTAGACGATATGCGGCAGTGGCCGCTGTATCATGGAGAAACTCGCAAATCCGTATCTGTTTGGTAACTATGGTAACTAGTTTAGAAAGTCATTACAGAACAGCCGCTCCAAAGTCAGTGTTTTCCTAACTTCAGATAGGAAAGGTGTATAACAGAAATGTCTTAAGTCACCAAAATCCTAAATAAACGTTCCTAACTTTAGGATGACCCATAACATATGATGCCCGTCATCTCGATAGAGCTCTGCTATCTCAATGTATCGCAATGGATGCTACTGCTCAAACGGAAGTTCGGAGACAATGTGGGCAAAGCTAGCGCCCCCATGTATGCGCGCGGAATAAGCTGAATTGAGAGGAGTAAAAATATCGCTCAACTTATTTCATGTAAGAGAACGCAACTTAGAAACGCGGCGCCCATTGATTTATTCAGCTTTGGTTTGCTATACTGTCTTGCCAATATAATGCTTACCTAACAAGCAAATTGGTACTAGAAAACAAACTTACCTACAGGTTATATACTAACAGGTTTTTAAATGAAACTGTCAAATGAAAATAACTGACATCAAAAGCAAACGATAATACTGCAAGCAGTTCAGAATTATACAGTTAGCTAAAGTTACGTGACGATGCACTAGCCCCCCCGCTAAGCCATAATGTTGACGCTGATGAGAAAGCATATTACTGTCAAATAACATGATTTAAGGATTTCAAATTAAGATAAACCATAACTAGAAACTAGTTATTATTATTTAAGAGCCGGCTCTCATTGCTGAGCTGAGCCAAATGAACTGGCTCTTTAAGATGAGCCGTAATTCCCCATCACTAATGTTGACCAAGGGCGTCGTAGTGGGGGGACAAGTGGGAATAAATTACCCGGGCCCCAAGTGGGGGGAGGGCCCCTAAGGAGTTGAATTTTATTTTCCTTAATAATAAATAATTTCCTTAATTTAAAGATCTTAATAAATGTTATTAACTAATATAGATGCAAATATTTCGGGTAAATGCATCAGTTGATTGATGTATTAAATTGTGTCCAAGCCAACATTGTTTGAGGGCAGGCACCCTCTCCCTTGCACGAAATGGTTCAGTCCGCCTTCCCCTCCTAGGCGCATTTTTGAAGTATCGTTCATTCTGCCCAAAGATTCTAGAGCGCTTTGATTCTGCCTAAGCGGCAATGAAGACGGTCACGATGTGAAGATGTCTAAGTCTAAGAAAGCTAAATCCGGTTCCCAGAAAAGAAAAGAGAGGCAAGAAAGGGAGAAAAAAAGAAATGAGGGAAAACAAGTGTTAACAGACGTCTTTCCCAAGAAAGGTGAGCCCAATGTGAAAGCAATAGTCTACAAATGAAATGAACTCCTGAAGGTTACAAAACACTTCACCGCGAATCCGCGATTATCAGTGCTAAAACAGCATTAACACAAAATTAGAAATAACATGATGCCTGATTTATAGCCTACCACAACATTTCAATAGCCTACTAATTTGAAAATTATTATGAGCTAATAGCTTAACTTAGTAGGCTCAATGTTATATAGGTTCATGAGGAAAGGCTGTCAAATTAGTAGCAAAGCTAACTTGTGAAACGCATCACACTCAGTTTCAGAAACTGTCACAGAGGGTGATGCCATAGACTGTATATATAGAACTGGACAGTGTGGCTGCATTCTGCAGTGTTCTATGGAATTGAAGCCGCCGAGGCGACGCCATCTTGGAAAATTTGGAGCCAATTTGAAGTGCGGCTGCGCAGCAAAAGTTGAAGCATGCGCAGTGAAGAGGAGTCGCGGTCAGGCACGCCCACTCAGTTGTCACTCAGCGAGTTAAACACGCCCCTTGTCAAGTGAAACCCGCCCCCTTCTCCTTTCCACAACGCAGGTCGACTCGCCGCCGAAGGCTAGCTGGCTGGATGAATTTTGCGGCTGTGAGTTAGCTACAGTACAAACAGTACAAACAGTACAAACAACAATCGGTTTGTTCTTGTCTGGTAAGTCTTGCGTATCAACTGAATTTTTTTTTGTCTATTGGTGTTCTTAAATACGTCTAAGAGAGCTTATTATGTTGATTATAGACTGTGACAATTTAGTATGGTGAATACTAATGAGCTAACAACAGAAATACGGACAGCGAATTACATGCTAACGTTAGCAGCTACATTAACCCTTAAAGGTGTAGGTTTTTGAACGTTCTAAGTTCCGCAACAATTGAAGGTTCTAAAATTCAATGTTGAATTCAATGAACCCAGATATTCTTTAGAACGTTAACGGGAGGCTAAGTTAGTCATTGAAGTGAAGATTAGCACACAGCTCCCGTAACAGTCGATGCATGATATACTTGGTTTTATTAGTTGTTGCTGTTTTCAAATATCTCAATGTATGCCATCTCAACATGGAGTAACCATTGTACATGGGGATTAATAACACTAGACAGTCAGTACAGTGTGTGATAAAACAACGGTATGATGTGATAAAGCAACGCAAGTTAACGTTAACTTAATGTGAAGCATGGACCTCATCAACCTGTCATGTTAATGTAACTACTAGCCAGTTTGCCAGCGTTGCATTTTTTCTAACGTTAACGACAGACACCTCTGTTAGAGCTACTTCTGTGATGGTAGGTCGGTAGCATAGACTGTAAAAAATAGGTCGGTAGTTGTAGACCGCATAAGTGAATGATCGATAAATGAAACGCCTGCATTAAACACTAGCAGCTACGCCAACAACCAGTCACTTCCCAGGGATATCGGTGAACATTTGAGAAAGACCTTAGTTTGTCATCTAACGTCAATGATCAGTCATACCTATAACGTTATTTTTCAAGCTGACGCAAGTTAATAACATTCACACCGCATATTTAAATGTGTAGTTAACATTAGGTAGGCTGTGAACTTTATTGCACACATATATTTAATTAATTACAGTGCATGAAAATGCACTGTACTGTTCTTCCTAGGCTTCTTCTTCTTCTTATTATTATTATTCCGCTTACCACTTTTTCTAGACGCAATTTCTCTTGAACAGTTTAACTTAGAAACTTCATTCAAACTTTGTAACGTAGGTCTTCAAACAGATCGGGTTGCTATCTCTTTTCAACTTTTATACTTTTTAAACTATTAAAGAAAAACTTTTTAAAAATCCCCATAGACTTAACATTGCCGATTATGACATCATAATACGGCCATTAAGCAATTAGAATCCTATGGCAGGTGTTCAGGCCACCTGGATCTCAACTGCCAGTCTCAGGCTTTAAGCATACAAACTGGCCCTATTAAGACTACACATCCTGTTAAACTGCTTCCTCTGCCAAAAACTGTTTCAAAATAAAAGTCCTCACTACAATATTTCACTGTTAAACAATTTAACCCTTTAAACTACTGAACTTTTTAACTGTTTAGCCATTGTAACTGTTACTTGTCATCAACTATGACTCCTACCCACTGTAGCTAGTTAGCATGGTTAGCATAGTTAGCATGCTAGCATGTTAGCATACTAGTTAGCATTTTTAGCAAAACTGCTAAAAATGATTAGCTAAGTCACATGGTTAACATAGTTAGCATGCTAGCAAGTTAGCATGCTAGCATGTTAGCATGCTAGTTAACATTTTTAGCGAAATTACTAAAAATGATTAGCTAAGTTAGCTAAGTCACATGGTTAGCATAGTTAGCATGCTAGCATGTTAACATGCTAGTTAGCATTTTTAGCAAAACTGCTAAAAATGATTAGCTAAGTTAGCTAAGTAACATGGTTAGCGTAGTTATCATGCTAACATGTTAGCATGCTAGTTAGCATTTTTAGCAAAACTGCTAAAAATGATTAGCTAAGTTAGCTAAGTAACATGGTTAGCATAGTTAGCATGCTAACATGTTAGCATGCTAGTTAGCATTTTTAACAAAACTGCTAAAAATGATTAGCTAGGTTAACTAAGTAACATGGTTAGCATAGTTAACATGCTAGTTAGCATAGTTAGCATAACTGCTAAAATTATTAGCTAAGTTAGCTAAGTAACATGGTTAACATAGTTAGCATGCTAACATTGTTAGCATAGTTAGCATTTTTAGTAAAACTGCTAGAAAATGTTAGTTAAGTTAGCTAAGTAACATGGTTAGCATGCTAGCACTGCTATAAAACATTAGCTAAGTAGCATGGTTAACAGAATTAAAAATCTTAGCATAACTACTAGCAAACATTAGAGCCGTTCAAACTTTCAGTTATCGTCAAATATCTACCTATGCACAGCCATTAAACTATTTGAATATCAACATTCATTAAACTGCTAGAAAACGTTAGCTAAGTAGCATGGTTAGCAGGTTAGCATTGCTAGCACTGCTATAAAACATTAGATAAGTAACATGGTTAGCATAGTTAAAAATCTTAGCATAACTGCTAGCGAACATTAGAGCCATTCCAACTTTCAGTTATCGTCAAATATCTACCTATGCACAGCCATTAAACTATTTGAATATCAACATTCATTCAACTTCCAGTCTGTCAACAACTTTTAAACTATTTACCTTCAACTTTTAAACGGTCTACTTTTAAACTATCATTAAACTATCTATTAAACTAGCTGTCTATCAACAACTTTTAAACTATCTACTGTCTATCAACAACTTTTAAACTATCTACATTCAACTTTTAAACAGTCTACTTTTAAACTATCAACTTTTATTAAGCTATGCAACCACCATGTCTATCCTAGCATCACCGTAGTAACCATCTCTTTATTATCTGTTTTAACTATACATGATATTTTACATCACAACTTTAGCATTTTCATGCACTGGTAATTCCTTGGAATTGCATTTCTAGTTGGTATTACTAGTGGTGTCGAGTGCCTGATTAGATGCTTTGTAATGTTGTAAAATTGTCTGACTAACTTTATTGTAACTTTCCTTTTTGCAGGTAAGATATGGGTGATGGCTGAATGTACTGGAGGTGGCGGCAAGGTGGTCTCCATGGTCTACATTACTCTGCAAGCAAGGGGGAATGCCTACGTGAAGTGGTTTGGCTGGGGTGGTCTGAGGTGGCATGTCCTCCCCCTTTCTCCAAGTCCCCTGACATCCATCTCCCTGACATCATCACCCACCGTCACTGGATCAACCTGAAGCCCCTTATACATGGGACATGGCACAGCACCACTACGTTCTGAAAACACATGACTTTCAATAACTTGCGTGGCACCAAGAAAGGTCTGCCGCTGCTCTGAACCTTCTGTTAATGTGACATCATTCATACTTGAGGCTGTACACATCCCTTTGTTTCTATTTTCTTTATTGATGTCACCCAAACTTCAACTTTCTGTATGCCCCTGAACTCACACAAATTGTAAATTGCAATGCGCCATTTAACCAGTGGTGTAGTCTAGTTAGTTAGTTGTAGTGGTGGGTATACTGTGAGCAACCCCAAATGTTATTAAATACGTATCCTTGCCTATTTTAAATGGGTATACTGAGATGATGATGCTTTTCAAATGGGTTTACTGTGTAGTCCTGTGTATCACGTAGACTATACCATACCACGGTCATTTAACTGCCTTGGTATTTAAGTCAGCGGGTCATTGCTTAGTATTTAACTGTAGCCTACACAAAGATGTAGACATTACAATAATATTAATATCAGAATAATTATTGGTTGATACTAAATCAATATTGAATGTTTTTTTTATTTCATTTGTGTGATCTATCATTCAGAATGCTGCAACATGACTGGTCTTCAATCAGCCAAAGAGGACACATCGTAACTCCTAGTTACTCTCCATTGGCTCCCTACAGTAGCCAGAATTAAATTTAAATCTCTCACTTTGGCCTATAGGACACTGACTGGATCTGCTCCTTGTTATTTTAATTCAATGATCAAGATATACATCCCCAACCGCCCACTGTGGTCTTCTGATGAGCGTCTGTTGTGTCGACCAGTCTTAAACGCTAGGTCAAATTCAAGACTCTTTTCCTCAGTGGTTCCATGTTGGTGGAATGAGTTGCCCAGTGCTCTTCGTTCTTGTGATAGTTTTTGGTCTTTTAAGCACTTATACATTATGGTTTGTATGCAGTAGTACTGTTTTATTTTCATTATAGGCTGTTGATTAATTTGACATTGTTTATTATTGATATTCTCCTTAATGTAGTCTTACCATGTTTTTGTTATTATATTATTGATTGAATGGGCATTATCATTTATTATTGCTTAACCCCCCTCATTTTCATTGTTTATTTCATTAGGCTATTGATTGATCCCTGTTTTAAGTATTATATTGTTTTGTATTTGTTAAGGGTAACCATAACCATCATCATCATAATGTGGTATTTTCTTATGCACTTGAAACAAAGAATAAAAATGTTTCTTTAAACGTAGTACCACTTTAAACACATCACACACTGAACAGCAAAGTAGCTTCCTGATTATGTGTAAAATGTTTACAGAGTATCCTGATGTAGTAGATCCATGTTCTCATATTTTTACAGCTGACATGAAGGCTGCAATATTACATTTTTGATTTATAATGGAGCACCCTCTCTGGTGAAAGACTAGCAAGCATGTGGTAGAGGCATACGATTACAGACATATTGAGAGAGCCTATTCAATTTAGACGTATTATTTTGAAATGATGTACATCTACGGGAGGATTTACACATCACTGGCAAGACCTGATCAAATCATACCAATGCAAAATGCTTCTCCAGCAGTGCAATCGCAGGTAACAACGATACCTTAACGCATTTTCAGATACCGCTATTCTGAGCATACTAAGCAAATTGGCCATTTGTAACTTTGAATCCCTCCTCACGTTAAGCTATGGTCCAATAATGTGTTCACTAAAACACAAGTAACGTTATTTGTCGGGCTGATTCATAAATGGGCATAGAATCTACTGAGGTTGTCGACCTAGCAGGCTAGGTGGCGTTTATTGCCATTCGCAAAACTAAGCAAGAGTTAACGTTAATGAAACTTAACATCGCCTTCTCCAGTGACAAAGTGTATTCAAATGAAGTTGCAACGATGATGACGGCAATCACTGGTTACGTTATACCATTTGAAACAAGTAGGACTGTAAATGATGGTGACTGGCTAACGTCACTTCGGATCAATATAGCAAGCAGAGCCCTTTTACTTTACCTATCAACTGGCTAATGCTAGCATGATGTAGCATGCTATGAGCTAATATACTTAGCATCTACGAAAGAACAGCACATATCTTTTTTCACAAAGAATCGGTCACAACTAACAACGATGTCTCCTACAAACAACTACACAATGTATGACTATCAATATGTATTTAGTCAGACTGTGATAAGATATAGCCTAATGATAATAACAGCAACACTTCTTTAGGTTAGATTATGTGTCGAAATCAGGTGTCGTTAAAATAAGTGAGCGATGACGTGGTAGTGTCTGCAGCCTAGACGGTAAAACATAATGGACAAAGCGTCGTGTCTGCAGCCAGCCAGCTGTCAATCATAGGTCTAAACACGCCCTTTTTAGATTTGTTAATATAACATAAAAAAAAATAATTTCAGCGAGAAAAGAAAAATTGTCTGTATTGAAGCATCTTGAAAACTATTTTTTCGAATAAAAAGTTGTTGATACAAAAATTGTTTTAGGTGAGAAAAGTGACACGGAAAGTTGGCTACTTGGCCATTGAAATACATGGGGGTGGGCGGAGTTACACATTGTACTGCAGCCAGCCACCAGGGGGCTCTGGACTAGCGCTCGCATCACTCTTAACAGACGGCACACTGTCCAGTTCTATATATACAGTCTATGGGTGATGCAGCAGCAGCAGACCTCTCACCATCTGATGTGGACTTGAGACAAGGTGAGCCTATAGTTTAAAATGAAATAACATGAAAGGCTATACTGCAATGTATATTTAGCAACACTGTCATGCTCTGTCTGTAGTCTAGTCCAGTGTTTTTCAACCTTTTTTGTGCTACGGCACACTTTTGACACTTAAAATGTCCCACGGCACACTAACATCCTGTGTGAAGAAAAAATAAACATACCATAGCATAGCCTAAAATTTCAAATAATACACAGATATGGCCTTATTATGGCTTCTATGGAAGACCTGCTCAATAAAACAAGCGCCCTCTGTTTCATTTGTAGGTGACTATATCTAATTTAATTGTTGTTATCTGGATATGTGATGATTCTGTGAATACTGGATATGGGGCCCCCGTTGTACAATGCCTGCATACCACAAATAGTGCAATCATACAATAAATGAGAGCATGTGGTTATAAATTCTTTGATGCAACAGTTGCTTTTCTGGACCAGTGAGTGACATTTGGGTAATTTTCTGCGGCACACCTGATCTCTCACGGCACACTAGTGTGCCCCGGCACAGTGGTTGAAAAACACTGGTCTAGTCTAGTTAGAATAGACCATTTTTTTGCCACAACCATCAGAAAAATAAAATGTTCTTATGTTTTTATGAAGCAAATGAAAAATGAAATTTGAGGACATTTTACACAGAATATTTAAATATTAAGCATGTTCAGTCACATCCATAAGGCTACATTGGATTTGCCTGCTAATATATCTATATGCTATGCCGGTGGTTGGTTGGTTGGGGGTGGGGGCCCATGGCCACCACTTGTGCATAGGGCCCAGAATGTGGTGCTACGCCCCTGATGTTGACGCTGATGAGAAAGCATATTACTGTCAAATAACATGATTTAAGGACTTCAAATTAAGATAAACCATAACTAGAACCGATGTAAAAACAATATTACCTCAGTTTATCCAGCTTTGTGGTTTCCAGTCGAGGTAAACTCCAACTTAAGTGCAGGTGGCATCCGGCTGTCCACGTCAAATGCACCGACTCAAGTGAAAATATTTTTTCAAGACTCATCTTCAAGTATCCAAAACATTTCGCGCCATAAACTCCTTAACCAATCATATCAAATTGAAGCTTATGTTGTCAGCATTACGGGGAAGATTTCAGAAATAAAATCAGTCATTGGACAGCTGAGATATTAGATGATTGGTCATCGTTAAAATTTTAACGAAATTAGAACGGTCGGGCTTGTAAGGGTTAAACAGCTGGACAAATGATTTAGCTAAATGATTATAGCCTGTACACCAGCAATTGTTGAACATTTGGAAAAAGATCGCTCAGCTGTTGCCACAGTCACAGGCAATGTCAGAAACAACATGAGAGCAGTACACACTTCCCCGAATGTGGATGTTACAGTGTCATAATCTACCACCAGCATTTTGGCAAGTTGAAAAATAGATGACTTCTGTGAAATCTCTGCTTTAAAGCAAGACCTAAATGAGTGGAGTTGTGTTGGGAATGTCGGTGCAATGTCCATGCTATAATGGTCTGACAAACGTAGGCTACTGCCTTTTCAAGCAGTTCATTATCACCTGCGAGTTGAAGGATCATAGGACGTAAAGACTCAAACACATAACAAGTTTCCCGCATGCTTGCACATCTTTGGGAGAGCTGACTGATTATGATGTCCAGAGTTGCATTAAATACCTGCACTTCGAAGTATCTCTCTGCATCGGTTAAGCGTTCATCTTCCGATAGTTCGTCAAAGTGATGCTTCACTCTCTGTGCTCTAACATTTTCAAATGTACTCTGAACCCCCATTTATTTGCGAGTGTCTGCGCTGTAGCCTTGGCCTGGTCAAAGGCACGCAGGTAGTCAGAAAAGACCGGTATAGAATTTTCCAGCAATTGCATTGCGGGGGTAGCGACGGGCCCCGGGAGGTCACAGGCCCTGGTGCGACTGCACTTGCTGCACCTATAGTTACGCCACTGCGTGGAGCGCTAATGTGTCTACTGTAAATCATTCATGTGTGAAAGTCATTAGGCTGGAAGCGCTAATGTGTCTAAGCTCATTAGTCTACTTTCAATAGGCCTACTGTACAGCCTGAGAGGGGGAACATAACCTATAGCCTAGGCCAGTGTTTTTCAACCACTGTGCTGGGGCACACTAGTGTGCCGTGAGAGATCATCAGGTGTGCCGCAGAAAATTACCCAAATGTCACTTACTGGTCCAGAAAAGCAACTGTTGCATCAAAGAATTTATAACCACATGCTCTCATTGATTGTATGATTGCACTATTTGTGGTATGCAGGCAATGTACAACGGGGGCCCCATATCCAGTATTCACAGAATCATCACATATCCAGTTCATAACAACAATTAAATTAAAGTCACCTACAAATGAAACAGAGGGCGCTTGTTTTATTGAGCAGGTCTTGCATAGAAGCCATAATAAGGCCATATCTGTATTATTTGAAATTTTAGGCTATGGTATGTTTATTTTTTCTTCACACAGGATGTTAGTGTGCCGTGGGACATTTTAAGTGTCAAAAGTGTGCCGTGGCACAAAAAAGGTTGAAAAACACTGGCCTAGGCTACTGTAGAGTAGGCCTACAGTAGGCTAAACAATCTGTTGTGAAAGTCTGCAACGAAAGTTTCCTAATGGAAGCGCTAACGTGTCTATTGAGCTCATTAGCCTACTTTCAATAGGCCTACTGTACAGCCTGAGAGGGGGAACATAGCCTACTGTAGAGTAAACAATCAGTTTACTTAGTTACATTTGTTTAGTTAAATCCAGTTTTCTACTCTATCTCCATGATATGCAAGACGAAGTCGGGAAAGTGCTTCAGAGAAAACGTATTTATTGAAATAATGAACAGTCTACATTCTACATTCTACAGTCTAAATTTAAAGCACGTTGAATCCCTGGGAAGATCTGCGTGTTGTGCGGAGGAATTCGTTGATCTTATTGATGCAGTCCTTCAGTTCACTCCTCCCCATAGCAGGGAACTTTCGTTGCAGTGTTGAGACCACAAAGTTTTTCACATTCTGTGGCAATGCTCGCTTGCCCTTCGCTCCATCCCAGTTGGTGGTTTTGCTCCAGGCTTTATAGTGTTCCTCTGTGACGATGGACCTGAAGAGCAGGCATCCGTATCTGCCCACTTGGCCGTAGCTCTGTTGGTGAATCTGTCAGTGACTAATGCGAGAAGCGGGTTCTGTGTTGTAGGCTATGCATTTTTCCGACACTTGGCTGCAAGCTCCCCTCCCCCATCCCCTTCTTTCACAAGCAGTGCAGCTTTCTGAAGCGGTGCCTTTTGAAGCTAATGTAACAAATACCACCAATATTGTTGTGTGGCAATAAAAGTATCCAGGGTTTGCGCAAGTAGCCTAAATATATAAATAAATTAAGGACATACAATCCTTAACGTGAAAAAGCTTAACGTAGCTTAATGTCCCAAAACAACAAGTCGTTTTATGCGCTCATTATAAAGAAAGTTTAACGTGTCCCAAAACAGCTGTCAATTAATCACCAAACGTCAAGAGGGTTGAGTCTGAATGACACCGAGTTTTAGACACTGAGTTTTTGAAGTTAAGAAATATTTTCGTAATAAAAATGGTCATTTAACCAATAAAGGCTGAAAACATGTAGCCTACAGTAAAACTGTAGGCTATAGCCTACAGTACATGCAACCCAGCAGAAGACTATTATAGGCTATTGGCAAATCATTGAGCATCATTCACACATTGTATTCTGCACAGTTTCTACACGTGGAGCGCTAATGTGTCTAGGCATACTGTAAATCATTCAAAATGTGTGAAAGTCATTAGGCTGGAAGCGTGTCTACTGTCAGTGACTAATGCGAGAAGCGGGTTCTGTGTTGTAGGCTATGCATTTTTCCGACACTTGGCTGCAAGCTCCCCTCCCCCACCCCCTTCTTTCACAAGCAGTGCAGCTTTCTGAAGCGGTGCCTTTTGAAGCTAATGTAACAAATACCACCAATATTGTTGTGTGGCAATAAAAGTCTATCCAGGGTTTGCGCAAGTAGCCTAGCCTAAATAGGCCTATATAAATAAATTAAGGACATACAATCCTTAAAGCTTAACGTAGCCTAGATTAATGTCCCAAAACAAGTCGTTTTATGCGCTCATTATACATGGATTTCTATGAAACGTCATGAAAACATGCTGTGCGCAACCAAGAGGCAGAAAGCACCATAGAACAGCATAGAGCAATGCAAAAGAGCAAAAGAATAAAATGAGTTTTTGTGCTGACAACTGCACCAATTTGAAATCACGATGGTTAGAGAATGTTAAATATGTTCAATATCCCTAACGGAATGCATGTCTTCGCCAAAAATGACAAAATACGATGTTATGTTAATAATGCAAATGAACGGCACACTTTGAAATATAGTCGGAA
Source organism: Alosa pseudoharengus (assembly GCF_046254945.1). Lineage (NCBI taxonomy): Eukaryota > Metazoa > Chordata > Actinopteri > Clupeiformes > Clupeidae > Alosa > Alosa pseudoharengus. Next base: position 2,175,509 of record NW_027468881.1, read on the forward strand.
ATGAGATGTTATTATCATTGAGACAACAGGGGTATACAATAAAATCCGATTGTAGCTTACAGCAGCCGACTATTTAGGTTAAGTTTATAACGTTGTGGACGGCCACCAAGCGTCTTCTGCCCCACAGCTGCGGCACAGTCTTGAGTGACCGGATTCGTTTTCCTTTGTCATATGAATGCTGTCATTTTGTTAACATTAGGCTACTGTTAAGGAGATGCTGTAGGCAAAAGCTATATTTCAACCTCATTAGTGTCAACTATTCACAAGGTTTTAATGTTCTGTTAGCAAGCGAACTTCTCATGACTACCGACAAAGTAGCCTACTGCCAGCTGACGAAGCTCTCATTTTAAAACATTACTGAGAGACAGACACTGTACAATCAAGAAATCTTGCCACTGAATCCAAAACTATGTTTAACATTATGTACAAGGCTTAGGCTACAGTGGACTAGCATGTTGCAGGGGCTGCTAAAAACACAGAGAAACGCACTGAAAACTCGGCCAATCACAGCCCTTGCTGTGGTCTGGCCGACCGTGGAACTCCACAGCGGACTATGCTGCCCCCAAGCGGCTGCAGTTGTACTTACATTTCACCATTCACCATGATCGTGAATGAAGTGTCAATTTTTAACGGGGACCCACTGTAATTGCGTTTTTCGTGTCATGCATATGCATTAATGGGAGGATCCAGGGGAAAGTGGGAGTTTAGGGTAAAAAGATGGGAGGGGAAGCGTAAAGAGCGCTTAATTATGTATTCCTGCTCCTGAAAGCGCACGTCTATTCTGCGCCTAAATACTTACGCCTTGTAAAAGCAGGTGTTAATCCAAATTGCAGTTCAATGCGTCAATAAGAAAACCTTTCAAAGACAACAGAATCGCTATTTAGAGCACCAGTTTTGTAAGTATTTGTACTATCAAAAGCAACCTCAACTTTCGTTGGCCTTTTGAATGTCTTACTTTCACTTTCACGTCATTCACTTAAACTTTCCTACTTGCTAGATTTGACCAATTTTCCATAGCCTACGTACACAAGTACTTTGAGTAAAACTACTGATCTTCATTATCTCCCTGCTTGTTGACATCTTATGGTGTAATTTCATGATCGCTAAACGTTTGATTCTTTTTAATGTTGTCATCAGTTAACTTCATTCAACTGCACTTGTATAGGCTCTGCCATTCAGTTGTGGACATTCGTAAATTGCGTTTATGGGCGGAGAAAGCCAGAGAAAGGCGCAGTTTACACTAGTTTGATAAATACGACGGAAACTTGGGTCTGATAGCGTTCGCAATCTGCGGTTTGTCCATGACGCTGATAACGCTACGTTCACAAATGTACGTACATCTGGCCCACAGTTTCTAAAAGTTCAGATGGGATCGAACTTGTTCAAAATATCTTGTTGATAATGGGGGACTTCTAAGTAACTTGGATCAGGAGTAATAGAGGCTCTAATAGCCACCACATACTCAGTAAAAAAAAAGAGAATTTTTCACAATCAGCATCACTTTCAATTGGGGCACGAGGTGGGTTTGGGTTTACCAGATAATCTACTGTTTTGAATAAAAAAAATTAGGGTTGTTCTTAATGCATAAAATAGTGTGATCTTGCATTCTTAACCATGTTGTTGTATTGTAATAATAAATCTTTCACAATATCATAATGTATTTGGAGACCAGACTTTTCCACCTATGCTCTGCTTTCCTGCACTCTCGTTAACAACTATGAATGTTATTGTTAATCCAAGGCTTTTTCTATGAGGATTGGTCCTAACCTTAAGAGGTGCTATTGTATTAATAGAAGATAAACAGATGGAATTAAAATGCTCAGTCAGATCATAAGTACAATGATGTTCAGATAAGGTTGGGCAATCACTTTCAAATAAAGCAAAGAATTTCGAAGCATTAAACTCATTAAAGATGCGGGTGCAGGAGGAGTGGGGTGACATATTGTCAATAGTAGGTGGTAAAAACTATACATTTGTGGTCAGAAATAGTCATATCCAGGTAATTGACAGAGGATATTCTACACCCAGGGTAAAAACAAGGTCCAGTGTATGGCCAGGGTAATGTGTTGGCCCACACACACACTGCATGAAATTAAAAGAGGTAACAGTATAGTATGTGAGAGAGAATAGTAGTATATGTGAGAGAGTATAGTACTGTATAGTATGTGAGAGTATAGTAGTATATGTGAGAAAGTACAGTAGTGTATGTGTGAGAGAATAATATGTGAGAGCGAATAGTAGTGTGTGTGAGTTTGATTGAAACGGAAGGAGTTTAATTTCTCAGTTCCTGATTGGTTTGTCAATGTCACTTCTCTCTAGCTAGCCAGTTAAAATCAAGGAAGGGGTGGGACCTACACTGTCAACAATTATAAATTAAACTCTTTCCATTTCAGTCAAACTCTCTCACACACACTACTATTTGCTCACATACACTACTCTCTCACATCTACAGTACTATCCTCTCACATACACTACTATACTCTCACATACTGTATACTACTATACTCTTATACTCTCTCACATATACTACTATACTCTTATACTCTCTCACATACACGACTATTCCCTCTCATACATACATGTAAAAGGACTATAATAATGAGTGTGTATGAGTATAGTGTTGTATATGTAAGATTATGATAGTGTGTGTAAGACCAAGTATGAATTATGTCCTAGGCCAGTGGTTCTCAACCTTTTTTCAGTGATGTACCCTCTCTGAAATATTTTTCTAGCCAAGTACCCCCTAACCAGCGCAAATCATTTTTAGTTGAGAAAAAAAGACTTAAAACAGAGCACTGTGCCATCAGTGTCTAATTTATTAAACTATGGAACTAATAAACACATACACATACAACTTATATTTTCCTGAAATATTTATTAAATAATTGTTTTTTAAGTATTTTTGCATGGATTCTACTTTTTAAATATATGTATATTTTAACCCTTAGTTTTTTTTAGGGCACTTTCACTATTCTGGTCATTGTAAGTGCCACACACACATATTATATATTGTTTTTTTCCGGCAGAGTCTAGGCTATCCAGATCTGCCATCATTTCATGTATTAGTACTAGCATTGATTTTATTTTGATTTTTAAAGAATTAAAATATAAAAAGCGTATTATAAAAAATCTTATATTTTGACATGTATCTCACCACAGCAAGCTCAGCTCTACTTGCATTTCATGTGTGTGTAGGGCAGACTGTCCTGAATTTGGCAATATCATTGCCACGGTGGAGGGATTCTCTGGGGCTGAGCAATCTACAGACATATGTGGTGTGCGCCTTACAGAAATAAATGCCATTTTTTTTTTATTTAGTGATTAAAAATGACCTTTCTGCACTCCATATCTGGAACACGAACTGATCTGACCTGACTTGACCCGAGTTTACGTGTGTGTGCCTGTTTGCACTCATGATTCTCTACAACTTTTTCTGCGTTGCCATGAACAAAGTAAAGGCAAAAAAGGTGTTTCTTTGTCGAACAAATTGGGATGCAATGTGAGCCTTGAATTGAATGCCATGCAGGCATATCTATCCGATCACAGGTCCGCGAGTAATTCAAACGAGAGTAATGGGTGTGCAGTTGGTTTTTGTACATGACGTTATTATTTTGCAGTCACTTCCTCTGTTTTCATAAGCCAGAAGGATCGACATACTTGGTACCAGTGGATAGCCCTGTGTCTCCTCTTTCATCTGATATGCTTGCCATATCTATGCGTTCACGGGTTCGCGAGTAATTCAACTCGCTGGGTGCGCAGGTGAACGCAGAGACTGTAAATATGATGCAATTTGATTTAATTTTAATCTTCATACTTTAACATACAGACAAGTGCGTGGTCTCGTTGGAAAGCCCCACTTCTGCTCTGTAACACAATAAAGGCTTCTCGCTGCTATACAGTTGCGGAGCAATGTAACAGAGAAGAAAGGGTGTGTTTTTTGACGCACTTTGCATCAATCGGCTTCTAAGGGTTAAAATCTCACGTACCCCCTGGAGTGACTTCACGTCAGAACCACTGTCCTAGGCGGCCCCTCATATACATCCAAACACACACTCAGACACAAACCTTTCTCCAATTATTGATTTCAGAAATAAAAACTCAAGTTAAATATCAATTTGATTGTTAAATGATACCTTTATTGTCATGCATTTAAAACATAGTTTATTTCAAATAGAAATTACATTTATAGCAATAGAATTTGTAGAGTTCAATCATTAAAAATCATTTTTGATCTTGTACATTATGATGTTCATTCCCTCCATTATATACCACAAAACTGACAAGTGTTTACTTAACACTGACTTACATATCCCCAACTCCAAATTAACTTTACTTACAGCAATCCAAAATAATAGAAATTGCCAACAGTGTTGTAATCTCTTGTTTCATGACAATGCTTGCCGTGAAAGGAAAAGTGCAAATACCACCATAACATTACCCAATGTCAATTTACTCCTAATGTGAAAGACTGCCATTAATACTCTTCTTTTATTGAAATATTTAAAAACAAAAAATCTATGAACACACATTATTTGTCTAGGAAACACATATCCTACTTGAGTGTACAGCAAAACAGCAGAACATAATTACTCTATTCCTCGATTAAATCATTAAATCAATAACATGCATAGGGATACTTTTTTGTCATGTTTCCATAATTCATAACTCCAGGAGCAGGTTTGCTGGAAAAAAGCCTAGTTTTCGTCCAGTGCTGACTTTCAAATAGCCATTAACTTCTTCTCCTTTTTTTACGACAATCTGTAAAATACATTTACAGTTACAATATAAATAATAATAAATACAAACATAAATTATTTTAAACATTGTTAAACTATATACAGTGGGTATCAGTTAAGTTTGGGCGGTTTCCTGCATGAATCACGCACGAAACGCGTACCATATTCTCATCAGAAATGGCACAAACTGCAGTTGACCCAAACAACCACCAGGTGGCTCTTGGGAGTTCTGCCACTATATTTTTGATGCGACTTGACTTACTGCTTCCATGACGCATTCAGTTTCGAAGTCAGTAGAACAATCAGAGACAGTTGAGCCATTACCAAACATATATGATAATACAATAGCGTGAGTTTATATATCTTATCAGGGGCGTCGCCAGCCGATTTTGCCGGGGCTTCAGCCCCGAATGTTTCGAGTGTAGCCCCGAATGTATTTTGCAAAGTTGACTAACAAATATGAAACCATTATTCGGATCATGCATTGGAACTGTGAGAAGAGGTGGACCTATTTATCAAATATAAAAGCAGGACACAGGTTTCCTCTCACTCTCCTTCATGCAGCAGATCTAACTCGAACGTTACCTTAGGCTACCATAATTTGGAACGTAGGCTGCTTAGAGCACGCGCACGCACGAGAGAGAGAGACAGAAAGTCAGTCAGTTCCAGGGTTGGGCATATAATTTTTTGCATTTCCTATTTAGTATAAGAAAGTTACAAGGAAATCATAAAGGCAACAAGGCAGGGGCGCCAGAACGAGCAAACAAACACCGCCCCCCCCCCCCCAAATCGCGTGCGCTGTATTTTCTCTTTCTTGCGCAAAGAAAATGTGTGCGTTCCAAATAGCCTGCGTAATTCTGCTTCATAAAGTTTAACAAACGCAGGTGGTAATTTTATAGATAAATAGAAATAGCCAACTTGGAGTGAATTTACACACGGGAGATTCTTTCTCTAGGCTACTCGTAGCTGAGCAGAGTTGGGTGTAACGTGTCAGTAATCACGTTACAGTTTCTACAGTGTGCGAGCAAAGATATTCAGAATTCTGTGAGGGCGACAACAGGCCCGTCGCTAGAAGGCAAGCAAACCAAGCAATTGCTTGGGGCCCCGAGCTGGCCAGGGGCCCCAAGACAACGACTGGTTAAGAATAAAATGCAACGACAAACTGTGAGCGCCCCTTTGATAGTCAATGCAGTAAAATGCAACGACACTGTTACCGGCAATACCGGGATCCCCCTCAAGGGGGCCCCTCTCAGTAGTCGCTGACAGCAGCCAGCCAGCCAGGTTTGTGGTCTCTGCTGCTGCCGCGAAAATATAAAACCTCGGCAGAAGAGAAAGGAAGAGGATGACAAGAAAAAACAAGATAGTGGTAAGTGATAAATTACACTGGATAAAATAGCTCTACTTGTCTTGTACAAATGGTGTAATGTCGCAGCAGGAAGGCTAGCCTAGCAAAAAATGTTTATGTTAACTACCTGCCTGACGCTGCTTGTAACAAACTAGAACAGTAAGCGCAACTTTTTTTTTTCGAACGGACGGAATATGGTTACATACTGTAATATGTGTTAACGGGATAAGGAAGACGCAGATCTGTTCCAGAATCACTGTTTATCGTATTTAATGACATAACATTGCTATAGCTTTGTAATAGGTTTTGATGAAAGTGGCATAGCTTCTCTGCTATACTAACTATTCGACCGTGATAATCTATTTACCAAATGGGGGTTAGGAAAACCACACGATAAATTCCGTGCATCAAAGCAGACTGGAACTTTCATGTCTAGTAGTATTCATGCACGCCAGCTGTTTACTGTCTTTAAAGCACCAGGTGCATCTGTGTAATTCTCAAACAGCAGAATGCTTAAATGCTATGTTAAGCTACAAGTAGGCCTAGGTCAATGTATAACATTAGCTTGGGATGTTTTTACAGTAAGCATTGGTAGTTGTGAAAGCAGCTGCATCCCTTCTAAATATCAAAATATGGAAATGCTAACATATCTTTTCTTTCTCCCTCAAGGTGCTTTGCTTAAATTTCTCAGCCCTCAGGCTCTTCCTAAGGATACCTCCACTGATGAAGATGGCCTGAAAGGTTAATCTTATGTGTGTGTGTGTGTGTGTGTGTGTGGCTGTGTGTGTACTTGTATTTATGTTGGATTTTTAAATTGCTATACAACCTGCACTCTTTATAGTTTGAACAATGCATCCTTTTTCTGCATAAGATGGCAGTGTTTTATTTTCTCACTTTGTGAGAACTGAAAATGTTAATGTGAGTGTGTGTGTGTGTGTTTAAGTATGTTGGATTTAGTTATTGTGCACTTTTTTACATTTATATAGGATTTTATGGTACGGTGGTGTTTTTGCAAATGTTCAAATGTTCAAAATGTTCAAAACTAATGCACAGTATATATATGCAACTGCAGTATTTGCACTGTCAAAATGTTGTATTTATATAAACTGTGGGTGAACTTAAACTGTATGGCTATGTGGTGGTTCCTGTAGGCTTTGCGTGCGGTGGGGGGGGGGGAGCCTCCATGTCCATTTTGCTTGGGGCCCCCAAATTCCTTGAAAGGGCCCTGGGCGACAAGCCCAGGACTTACGCAGCTGCGTGAATCACGTTTTTTCGTGAATGAAGTGTCCATTTTTAACTAGTACCCACTGTAAAACATTTAATATACCTGAGGATTAATCTTTGATAAATAAACCTCAACTGGTGGCCATTCAACAAATGTTGTAATTGAGTGACAAATTATTTTCCTTGCTTTTGTTTTTTCAGTTTTCTTCTTTAAGAAAAAAATATTATATACAGCTTCAGAAATAATGATTTTTAAGACTTTTTAGTGTCCAAGACATTATTATTGCATGAGCTGTGTACGGACTTGCACATTCATGTAAAGATGATTGAAAGTATGTTGGACAAATGACAGTGTTAAGTCACTACGACATCACTCCATGAGCCATTTCACAGATCTCGATAATGTCCTTGTATTTGTTTAGATGTGGTGGGAGGAGCCACAGCGTAGCGGTAGCATTAGCGTCCAGTACAACATACGGGGCCAGCTAGTCTATCACCGCAAGTGCATACAAAATGTTTTTGCCCAAATTTTGCTATATAATATATATAGTGTACTCAATGTACTCATTACTTGAAGAATAAAGAATTCTGATTCTGACCCAATTACTTTGAGCACCTATTCGTCATGTAGGGTTTTTAAGTAAATATGAACGATGAAATTCTTGTTCTTAGTGAGCAAGTATGTGTGCCAGGTTTGATGACGATCCTTAAACCTGTTTGTGAGATGTAATGTAAACACTGCTGTAAAGGATGGAGCCATGCATACAAGCATGGATGGATGCCCGGAAAACTGTGGGCAGAGGTATAACAATAGTGGGTGAGGTATAAGAAACCTGTGAAGTCATGGCAAATAGCACATCAAAATCATGGAGACACAATTGACACCCGTACTATTTGGTTATAATAACAAATAACAAAAAAAACATTTGGATCATACCTGGTCCTTTTTTAGTGTGATCTGGCCCATTTCTCTGTTCCCTACAAATGAGCGTGTCACTCTGTATACTCTTTCTCCTGCACGGACTCTTATGATATATGTCATTGGCAGATAGCCAGTCTTCTCCCCAATCTTTCCCTGAAAAAAAAGTATATACATACACACATAAGAATGACCATGTTCAAGAAAGACTCATGTTCAGTCATTAAATATGATATAACGTTGGTTTTAATTTTATACCTAATTTGGACTCTAAATGAAATCAGGCCCTTGAGTCTCCAAAAGAGCCACTATCGGTATTGGCATTTATAATGGCCGATAATGAATATTTGAATGAATTAATATTTTAAAAATAAAATAAAAACGGACGAAACACCCTTCAACCATGTCATGAGTGTTGGCGTTGTATAGTTTGTCCACCAGAGTGCACTCTACACCGTCCCTACTGGCAACACTCGTGTATAACGCGCCACACATCCTACAACCTGCTGATCCAGCCAGAGTCGGGCAGAGAGAACCAGTTATCCGCAAGTGAGATCATCAGTTAAGTGTGTTCATGGTGATTTAGTCACGAGACATACATTGCTTGAATAACAATTAAAAGAACATCCCTATCAGTTCTCTTAACTCAAATAAGCATGACAAAATTCGTGAAAACAATGTCCAGTTTTGCTGCTGTTAAATAAGCCGAGAGTGAAGCGGAATTAGCTAGTAATTACGTTACGTTGTTACAGTGTAGTTGACTGTCTGTCCTTTTAACTTTTGACAATGTGACTGAATATGTATTTCTTTAATAGCGTGACAGTTATAGCAGTGAGACGTATCATCTCTCCCCGGCCTGTTATTTTGAAAGCGTATGTTTTACAATTTGCAGTATGACGTTATCCATTGCTAAATTATGGCTCATCATAGACTAGCTAACCACAAAGCTAGCTAATTCTATGAATATCAGTGGAAGACCGCTAACGTTAACATTAATGAGCTTGGAAACCACAACGAACTTATTCTGCCTAAATAAAGTAATGATTACTGTATTTATAACTAGTATATCTGTAAAGTCCCGGCATCGTAAAATGTAAGCTAGACGTGCGAGGAGTGAACATTTAGACATAGAGAAAAAAGTATCAAACATAGCTTGTGCAAAACGTAGCTTGTGCATAAAAGTTACCTTTTCTTTTACACGTGTGTGAAATCCAATGACGCCAAGTGTGCGTTTCAGACTGTCGTTCAGCCGCAGCATTAACGAGTTACATAATGGATTTAGATCACTAAATAGTAGGTTTTAGAAGGCAGGCAGCAACTGATGATTGAAAATGGTTTGATGTAGCTTGATGGAAATAATTTTAAAAGTGCAGGTTAAGGGATAAGCAAGCTGACATTGTAATTATAAGGTAGCTTATAAGGCAATAGGGACTAATTATTACACACGCACACTCAAACATTTAGGAGTGACCTTTATCTTGTTTAATGATAATACAAATGATGATGATAGTAATAATGTCATCATTATTTTTTGTAATTATTAAGTCTTAGTTCAAAGTTATATTTATGAAGCTTACCAAGTCTTTTAATACTGGTAACTTTGATTTGGTTGTTGTTGTTATTGTGTTTTTGTTCAAAAGACTAAGTTTAATATCTTAAGTTTCTATTTTTATACATTTTATTTATCAGAACTTCAATATATTTCGATGTTCCTCTGTTCCACTGTGACAATATTATTTAAAAATAAACAAGTTTGTTTTTAAAATGCATTATCATATTATTTTAGTCAATACTCATAAATAACTACAAATAACTAATGTTAGGGAAATCTGTTAATGTTTTGTTGCGCGTTTCTGAAAAAAAAAATATATCGGCCGATATATCGGAATATCGGATTTTTAAATCAACAAATATTTGTATCGGTATCGGCCTTCAAAATCCTTTATCGGTCGGGATATATTTTTTACACACCGGCTGACAGCCACCATTGTAGTTCTAATCAACTTCAGTCAAATTTGTCGGAGGTTGTCAGACTTAGCAACAGTACTTAACCCTCTAACAGCCCAAGTCACATTATAGACCCGAGTACAGTGTAAAATCTCATATGCACTCTTTACCACTAGATGGCAGACATCCAGAGCTTCAATTCAAGCCTGATCTCACTTCTCAAAGTGCAGAGGAAGTAGTACAATCAAATGTGACAAAACCGGAGAATACATGCATGTGATTGTATCGACATGGAAGTGATTCTGGCCATCGTTTTCGTGCAAATTGAAGCAGAAATGCACCAAATGGTGAATAAAACATTCACTTGTGATGAAGACTTGGATCTGTTATTCACCTATTCTAATTTTGAAGGAGAATATCTGACTTTTGGAGATGACATCGATCATCTATTATAGTCACGGTGTGTCTGAATGGAGGTGCGTCTTTGCATTTGCACGACCATGTCCACTAAGCATACAATGTTTATTTCGACCCTTTGTTTGGCAGTTGTAAACGTGATGCTAGTGTAGATTTATTAGCCTTCTTTATGGTAGGCTTTAGTATTTAGTAATAGTTTACTAATGTTGGTTTACATTTGACCTTTTTTCTTTTCATGTCATATGGATGTCATAATATTTTAATTAGATGAGTAATTTACCCCCTGAGTAGAGTGCATTTCCATACACTCTAATAAATAGGATGGAACAGTAGAGTGCACTCTAATAAATTAGATAACAGTCTAACTAGATGTACCGCAGAGCGGTACAAAATATGACCGCCGCCCAGTCCAGCAAATGTTTTCAACAAAAATAAGTCACGCTGAAAGGCATATATGATTCTAACTGTCTCACTGAATTGCATTATGCACACTCAATTCTCACTGGTATCTGCTAGACAACAAGTACCAAAACATGATTACCGTAAAACTCCAAATAATAGCCCGGGCTTTTATTTTCCCAAATCGCCAAACTGCACCGGCTAGTATTAGAGACAGGCGTCTATATGAGACAGGCCTTTAATTCCCTTTACACAAAACTTTTCCTCTGCAAAGATGGAAAATATTATCGAATTAATTATTTCAAACACACTGAATGTCTACCTATATGACTAGGCTATCTGAAGACAACGGATCATCATTCATTTAGGGTTGAGATGTTGTTCATTGAGTGAGATACAGTAAGATCCAAATAGCGGGGATAGCCAGATGAAACACGTTTTAATTAAACGTAATCTACAAAGAGATCGTATCACACTGAAAGCTCATATTTTGTCACTAGCAAATAGCCTATATCGGTCCTTTGTCAAATACAGTTGCATTATCAGCCCTGACCAAAACCGTTCAGGAATTATTTATGCAAAAGTGGAATGTGCTTAATGTTTCATTCTCCCTCGTTTTCAGCACGAATGAAACAGCATGAGAGAGCATGAACCATATTGTTTTTCCCATTTTGTATTTGCCAAATTTGACAAAAGTCTACATTCAAATCATAGCCTACTTCCAGGCTCACGGGAACATATTTTTGACCATGGGTGCTGAATAACAAAATACGCCATTTCACCGCCGTGTATGAGTAGGTCTAAGAGTGAGAAGTTTTATAATGCCCTGGGCAGCCACATTCCACTGCAACTATGCGCAGCACTTCGACTCATCAATAAAAACTGTGCGCGCACACACCAGTCCCATAGAAGCGCACTTGTTACATCATTAACCTATTTCAGTAGGTTATATAGACAGAGAATGTCCGTAGACGGGCTCTGATATAGCCTAGTCTAAGGTAAATTCCTTTTCTGACTTCTTTCTCTTTATCGCCATGGCATTTAGAATAAAGAATAACGTTAGCGAACCGTTCTGGTTTTGTTGCCAGCATAAAAACAAGCTTACCATCGGCCTATCCGCAAATTAACACAAGGGATGGGTTGAAGGGATGAATTGAACGATGACGAAGTCGGACATATAGGCATAGTTCATATTGGAAAAAAGGTTATACAATTTGGAACTCTAGCTTTTCCCCACCGCAGTCTTTTAATGCCATCTAATCATAACGTGTGCAGTCTGCGCCATACTTAAGCCCAAATCACACCCAAGATTCGCAACGAGATGAGCAGCAACTTGATGCAACATTATAAAACCTTGCAACTGTGACCAGACATGTGAATGCTTTGCGACGGCTTGTAATGACGTGCAACATCTAATTCACACTGCTGTAACCTCCTTTCTGTAACGGTTTCGTGTCATTGCGAATCGTTAAACAGACGATCTGACGGGTTTTAGAACATTAAATACAACCCGAAACTAAAAAACAGACCAGGCCTCTACTGGAGAACGGCCTTTAACCCAAACCTGTAGCCACGCCAGGCGTTTAAAAGAGACAGGCGTCTCTTAGGGACTCGGCGATTATTTGAAGTTTTACGGTAGTTCATAGATTTCACATGTAAAATACATTTTATACAACCCCACCCACATCTTGCCTGTTCATAATTCTGAGAAATTCTTGAATTGTGTGCATGTGTGCGTGTACTGTACATGTTTATGTTTATGTTTATGTGTGGGTGGGTGGGTGTGTGTGCGTACATGTGCTTGTCTGTTTATGCCTGTTTATGTGCCTGTGTGTGTGCATGTGCATGCATGCGTATATATGTCTACTGTGTGAGTATGTGTCATACGTAGGATTACAGTGAATGTATGTGTGTGCGTGTGTATCTTTTTATGCACATGTGTGCATATGGAATGGGTTAACATGACCCCTGGAGGCAAACATATGCAAAAAATTGGTCATCCTAGGCCCTACGGTTCTCAAGATATTCACAGAAAACTGTGTCTGCCCTACCCTCCTTTCGGGGGGGTCCAGTCCAGCGGGGGGGCTACAGATCAAAACGAAAAACGATGGTTCCATGCTATCCATGTGGGGTTACATGCCCACCAAGTTTCATGTACCCCGGTCTTACAGTGTCCCGGGGTTTCCCATTTGGACATGTGAAAAAGAAAAAAAAAAAAAAAATCTGACTAAACCTATATGACCCCACTTCGCTGCGCGGCGGTCATAATAAGAAGCCCAGTGATAACAGTACAGTGCATTTTCATGCACTGTAAATAGAAGAAGAAAAAGAAGACGACTTTGTATAACAGAACAGTGCATTTTCATGCACTGTAATAAAACTGAAAACTCACCCTCCACCATTCTTCATTTGAATCATCTAAGACTGTTATTCGATCCCCGGGACTGCAGGAAAAGAGACACACAATTTAGTAACAACTGTACAAGTTGTTATTTTCACTGATTTGTTACACTGTTCATCTGAATAATATCTATATATAATTGAATACACTGAATTGAAATCACTGAAATAATTTAATCCCATTTTTTTAAAAAAAGGTTGTCATTTTTTGCTATTTAAATTTATTGACATTCAACATCAGAAAATATTTCCATAAGACATACATATTTCAGATACTGTATTTTTCACAAACCTCAATGTGTTACCTATCAGAGGTATACATACCTTTAGAGAAATAACAAATAAGTAAAAATATATAACTGCAAACGGTAATCATCAAGTGCCCTTAAGATCGAGGAAATGGGACAAAGTATGAGCACATCAGTTTTATATGTCTATGTGAATCGGGTTGTGACATATTGACATGTGGCAGTTTTAGCATCCCTATGTACGGAATTTGAGAAAATTTGGCAGAAAAAGGGGTGGCAATGGGAAAACAAGATTCAGTAGTTTACAGGAAATGAATATATTTTTTGTGCTATCTCCTGCAGGTCCTGAAATATGAGCTAAATGTAAATGTGCATATTATAGCGACATCTTGTGGCCAATTTGTGTCATATTTGATGTGTAACTTCTCTGTGTCATTATGAAGAAAATTATGTTTTATGAGGATCGGCCATCTACAATGGCATATATTGACAACTGAAATTTGATCGTAGTTCAATGTACCCTATTCCACGGTCTGCTCCTGTTGGTGAACTACACCTAAGCAAGTACAGTTTGCAATTCCTCAGAAATGTATTCTAGTTGTGAACTGTTCTCTCTCTTTTACTCACTCCCTCTGCCTTGTCCTTTGACTTATCTGCCCGGTTTCTTTTAGTCAAGGGCATTTTGTCAGGTGAAATGTCAGTTATCAATGGTGCCATATAAGTAAATATGAGTTATAAACAAAAATCTGTAAGCTTTCAGTCCAAGACCTTCGTCAGACAGAATAATGTGATTAATTTATTGTTGCACAGATTTGAGTGAGCAAACCTTTCATTTACAGTATTTTACAGTTTCTTGACTCTCAGCACCTCAGCAAAGCTTACAAACTGACAACAAACAGTATCAACAGTCGGTCAGGAAACAATGTATGTGGGTCTACCTTTGCTGTAAATACGTTTCTGCATTTTCCCAACTGCATTTTTTGATGTTTGCAGATGTTACTGCTACTCTTTATCACAATAAGTTTCGGTTTTGTCTTCCCTTCTCATCGCTGATTGGCCTGACATTTTTCATGTCTAAGGGAAATGATTATGAACTGTGGTGTTTCAGACAAGATCTCCCTGAAAGGCTACTGCTGACCTCCTTTCCAAATAGAGTTTATCTCTGAAGAAGACCTTTGTTAGACAGAATAATGTGATTCATTTATTGGTTGCACAGATTTGAGTGAGCAAACCTTTTATTTATTTTACAGTTTCTTGACTCTAAACTCCAGCACCTCAGCAAAGCTTACCAGAGGGGTATCTTCGTCTTTTGTTATGCTATATAAATCAATAAAATTGAATTGCATGGGAAATGTTAAAGAGAGGTGACGCTTACTGGAAGTCCAGGTCATCTTTTTCAATGGCTTTGAAGCGATACAGGGCCATGTAGTAATGCGATTGAGAGAAGGTGCCAAGGTTCTTCTTATTCTAAAACATACAGAAACAGACATAAACCAATAAGTTGATTGGGAATCACAATTAATGCTAGCGATAAATACACTGATGATTTTTTTAATTATTATTAATCCCCCCTCCACTCGAACCAGCATGTCAGGCGATGGTGATTCAATCATCACCATTTAATTCAGTGTGTCCCAAATGTTTTTCTCTCGACACACCACCGTGATATTAAACATACAAAAATGACAAAACAACATGTCAATTGATGTGTATTGCCCCCTGTTGTGAATCCATGTTAGCTCAAGGATTGATCTTATACCACCATTGTTGCTCACCACTCTTCTTCTTCTTCAGGTACACAATCATTTTTAAAGGACTCATCCTTCTTAAATATTTTCTTAAGGTCTTTATCTGTGGTCGTCATGTTTGTCAACAGGTGAGCTGATTCAATTTGACCGCATTCAGGTTAGGCCATTGTTTTTTTGTGTTCTTCTCTCGGGATGTTCTGACGATTAACAGGAATGGCTTGTTGTGTGAAGACCTCTGGAAGTTCTATGAAGTCATCACCATCAAGGCTGAATACTTCCATTCCACTCAATTTATACACTTTCACAGGCTTTTCATAACTGTTTGAAGTAGAATTTCAGTTTTTCTCTTGACAGTTGTTCCAGTAGTTTCTCTATACAGAAGGTTGCGGAACTCCCGGAACCAGTGACGGACTGGACGGTCTGGCATTTGGGCAGATGCCAGAAGGGCCGCGGCCCCTCGTGGGCCGTTTGGGCCGGCCAATCACGGAGCGGCATGCTTGTCGGGTTTGCGCGGCCCATTTATCGTAAGGACGGTTTTACAATATCTCTCGGCCCACTATTAAAGGAACATGCCGCACCCGTGGCCCGCCCACCATCCGTTGGTTGTTTTAATGTATACAAGCAATTTACAAAAGATTCACTGAACAAAAATGCTGATGTGGTACATGAAAATGTAGCTAAAAATGTGGAGAATGCAATGCAATCAAGCATTTTGGACGATATATTGTCACAAGCTGGCAGAATAGGCAACAGGCCGATGTGCGTTTTATTTGGAGACTGTTATGCGCGACAGAGACTGAGTTTGCTGCTGATATTCTGGGGATAGGCTACAACATGGCCAATGTACGACTTTAGCCTTTTAATATATTTGCTGCATTAGATCAGTCTTTCTAGAACAGGCAAGGGCTTTCTAGCCTCACGTCAGCAGCGCTGCATCACCCATATTGCCTACATTAAAACAACCAACGGATGGTGGGCGGGCCGCGGGTGCGGTTTTGAAAATTGGTCAACAAACTTTGGTGCTGATGGATGGCTGATGGATGATAAGTTTTGCTATGCAGTTATGGTTGAAATAATAGCCCATCAGCGCATCTCTAGTGTGTGTGCCTCTCTCTCGCTCAGAGGGGAGGGAGAGGCTGAGGGTCGATCCAGCATGGATTCTAAACTCTGTGGTGGATAGGATCTACAATTAGGTGTTAATAATATTACCACGCTAGGTCGAAGTACTCCCAAGTGCTATTGCGCCACACATTGTAGTTCTCCTGTTTATTCGCTTGGAAAATCGCCACGTTTCATGTTGGGTGACGTACACATTTTTATTAACTACTCGTGCAACTGTATTTAAGTAGGCAAAACGTGGAGGTGTTTGATTACTGGTATGTTCCTCTCTCTACGGCCACGGCAGAGCCCGCTAGCATAGCAACATGCTAACACATTCGCGCCGCGCGACAGAGCATTTGAGTGCACCTACCGGCGCGGGAGAGGTATGACTCAACTCGTGAAAGTTAAGGTAAGAACATATATTACTACTGATTTTGGGTGGCGTGTTCCTTTAAGCATCAATAGTGTTACATGGCTTTGAATAAGCCATTTATCTCTAACTCCCTTTTCCTCCTTCATAGTGGGAAACTGATCAGTATTTATACCAGACATGAGTCTCTACACTACAGTCATGGTGACCCTCAATATTTACATCAGTCTACATTCTTTTGTAACCTTATTCAATCAAATGATTTAATAGTGCATTGTTTGAAATTGGAATACAATAAATATGCTGCCTGTATCTTTTATTTTATTATTGGTTTACAAAAGTTAGGCTACATGAAGCAATGACTTCTGGGAATTTAAAAACCGAATGCGTCTACTTTCTTCAGCACGGGGAATTGCCGATCTAGCATGCCTTGATCCTCGGAATTTCCCCCTTATAAAAGCTAATAAACTGCCCCCAAATGCATTTCAAAACATAAGAGAATGTCTGCTTAAATTCAGTGGTGCTACGGTTGAAAATCTACAGTCGGAATTGACACATCTCGCCACGTACTGGGACAGCCTGAAAAAGTCTCCTCTAAATGAGTATACAGTCAAAGCGTCGGACTTTGATGATGCCGCGGAGATATAGGAAGATACAGAAATAAACCTGGTGAGCAAGAAATGTTAACTGCATGACGTTAATTAAGACACGTTTGTGGAGCGGCTGCTCTGATGGGTTTCCCGTTTACCAACAAAACTACATTTGCGCGCAGCCGTGGGGCAGAAGACGCTTGGTGCCACAACGTTATAAACTTGACCTAAATAGTCGGCTGCTGTAAGCTACAATCGGGATTTTTTATATACCCCTGGTCCCCTGCGGTCTCAATGATAATAACATCTCATTTCAGGCTATATTTCAGAGTTTGCCGTTCATTTGCATTAACATCGTATTTTGTCATTTTTGGCGAAGACATGCATTCCTTTAGGGATATTGAACATATTGAACATTCTCTAACCATCGTGATTTCGAATTGGTGCAGTTTTTTAGCACAAAAACTCATTTTATTCTTTTCATGGAGAGCACTGCTCTATGCTGTTCTATGGTGCTTTCTGCCTCTTGCGCACGCATGTTTTCGTGACGTTGCATAGAAATTCATGTATTCTAGGCTATTCTTTTTTAATTTTCATATTTTTTGGAGTTGTGCATTGATATATCCATGTTCTTGGTTCAGTCTTTATGCATATTAAAGGGACACCAGGCAACGTTTTTGTGTTAATTACTCATCTTCGTAAGTCGGTATATGGTTAAATGACTCATTACAGGGCGAATGAAGACTCTCGCCCGCCCCTACTGCCTGTAGGAAGAATATCCCGCTTGCAAGTTCAGTGTATCGTACCCGGCGACCGAAGCAGTTTCAGTTTCCATCCTGCATCCACAGCACAGAGGGAGGCTAACGAAACGCTAGCGATTGTTGCAAACGTGTGTATAATGGCAGAGCCGGCAAAGAAGCAGCGAAAACCCTTGACGGAAGATGCAAAGAAAAGGAAAAGAGCTTCAGACCGAGCGAGGGGGAGTTTTGTAGAGAAAAAGCATCAGGCTTGCCTGGTGTCCCTTTAAAGTTAGAGTTCATCACCAATGGGGCTACAAACGTGTTATGTCTGTGCATGTGAAGTTATATCTGTGTGTTGCGGGCACATGCATGCGCGTCCCCGTGTGGGCCGCTGGTTGGTGAAAATGCCAGGGCCGTTTTTTAATCCCAGTCCGTCACTGCCCGGAACGCATATGTTTCAATGCAATCCCTTGGTCGCCTTCACTCTTACATGTATGACATGTCAGGTGTTTCTTACATGTACTACTGAGATGTCCTTTAATCAAACAAACATTTTTACCTTTACCCAGTTCATCCAGCCGTTCTCTGAGATTTTTAGTTTGATTTCCATTTTCTTTGATATTGCGAGCATCTTAAATGTTGCCAAAGACTGGATCATTCATTATTAGTGGGCTTGATCAAGCAAGCCCACTATTGTTCAAGTATACATATTATTCCATCCACCCATTTTTTGGAGCCACCACTGCTCCTAGAGCGTTTGAGCATTGAAATGAATGGCGGAATGTTGGCCCCCTACGACATCACTGCTCTCTAACTGCCAGTCTTGATTGCAAACACCTGGCAGAGTTCTAAGTCATCTGGCAGCTGCATAATTATGAATCTGGGCTGGGCTGTCTGTAAAGGTGTGTGCATGTAACTTTTGACCCATAATGTCCGATTTTCAAAAAAGAAGTACCGTTTGAATCCTTGGATGAAGCTGAGTTCCATGCCCTTGTAAACACACAATAGAGTACCGAAGCCATGACCTAGCGTTGTCAAGGCAGCAATTTCACTGGATCTAAACAAATCAATCTAACCACAGTATTCACCATAGCAGTGGTTAATCTATTTAAATTTTATAACGTTTCCAAGAACTGGACCACCAGAGAACCGATGAGCAAAACGCCAGCGGACTGCCAGATTAGCTCCCAATGGGCCGACAGTGGTCCACCAGCCTCTTGCTATCTGGGTAATTATAGTACTGCTTTATTGCAGGTTATGTGCAGTCTTAGTTTGTTATTAGCAATCTTCTTGAAAGAGTGTTCACTTTAAATTAACACATTGGGATCTCAATGATCAACATCAGTTTGAGTTTTCAGCAACTGTGCAATTGTATTGTCCCATCAAACATTTCAAAGTCTTTTCTCATTCTGTCTGATCGTATAGGTTTGAAGAGAATGCAAATCGCCAGGTTACTCACAAAACAAGCAGATGGTGAACGTAGTTCAAGGTATTTCCAAGTGTATAATCCACGGAATAATCCACAAGTTTCCCAGCTTGTCTGACATTTCAGGAGCACAATTTTTTAACTTGATGTAGGCCGGGTAGAACAGGTAACTCCGGACAACACACGTCTTACTATATATAGTAGTTTATTTGTTATCTTTTAACTCAAAATACAAACAAAGGATGTCTATCGCATTAACACGCTTGAATATTTGTTTGCCACTTCCACTATAATAGACATCAGACAATCAGACGTCACGCTCAATTGGCCAGACAGAACACAGCATCAAGTCTTGCCATAATTCACCATCATTTCAAATTTCATGAACTTAATGTAATTGGCATTTGATCAATATTAATCACTCAAATGAATGTGCAAACATTGATATCAAAACTGCCACATTTATCCTATAAAACTGTGCAAATGTGCAGTGTTATGCTCCATGAAGCAGCTGCACAGATATCCGCTACAGAAATGGGCACCCCACGAGGTGGCCATACTTCTTGTAGTGTGCCACCAGGTTACCAGGAGTGGGAAGATTCAGACTGCCATAGGCCTGGGAAATGGTGTCAACCACCCAATGTGATGGGCACTGTTTGGATACAGGATCGCCACGTTTACTTCCACCATAACAGACGAACAGCTGTATGAGAATGTGTCACGTAAGTCCTTAATGACCTTATAGGGCAAAGACTTTCCAAGTTCAGGTCATCCACCCTGACAGCATGCTCTGTGAAAGGAACTGATCTCAATCACCCGGTTCACGGTCTGAGGATTCATGACCTTGAGAAGGAAAGAGGGATACGGCCATAGTGACACCCCAGTGTAGTCAGCCTTCCATCTAAGACATTGCTCACTGAAGGCTCACATTGACCCTTTTGGCTGAACAAATCACCAAGAGGAACACTGTTTTCTGTCTGAGAAACCTAAGGTCAGCCTGGTCTAACGGCTCATATGGGGCTAGTGTCAGTGAGTGCAGCACCGTGGGAAGGTCCGATGATGGAGCTCTCAGCGCCCTGCCCGGCAGGAGGCGACATGCTCCTTGAGAGACCCAGGGATGTCTCCCTATTGCAAGTCCATCAACTGGCTGATGGAAGGAAGAGATAGCTGCTGCATAAACTTTAACCCTTAGAACCCGATTGAGGCAAAGTGCGTCAACTGTTACATTGCTCCGGAACTGTTCATTGCAGCGAGATGAAACCTTTATAGCGTGACAGAGCAGAAATGGGGCTTTCCAACGAGACTACGGATTTGTCTATACAATCAAGTATGAAAATAAATCATGTACATCATTACATCAAATTGCATCATATTTTACAGTCTATACTAATCTGCGTTCACCTGTGCACCCATTACTTTCATTTGAATTACTAGTGAACCTGTGATCGCATAGATAGATCGCATATCAGATGAAAGAGGAGACACATAGCCATCCATTGGTATCACGCACATCTTTCTGGGTTATAAAAACAGATGAAGTGACCACAAAATAATAACGTCATGTACAAAAACCAACGCTGCACATCCATTACTCTTGTTTGAATTACTCGCTAACACGTGATTGGATAGATATGCCACGCATGTCGGATGAAAGAGGAGACACAGAGCTATCATTTGATACCAAGTACATCCTTCTGGGTTATAAAACAGACGAAGTGACAGCAAAATAATAACTTCATATAGCTCGACTTACCCCACGTTTTTGTGTGTTTTTGTGGCAAAGCATAATCCAACGCTATCATGTGTTTCTCTATGGCAAAGCATGTTAATAATCCGGTTTTGAGATCCTAGCTCATTCCTGCATGGCATCCAATTCAAGGCTCACATTGCATCCCAATTTGTTCGACGAAGAAACACCTTTTTTGTCTTTACTTTGTTCATGGCAATGCAGTAAAAAGTTGTTGAAGAGAATCATCATGAGTGCACACTGGCTAACACGCAAACTTGGGTCAAGTCAGGTCAGATCAGTTCGTGACACAGATATGGAGTGCAGAAAGGTCATTTTTCATCACTAAATAAAAAAAAAATTGGTATTTATTTCTGTAAGGCACACACCACTTATGTCTGTAAATTGCTCAGCCCCATAGTCCACCTCCACCATAGTTCTTATATGCCAGATTCAGGACAGTCTGGCCTACACATACATGAAAGTCATGTCCAAAATGTAAGAATTGAATAATATGATTTTTGTCTTTGCATTATTTAAAAATCAAAATCAAATCAAGTACTAATATATGAAATGGTGGCAGATCTGGGTAGCCTAGACTGTGCTGAAAACAAATAGCATGTGTAAATGACACTTACAATGACCAGGATAAATGCTTATAACTAAAGATACTGAGAATGGCCAAACATAGAGTAGTGCTCATAGGGCTAAATAAAAAATGTCATTTATTTCCATAAGGCACAAACCACATATTTTTCACATTTGCTCAGCCCCAGAGAATCCCTCTACCATGGCAATGATATTGCCAGATTCAGGACAGTCCTACACACACATGAAAGGCAAGTCGAGCTGCCAGCTTGCAGTGGTGAGATACATGCCAAAATATAAAAAAAATTACAATACGCTTTTTGTATTTTTATTATTTAAAAATCAAAATTAAATCAATGCAAGTATTAGTACATGAAATTGTGGCAGACTCTGCCGAAAAAACAGTATATAGCATGTGTGTATGGCATTTACAATGACCAGGATAAATGCTTCTAGCTAAAGGTAGTGAAAATGCCCTTCTAGGGTTCACTATTAATAGTGCTGGACACTCTTTGCATGTCCAGAAGCAACTGAAGGAAGCTTAAAATAATGTGCACCACACATGTGGCTGGGACTAACTGTTTATCGTGACACCGGTTCGAGAACACCCTCCATTTCTGGCTGTAGTACGCTTGCGTAGAGGGAACTCTGGTACTCTGTATGGTTTGCATAACTGCCTCATCTAACTCCTGAGAGAGGGGCTGAGCAGCGGCCATGCCCCCAGTTCTGACTTGGGGTGCCAGATCTGTCCGATCTGTCCATCGATCTGAGACAGGAGATCTGCCCTGACTGGAAGGGGCCATGGCTACGGAGGAGAGCGGGAATTGTGGTAGTGTGTCCCTGCACAACCAGTAGTGACTTGGTGCGGCCGCTACGCTGTAAAAAGGGGGGGGTTTACCTGATTACATCCTGTTATTGAAGGGGAGTGGGAAGAGGCCGCTCGGTCCTAATCTACCTGTTCCGGAGGCAAGGTGTGTCAGGTTGGGAAAGCACGGCGTTTCTCCTCTTACTGTGAGCGGACGTTTGAGGTAGGCCAGGTTTTAATTTGATGAAGTGCTTTTTGTTGCTGTCGCTGAACTATTGTGCAGCGCAGAGTTGGTAATTCTCACGTTATTTAATAAAGGGTGGATCCGGCAGCGGGGCTGACTTAACGGGGAAGACTGCTGGTTTCCTGAGAGAGCGGTATGTTTTCTTTGGGTCATTCCACGTCAGTTCAACCAGGGCCCACGCACTTAGGTCTCAAAAAATTCTGAAAAAATTATCAGGTGTACTTATGTTACCCAGGAGACACACTATAAAATTACTCTTATGTAAGATCAATACTTTCCAAGATACAGCCAGTTTTACAGGGGGAGGGGGTGTCGATTTTGTTCAGCCTCTTTTTTTTGTCAAAGTTCACAAGCCCACAACGCAAGAACTAAACCATGTAGAAGGCTCAAATTTTGCATGCTGGTACATAAATAAAATAGTATGTAGCAAAATCGTCACGTTTGGTCTGGATAATCCTGCATGGTCATAGCTGTCCCTCAAAGTTGATACAAATTTTATTGGAGTTTTTGGCTGGGCTCTGTTTAAGCCTTCAGAAGACATATTTGTACTCAACATAGGATCTTGATTTATTTTCCTTACTGAGATAAGTAGAAACACTCTCACAAAAAGCAATGAACAGAAAATAAATCCCTTCAGGGTCTGAACAGCAGACCTCACAAGTCTGAAAAATCATTTTGGTTATCATTTTCAGAGCACCCAAACACCTGAATTTACACACAACCCCACAAATGTTGAATCCTGTGTGGGAATGACGTTGCTCTTTTCCAGGTTCACCCTGAACCCCAGGTTATGCACATACTGAATGACCCTCTGTGTGTCTCGCATGACTTGGCTGCAATCTGGGGCACAGATCAGCCAGTCGTCCAAGTAGGGCAGGATCTTCAAGCCCGTTGCTTGAAGGGGGGACAAGGCTGCTGCCACCAGCCTTGTAAAAACTCTGGGCAAGAGAGACAGGCCATAAGGGAGCACCTTGAACTGGTAGGCCTGTCCCTGTAATGCAAACCTCAGAAAAGGCCTGTGGTCTAAACATATGGGGACGTGAAAGTAAACGTCTTTTGCAGGTCCAGGGAAGTAAACCACTCCTCCCTTTCGATGGACACCAGAATCTGATGAGTGGTGAGCATCTTGAATGGCCAGACTTTTCAAAAAGCGTTTAAACCGCCTTAGATCGAGGACAGGATGCAGGCAACAGTCTTTTTTTGTAATGATAAAATATTTGTAGTAAAACCCAGCACACTGTGCGCTGGCGTTTACTCTCTTGATTGCCTTCTTCTCTAGAAGGGTTAAAATTTCTCTGTGTAAAATCTCTGCCTGATATGGGTCCTTGACCATCGTCATAAGAACCTGAGAGAAGGAAGGTGGGCGGCACGAAACTGAATCCTGTAACCATTCCCGACTGTAGCCAGCACCCACTGGTCTGATACACACTCTTCCCAGCTGTCCAGGTGCAGACAACTTCGACTGGCCACCTCACACTGCTAGGTGATCTTACCCCTAGACCCTGCAGCTGTTTGGGGGGGGGGGGGGGCACCGACTTTGAGGCCGAGCCCTGGGGGGAGGCCACTTTTGATATGCTGGTTGATGCTGTGGGCGTTGAGGGGCAACAAAAATATCCTTACATATACCGGTAAAAGAAGCACACATTGGCTTTCTCCGCTCTACTGTAGCCACTCCCCCTCTCGAAGTCCCAGGCTACTTTGGACTTGAACACTTTGAATAAACCAACGACAACTCCAACTGCAAGGTCCCAAATTGAAACTAGCGATAGGATGATGGTCCCGAATTTAAGGACGTTTCAGAATGCCACACAGCTAGACGACGAGTGGCATGTCACTTATTCTACCAAAGACTGTTTCTGAGTCACATCATTGCAAATCTCAAATGATGAGATGATAATTCTAAATCATTAAGTTATTTAATAGGCTAAACATAGCCTTACATTAAAGCTTTACACTTATGTCATTTCGATTAGCTACAGACAACGAATGGCAGACGTGCGTGATATCACTTATAGGCTACCAGAGATAGTTGAGTCACATTGTTGCAAATTTCATACGATGAGACATGTAATTGAGCTATGGGTTTTCTACAGGAATGGCATGTTTGAACGGGCACTGCACTAGTTGTAACAATTATAGGACAGATAATGGAAGTTACTGGTAGAATGTCCATTAAAATTGTGAGAATCAGACCAACAGTTTTACTTTCACTTTCATTCTACTGTACATATTTTCCTTGTAATATGAGTACCTTGTCATCTGCTGCTGTCTTGTCTCCTTTCTTGTCTCCATCTTGCTTTGCTGTTAAGAAGGTCAGCAGTATTAGTAAAGAATGTCATGTTTATTGGTGTGAGAAAATACAACATGGCAGTCAATAATTTTTAAAATTTACTTACTGATAAATTTAGTCAGATATCTGGAGCAAACTGATTAGCTGTCTTGATTTTGCTACACCCATTAGGTTCCTTAGTGGGCTACTCAAAGATTTTTACTAGGGCTGTCAAAATAACTGATTAATTTTGATTAATTAATTTGAGAAAAAATAACTGATTTTTAGTGCAGATTAATCGATTCCTTATGACCTTTGACCCCGAGCCGTAAAGTCTAGTCAGTAAAAATTAGACTGTAAAATGAAGGAGAGAGAAGAAAACATGCTGTCTGGAACAATGATTGGAACATTTACTTTTAAAAAACGGCCTGATGGTGTTGATAAAAACAAAGTGTTAAAAATAAAGTCCTTTGCCATGTCTGCAGCAAGGAATTTGCATATCACCAGAGTTCATGAACTCTATAGTCGCACGTCAATGCAAAGAAATAAGTGTTGACATTGAGGGGAGTGTTAATTTATTTTCATTGTGTCCCCTAGGTTATATCTGTGGCCTGAAATGCCTTGTATGTGAAGAAAAAACTTATTTTCTGAATTTATTTCCTCAGCATATTAGGTCATATCATAGATTATTATGGCCGTTATTTGAACAGTGAAAATAATAATAAGAGTTTTTGCTCTTTAATTTGCTCTCTAATAATAACTTTAATGTCACTAATGCTGATTATTCAATTATTCATTTGAATTTAAATATTTAAAATACTTTCACAGCAAAAATTATATATGCGATTAATTTAGATTAATTAATCACATGAGTGATTTTAATTCACATGAGTGAGATTAATTAATCATCACGAGTATGTAATTAATTAGATTAATTTTTTTAATCGATTGACAGCCCTAATTTTTACACATCCAAGTCCAAGGCCTGTCAGACACT
This sequence comes from Alosa pseudoharengus, assembly GCF_046254945.1. Taxonomy (NCBI): domain Eukaryota; kingdom Metazoa; phylum Chordata; class Actinopteri; order Clupeiformes; family Clupeidae; genus Alosa; species Alosa pseudoharengus. Next base: position 2,201,748 of record NW_027468881.1, read on the forward strand.
TTTGAGGTTATCTGTAAACATTGATATTTCCATATATTTCACCTATCTACACTCATTGATGCAAAAGTGACACTTGACACTTAAATCTTGAAATCTTCAGCAATCATTATAAGAGAGTAAAAGGAATGTAATAAAAAATATTTAAACTTTATGTAAACACGGACTTATTTTCAAAGGAGCTCAAACATTGTAAAGAACGCATCATAAACATTTCTGGCAAGACTTTTGAGCTCTGAATCTTGTAAATATAGGTGTCGGCTACACATAGGTGATATAAGCATTCAAAAATGTTATGTAGTTTCACTATAAAGAATTAAAACTTTAGTATAAAATGTTTTACCCTAAAGCCAACAAGCCTACACGATGAATATTGATGATGTTGGCAGGCACATGGATCAAAGGTTCCAACATCCAATAAGCCAAAACATAAATAAAGCGGTTGCTATGCTATGCTGGTTTCTAGGGTAATCATGTTGGTTGCTATGGTGGTTGTGCTTGCTAGATTCACATTATAGTGGTGGTTGCTAGGTTGTTGCTATGCTAATTAGCATTGTTGCTAGGGTAATTTGGATGGTTGCTAGGGCATTGCTATGCAAAATAACATGGTTGCTATGGTGGTTGCTAGGGTAATCAAGTTGGTTGCTATGTGGTTGCTATGGTACATATGGTGGTTGCTATGCTTAATAATGTGGTTGTTATGGTGGTTGCTAGGGTAATTATGTTGGTTGCTATGCTTAATAATATGGTTGCTATAGTGGTTGCTAGGGTAATCATATTGGTTGTTATGGTGGTTGCTAGGTTATCATAATGGTGGTGGTTGCTAGGTTGTTGCTAGGGTAATTAAGATGGTTGTTAGGGTGTTGCTAGAGTATTTAGGGTGGTTGCTATGCAAAATAATGCAGTTGCTATGCTGGTTGCTAGGGTAATCATGTTGGTTGCTATGGTCATTGCTAGGTTGACATTATAGAGGTGGTTGCTAGATTGTTGCTAGGGTAATTAAGATGGTTGCTAGGGCATTGCTAAAGTACATATGGTGGATGCTATGCTAAATAACTTGGTTGCTATGCTGGTTGCTAGGGTAATCATGTTGGTTGCTATGGTGGTTGCTAGTTTGACATTATAGAGGTGGTTGCAAGGTTGTTGCTAGGGTAATTAAGATGGTTGCTAGGGCGTTGGTACATATGGGTGTTGCTATGCTAAATAGCGTGTTTGCTATGGTGGTTGCTAGTGTGATCTTGTTGGTTGATATGGTGGTTGCTAGGTTGACATTATACAAGTGGTTGCTGGCAGTGTTGGGCAAGTTACTTCAAAATCGTAATGTACTATGCATTACTTATTACTGTCATTTCAAAGTAATTTGTTACATTATAATATTACTGTCTCTGAATTGTAAGGCATTACACTACTATTGCATTACTTTTAAGTTACTTTCACCAAAATATCTAGAAATATGGATTTGCCATTCTAAATGCAGTTTATTACGCTCAATGCAGCTCATTGCTCTTCCAATGGAGGGAGATGTGGTATAGCATAATGACTGAGCTAGGCTTAAGGCTAACAACATACAGTAAGAATGCAATAGGCGCAGTGCTCATGATGCAAAACAAGCAACAATCATAGTCAGAATTTTGTTAAAAACCGACAAAAGGTCAAAGTCTGGTAAATTGTGATATAAATACTGTAACTTTCAAGGCCTAGGCCTGCTCAATAGAGAGCCTATTGTAAATCAGAGCTTAATAAAGACATGTCAAGATAGTGGCCTACTGGCCATTTCGGTGCCCTAAGTGAGTGGCTTTGAGTGAGTGACATTTAAATGGTAACTCAAACACCTAAAGTAAAATAAAAGGACTATTATACAGACCATTACTGTGTGTTTTTTAACATTAATTTCTGAAGAAATGCTGTTTTCTTATAAATGGTGCATGGTCACTTTAAGAGCATTGATCTTTACGTTCTCATAATGCCCTTTTGCCAGCTCTTGTTTACAAGCCTTGTTTGTTGAGTTACATTGATAGCACAATATTAACACAAGTCGACAAAAAATCCATTCAGATAGCTAGGTGGATACCAGGCTCATAATTCACTTTTATTTGCAAAACGAAATGTGAAGCAACATGTCATTGCATACTTTCCAAAGCAATGAAGGCTGCTTAAAACAACTTAACATTGTGCATATTATTGTTAATATTGTGCTATCAATGTAACTCAACAAACAAGGCTTGTAAACAAGAGCTGGCAAAAGGACATTATGAGAACGTAAAGATCAATGCTCTTAAAGTGACCATGCACCATTTATAAGAAAACAGCATTTCTTCAGAAATTAATGTTAAACAAGTTCAACTGATGTCACTCTGCCGGACTCTTCCTTTCCGTCTGCCTCTCTCACCTTCACGCACGCACACGTGAAGCACTGCCTTGCAGTTGGGAGGAGAAAATAAATCCAACTGATAATAAGCTACTTTACCATGATAAACCCATATAAAACTGTGAGAATGGAATAATAATAATGGTTTCCACACGCACATAGATTTAAATAGACCTAGCCTTTGATGAAGGTATACCTACATTAAAAGAAGACAGCTTTGTGAATTATGGTGTTTTAATCGCCACCGCCCAAGCAACACAAACCCATAATCAGCAATAGTCCTACCTCACTATAGCTAGGCTACCAATATAAATGCACTTAAACTGTAGGCCTAGACACACACTAACGAACTCTTATTTGGCTACTTTTACAACCTTTTGTTTTGGCATGTAAATATCCAGTGCAAAACTAACATGGGCAGAATGATTGATGCTGGACTTGAACCAAAGATCCTTAGATCAAAGCTCGCTCCTCTAACCACTGTGCTACAGCACAGCTACTGAAACGGCAATAATTTTTAACACTTAAAGCCTCGGTTGCTAGGTTACGATAAACAAACTCAAAGATCGTAATTCTTGATTCTTCTTGCTTAGCCTACAAACTGACGGTTTTATGCGTTCACTAAACAAAGATTATGGAAATAAACACCACTTTTCCATCAAAAGCCTTGTTGTAAAAGGCATAGCTTCTAACTTGTTAGATTTACGACCTAAGTTCGCTAGCTTTGTGCCTGCCGACCAGCTCTGTTCCAGAATCTTTGCTGCGGTAGGCGATGCAATGTGTTGATTGGCTCTGCAGAAACTGTCAAGACAGTGCCAAAATTCACTGATTGGCTCTTCAGAAACAATGACAAAACACTGCCAAAATTCGTGTCTGTAAAAAAGTTTTGTAGCTTCGTAGATCCAGTGGACAAATGTTTTTCACAAGTGCACAAAATATTTCTGCAGGTACGCATTTTTTTTGCACACAGACAAATTAATTCCACAGTTACAAAACGGTTCTTCACAAGTGCACAAAATATTTCTGCAGGTACGCATTTTTTTTGCACACAGACAAATTAATTCCACAGTTACAAAACGGTTCTTCACAAGTGCACAAAATATTTCTGCAGGTACGCATTTTGTTTTGCACACAGACAAATTAATTCCACAGTTACAAAACGGTTCTACACTTGTGCAAATCATATTGGACACACAATCTTTATGTCGTAGTTCTGACTCCATACTGTAGCTGCATATGATTTCAAAACACGGCAAAATGCCGCAGGTTTGTGAATAGGTCTGTGAGTAAGGAGTCCTCTTGACTTGGTGGGAAGGTGTGATTTGTTGGGGGCAGGGCCGGATTAACTGGCAACAAATGTCTGATGGCCCCCCTTCCCCCCAGCCAACGTGAATCGGGTGGTTAGTTAATAGGCCTATCGTGAAGATTTTTCCTGCCATCTAAGGCACGAGCGCATCTGTGAGGCCAAGCCTCACCAAGTAGTTTGTTTGTTTACAACTAACATTCCATTTAATTAAACTGCTTTATAGGCTATGCCGAAATAGTTTTCAACATTTTGAATATTAGTGTCGGGTGAATTGAAATGTTCTCAAAGTATCCTTATGGCTGAAAGCTGCTTGGGATCCCCCCGTCAAGCAATATAACCATACAAACGCGCTTCCTGCACTCATTGTTTCAAAAGGAGTAATTTTGGCTTTGTCAGAACTGAAGAGCTGTGGACGGCACGGCACGCCCCATGAAAATAAATTAACGCAACGCAACACAACACAGACCCCGCTTCTCTCGCGTCAGTCACTGACATGAACAAAACACAGAACCCGCTTCTCTCACGGCAGTCACTGACAGTAACCTAGAATAAATGCATGGGGAAAAACACTTCCCCATGACAAAGACATCGAAAAACACTGAAAGTTAATATTTTGTCACTAGCAACATACATCTGTCCTTTGTCAAATGTATTATGTTCCAAGTAGCCTATGCGTAATTCTGCTTCATAAAGTTGAACAAATACATTTGCTTATTTCACAGAAAATATAAATAGCCAGTTAGGGTCTACAGTGCAGAGTTGGTAAGTTATGGTAGGCCAGCTTGGAGTGAACATACAAACGGGAAATTCTTTCTCTTGTAGCTGAGTAGCCTCAGGTGCGCACGTAAACATAAGGCCGAACATGTAAGCGCCAATGAATCGTGCTCTCACGACAATCACGCCGTTAAACTTAAATAGGTTAACATCACTTTAAGTTCGCCTTCAAGCAAGGAAAACGATGATTTGAAGACATCTGTTTCGTTGGAAGGGCAAGGGGTAGCAACAGGGCAACACCGAGACAGGCCCGATGGCAGGGCTGTTATGAGAGTATTAAAATATGGGATATTCTACGGAAAAACATTAAAACGGCAAGACAGCGGGGGAAAGTTAAAATACGTGATAAACACGGAAAAAGTTGGCATGCATTGTTTCGGTCCCCGTGCACAGGCATTATTTGTCATATTATTAATCACATATGATTATTTGTGAAATTGTGCAAACAGGCGCAACACATTTGAAAAGGAAGGACTGGTAGCATGCAAGCTCACGGGAAAGATTGATTTAAGAACGTTATCACAGTGTGTGGCTGTGGCGCGGGCGGAAGACAGCGACAATTGGCAGGGGAGGGTCATGTCTTTTTTAACAATTCTGTCGGAGGGTCATTGAACAATTTCTAGCAGGCAAGAGAGGGTCATGCAACCTTTGACTGAAGCACTCAAAATTCCTCCGGTGGCCCCTTCAATAAATAATGAACAGTCCCTAGATTGCTGCTGGGCTATATGTCTTGGTTCAACAACTCATTGCCGTCAACCGCATAGCCTATCTCGCGGTTGCATCCATTACAAACAAACATGCAATGTGAACGTCTGGGATTGGGAGAGCACTAAATGCTCTACTGAATAAGCACGAAGTCAAACCTTTAAATGAAAAACACTCTTTAATAATCAAAAAAAAAAAATAAACCGATGAAGTAAACTTGTGACCATCAACAATCGTTTATCGCCTGTAACTCCGTGATAACAGGACGTAACAGGAAGGCATTTGGCTGAGCAACGGAGGTTAATATGCTCTATATTTTGTCCAAATGATGTCTGTCTATCATCGTTGCACTCGGAGAAAACCAGAATGTTTAATTTGTCCTGCGTTTCTTCTACGGCTGCAAACGGGATTCACTCGCAGTTAACCAAATATTTCTTTATTAGGGCAGGGCAGGCATATTTCTGGCTATTAAATTATTTCTAAACCAGTCTGCTAAAGTCTGTAGTGAAGTCTGTGTAGGGTTTTCCAGGCTCCATTTCTTTTTACGAGACACCCTGCTCACTTGAGCCATCTACCGGTTGTTTGGGTTGTTGCAGCGTCTCACTGGAAAAATACAAATTAAAGTGATCCCACGCGCGGACCGCGAGTGAAGCTGGCCAAGTCGAAGCACTGCCCACTGTACAATTCATCTTTCTTTAAAGCCAATCCAGGTCATGTATATGGTCTACTGTGGATCTACAAAGATTTGTTTGACATGGATTGGCTTCAAAAAAAGATGGGGTGTCGGGTGACATGCGATTCAATGCCTCATTTGATTGATTCGATTAGATTTTTCTTTCATCCACTTACTGACAATAAATTGTTTTGTTACTTTTTAACATACACATCTTATGTTGATTGACTATCAAATTATGGTTACATATTATTCTCATGCTGTGTACAATCACACACCGAAGTTTTATTTTCTTGAATTCCTTCATCTGAGCTTTGTGTATTCATCAACACGAGTGAAGTTTGATTTGTGCCAGTAGCGGCACCATGTTTAGAAGGCGATGACAATAATTGCATGCAGATGAGATGAGCAAGACGTTGGCACAGTGTCATATTCAAATACAAATAAAATTATCACAACACTATCATTATATTTATAACATTGTATCACACACTTTTCATTCTTTCATTTAATTCTTTCTTTCATTCTTAAAAGAAAAAAAAAACCTCTGGTAACCTTAGTGTTGCTAAGCCAAATCTTAGTGTTGCTATAGCAACAGCAAGCAACACCAAAGCACAGCCTCTGAGTGCCCGCAACTGCACTAATGGTTCTGTATGTAGCTACTATAGGCCCTACATACATTTTGATAATGATAACTAGGTGTGTGTATAACATCTGGTATTAAAATAATCAACTGAATAAAATACCCATTCCTCATGTGAGTTAAACATCCACATTAATGCAACTTCCATTTTCAGTCCACAAGTTCCCATCTGTCCACACCTAAGCAGTAGACCTACTTACTTTCCTCACCCTCCTCCTCTTCCTTTGGTTGTTGTGCATCTTCCTCTTCCATTATCATCATCATCTTTTAGAGGGAAAAAAACTGATGAGACTTCAAAGTTGTTGAGATTTGATTCACTACACTAATAGTAGTGATCTCTGTTAACTCAGTTATTAAAGGTGCTCTAAGCAATGTCATACGTCTTTTAGGCTAAAACATGTTTTGTTTTGCCAGCATGTCCACCTGGTGGCCCAACCAGTTACACCAGCAAAGACCCGCAAGATCAGGAAGAAAATCAGCAAAGAGCAGCTAAAACAAGCTAAATCCAGCTACCAATTGAATGGACATTATTGTTTATTATTGCTTTTCCCCTTTTTTCATTGCTTATTTTATTAGGCTATTGATTGAATTGACATTGTTGTTTATTATTGCTATTTTCCTTATTATAGTTTGACCAACATTCTAATCTGTTCCCTGTTAAATTTTAAATATTATGTTTTTGTATTTGTGTGTTGCTTTGGACAAAGGCATCTGCAAAATCCCATAACCATAGCCATACCAGCATAAGCTGGTTTCTAGCTGTTTTTTTTCAGCAGGGGTATAAATTGTTTATTAGCACAAGCAGTCAATCATATACCTCTGTTTTCTTTGGTTGCTGATACAGTTATAACTTTGATACAGTTTCTTTGCTATCTTTCCCATCTCTGTAAGGCTCCTGTCGATGTTGCACACCTCTTGTAATGTATACTGAACCTCTTCAGTAGCACAACAAGTGGTCTACTTTGACGTTAGCTTCTGCCCCCACATGGTAGCTTTGTAGCTGCCTAGCCATTCTTGCCACTAGCGTGACAGCTACATCAATGTTGAACCATTTTTTTAAATTCATTTTTCCCTGTCGACAGTACTCAAGTACCTCTAACAGCAGGGATCTAGGTAGAAACATTTTTTTCCATTGAATGATACCCCTTACATTTTTTTTGTCCTCGGAATTCTTTTTGCGCTCTTTGTTGGCCATAATAACGCCCACACGCAAGGTGTCAAACACAGGATCAGAACGGTGTGACTGGCCTAGAACACACATAAGCAAGAAATCACAGGCATGTATCCACACGCAAAAATATCATTACAATGTAAGTTTTGACATGCTTACCTGGGTTATTTATCTCCTGGTCATATAGTGGTGAGCTGTAAGCTCTTCTAAATCCAGGAGGCTACATGGACAAACAGTAAATGTAAAACAAATCTTTCTTTTTCTGAATATCAAGAATAAAGGAATAACTTACAATTTTTCCAAAGCATCTTTGGAACTCCACGTAGGACTGACATTGATGATGAATACTGGTCTTGCAGTTTTTGCATCGAATGCAAAATTTGTTGTTCACTGAGGGAAAGATGGACAGTATGGAATAATATATTCAGTGAAATTGATAGTCAAGTCAAGTTGATTTATATAGCGCATTTTATACACAGAGGTCATTCAATGTGCTTTACATAAACAAAACCAAACAGTAATAGCATGTACAAGCATAGAAGGGCAATTGTCAAAGAATGTTTAAAAAGTAAGTTCTCCTAAGACCTGGGAGGTCTAGAAGGTGATAACTGCTGAAGCATGTCTGATATTTACGTCCTGCTCCATTTACTGATTTATAAACAAGCAGTAGTGCTAATATGAATTGATGTTTTGTCAACCATGTTAAAGTATTTTGGCGATCTTTGTTATACTGCTGTCTTGTCATTCTTGTAGATCTAATATTTGGGGCTGCTGTGGCCTACTGGTTAGCACTTCGGACTTGTAACCGGAGGGTTGCTGGTTCGAACTCCGACCAGCGCTAATCCTGGCGCACCTGAGCGCCGCTGCGCCAGGATTAGTGTGTGCTTCACCTCACTGTGTGTTCACAGTGTGCTGAGTGTGTTTCACTAATTCACGGATTGGGATAAATGCAGAGACCAACTTTCCCTCACGGGATCAAAAGAGTATATATACTTATACTTAATAGTTACTGCTTGTTTGTAAATGCATAGTGACACTTTGAGACACCTGGACACTTTGAACACTTTTTCCAGTTATTGACTCTTTTAGCTGCTCTTTGCTATGTACCACTCAGCTATGGCACATGTGATGAACCACTCTTTTCTTCTCATCACAACCACAGCTGTGTGTGTGTGTGTTGTGTGTGTTTGTGTGTGTGTGAGAGATCTGAATTTGGCTAGATGTATGTAAGCATGTGCTGTATGGTGAATATATGTGCAAAGATGTGTGTAATGTCTTGTGTGTAATGTATGTATGCTACTGGACACCTTAATTTCCCTCGGGATTAATAAATTATACTCTACTCTACTCTACTCTACTCTCTACTCTACTAAATGTTTGTTTATGTTTATGTAATTTACCAGAAGTTATTAATCCTGGTTATGTAATTGTTTGAGACCAGGGATGTAGTGGAGGCTAACCACAAGTAAATGCGGTTTATCCACCTCTGAAATTTCAGAAATAGTAAATGGTAAATGAAGCACATGGAGAAGCAGTCATCATCAGCTAGTCTGTACTTTAGCTTTTCTCTTTCCTTCCAACAATTGATTTTGAACAGAGGCAATTTCTTTAAGACTGCAAGGGATGCTCGAGCTTGTGGTAATTGGGGAGCTTCCCTTGCAGTCTCCCTTGCAATTGCCGATCGTGATGGGCTTCCCCTAAAATGTCAAAAAAAGAATGGTGAAATATGTACTATTGTGTTAAGATTTTATTGACTAAAAATGCGTTAGAACACGTTCATCTCGAAGACAAGTTCGTTCAGAATCAGCATTTCCCTGTTGAAGCTTGGCGTCCATGGACTTCAACGGGGCTGCTTTGAACAGAAACTACGGTCATTGGATAAATGCTGCGATTATGTCCCGCCCACGGACGCTCAGCATCTCTGGGGGCGAATGGAGGAGTGGGCTGGCCTGGACTCCGGGCTTCTGCGTGATGATTGGAGGGTCTGTTCGAAAGACTGCATCTCCTTTTGATTGACAGCAATTTTGTACTGTAAAAAGTCGCCGAAGCTATTCAAGCTCAGTCCCATCGCAGATTTTGCAAGTGTAGTCGAAAGACAAGACAAACTGCTGCAACCTTCTTCGTATTTGCTTGTTTGCTACATTTCATACAGTTATACACCACATTCCTTGTTTCAGTTCAACCCAATTCCCACATTTCCTCCTTTGAGTTTAATATTGTTGTTATATCATTCTTTCATTCATTCATTCATTCATACAGTAGGCTAGGCTAGTGTCGTAGGAGTAAACTAGCCAGCTAGCAAACGGCACACAATGGCAAACAATGCTAATACTGTCGACCTGATTTTGGTGAAGCCATTTGCCATCTTCCTTACGAGGAGAAATTTAGAATTAAACAGCAGGGCTGATCAACACCTGGGATTGATTTAGTGCAAAACATAGGGAAAAGTAACAGGTCTTTTCAGCTCTCCTGGTATGACCATGGTATAAGTTAGTATCTCTAGTATCTCTCTCATTGTATAAGTTAGCTGGCTGATTGGAAGTTGTGTCAAAGAAAATGTACTGCTGGCCATGCCTCTTGATGAAACCATCTCACGGATGTGTTACATTTGGTCAAAGGTGGGGTTTGGAGATCTGTCTAACTTTGACAGGGCATATAAAAGGCATGAAACGAGCAATGAACATGTGAGTGCATGTGCAAGACAAAGTTCTATGGGCAGGATCAGGATTGAGCATGCAATCAATGAAGGTGCTCGCATTCAAGTGGCTAAACCTAATGAAGCAGTCGAACAAAACAGGGCCTTCCTAAACCGCCTTATTGATGTGACATCCTTGCTTGGCCAGCAGGAACTGTCATTTATCGGACATGATGAGTAGTGAATGAACCAACAAGGGGAATTTCAGGGAGTTCACTCATTAGTGGCAACAATTGGAGCTACATCTGCAGGTGTAGAAACATCTGCAGCTTCTCCTGTTTAAAGCGGCTCAAGTCCGTTTAAGCAGCCTAGCTCTGCTAGCCACTGAGAGGACATTGGTCAAGTCACTGGAAAAGACGTCTAGTTGGTACGACAGAGTTACAGAGCATTTTCTTGAAAAGGAACGTAGGGCAGAATTTACGTATAAATAAATGGACAATTTATGATGTAGGCCGAAAATGAGCTTCCCCTCTTTGAAAGACCAGCAGCTTCAGAGCTTATACTGCTTCAGAGTATACTAAGACATCCCATATGTAGCTATTGTATTCATCTTGCTTAGATGGTAAAACATCTTATTTCTGTTACATGACCATTATATTGGTGTATTTTTGGGTCAGATGTCAAATCGGGGAATGAAAACATTCTACTCTTTAAAAATTATACTTGTTACGGCAACTTGCAGTCATGAGTAAATTGATCATAACTTCTGAACCAAAGGTGATAAATTGATTCTGTTTTTTTTTTACTGAGGAGAACACAACATTGTCCATCTCTCATACACTATATCTACTATAGAAATTAGGTAAAAAAATAAGATCTTTACAAATTGTTTTTTGAGGTTGTATTTGAAAGGTATTGTTTAACCCTTTGTAGGTCCCACTCAGAAAAAAAACATCATGCATCATGAATGCTTTATGTGCAGTTTATGACAGCTGCTACGAATGTGTTATTAACTCACCCGTCGGTAACACTTTATAATGACTACACACAATTAATCATTTATTAAGCCTTTGTTACTTATTAGTTAATGGTTTGTTCATTTGTATATCTAATATATGTTTATACATTATTGTTAATACTTAATAAATGATGCAATAATATGTTTTTGATTAAGTAATATTTCCATTATTTAACAGTTGTTACATCCACATGCACTAATGATTAGTTAGGGTGAGGATACATATTTTATAAACCACTTCCTAATACTATAATTAATAATTAACTCAGGAGTTACAAGTGGTTAGTTAATGATATTTTGTGAGCTCATCTAAAGTGAGGACGTGTTATGCCTTGCAACACATTTACAAATGAGTTATAAAGTTTACACTTGCATTTATTCATTTAGCCGACACTTTCACCCAAAGCGACTTACACATGTCAATGAAATTAAAGGGCAAGGCCACATTGGTGGACGCTGGGGTTTGAACCCCCAACTTATTTATAAGTATAAGTATACTCTTTTGATCCCGTGAGGGAAATTTGGTCTCTGCATTTATCCCAATCCGTGAATTAGTGAAACAGACACAGCACACAGTGTACACACAGTGAGGTAAAGCGCACACTAATCCCGGCGCAGTGAGCTGCCTGCATCAACAACTGCGCTCGGGTAGCAGTGAGGGGTTAGGTGCCTTGCTCAAGGGCACTTCAGCCATGCCTACTGGTTGGGGTTCGAACCGGCAACCCTCCGGCTACAGGTCCGAAGTGCTAACCAGTAGGCCACGGCTGCCCCTGCAACTTTAACATGCAGTAACTTTATGGGTTACTGCATGTTAACCCGGCTCCCTATCCACTACACTACCTCTGCCCAGTGGTATTACAGTCAATTCAAAAATATAATATAGATATGCGTGTTTACTATGAACAAACCATTTTTAACTGTGTAAACATGATTTACAGATGAGAATTAATGTAGGAATAATGCTTTACAAATGAAGAATACAGCATTTAATAATAGTTTACAGATGTTTAATAACAGTGTGTAGTAGAAGAAAACAGAAACTCTTGCATAGTTGTAGAGTTTTCTATCTGGGCCAAGGCAGTGTAGTGGATAAGGAGCTGGACTAGCATGCAGTAGCCCGAAAAGTTGGGGGTTCGATTCCCGGCTTTCACTGTTTGACATGTCATTGACATGTGTACGTCGCTTGTCTGCTAAATGAATGAATGTAATCTTTACAACTCATTTGAAAATGTGTTGCAAGGCATAGAAAGTACTCACTTTAGATAAGCTCACAAAATATCATTAACTAACCACTTGTAACTCCAGAGTTAACCCTTTGCAGACCGCACGCTCTAATTTCTGTACCCCAGTACCGATGACGTTTAGTCTAATAACTCTGCCATACCCCAACCAATTTCAAGTGCCCCTGGTTGCAGCTTGCAGATCGGGGCTGGGCTCAATGTGAGCCGGAGCGCAACGTTGAGCTCAGCCCAAAATCAGCTCGTCATTGGGCTCGTCATTCCCCGTCCTCTCTGTGTCCGTCTATTTATCCGGACTCTGAGTTCAATTTTTCTCAAGGAACAATGCTTCACTATAAAAGCGTATCCTCCTTGAACTACTGCCCACGTTAATCATGTCCCTTAACCCCCTAGTCTTCTAGAATCTGTACACCATCGGCGTTTCTTGGGTAATCTAAGTAGGCTACGCTATAAAGATCATTACATCCAGTCTGCATAAACATAGGCCTATGGCAATAACATTATCAATGCATTTTATCTCTAGCCTATCAGTATTTTCTTTAATAGTGTAGCGATCTCAACCTCAGACAAGATTCACCTTTGGCCAGGACGGCCATTTATTGGAACAGGAAGACTTAGACGTACACAGACAACTACATAGGGCAACACAGGGGTAGTCTCAGCCGCACATGCTACACACAATAAGGGTTTACCACACACATCAACACGAGGATAAACACATGAGGTACAACTAAAGAGACTAACACGCTAACAAATACACAACATGGTAAACGTAACTACAACTATTATAATCGACATTACACATTCTAGCATTCACTCGCACTGCATTGTGGGAGACACTCATTCAACGTTAGACATGTACATCCACCGACGCTACATAACCCCCTCCCGAGCCATTGTCGTCCCCGGCAATGACAGCTCAGCTCACCGCTCGCGGCTGCGTCGGTGTCAGTCCCAGTGCTTAGTCCAAGTGACCGGAAAGCCTCCGGCTGCACGGTAACCCCTCCCGACTGGAAGGGCTCTCGGCTGCCTCTGTCACGTCAGTTCTCCCCCGAACAAGCACCAGAACCGGCCAGACGTGGGTCGTGGTGTCGCTTGGGCCCTCGGTTTCCCGCCGTGCAGCTGCGCTACCTCAAACAGCAGCAAACAGTCCCACTGCAAGCCGAACCCCCGGATACGCTGGAACCCCTGGACGTTCGGTAGCCCCTTTTGGCTACTGTGACAGCTCGTGGCCGTTGCCACCTGTCCACAGTGTGCCGATCTCCAGGCGGTCAGCTGTCCACGTCGAGGTCCCTCCTCGCGCTGCCCTCTTGTAGAACTTTTGTCGGCTGTCTCTCGAGCACAACGATGCTCCACTGTGGCGGGAAATGGAGACCCCGACCCTCTCAGCAGGCTCGGGACACACAGAAACTCACACAAAACATGAAAAACATTGCGCAGACTTGCGTCAACCGGAACGTGCGCACTTAAAAAATCTCAAACAGTCCACAAAACGATAGCTCCCAAGGCTCTACAGGTTGACGTTACCCTCTTGGTCACTAACTGGAGCACCGCAAGCTCCCGAACTAGCAGCTATGACTCCATCACACTCTCGACCGGCAACTGACACTCTGGAAGTTCTTCAGTAGCTGGCGGTGTAAACCCGGCCGCTGTGGTCGTGTTCCAAGGTCGTCAGAGAGTTCGCGCTCTCTATGGATGAGATCCTCGGATGACGGCAGCATCGACATCGGCGTCGAGCCGGGAACTCCTCAGCCGGGGCCGCTTCCTCCAGCGCTGGCAGCTCTCGTCGGCTGTGCAGGGCTGGTCCCGCTGGTCGCCTGCACAGGTTCCGCGCCGGGCCGGAAGGTCCTCCATCCTCCGAAGTGGCGAGCTCAGCGAGCTGGCTAGTCCTTAAAAGGACAATTGGAACATCTGCTGAGGTTCGCCGCCATCTTGTTGGTCTGGTCTTCGGCCTTCTTCTCCGTCTTGATCTGGCGTAGATCTTCGCGCCCCGGGAGGGGAGGGGCCCATCCCACTTCTGACACCAATGTAGCAATCTCACCCTCAGACAAGATTCACCTTTGGCCAGGACGGCCATTTATTGGAACAGGAAGACTTAGACGTACATAGACAACTACATAGGGCAACACAGGGGTAGTCTCAGCCGCACATGCTACACACAATAAGGGTTTACCACACACATCAACACGAGGATAAACACATGAGGTACAACTAAAGAGACTAACACGCTAACAAATACACAACATGGTAAACGTAACTACAACTATTATAATCGACATTACACATTCACTCGCACTGCATTCTGGGAGACACTCATTCAACGTTAGACATGTACATCCACCGACGCTACAATAGTTAAGTAGCCTGTGCTAGTCGCAAAGGGAGCATGCAACAATAATATAATATAATAACATAATATTGGCCTCTATATAGCCTAGCCTATTGTTTATGTGCATGTTTTTAATTAACAGCGGCATTTGTTACAACCTTGACGCAGCCATAAATAAGTGCGGTACAGTTATAGGGTCATGAATGTAAGTTGTAAAATCGTGAATCCTGCTGGATTAAACAAAGAGCTTTTGTTTTCATATAAAATCAACAAAAAAGTCCAAATGTATGACTGTTAAAGCTAATTTATTGCATTAGCCATTGCAAACCATATGTCACAGTGTTAAGATAGCCTTTATTTTGGTCCACTTGATAAAACCAGTAAATATAGTTTATAAACTGCTTATTTCTTACATGTCTGAAACATTTGGTCCAACAGTGATATTTCAAGTTGATCTGTTAACTTTAATTGTGTGATCGCGGCACAAAAATCCAAAATCCATAACTTGCAATCAGAAGTGTTGCGCGAAAAAATCAGTTCATTTTGCCATAGAGACGGCTTACAATTGACCCGCACAGCACAGGTCATTTAATTGCATTTGCTATGACTATATAAATGGCACTCATGTTAACTTGAAACAGAGGGACTGAAGATATGAATGACATGTGATTGAAGTCCACACGCTCAAATTTCACGAAGCAAACTTAAACAAACAGTTGCGGTTTAAAAAAATAAATAAATCGTGATGCTTGAATTTTGCACCTTTTTTATCTCTGGTCGTATTAAGTAGACAATTTATGTTTGGATGGCTGTAAGAATTACATGCTATGATCTTTCCGTAGCTACACCATATCTTGAGAATAAAACATTGTTACATTTGTACAGCTGTACAATTGTAGGCTAACAGCTCCCCTACGCATTGTAGACCCTACCCAGTAGGCCCTACTGTTAGCCTAACAAGCGTCTAGAAGCTAACCTCCGTGTTTTTTTCTCTTGAAGTTGAGAAAATGCTTTTATAGATTTAAGCATTCTTGTTAGAGATTATGTTGAGAAATATAACTTGTAGGAAACCAGGTAGGCCCTACGGACATGGTCAGCGTGAGAAGACGTGCTGAAGGTGGGCTGAGCTCAACGTTGCGCTCCGCCCCACATTGAGCCCAGCCCCGATCTGCAAGCTGCAGCCAGGGGCTTCTCACCAATTTTATGAATGAAAACTTCCTCAAAAACGTCACATCGTAGGCTTTCTGGCGATATGATTGGTTAAGGGATTTGTGGCGCGAATTTCTTTTACTACGTGAAGGAAAAATCAAGAGTTGCATCAGATAATGTCTAGACGGGCTCTGGTTGCATCATTGATCTTGACGTCGTCTAAAGGAGAAACTACTGGATCATCAGAGGTAAAAACAAGTCTTTTTATGTTATTATTACTTGTTATCCATGTTATTACTTCAAAATCGATTTTAAAAGTTATTTTTGCTGGTAATTACACCTTGAATGCATGGCCGTAACATAATGCTTGTGTGTGTTCACTTCAGCTGATATGACAGCTGGTATTTTAGCACACCTTTAAACTCATTATTTTCAGTCATTTTTGGGGGGTTACTATACTGTATGTCAACCAAGATTACAGACCTACTAGGACTGACACTTTAACGATTTGTTCTATTTTGAACGATGTTGCTTGCTTGTCATCTGATAGAAAACTAGCTAAGTTAGGTAACGTTAGCATCAGGAGAGGCTGCAACATGTCCTTGACCCATAGTCGCGATAAAGTTCACTCGCGTGCTTCATGACTGCCAACTTTATGTCAAGTACACCTAATCGGTATTTTATTGTCAAATAAACCTTTTATTCCTTCGTAATATGTATAGCACAATTTACAGTTGTTTGTAGCCAAGTTGCTTAGATAAACATCTGACATGAATGACAGCGTTAATGTTACGTTACCGACGTGAACACTGTGTTGATCACCGATGGTGTAACGTAAGGATTTTATTCATTGACTGCTGTTTTCATGAATACACGACTGAAAAATGATTGTGTCTTAGTATTGTTTAGCTTTTAGGCTGTAAGGTTGGCTGCTACGATTAAGAGGTTTTTGGGTGGCTAACTATGATGGGAGCTCATACACCCAAGCCTACTCGTCGACACATTAGAACTATTGTCTAAGGGGGTGTTTTGTCTTTACGCAACTGCAGTAGCCTATGCACGGTGTGTATGTGTATGCATACGCTGTTTAGATGTTTTCTGTCATATCTCCACACTCATGTTCATGAATCAATGTTCGCTTGTGTTCTGTCTTTCTAACTAGCCAGCAAATAAATGGCAAACTGAAACGGCTTCAAACAAGGATTCTTTTTACTTGCAGAAATCACGCATGTAACAGGCATAGCATCTCTCATAACACTCTCTAAACTTACGTCATTCACGTCTAACGTAACGTGCACTGCATTATGGGTAATGTAGTATTACTGTGTAACTCAAATACAATTTCAAACGTAAATTGTTCAACAACATTAAACATTAAGTTGCAACATCCTCCCCTCCGATGAATAATAATTCATCACTCAAGTCTCTAAAGGATATAGCAATTGAACTGGTCTTCTCAGTAAAGTCCCAGATGATGTGCGGACCACACAGGACCTCACTTTCCCGTCACGACCTGGAAATAGTTAATCAACTCTTCCCAGCTTCCAAGTCTGTCTTGGCATGTTGCTATCTCCAAGGAGGACGATGTCGCCCACCTTCAACGAGGTAGGTTGCGGTGTCACATCGATGGGGTGATTTCAGGTCCAAGAGGTAGTCCTTTCGCCAGCTGCTCCAGAAACTGGTCATGAGCCGTTGCCTGTACCGCCATCTCTTTGTCATCTCCTCTCGGTTCAGTGTTGTATTCCCACTGCCAGCTGGAGACTGCTTCGGTGGCAGAGAGGTAAGTCTTTTTCCCACAGGGAAATGGGCAGGTGTCAGCGGCTGTGGCTCATCTAGGTCATTGTTGACAAAGGTAAGTGGTCTGGAGTTCAAGATGGCCTCCACCTCTGTCAGGATGGTGGTCAGTTCTTCAAAGCTAAGGGAAGCTCGCCCTAGAGTTTTTCTCAGGCAAGTTTTCACTGACCTGACGAGTCGTTCCCAGAAACCACCCCACCAGGCAGCTCGTTCAGCAATGAATCTCCACATTATACCCTTCTCTGAGAAGTATTCTAGGAGTTGCTGATCTTTGATGCCCTTCCAGAGTTCTTTCAGGTCTTGGTCAGCTCGCTTGAAAGTCTTTGCATTATCTGAGTAAATTACTTTGCATAGCCCCCTTCTAGCAATGAATCTTTTCAGAGCCAACAGAAAATGCTCTGTCGTTTGACTGGAGACGAGCTCCAGATGGACTGCTCTCGTCACAGCGCAGGTGAATAATGCAATATAGGCTTTACTAAGCGCACCACCAACCTTGACATAGAGCGGCCCAGCAAAATCCACACCTGTGACTTCAAACGGAGGGGATTCTGTAATTCTGTCACGTGGCAATGGAGCAGTAACCTGCTGCACAGGCTTTGCTTTGAATCTTCTGCACACATTGCATTGATAGAACACTCTTCACAAGCTGTCTCCCTCTCATTATCCAGTGTCTTTCTCTTATTTGCACCAGTGTGTCTCGCAAGCCTGCATGCATCAGGTTCTCATGGCTGTGCTGAACTAACAACTCACAGTATCAGTTCCTTGCAGGCAAAATCCACGGATGCTGCTGTCTGAAGCTGAAATTCGACTGCTGAAGCCTGCCTTCAACACACATCAAGTCATCCTCATCCAGAAATGGCCTTAACTCTCTGATCTTTGAGTCCTTTTTAATGCCTTTCCAGCTTTCAGGAGAGCGACTTCTTGACTGATGTTCTGGCGTTGCGTTAACTTTATCCAGTACTTCTCTGCTTGAAACAACTCCTCTGCTGTCAGCTCTCCCTTTCTCTTTAGTGTCAAGTGTGTGTTGTCTGTAAATCTCTTTATCCAGGCTGTTATTCGTAAAACTGACTTACTGTATCTTTGTAGGTCTAACACCGGTTCTGTTGCGTTATGCTCTTCACTGCTGAGCTGTACAGTTACATGTTCACTTACGTTCAGTTCTTCTTCAGCCGCGTCGTCTTCCACTGAATGGTCATCAGAGTCTTCCTCATGTTCAGATGAGGTCAGGAACACAGGCCCCTTCCACCACAGGCGACTCTGACTCAGGCTCACCACAGTCTGGCCACGGGTGGGTAGGTCAGCTGGATTTTCTGTTCCCTTACAGTGAGACCATGATTCTGGGTCATTCAGGGATTGAATTTCTGCCATCCTATTGGCAACAAACTGCTTCCACTTGTGCGCTGAGCTGCGAATCCAGTGTAGCACGATCATTGAATCTGTCCACATGTGAAGTTGATAGATTTCAATTTTCAGCAGGTTCATCAAATTTCTTGCAAGCCTTGCTCCTATCAATGCTCCCATAAGCTCCAGACGTGGTAGTGACAATTTCTTCAAAGGGGCCACTCTTGACTTAGATGCAACCAGACTAGCGGCCATCCTTCTGTCTTTCCCCTGCCACTGCAGGTAGGCTACGGCACTGTAGGCCTTCTCACTAGCGTCACAGAACACATGCAGTCTCGTTCCCTTGTCACTTTGCTCATCCTTTTCTCCATACCATCGCGTTATATAGATCTGGTGTACACGGGGAAGTTCAGAACGCCAGCTGTTCCATTGTTGATTCAGGTCAGGTGGCAGCTCCTCATCCCAGCTCAGCCCTCTTTCCCACATCTCTTGCAGCAGGCATTTTACCCTTATGGTGAAGGGTGTTAGGAAGCCGAGGGGGTCAAAGATGCTAGCAGAGTGTTGCAGAACGCTTCTCTTTGTGCTGTTCTTTGTCAGTTTTTCCAGCAGAGGTCTCAGATCAAACACAAAGTCATCAGTCTGTGTTCTCCACACTAAGCCTAGTACCTTTAACACTGTTCCATGAGCCTCTGGCTCCTCAGTGGGTCCAATGGGTGTCTCCTTCCACCTTTCTTTCAGTGCTGCAGAGTTCGTCATCCATTTGCACAGGTCCATGCCAGCAGCAGACATGATTTCCTTTGCTCCGGTCGTTACAGAGACGGCTTCGTCTACATCACGGACACTAGCTATAAAATCATTAACATACAATGACTCCTTAATAAGCTGTACAGTGTGAGGCTGTTCTTCATACTGCCTGAGATGTCTTTTCACTGTAGCTGCTAACAGGAATGGGCTTGGGGAGACTCCAAACACCACCCTGGTCATCCTCAACACGCGCAGCTTCTCAACAGCTTCTTCCCTTGGTGAAGCAGCGAGCCATAGAAATCTCACTGCATCTCTGTCTTTCTCTGCAAGAGAAATCTGCAAAAAGGCCTTCTTGATGTCTGCCATGAATACGATTTCATGCAGTCTGAATCTGATCAATATGCCGAGCAGATCTGGATTGAGTTTCGGACCGGTCAGCAGACAGTTGTTCAGGGAGGGACAGCCATCTTCATGTGACGAGGCATTAAACACCACTCTCAACTTTGTTGTCAATTTGTCCTCTCGGAGCACAGCATGGTGAGGTAAGTAGTATTTGACGTTCGATGTTGAACACTCACCCTCGGTCACGTCTTCAGCAATGCCCTGTTGTAGATAATCTTCTACCACTTCACTATATCTCTGGAAGAAGACTACATCTGCCCGCAGCCTCCGTTTCAGTCCTTCAAACCTTCCCTTTGCGATTCTGTAGTTGTCTGGGAGTTCTGGTTTCTCATGTCGCCACGGCAACTCCACTTCATATCGCCCATTCTTGAATTGCGTTGTTTTTTCAAACCTTTGAAGAGCTTCTTCTTCATCTGTATGACCAGGCTCTTGTCTTGCGATACCAAGAGATTCAATCTCCCAGAATGCTTTCAGCTGGCTTGAAATCCGTCTGTCTTCAATGTGAATGTGCATACACGTTGCTTCAGTGATGCTCGACATTGTCATTGGGCCTTGCACAGACCATTCTAATACACTTTCAAGTGCAACCAGTGTGTCAGTGAGTCTTTCTACGCGGCCTGACACAGTGGTCCAGTAGTAGTCTGCTCCTTTAAGCACTGACAACTCAGTGTCAGCGCCTTCTTCAGTTGCGTCAGCAAACTGCAGACCTCTTCTTTCCAGTTCACGCTGGATACGCTCTCCTGGAACTTTCATCACAGCAGTGCACACTTGTGGTGTTTCGATCACTTCAATTTCTATTTTCTGTCCCTTATTCCAAATGTTCTCCAGAACGAGTTTCACAGTGTTGCATTTGGTTGTCACAGGAGCAGCGGAGCCAAATGTATGAAGAGTGAAGGTCTCCTGTCTTACAACAGGCAGCTTTAGGGCCCTTGACTGTTTTTCACACACAAAGCTCCTCTGACTTCCTCCATCTAGCAGGCAGCGTACGACTATTCTTCCACCTGGACCCACTGCATATGCCTGGGCAGTCTGTAGCAGCACTGTACTCTGGCTCTTTGGTTTGACTTTCATGGAATGGGTAGCGAATGAAGAGACTGGTGACTGGCAAATGCTCTTGATCACAGCACTGTGATGTCTTTTTCCACAATGGTCACATGATGTGTCTTTAATACTACAGTTTCTTGCTATGTGCCTCGGCCCTAGGCACACAAAGCATCTTCCCATCCTTTTCAGAATATCCCGCCTCTCAGCTACATTGTGTGAAGGACAAAGTTCTGGTCTGTGCTCTGCACTGTCACAAAAAACACAATTCTGTGTCCTCAGACTGGCCGTGTGCAAAGCAGCGGCTGATGGCAGGCTCTGTCTTTTCTGTTTCAGCTCACAAGCTGTATCATTTCTTTTAAATGTCTTATGTAGACTCTGGTTATCCTTTTCTTTGTTACCTCGTGTCAGTTGCATGGTTCTCTCCCTGCTGAGGATCTCATTTTGAAGAACCTCCATCACCTCTGAGACTTTCCATTCATCACTCAATCCTCTCTGCCGGCTGTACTGAAGAGCTATGTCCTCGGGTATCAACTGCAGTAGGATTGGGCAGAGTAAACTGCCATAAGTCTCTGACACAACACCCAGTGACTCCAAACTGCGTATCTGGATCTCACATTCATCATACAGCTGTCTCAATGCAACAATGTCTGATGATTTCTTCACAGGGGTAAGATTCAGCAATTTTGTCATGTGTGCATTTACTACAAGGTCTTTTCTCCCATATCTCTCATGTAGCAATTCCAATGCATGGTCATAGTTGCTGTTTGTTAACATCAGCCCTGCTACTGTCTTAGCTGCAACACCAGAGAGGTATGACTTCAAATAAGTCAACTTTTCCGTTTTATACAATGTCTCGTTTTGGTGAATAGCAGTCTCAAATTGGTTCCAAAAGTCTCTCCATAAGCTTATATCACCACTGAATCTTTGAATGCTCAATTTGGGTAACTTAACAGAGCAGACCCGGTGGCAGACACAAATTCACGGACGGGCATTACACCTTTCCAGGGGGGGCATGGGAACTTAAATTGATCACGGTAGTTTAAAGGAAAATTCCGGTTTTTCGCACTTTAATGCCCTTTTTTGGTTTGTTTTGGATGAACTAGAGTGGTGGACACCGAAATGTTGATGATTGGTCCTGTCTCGACTTTTCTGACTCGTTTTGAATCGCCTTTTAACTTCTCAGGGTGGCTGGCAATGGGCATACTGTAGTAGGCTACTCAAACATGTCCTAAAACAACCCTTAACGTTCGTTTTCAAAACTGTGCAACTCACCATTTCATTTGCTAACCACTTTCAGATAGAGTGTTACGGAAGTTACGGAAGTTACGGATAACTTCGGCCCTGGAGTGGTAACAAGCTCCCTGTTCTCCGACTAGGTCAGAAGAGAAAACAGTAAAGGTTAACGCTATCAAACAAACCCAGAAACTACTAGGCCTACTTCTACTCACTAACTACTACTAACTAACTTTGCAGGAGTCTCGTTGTAGCTCCACGCATCGCTCGTCGCTTTCTGACCAATCTTTCTGTTTGTTCTTCCATTTTCTTTCGTCGTTTTCGTTTCTGACTAGATATCCGGGTTTTCGGCACCAAACAATGTTCTGTCTTTCTAACTAGCCAGCAAATAAATGGCAAACTGAAACGGCTTCAAACAAGGATTCTTTTTACTTGTAGAAATCACGTGTGTAACAGGCATAGCATCTCTCATAACACTCTCTAAACTTACGTCATTCACGTCTAACGTAACGTGCACTGCATTATGGGTAATGTATTATTACTGTGTAACTCAAATACAATTTCAAACGTAAATTGTTCAACAACATTAAACATTAAGTTGCAACAGCTTGTAAGCTGGTATGCTATGTATGGTTTAGCCAAGGAAATACCAATTAGTGAGCTCTGAGACTAATGTTACCTCTCCAAGCAATATTGGAGTCCTCCAGTGACAATAATACTTGAAAAGAGTCATGGTTGGTGGTGATTAAGATTATCTGGAAGTAATGTAAAATAAAACTAAACAACCTATTCACTATCAGACCTGTGATTTTTTTGTTATTTTACATGGAGGGAGAGAAGTAGGGGTGGGCGATATGGACAAAAAATAATATCTCGATATTTTTTGTGATTTTGACGATAACGATAATTAGTCGATATCCTTTAAAAAAATGTTTTGTTAAAGTCTGAGTTACTTTACGGCTAATTATTTATGAATAGCATCATTACAATAATAACCAATAACCTAACCTGTGACTTTTTAACCAAATCAACCATTGCATTGTCACTCTATGACACATTTCCAATTCTGCCCCCACTTGGGTGTGGGAATGGCATGGTCTAGCCAGCTACATTAGAGAAGATGAATAGGCCTAACAGTTTCCCAAGAGAAAGTCTGAGGCTGAAGTTCCTTTCAAACCTTCACATAGGATTCACTGTAAAACTAAGCAGACCAACAGAGTACATATCAGTTATTTCCTTCTATGTTTTGTTTAAGAGCACTAGCCTTCCAAGAAGCTACCATTCCAAGTTACAGAATATAAACTAATGCGTTAGCTTATGGCTAATGTATATGAGAAATCCCATAGAGATGCTAACGTTAGCATAATCGGTAAACGTAGATATTTACAGCGAACTTCAGTCCATTTACAAAAGAGTTACTTGAATAGTTCTTTGTTTACAACTGACTATTAAAATACTCAAAGGCTAATGTTTTCTCTCCATATAATACCGTGTAGGAAAAAACGTGACTGTCTCATCAATGCTACTTGAACAGATACTTGACAAAAGTAGCCGCATAAAATCCGAAGTAGGCTACTCTCGCTGCACAAAATAAACATTAGGTGTGCGTGGGACAATGTTGTGACCCACTAGTGATCACGTGACACTTGCTCTGCTGCAGCCAGGGGCTTCTCCCGCATACACTTCCTGGAAATGTATGAGTCTTCAGTGCGTGATTTCGAGTGTTTTTTCCCCATAAGTAATTTAAATACTCGATAATGTCAAATTGCACATCGTTAAAACAACAATCACGATATTATCGCAGACGATATATATCGCCCACCTCTAGAGAGAAGTATGTGCAACTGAGGTGAAAGCAGCCGACTGCTGATGGCAAACATGACCCCAAGGACCACGATGGCATGGACATGGGACATGGATGGGTAGTTTCTGGATGAAGAGGAAGACAATGATGTGCTAGAGGAGGAGAGTAATCTCCCATCATCCTCAGCTGGGTAAGCATGTTTATGTGTGTGTGTGTGTGTGTGTGTGTGTGTGTGTGTGTGTGTTTGCCCATGCACATTTCTGGTTGTGATAAGAGTGTTGCTTATAACAATAATGACAAGGATTATAGTGATAATAGTTTGGTTAGATTTGTAATTCAATTTCTAATTTAACCCTTTGCAGACGGCCCATTCTAATTTCGGTACCCCAGTACCGATGACGTTCAGTCTAATAACTCCGCCATACCCCAACCAATTTTATCAATGAAAACTTCCTCAAAAACGTCACATCATAGGCTTTCTGGCAATATGATTGGTTAAGGGATTTGTGGCGCGAATTTATTTTACTACGTGAAGGAAAAATCAAGAGTTGACGTCTCCTTCCACTAGAGGAAAAACAGCAGGAAGCACTATGCATCGTTGATCTTGACGTCGTCTAAAGGAGAAACTACTGGATCATCTGAGGTAAAAACAAGTCTTTTTATGTTATTATTACTTGTTATCCATGTTATTACTTCAAAATCGTTTTTAAAAGTTATTTTTGCTGGTAATTACACCTTGTATGCATGGCCGTAACATAATGCGTGTGTGTGTTCACTTCAGCTGATGACAGCTGGTATTTTAGCACACCGTAATCTTTAGTAAACTCATAATTTTCAGTCATTTTTGGGGGGTTACTATATGTCAACCAAGATTACAGACCTACTAAGACTGACACTTTAACGATTTGTTCTATTTTGAACGATGTTGCTTGCTTGTCATCTGATAGAAAACTAGCTAAGTTGGGTAACGTTAGCATCAGGAGAGGCTGCAACATGTCCTTGACGCGTAGTCGCGATAAAGTTCACTCCCGTGCTTCATGACTGCCAACTTTATGTCAAGTACACCTAATCGGTATTTTATTGTCAAATAAACCTTTCATTCCTTCGTAATATGTATAGCACAATTTACAGTTGTTTGTAGCCAAGTTGCTTAGCTTACTTAGATAGAAACATCTGACATGAATGACAACGTTAATGTTACGTTACCGACGTGAAGACTGTGTTGATCACCGATGGTGTAACGTAAGGATTTTATTCATTGACTGCTGTTTTCATGAATACATGACTGAAGATTTGTTATAAATGTGTCTTAGTATTGTTTAGCTTTTAGGCTGTAAGGTTGGCTGCTACGATTATGAGGTTTTTGGGTGGCTAACTATGATGGGAGCTCATACACCCAAGCCTACTCGTCGACACATTATTTTCTAAGGGGGTGTTTTGTTTTTACGCAACTGCAGTAGCCTATGCACTGTGTGTATGTGTATGCATACGCTGTTTAGATGTTTTCTGTCATATCTCCTGACTCATGTTAATGAATCAATTTTTGCTTGTAAGCTGGTATGCTATGTATGGTTTAGCCAAGGCAATAACACTTACTGTAGTGAGCTCTGAGACTAATGTTACTTCTCCAAGCAATATTGGAGTCCTCCAGTGACAATAATACTTTTAGTGAAAAGAGTCATGGTTGGTGGTGATTAAGATTATGTGGAAGTAATGTAAAACAACCTATTCACTATCAGACCTGTGATTTTTTTTGTTGTTATTTTAGATGGATGGAGAGAAGTACGTGCAACTGGGGTGAAAGCAGCCGACTGCTGATGGCAAATATGACCCCAAGGACCACGATGGCATGGACATGGGTAGCTTCTGGATGAAGAAGAAGACAATGATGTGCTACAGGAGGAGATAATCTCCCATCATCCTCAGCTGGGTAAGCATGTTTGTGTGTGTGTGTGTGCGTCCATCTGGGCGCAAGCACATTTCTGGTTGTGATAAGAGTGTTGCTTATAACAATAATAAGAGGGATTATAGTGATAATAGTTAGATTTGTAATTCAATTTCTATATTTCTTATCTGACAATGTCTTTATTTTGAGCTTGGTCAAGTCCCATGCCAGGTAGAAAGCATACACTTTGCCTATCCTTCTAACACAGACAGGGACACCAACTCCAGTAGCATTTACACCTCATCGTCTGCTAGGCTTAGATGGACACACACACACACACGCCACAGCTGTGACAACACACACACCACGGATCTGTTGTGAATGCGGCGTTAGTGTATCACCTTATGTGTAGGGCAAATGATATCGATAATTATATATTGTATCGAATTATATGCTGTATGGTTGTTCAATGTATTGAATTTCTTCTAATGTTTTAATTGTTTATATGTGTGAATGTTAATATGAATTGATGCTTTGTTCATCATGTCAAAGTATTTTGTTGATCTTTGTTATACTGTTATCTTGTCATTCTTGTAGTTCTAATAGTTACTGCTTGTTTGTAAACATATGTTTATGTTATTTACCTGAAGTTGTTGTTCCTGGTTATCATTCCCAAACACTCACTAGACTATGTGCAGTGCCAAGTTTGACGTTGTTTGGGTTAGTAGGCCTAATGCATGTATCGTTAAATATATCACTAAAAGTAGCACACATTGGCTTTCTTCGCTTTACTACCCCTCTTACACAGCACAGCATGTGGGACCAGAGACTGAGGGGGGTAGCAGAGTTTTGGCAGCACTGAAAATCATGTCCGACATCAACAATTAAGGCTCCATGTATGCAGTTTGCTTACATAAAATGATTCCGCAGATTATGAGCAATAAACTGACAATTGAGCCAGCTGCTCAACTAGGCCCCCTGACGTGTTGCCAGAACACCGACCGTATGGACCACAGAGCATAGCACAAAACTAATACGTCTTACAAGGCGAAAACGCAGAAAGGCTAGATTCAGCGCTAGCTATCAAGGTAATCTCTCTGATCTAGAAAATATGATTAGACAAATTAGGAAAGAAACTGACCAGGAATTGAATCGTAATGTTAAACCAATTACTTTGCAAACTACTCTTGAATTAAGTTCACCCGAAAGCGTGGAAGTGAATGAATGTGTTGAAGCAGATGTTGAACAATGTGCAGGATTATTAAACCAGATCACCTTGACCTCAGAAATAGTTGATGATTATTGAATGTGAATAAAAGAATGGAAAATGAACCATAACTGCAAACAATGACCTCATAATAAATAATAAAGTGCGATGAATGAAATGTATCATTACAAGTATTTTAGTAGCCTGACTTTGTAAAGTCTAGGGAGTTATGCATGTAAAGAATTGCATGTCTCAAAACTGTGAAATGGGTAAAGTGCCTTAAACTGTTTAAATGAATGTATTCAGATTGCATTGTGTGAAGAGTTAATGCCATAAGTGTTTGTAACCTGTAAGAATGTAACCGATCTCTCTTGATGACTGTAAAAGTGTATGTTGCTAAATGTAATGTGTCACATGGTTAAAAATGCCATTGAATGTAAACTGTTTGTGTAACCTCTGGAAACTATCTGTAAACCTGAATGTAATGTATCATCTCCGAAATGTAACACGGAGAAGTAGGTTAATGCGTTTCATTTTAAATTGTTGGGTAAGATCAGTGACTTCTAGAATGTATTAGCTATTGTGAGAATATTCCCAGCTATATTCCCAGCTATCGTGAGAATATTCCCAGCTATATTCCCAGCTAACGTGAGAATATTCCCAGCCCTCGTGGGAACCTTCTAGAAGGTAAACTGTCGTGGGAAAGTAGGATTGATTTGTCTCAGGAATGTGTGGGGGAGGTCAAGTCTACCTAGTATAAATAGGGGTCCAACCAAATGATCGAGGCTGCTTCTTCTTTTTTTCCTTCCTTCAACTCGTTGGGTTTTTGCTTTATGATGTCGCGTGTGGTTGTTAGAATTCGTCCTCCGAAATTCGTTGAGAAGCAAAGTGTTGGACGTCGTGCCAGGCTGAAGCCGCGGATCGTAACTCCGCACCACCTGTTGCCGGGATCGCACTGTTACTCCGACAGTAAAGAGACTGCCGAACGACTATCAGCGGATTTTTCCCTTTTTTGAGGACTTACTCTTTTTTCTTATATACCTTTTTCTCCATTTGTGGATTTACTATTGTATTCTCTTCATCATCTGTGGATTACTATTTTTATTGTACTCTCTTTTGTGGATTTACTCTTTTTATATTTTCTACAACATTGTAACCTGTAAGTGGATATTACGCCGCATTTTGTTAACATCACCAAAGTGCTGAAAAGTAAAGAACTCATTTAACCTTGGCATCTCATTCTTCAAGCAGTATTTTTTGTCTTTTCTTGGTTTTTTCTACGAATTCCAGCAGGAGGGTAAGATAACTGGTTTCTTCTGTGGTTATTCATCTGTTCTGTCTAAGACTTGGGTTAGTTGGACTTGGGTGCTGCTGGACGGTAACTAAATCTCCATCCTTATAAAACCTGAGCAAGAAGTAGCCTATAACCTGTGTCTCTAGATAAACTCTAGGGTCAAACATCTTCGCACGTTAGCCAACTGTTCGAGACCTAGGCGTAGTCGCTCCTTACTTCATAAACATCTCAATAAAATCCACCAAGGAAGGCTGATTAACTTCCAAGGGGGATATTTAAAAATAGGAGCTTTAGGTTATCTGCGCCGTAGAGGGAAGTCGTGCGACTGCACTCGACAGTAGGTCCCTGCTATCTACAATAACCTCAAGGGAGGTATCGTAGGTTTTAACTGCTTAGGCCTGGGGTTACGTCTGAGAAACGGCTGACGTTGACTAGGTTCTGGGGGTTACCTGCAGGGGGCAACACACCCCTCAAAGAGTCAATTAAGCTGACTGCACCTGGATCAACTGCTCTGCTCAACTAGGCCAACTGTCTCTGTGCCTCTCATGGGCCTTATGGGCAGCCGTGGCCTACTGGTTAGTGCTTCAGGCTTGGAACCGAAGGGTTGCCGGTTTGAACCCTGACCAGTAGGAAGCGGCTGAAATGCCCTTGAGCAAGGCACCTAACCCTTCCTCATTTCCCTCACGGGATCAAAAGAGTATATATACTTATACTTATACTTACTCTCCATTCTACAAGGATACAGTATAAGGCACATTCCATCCAACTTTTTATCCATTTTCTTCAAACCATTCACTCATACACCCATTAAACTACATATCAACATCCATTAAACAATCTGCCTTTCAACATCCAATAAACTTTCTGTCTATCAACATCCATTACACTATCTACATTCAACTTTTAAACTATCTATTCTGTATCATCTGCCCACAACTGTTTTAAAATAAAAGTCCGCACTACAATAATTTCCTATTAAATAATTTAACCATTTAAACTACTCAATTTTTAACTGTTCAGCTATTCCAACTATCAGTCATCATCAACTATGACTCCCGCCAACTGTTTCCTCTGCACACAACTGTTTCAAAATAAGTCCTCACTAGCTAGTTAGCTAGTTAACATAGTTAGCATAACTGCTAGCAAACATTAGCTAAGTTAGCTACAGTTAGCTTGTTTACATTGCTAGCATAGTTAACTTTGTAGCTAAGTTAACTTTCATAACACTGTTAGCACACTGTTAGCATAGTTAGCTAATTAGCAATATTAGTTAAAAAAATTTACTTCAGCCATTCCAACTGTCAGTTATTGTGAACTACCTATACATAGCCATTAAACTATCTCTCTATCAACATCCATTAAACTATCTGCCAATCAACATCCATTAAACTATTTGCCTATCAAATTGCATTAAACTATCAGTCTATCAACCACTTTATCTACATTCAACTTTTAAACTGTCTACTTTTAAACTATCAACTTTTATTAAGCTTTGTAACCACCATGTCTATCCTAGCATCACCTTAGTAACCATCTCTGCATTATCTATTTTAACTATACATGATATTTTACATCACAACTTTTGCATTTTCATGCACTGGTAATTCCTCGGAATTACATTTTCTAGTTTATTTTTGTGTTACTTTGTTACAGTATATTGACCTACCTGAGTTTTACCGTACATTCAATGTTACATGTTTAAACCTTTAATGGTCAACGCAATTCTCATCCTGAGGAGTGTCTGTGCCAGTTATATAAAATGTACAAGAGCCTGTAAGTTACAATCCTTGATGTTCAAACAAGACTTATTAGAGTTGTAGGCTATTTATTTATTTTTAAAAAACATCGTAATATTAGTCAGAAAAAACTTACAAACAATCATTCGGGCACAAACATCACAGAACTTGGGCTTCTTGCAGTAGTGGTCTTTAAATTTGTGTGGGTGATCATTAACCTTAACAACAGGTTCTGGGGGAGGGGGTGGAGGAGGTTCCTCTTCCTCCACCTCTTCATCATATAGAAAATAAACCTGTGGCAAATGAAAACAGAATAATCAGAAATGTTACAATTTGTAACTATTTACAATAGTAAACAAACTGCCGCAACTGGCCCATGGGGACCCAGGTTTAGTGCTGCCACTAACGACTACAGTTGATACCACTTGGAATTGTCCGGTTTCACGTGTGAATCACATGTCTTTTATTTATATTTCCCCAGTGAAGCTGCAATGACCCAAACAACCAAGTAATACGTTGTAAGTTGTACGTTATATGTTGTAATACATTATAAGTTTTAATACGTTGTACGTTATAAGTTATAATACATTTCACGCAGCTGCGTGAATCACGGAAAGCGTGAATGAAGTGGCCACTTCTAAATGAGACCCACTGTAATTTTTTCTAATCTTTCAACAAATTTTTCGATTAGTCGACTAATCTAAACGACTAATTAAAAAAATAAGGTGTGTTATTGTTATGTCCATTTTATTTTGAACTCAACTGAAGGGCCAAAACATAAAACATATGTCATCCATATATCAGCCTACTTTTGTTAGAAGATTTATTTAGTTATTAGAAAGTAAACTGTTCAAAAACATTATGTATTAACAATCTAAGCATCTAAGCATATAAGTATCTGCATTTCCATTAGGCTATAGTTAACTGTCTGTAATACTATACTGTATCTGCATTTCGATTAGGCTATAGCAGGGGTCGGCAACCTATGGTACGAGTGCCACGGGTGGCACACTGCGGAATAAACACTGACACGCTGGCACCTCAGTATTATTACGATACTCACTTTATCTGTCCCGTATTAAAAATAAAAGCATCTGCCTGTGTGTCTGTGAGCGTTTGTCTGCCGGCACTAGGACCCAGAGGACACCACTGCGTGGATTTGCGTCAGTTAAGTTGCAGGCGCGCAAATGTCAGATCAAAGTGTGTGACGTGACCAAACGCACTGTCCGCTGTCTTCGTGCTGACATATGAATGAATGACAGAGCATGATATTGTGAACAATGGCAACGCTGGCTGCTGAAAAGGCTAAAACTAGGCCATCCCAGTCCTGCTGGACACAAGAGTTTGGTTTTGTGTATTTGTGAAGGACCGTGTTGTGTGCACTTTATGCTGTGAGAATGTTGTGTACAGAAGACGAGAAGACCTTCAAAGATCAAGCAGACAAAGTGGAGTCAATTAAACTTGCTGTGTCCAGATATGGAAAACAAGCTAGCTCCTCCAAGGTTTTTACCACTGCTAAAGATCACGGGACAGAAGCAAGCTATCGCATTGTGCATTGCATTGCGAAGCATGGGAAGCCGTTTATGGATGGCGAATTTATTAAGGAGGCGTTTCTCAGTTGCTCAGATGCTCTTTTTTAAAGCTTGCCAAATAAAGAAACCATCAAGTTACAAATAAAGGACATTCCCACGTCAGCTAGAAGTGTTCAGTGACGTATTGATGAAATGGCTGAGAATGTCAGAGCTCAGCAAACAGCTGGATTAAATGATGCTGCGGTATTTATTTAGTTTAAATGTGTAGGCTAGCTGTTTTTCAGTCTTTGAAATGTTGATGTGGCTATTTTGTTAAGAATACAAATACTGTTATTGTTGAGAATAAAATTCCAGGTATATTGGAAATGTTTTTGTATTTTGTGTCATAATTTAACTTTGCGTTATTGTTGATAATGGCACACTAGATGAGAAGAAATTTTCAAACTGGCACTCCATGTCACAAAGGTTGCCCACCCCTGGGCTATATAGTATACTGTCTGTAATACTATACTGTATCTGCATTTCCATTAGGCTATAGTATACTGTAATGGACACTATGGACATAATTCACCATACTGTATTATTGACGTGTATCCCCTTACTTACACACATATGCTTGTGGTAAGTGTGTTCTGTGTTGTGAGTTATGCTACGATCTGAGATGCATTCCACACGACACGTCAATGTATTATCTCGTTTTGTGTTATAGGGAAGCTGTCTCTTTAACTCATTGAATGCCAAGCTGTTTTCGGAGCTTTGATTAAATAGCTTGATTAAAAGGTGAGACTTTAAGCTCTTGGTGGGTGCAAACCGTGTATTTCTACGCGCCTCTGTTCCTGAGAAATCCCAAGCTAAACAGTGGCTAGTTTTCATCAAAATCGCTGTTTTTTTCTAGAAATGGAGATATAACGTCTTTCATGAAATATGTTGCCCGTTACTTACTTGTGTAAACTTTCCGGGAAGTGATCAGCGAGACCTGGCGAGACTGCCACCTAGTGAAGACCCACGAAAATGGCCTGGTTTTGACCTGATGTGCATGCGTCACTGATTCGACTCAAAGCGGCAACCGAGTTATGATAAAATGTCCAGATAAAATGTCCAGATTGTGCGTTTTCATGAGTTTCACGATCGTCATATATTTCATTTCCATTCATCACAGTTGCCAAAGTCAACCAGAGTTGCCAAAATCACATATAAGGTGTGTTAGAGTGTCTAGTTTCGTAATTAAAAAAAAAAGCTAAAAACGTAATATTACGTTTTTGGCACTCAACGCATGGGGGCACTCAATGAGTTAATGAAGCGCACCTTGATTGTTGATAGCCTATCACGGGTGGCATCATGTTCGTTTTAACAGTTTTTTGTATGAATGAATAAACAACATGCCGTTTCGTTGTCAACATGAAACACTCTTCACTTCATTTACTGCAATTTCCACTATACGTTTACACGTTCGCGTTTACACTTGCGTGCATGGCAAGGTTTAAAACATTATTAGTTTTTATTATTACATTATTATATTAGTAGCCTGTTTAACATCCAAAGACAGTCACTGTACTTCTCAAGAGTTAATAACATTACAGTGAGCCGTTTGAGACGGGAAACCAAATTTCTCGGTCCCACCCAATAGCCCCCCGCCCCCTCCAAAAAAAAAAAAAAACATGGTGTAATGTATGTAAGTCCATGTTATCATACCATTATACCTTTCAACAGAGTCTTAGTTCCAATTAAAATTAGTTCATCATCTTTGTTAAAATTGCAATTTAACCTCTCTACAATCTGTAACAATCAACCACTATCCATATGATCCTTCAAATCTAACAGCACATGCATGTGAATATGTGTATTTAATAGTGCTGCTCTGGCAACTTTGTGGAAATGCACTGATAGAGAGACAAACATGCATGTGTTCATATCTCTGGAACTTTACTTCTGAAATACATCAGTCAATATCTTTAGTGATATACTGTAACATGTATGCGGGTGGTCAATGGAGAATAAACAGGGTTAATGAATGAATGAAATTTCCCAGGTTGCAGTGCGTTAGCTGTATGATAACATCTAAAAAAATTTCTGTTTACAAATATAACCATACATTCCTATGTGTCAGCTGTGATGATTGCAAGCATTACAAGTTGCAAGCATTGCAAGTGGTTTCATGTTGGTGGAATGAGCCCAGTGCTCTCCGTTCCTGTGGTAGTTTTGGGTCATTTAAGAGGGGTCTAAAGACATTCTGTTCAACATGCACTTAGTTCTTTAAGCACTTCTTATGCATTATGGTTTGTATAATATTGTTTTATTTCTATTAGGCTGTTGATTAATTTGACATTATTGTTTATTATTGATATTCTCCTTAATGTAGTTTTACCATGTCATTGTTTTTATAATATTGATTGAATGGACATTATTGTTTATTATTGCTTTTCCCCTCATTTTCATTGTTTATTTTATTAGGCTATTGATTGAATTGACATTGTTGTTTATTATTGCTGTTGCCTGGTGACACCAGTGGATACCACGCATCAAATATGTACATTTCACAAACGCACCACGTCAGTGCTTTGTTGGATTCCGAAATGTCACGGGTTGCGGCCCGCAGGTGCTCAGGCCCGCCATTTCCGCTTGTGGCTATATTTGTCATTCTATCTGATGCCAGTGGGTGGCGCTATGCCAAATATGCATTATGGGTGTGTGAATATTATCATTGCCATGGTATTCAATGACCTGTGAAGTATAAAACATTTCAAGCCATGCATGGTGAATTAAGACACATTTATTGTTTATGTGGAAGGGTATTAAAATTAATAATTTTGCAATTTCATCAAATTACAATATATCAAAAAAAGCTTCACAATTTAGAATCAGGAGCATCTTGCCATCTTTGTATAGCAACTTTGACATGAATTGGATCAACTGTCTAGGAGGAGTATGTTAAAATTGATCATGTCCACAACGCACAAAATCTCAATTACCTCACGTCCTGTGGCCGTGGCTAATGGCATGTTTAGGCTAGTGTAGGTTAAATACAGTTATGTGCAGAATATGGTCCATATTGTAGGATACTGGCGCGAATAGACTCAAAGCGGCAAAAGTGGATGTTCCTAACCCTGCTCACAAGTGCTACCTGGTGGTTGTTTGGGTCATTGCAGCTTCACTGGGGAAATATAAATAAAAGACGCATGATTCACGCTTGAGGTCACGTGAGAATCACGTGTGAAGCTGGACAATTTGAAGTAGTACCCACTGTACACAAGCTGCCAACCAACAACCATATAGGAGAAAAGTGGGAGCACAGCTTTGCTCAACGAGGAGGGCTCCTTTCCTAGGACAGAGCAGGCTGCTCATGGCCGCCCTCCCAAACCTACACACCGTACAGAGGTGCGAGACTGGTGCGAGAAAGGTGCGCAGCCGGCGGCAGGGTGTTTCACTCCTCAACAGCTAAAGTGATGGGGCTCCAGAACATCAAACCCATAGGTCCTCAACACCCTTGCAAATGGCTACCGCCTTCAATTTCGCTACCAGCTCTTTACACACTTTACACTACTTTCAGAAATACAATCCCTCCTAGACAAGAATGCTATCAAGGAGATAGACCCTTGGGGCATGTTCTCCACCTACTTCATTAGACTGGCGGCGTCTGGCGGCGATCTGAGGGACACTTACATATACCCATTGCTCCTCCACACCGTCTCTTCCTTTGTTTCAACTTTGAAGGCCACCCGTTCAAGGTGCTACCCTTTGGGCTATCATTGGACCCTGGGTATTCACCAAATGCATACACGAGGCTCTGTCACTAGGCTTTGCTCTTACACCACCAGGGCATCTGTGTTCTCTCTTACCTGGACGACTGGCTGCTTTACGCAGGGTCACCAAACCTGGACAGTTTAAATGCTCGGACACTACTCCACCATGTTGCAGCTCTTGGCCTGGCATTGAACTTCACAAAGAGCAAATGGAAACCTTCCCAGTCTATAGACTTCATAGGTATCCTATTAGAATCAAACACCAAGCATGCAGGCCTCACTCAGGAAAGAGTTCGGAAAATGTGGGGAGTGGTGACACGTGTAAGATCAAGCCAGACTGTGCGGTATGGCATGCTGCTACGCCTGGCAGGCATGTTGGCACACTGGGGAGGCTACATCTCCGGCCCTTCTAATACCGGCTGAGGACCATGAGGCTTTCAGCCCAAACACAAAAACAGGTGCTAATGACTGTCCCCCCAAGAGTGCTGCCTCTCTAGACCAGTGGATGCTGAGGTCTTTTCCCCTCAGGGGGGTTCCACTGAGGCCACCCCTAGCAAGGAGGGAGGTCATCACCACAGACGCCAGCCAGCATGGAGCTGGGGTTTGGAATCACCAGGGAGTACACAGTGTGTGGCAAGGCAGGCTTCAGACCTACCACATAAATATCTGGAGCTGTGTGCAGTCTGGCTTACACTGCAGCACTTCAGAGAACATTTGGAACACAAACATTTTCTGATTCATTCCGGCAACACATCAACAGTCTGCCATCTGTCAACTACCAAGGGGAGCCAGTGTTGAACAGCCCCACCAGACATATTTGGCTGTGGGCAGATGCACACCTGCTATGTCTGAGGGCGATTCAAGTGCCCGGGACAAACCCTGTGTTGCCGATGTCTTGTCCCTTGTCCCTCAACTAAAAGTCCCAGACTGAAGGATTTGAGGGGCCAAGCCGGACAGCAGTGGGTTATTAAATCTTTCAAATAGTCAGGTGTTATCTCAATGTAATATGGGGGAGTGGTGTCTGAATGAGGAGGTTGTTCAGATGATCTGGAGCACCTATGGGCAAGCAGAGGTGGATCTGTTTGACTCACTGTGTGAGGTGGTTTTCGCTGCAGGGCGAACCAGTGGCTAAATGCTATATGCATTCCCACCGTTTCCGTTACTTTGGCAGACACTCCAGCAAATAGAGATGACCAACCAGCCAGTGCTTCTGATAGCACCATATCACGTCCATAGCCCTTGGTTTTACCTTCTCAAGGCACTCTTGACGTGGCCACCCAGCCAATTACCAGTCAGGGTAGACTTGTTGACCCAGTTGAATGGGCGTCTGTGGCATCATCAACCGCAGAAACTGAAGCACTTTGGGAGGTCATGCAGTGTATTATTAGACTGTTCACAGGGGGTGAGGGACACTATTCGCCTTATTCACCTCGAACGTTCCACCGAGCCTGAGGGGTACACTTACCACTTCCAGGATTTCTCACAACGCGAATTCTCACACTGCCGTGTTCCCCAATGCACTTCATCACACAGGAAAACATCAAACAGAGGACAAACGTTTCACCGTTTCCCCAAAGATCAGGGACTACGTCGACAATGGATAATAAACATCCTGGGGATCCTGGTCGTAATTTTAAGGTAAGTTTTATTATATGTCTGGTGCTGTAAGGCTGAGCAGTCTCCATAACTAGCTTGTATCGCTAGCAACTAGCTAGAACTAGCACGTTTTAATAGATAGATTAAGGCAGAGAGACAGGTTGCTGAAATATACAGCCTAGTCCAAAATTAGTATGTTATTAAAATCTACCACCACAGATTCACTAGTATAAGCATATTCTGAGTGACCTTGTTAGCTTCTAGTCACAAGCTAACCTAGGGAACACGTCACATCATTTTTCCTAGCTAGGAGGATGTACAGGAGTCACATTGAGTCTGATCAATAAAATTGTACATGTAAAAATGCTTATATGATTACATTTTATTTGCTGATGCAGATAAACACATACACGAGTGTGCTCGCAGCATTTCCTCCCAGACTGCCTTGTGAAAAGCAAGACTGGTATTACCAAGTTGAAACAGGGAGCTGTGCCAACTGTGTTTGCATGGAGTTCTGTCAGACCAGAGGAGTGTTGTTTAGATGAATTAAGATACTAGTTTGTAATGCATTTAACTGTGTAGTGACAGTATTTCTCTGTTGAAGATTTCCAGTCATGTTTCCACGGATCTCGATGATCGACATGGTGTAATTGGTTACATGAATTGAGCATGAATATCCTTGTAAAAGACCTAATGTGTCCATCAATATGTTTCTCTTATACTTCCAGTGAAGACACCCCCTCCGCACCCAGACCATGAATATGCTGCACTGCCTCCCTCACTTCAAGATCAACTTGGGGAAGCCCGCAAGACCATCGGTGATCAAGAACTTTTCATTTTAGAGCTTCAACAAAAACAGTTTTTGATTTCAAGGTGACGATAAACAGATTTCATTTTATACAGGGTTCCCAGATTATGATGCATTTAAAGCTGTGTTTATGGCCCATAAACCTACTGCAGAAAATATGGTGGGATCATTATTGTTCATCTTTATGAATCTATACAAAACCTTTACCATCATTATTGTTCATCTTCACTAATCTATACAAATACTTTACCATCATTAATGTTCATCTTACGAATCTACAAAACCTTAACCACCATTATTGTTCATCTTTATTAATCTATACACATACTTT
Source organism: Alosa pseudoharengus (assembly GCF_046254945.1). NCBI lineage: Eukaryota > Metazoa > Chordata > Actinopteri > Clupeiformes > Clupeidae > Alosa > Alosa pseudoharengus. Next base: position 2,240,245 of record NW_027468881.1, read on the forward strand.
ACCATCAGTATTGTTCATCTTTATGAAGCTATACAAAACCTTAACCACCATTATTGTTCATCTTTATGAATACAAAACCTTAATCAATATTATTGTTCATCTTTACAAATCTATACAATATGCAAACTTGTATTGTTACCATAGCACATTATCATGGTCAATGTATCACAGGATCAGTACCTGTCAGACCTCATAATCACTTCTCATGCTCTTTACTTTTACATACCTGTGAGTGATTTGATTGTTTACGTGTGTGTGTGTATGTATAAGCTACTGGATGTCTATCTATCTAAAGAATAAAGTACAATTGTATTACACATGGATGATGTCCTTCATAACTTTATAATTTAATATACCGGAACCAGAACATCAGAGAACATTAAAAAAAAACATTGATAGGCACACTGGTCTAAGTTTGTAAAGGTAACTTTGTACATATAAGTTGGTATGGGGAATAATGTAAAAAGGCCTGCCTGTATACTGTAAGCATGGAAAAGGAACCAGAACATCAGAAAACAGGCCGTTCAAAAAACATTGATAGGCACACTGGTCTAGGTTTGTAAAGGTAATTTTGTACATAGAAGTTGGTATGGGGAATAATGTAAAAAGGCCTGCCTGTATACTGTAAGCATGGAAAAGGAACTAGAACATCAGAAAACAGGCCGTTCAAAAAACATTGATGGGCACACTGGTCTAGGTTTGTAAAGGTAATTTTGTACATAGAAGTTGGTATGGGGAATAATGTAAAAAGGCCTGCCTGTATACTGTAAGCATGGAAAAGGAACCAGAACATCACAAAACAGGCCGTTCAAAAAACATTGATAGGCACAATGGTCTAGGTTTGTAAGTAACCCTGTACATAGAAGTAGTTGCACTGCGTCTCCCTTATCAATGGCTGCTCAAGTGACAGCTCCACCTGAAAAGATAATCAAACTTTAGACACTTGACACTTCAGAGTTGCTATTAACAAATATATGGCATACACATGTGTGTGTGTATATACACACACGCACATACACTGAGTGTGCAGTGAATTAGGTACATCTGGCATTGAAATTATCTGCCATGAAAATATTACAGCTACATGCTGGTAGTGGTAGGTTGTTTACAGATGTGATACTTGCGAACACAACTTGAAAGATACCTAATATCTTGGACACTCATTGTACAAAAAAGTCTGGGTTGTGGAAAAGCTCATATTAAGATTGAACAGTATGGATTTCATCCTATGTCAATTTTAAACAGACAAGTGATTTGTAAACTAATTACATTTTGAAGAACCTTCCTCAACCCTGGATACACTGCTCCAAGAACTGAGTATAACTCTTATCTTAACATGATTGTTAATACTTACCTTACCTTATCACTTACCTAATAGTTATACTGTCATTCATTGTCAGCAATAGCAACATGCACCTAGCCCTGTCTGGCTTTGCTAATTTGAAACAAGATATTTGAGTAGATATCAATGAGGCTTATATGATATTACATCAAATACAGATAACATGTTAATAAGATAAAATAGACATGTTATTTTCAGTCAGACAGGGAAAGGTACATTGTTGATATAAACTCATAATGAACATTTAGCATAGTACAGACAGTCAACATATCACAGCTAAGCTTACTACCCCTAGCTGCTCCAAGCTAGCAGAAATTGAGGCAAATTAGCGTCCATTCTTACCTTCAATGTCGTGGATAAAACCTTCGATACAGTTACTGTATCCCTTAATTAACACAACCCGGGTGGTGTTGCAGTCGGTACTGGCCCACTGCTCCACATTTTGTATCGTTAATTCGGGCAGACAGGAAAGATTGGTGGTCCATTCTGGAGTTTCCATTGCTGGTGCTGCTGAATCGTATGCGTCCGAGTCAAACTTCCGGGTTTGTGTACCCCTCAACGGCGTTCGAATTTTCAAAATGGCCGCCAGGTGAATAAGGCGAATAGGGACACTATATGCCCCATCTACAAGCTTGCTGAATTGTAATAGATGGAGGTATTTTCATCGTTAAAAAACTTCTCAGCTTTTTAACGATGTTAGCCCCTAGTTGCTGTGGTAAACGGTTCACGAGAAAAGTAACTTTAATTTAATCATATTATTTTACATACAGTTCTGCGCCCATCTCCCTACCCATTCATCTCGGTGGAATACTTTACGAACCCCTACCGAACTCAAAGGTGTAAAGCATTCCCCTGTACAGTTAGCCATTCCAGAGTACATGTAATCCAGTTTTGAATTTTCAGCAAATTTCCACATGCATGTCTCCAACTTTGGGCTTTACATTTCACATTCACAATGTGTTTAAATTGTTCAGTACATTATTTCATAACAGACCAAATACCAAACAAATGTTACAAATATTGCCTAGATATCTGTAAATATTAAAATCAGAGGATAAACAGCTGACTAAGAGTTTGCCAATATAGCCTTAATGAACACAAAATGCTAAGCATGCATGTAGGCTATTTGAGTTTCTTAAAGCTGAGTTGTGCTTAAATTGTTCAATACATGATTTCAACAGACCAAATAGAAAATAAATGTTAAATATAGTCTAGATATATGTAAATATTAAAATTGGTCATATTCTATGTAATATGTCATGTTTCATGTTTTTGTCATGTTTCATATTGATGCAGGTCTACTGCTGTGAATAGGCTAAATACAACTTTGATCATTTTTATGTAGAAAACGGTATAGTTAAGTTTGGCTTTGGTGCCCTGACGTGTGGCCTTTGTGCCCCCCACCAAATATGCCCAACTGAAGGCCAAGTGGCCTTGCCCCTAAAATTATGAAATTCCAAGCTTGGTTGTGATATTGATTGGGGACATCGAATGTTAAGTTTGTGTCAAAACAAAGTCAATTCCACATAGGAAGAACATGTTTATGTACGTTTCTGCAAATGAAGAAAATATGCGATATGTGGTAGACAGACTGAAGCATATTCTATACTATGGATAAAAAATAAGTGCAATTTATTAATATGCACAACAAATGTCATGCTGTGAACTAGCCATAGTCACTTCATAGTAAACTAGATGTACCGCGTAGCGGTACAAAATATGACCGCCGCTCAGTCCTGCACATCCATTCCGCGAAAATAAATCATATTAATGAATTTGTCTCCATCTTCTACTCCATTCCCCACTCTTGAAACTTTTGTGTATGCTTGTTTGAAATGTGTGTTTGCACACATTCCGCACACAAAGTAGCCTACTGGCGCTGCAAAGGTGAATAGATTTGTTTCTGGGCCAAAAAATCTGTAACATTGTTATAAAACCTTTAAAATCTCTAAACAATCACAAGTAGGGCAGTTCATCACAGTCCATCCATTGCAACTGGACTGATGAAAGGTACACCTGTAGGCTACATTGTATTTGGGAAAAGCAGAAGGTAGCAGCATAATGTATTTATTTATTTATTATTAAACAAAACAATCCCTGTCAGTTCCATGCAGTTTTCAACAGCTATCAAGAAGAGAGGTCATGTCATGGATTTTTGTGAATGTTTCTTCTTCTACATATGCATAAGTTTAGTCATCTAGTTCAAATGATATTCAGCTTTATTGTCAATGCACAAATGAAATACCAGTAGTCTAAAACAAAATGCCGTTTTTCCCAGTGGTGCAAATAACTGACATGTCCAAAGGGCCTTCATGAAATGCGTTGCGAGACTGTTCATACACATTTTAACGGGCAAAGTTGAAGAGCTACTCTCCGTTATTGTTTGTGCAAATAATATGCTGATTCATGTTCCCTTGCATTTTGCAACCATGAGGTCACCCAGCCTAGTCCATGGTAGGCGCCCGATAGAAATATTGTTTAATTTTGCGATTGAGATATCCACGCACTGGCGCCCCCCCTGCGACGTGTTCGCCCCCCGGTTTTAGAGCTATTCTAAATGCAAAAATGCATAGAGGGAGTTATGACAAAACCGTGACTGTTAACAAACTATAAGCTATATAAGGTAGGCCCTATGCTAGGCCTATTACACAACACAAATTGTCGCTAGGCTATGCTGGCGACCCAAATAAAATCTCCGTTGGAACCAATGGCTTACACCTTACAGTATCAAGCTGCCACCTCTTGGCGAAAAAGTTAATAGTTTTGCATATCAGTAGTAATACATTTCACGTAGCTGTGAATCACGGAAAGGGCGAATGAAGTGGACATTTCTAAACGGAACCCAACCCACTGTTCAGTAGCTCAAGGTCTGTGGCTAAAGCAGCCATAATGAAAGCGTTATCATTGTTTGGATACTTCACACACACGTGTTTTTTAATCGCATAGACTACAACTACCAAGCTGGAATCAAAGCACATCGACTCCCCTCTCACACCCTAAACACGCACTTCGAACAAACAAAAAGCGCCTCAGTCTCACGGAATAGCCATAGGCAAAACTGTATCTGACCCTTGTAACGTTGGTACTAAATCATTCATCGCAAAGAATGATTTTTGTAGCACGTGCAACAAATATGTGTAGGTACAGCCCTGCCCTGAATACATCTCAACGTGCGCTCTAAAACATCTGGTTTAAATGGAGATTGTAGATCATCACGGGATCATAGACAGGTTATCTTTCAGGTAGCCTATATATTTTCCATTAAAAAACCATCACGTAGCGAACGTGTTGTGGCTAACTCACTTAGCTCCTGTTAGTAGCCTAGGTTATGGTCATAAGCAAATGAGATGACAGTCGAAAGATACAATTAGTGCTGTTATCGATTTGCTTGGTAGCTTATAAACGCATTTATGGTTTTCTACAAATACATCAATAATCAAATTGGCCTCCATCACTCAACTATGCTAACGGTAACATTATTTTACCTACGTTCTGCTATTGATAGGATTAACGTAGCCTACCTGCAGTAAAAAACAAGCATGTCCGATAAACATTCTCAGATTTATTTCGGCTTCAAGAGGAAATGGGAATTACATGTCATGCAGAAATCATCCTACCCTTAGACGTTCTCTGCGGTAAACTACTGTAGCCTACAGTCTTGTCCTTGTAGGAAGCATAGTGTCTTTCCAACCCATTTAAGATTAACTTCCAACAAAATTACGTCTCACTGCAACGATGCGCCATCTAGTGGACAAACGACTACTTATCGCCAATACTGGAAATGCAGCCATGATGATGATGATGAATATTTATTTTGGCTTTCTTTTAATCCTACTGAATTTGTAATTATGTATCGGCCGTTCTAATACCGATAGTATGTGGGTGCCTGTGTGTGTGTGTGCATGTGTATATGTGTGCACCACCATCTACAGGCCAATGAGTGTAGAGTCACTAAATGTACACATAACTTAATTTTTTAGACCCCCCCATGGATGAAATTCTACGAAACTTGGCATACCCCCAGAGAATGTCAGGTTAATCATACACATAAAATTTGGTGCAGTTCTGAACGTCTTTACTGAAGAGAGGGGCGATTAAAGCAGAATGATATTGCATTTTCATTTTTTACCGGGGGGGTGCAAATCACAAATGAGTGATTATGGGCTAAGTTGATGTGGGCCCTTGAGACCAACATACCATAAAAATTTCTTCATCCTCGGTGCCACGGTTCAGGTAGTTATTGAGGAAAAACTGCATTTTTTGGGTTTCGGGGGGCCCAGCGCGGAGGGGGAGTGGCCCCCGGGGACCAAACGAAATTTTTCCGTAAAAGTCTAGTGGGGCTACATACCCACCAAATTTCATGTGCCCTGGTGTTTCGGTGCCCCGGGTATCGTTGACCAAAATTTCAGGAAGTAGATGACGGGAAAAAAAAAAAAAAAAAAAAACTTTGACAATCCCTATATGACCGCTTCGCTAGCTTCGCTAGCGGCGGTCATAATTAATATATCTGTTTTATGTAGATTTGTACATCTGTAGCATTTTCCACTACCAAATAATGTGCAGTGCAGTTATACTACAGTGCAGTACAGTAGTATTTCCAAAATACTGTATTTCTGCAGTGAAGTACAGTAGGCTATGCAGTAGGGGTGTAAAGATTAACCGATACGTATTGGTATCCGTTTTTAACGTGTAAGATACGGCTACATCGATACGTGAAGCCCCGTATCGGAAAAAACTGAAATGAACCGGTCGTTATATCGATTTACTTGTTATGAATCGGTGCACAACCTTTTCTGCTCGCTCAGACTCATTTACGTTCCAAGCAGCGCGTTCATCCCACTTCCGGTTTTGAAACTATACGTGGCACGGAATTGTGGGTAATGCAGTTCGTTTTTGGTTACATTCATTGCCAAATGACCTCATTACCCATACATCTATTGCAACTTAACCATGTGACAACTTGCACTCGGTCGGCTTTTGTTTTTCGAAATCCAGCGCGAAATTAAGCACTTATAGCATTCCTAAACAGCAACGATAGTCTGTAGAGTAGCCTTACCTTTGATGAAGGGATTTCCTTAATGTTAAATAATAATTTGGCCCTTGCTGCTAAAATGATGCATAAATTATTAGCCAATGATTTTGTTCATATTCACTCAGACTTGTGGCATTTTAGGTTTCTGCATTAGGTCTACTTGTGGCATTTTAGGTTTCTGCAGTAGGTCTACTGAACAAAATAAGCCCAGAGAGTTAATTGATTTGTAGGCCTATTTTATTCTTGTAGGGTAGGCTAGGCCTATATGAGAAAAGGCCAAGAGTGTCTTAAGTACTGTTTTATTTTATTTCGGTATTATCTTACCTCAACAAGGCTACAGCTCCATGAAAACAATCAGATATAACTCTAAAAAATCTGTAAAGTCTATAAAAATGTATTTTTATGTTGTATTTGGCTGCTGTGCTTGACTGAAATGTACAGTAGACTATCATTTTTTCATTTCAATACAGTATATGAAACAAACCTCAGTTTAGATAATCATATTCACACATTTTGTTGCCTAATTGACAACCATGACCATGATAATTGATAATATAAAATGAATGTGCACCTTGAGCAAATTATAAAAAATCTTTCAGAATGCTTTCCATTCTTGAACTGTATCGAATTGCATCGAATCGCATCGTATCGAATCGTACTGAATCGTTTTTTATAAACATGTATCTTTTCTTGTATCGAATCGTGCCCATGTATCTAGATGCGAATCGTATCGTCTTTTACATGAGAGATTCACACCCCTACTATGCAGTACAATGTAGTTTTTTGTATCCAAAATACTGTATTTCCTGCATAAGAACTGCAAATATTTCTTCTAAAACTGCAGTTTTGACACTTGAAGTAATGCAGATATTTTTTTGCAAGCAGCAATGTGGGGGCCTCGCAGTACACTAGCAGGAATGGCATTGCCATGGCATAAGCAAGCACTCACAGCACAACTTTCATGGCAATTGGATAAAGAAGGCTGAGATATCAATTTATTTACTTTGTTACAGCGCCCCTATAGGCCAAATACACCAATGTCCACACATAGGCCAATTTACACAATAATCTAACAATCAGCTATCATGTCCCTGTACCAAGATTGGACTTCATACATCAAAGCGTTGCTAAGATATATGACCTCACTTTCTTAATTACAGTGCCCCTAGAGGCCAAATGAGACCACTTTTCTTGCATGTCCTCAAAATCAACTACCATGACCCTGTTTCAAGTTTGGACTTAATACAACAAAGCGTTGCTGATGCTCACTTCCTGTATTGCAGCGCCTCTATAGAGGCTGAATGATGCCAATTTCCTAGTGTGTCCTCACAATCAGGTAACAAGTCCTTATACCAAGTTTGGATTTTGTACATCAAAGCGTTGCTGAGATACAAGCTCACTTCCTGTATTGCAGCGCCCCCTATAGAGGCCAAATGATGCCAATTTTCTAGTGCGTCCTCTCAATCAGGTGACAAGTCCCTTTACCAAGTTTGGACTTCATACATTAAAGCCTTGCTGAGGTAAGAGCTCAATTCCTGTTTGGTGGCTTCATCGTCTTTTTTGATTGGCTGTCACGGGCAAATAAACTTGAAATTAAAAAAATCTGACAAGTATCGTTTGTGCAGCACAGTCTGAAGATCATCTCCGCCAAGTTTTGTGAATATCGGATGAAATTTGTAACCGCTGAAACTTTTCGTAGAGTTTGGGCTAAATCCAATATGGCGGACATCCAATTTGGCGGAAAGTAATGGGATAGGGTTCGATGAACTCAGTATGGTCTAGGCATTCTATGGGCTGCCATAGACTTCAGTGGCAGAGGAATAATAATAGGAAAAGCTTCGCTTCTAGGCCCCCAAATATAACCGCAAGCGGTGATTAACGGGGTTCAAGGTTTGCAAAATGAACATGAGGTAGCATAGCTTTCTAGCCTGGGTGCCAGCGAACTTAGTCCCGCCCACAACATTTGAGGTCGGGAAGTTCGGTCTGGCATTGCTGTGGAGCAACTATGCTCGCACCAGAGCTGGGCAGACCAATCAAATCGGGCTTTACGATGATGGACAGGTGAGCAACAGCGCCTCGTCTATCACGTCATCTGAGCACGCTTAGGTTGATTATGTTTGGAACAAAAATGCTGTGGCTAGAAGGAGACAGATGCCTTCTAAGATCCCATATGGAAAATGCATATTATTTCAAAGAGGTTTTATCATTGAAAACGATTATTTCTGAAAACTTTGGTCAAAGTTGAGACGTGGGAAAACTCATGGTTTCACTTTCATCAAGGGAAAACAGCGTGTTGCATTGTGACATGTTGTTCCCTCGTTTGTTTGAAATCTCTGATTGACCACCTGTTCGAGGGATTTGGGACAGCCTTTCCCAGCTGTTTATACATGTTTGTAGCATATCAGTGTTCAACAGAATTATTTTTAAAAACAGAGGGGATATAGGATATCAGTTTTTTTCCTAATAGCCTACCCCAGTGGTTCTCAACCTTTTTTCAGTGATGTACCCCCTGTGAAATATTTTTTCAGCCAAGTATCCCCTAAACAGCGCACAAGAATTACCGCTATACGCTTCAACCACGACTCCATCGTTTGAGTTTTGACAGTGATTGACAGGTGATGGCGGGTGCCATGTGACAGGTTGGGTCGAACCATCCTGGTATGGGGGGGACTCTGGGTTTTTAGGATAATGAAATTGAATAGCCTGCTGAAATATAAAATTCATTTTATAAACTTATATTTTCCTGAAATATTTATTAAATAATTGTTTTTAAAGTATTTTTGCATGGATTCTACTTTTTAAATATATGTATATTTTAATGTTTTCATGTTTTAGTACTAGCATTGATTTTATTTAGATTTTTAAAGAATTAAAATATAAAAAGCGTATTATAAAAAATCTTATATTTTGACATGTATCTCATCACAGCAAGCACATAGCTTTACAGCTTTACGTGCATTTCATGTGTGTGTAGGGCAGACTGTCCTGAATCTGGCAATATCATTGCCATGGTGGAGGGATTCTCTGGGGCTGAGCAATTTACAGACATATGTGGTGTGCGCCTTACAGAAATAAATGCCATTTTTTATTTACTAAAAATGACCTTTCTGCGCTCCATATCTGTGACAGAACTGATCTGACCTGACTTGACCCGAGTTTAGCCTGTGGTGTGCCTATGGTGTCTGCACCTATGATACTTTTTACTGCATTGCCATGAACAAAGTAAAGGCAAAAAAGGTGTTTTTTGTCGAATAAATTGGGATGCAATGTGAGCTTTGAATTGGATGCCATGCAGGAATTTGCTAGGATCTCAAAACCGGATTATGAACATTATTTGACATATAGAAACACACAATAGCGTTGGATTATAAACATGCTTTGCCACAAAAGCAGACAAAAACGTGAGGTAAGTCGAGCTATATGAAGTTATTATTTTGCTGCCACTTCGTCTGTTTTATAACCCAGAAGAATGTACTTGTATCAAATGATAGCCCTGTGTCTCCTCTTTCATCTGACATGCGTGGCATATCTATGCGATCACAGGTCCGCGAGTAATTCAAACGAGAGTAATGGGTGTGCAGCGTTGGTTTTTGTACATGACGTTATTATTTTGCAGTCACTTCGTCTGTTTTCATAAGCCAGAAAGATCGACATACTTGGTGCCAAAGGATAGCCCTGTGTCTCCTCTTTCATCTGATATGCTTTCCATGTCTATGCGTTCACGAGTTCGCGAGTAATTCAAACGAGAGTAATGGGTGCGCAGGTGAACGCAGAGAAGTATAGACTGTAAATATGATGCAATTTGATTTAATTTCATGATTTTATTTTTCATACTTTAACGTACAGACAAGTGTGTGGTCTCATTGGAAAGCCCCACTTCTGCTCTAATATATAATATAATACAATAACGGATTCATCTCGCTGCGATGAACAGTTGCGAAGCAATGGAACAGAGAAGAAAGGGTGTGTTTTTTGACGCACTTTGCGTCAATCGGGTTCTAAGGGGTAAAATCTCACGTACCCCCTGGAGTGCCTTCACATACCCCCAGGGGTACGCATACCCCCATTTGAGAACCACTGGCCTACCCTACTATCATTCCCCCCCTGTATTGGTTGAAACACGCCACGCCATAATTACGTCCCAATGGAGCAGTATCAGACTCATATTCTGACTAGAATTTGAGTATGACAACGTCAGGCTAATAGCTTTCTAGTTTACATATTGATTGTTTGGGCCCAATTGTTGAAAAGAAATGTGATCGGATTTCGGTTATCGGATTTCGGTTACCGGATTTCGGTTACAGGATTTCAGTTATCGGATTTCAGTTATCAGATTTCGGTTACCGGATTTCGGCTATCGGATTTCGGTTACCGGATTTCGGCTATCGGATTGGATTAAATCTTGAAAATGGTTTGTTGAAAGTAGCATGGAGGATGTTCATGATTTGGTTGGGGTTTGTACACATAACCTAGAGTAAGATTAAAAAGTTCAAGGCATTATTGCACTGAGCCACTGTCTTCCCTACCTTTTGCAATGTTACATTCACATAGTCAAAAAGTCTATTGATCATTTCTCCTTTCTGTAAGCACTCATTTCATAATGAGATTAAGATATTTGTTGAGTACACTTGAAAAATCTGAAAAGTCAAGAACATATATTTGGAACATATATAAATATGACACATAGAAGATATATCAATATGACACATAATCATGAAGGAAAGATGTTCCCCTTAAAGGAAAATTCCGGTTTTTAGCACTTTAAGGCCCTTTTCTGGTTTGTTTTGGATGAACTAGAGTGGTGGACACCGACATTTTGACGATTGGTCCTGTCTCGACTTTTCTGACTCGTTTTGAATCGCCTTTTCACCTCTCAGTGTGGCTGGCAATGGGCATACTGTAGTAGGCTATCAAACATGTCCTAAAACAATCCTTAACGTTCGTTTTCAAAACTGTGCAACTCACAGAGTGGTTAGTGGTGTTCGTTGATGTTCCAAAACAAGTAGCGTAGCGAAATACAGTTTCTGTCGTCTTTTATTTGGCATTTTGTAAAATCCCATTGATTTCTGTTGGAAGACTCATTGCACGTTGCGCCACCGTCTATGCTTCAGGTTCAAATACGAATCATACATTGCGCCGATATATTTGCTTTTAATAGTCAACGAACTCCACTAACCACTCGTGAGTTGCACAGTTTTGAAAACGAACGTTAAGGGTTGTTTTAGGACATGTTTGAGTAGCCTACTACAGTATGCCCATTGCCAGCCACCCTGAGAAGTGAAAAGGCGATTCAAAACGAGTCAGAAAAGTCGAGGCAGGACCAATAGTCAAAATGTCGGTGTCCACCACTCTAGTTCATCCAAAACAAACCAGAAAAAGGGCCTTAAAGTGCTAAAAACCGGAATTTTCCTTTAATGACATACCGTGTCAAAGCCTTGAGGTTAGTGGGCTGCAGAGCAATGGCAGAATTTCATGTTCAGCTTGATTACAATGCTCTAAACAGGATTTGAACTCTCAACCTAAGAATCACCTGTACAAGGCATTATCCCATTGAGCCACAGACAATCCTAAACTTTGGAAAGTCACGTTCACATGGTACATACCGTAAAACTCCAAATAATAGCCCGGGCTTTTATTTTCCTAAATCGCCAAACTGCACCGGCTAGTATTACAGACAGGCGTCTATATGAGACAGGCCTTTAATTTCCTTTACACAAAACTTTTCCTCTGCAAAGATGGAAAATATTATCGAATTAATTATTTCAAACACACTGAATGTCTACCTATATGACTAGGCTATCTGATGACAATTACGGATCATCATTCATTTAGTGTTGAGATGTTGTTCATTGAGTGAGATACAGTAAGATCCAAATAGCGGGGATAGCCAGAACAGATGAAACACGTTTTAATTAAACGTAATCTACAAAGAGATCGTATCACACTGAAAGCTCATATTTTGTCACTAGCAAATAGCCTATATCGGTCCTTTGTCAAATACAGTTGCATTATCAGCCCTGACCAAAACCGTTCAGGAATTATTTATGCAAAAGTGGAACGTGCTTAATGTTTCATTCTCCCTCCTTTTCGGCACGAATGAAACAGCATGAGAGAGCATGAACCATACTGTTTCTCCCGTTTTGTATTTGCCAAATTTGACAACAGTCTACATTCAAATCATAGCCTACTTCCAGGCTCGCGGGAACATATTTTTGACCAGGGGTGCTGAATAACAAAATAATCATGGATGTCCAACGATTTCTCCCCCAGCATATGATTCGAATTTAGACAGCTAAATAGGCTACGCCATTTCACCGCCGTGTATGAGTAGGTCTAAGAGTGAGAAGTTTTATAATGCCCTGGGCAGCCACATTCCACTGCAACTATGCGCAGCATTTGCCACTCCGACTCATCAATAAAAACTGTGCGCACACACACCAGTCCCATAGAAGCGCACTTGACTTTACATCATTAACCTATTTATGTAGGTTATATAGCCAGAGAATGTCCGTAGACGGGCTCTGATATAGCCTATAGTCTAAGGTAAATTCCTTTTCTGACTTCTTTCTCTTTATCGCCATGGCATTTAGAATAAAGAATAACGTTCGCGAACCGTTCTGGTTTTGTTGCCAGCATAAAAACAAGCCTCGGCCTATCCGCCAATCGGCCTATCGACAAATGTTAAACACAAGGGATGAATTGAACGATGACGAAGTCGGCACATATAGTTCATATTGGAAAAAAAGTTATACAATTTGGAACTGTAGCTTTTCCCCACCACAGTCTTTTAATGCCATCTAATCATAGCGTGCGCAGTCTGTGCCATACTTAAGCCCAAATCACACCCAAGATTCGCAACGAGATGAGCAGCAACTTGATGCAACATTCTAAAACCTTGCAACTGTGACCAGACATGTGAATGCTTTGCGACGGCTTGTAACAACGTGCAACATCTAATTCACACTGCTGTAACCTCCTTTCTGTAACGGTTTTGTGTCATTGCGAATCTTTAAACAGATGATCTGACGGGTTTTAGAAGATTAAATACAACCCGAAACTAAAAAACAGACCAGGCCTCTATTGGAGACCGGCCTTTAACCCAAACCTGTAGCCACGCCAGGCGTTTAAAAGAGACTCGGCGATTATTTGAAGTTTTACGGTATGTGTATTGATAAGCAGACAACATCAAGAAAACTCCAAGCCCAAGTCAACAATGTTTACAGAAATACACTGTAAGGTTGCCTGCAAAGATTATGCAGACTGTTACTATTGACTGACACACGCGCGCGCACAAACATACACACATTATCGAAATCATACACCGGATGTTTTAGGCTACAGTCTTTCTACATGGGTTTAGTTAAGGATCTATAATAAGAACACACTTTAATAGTGGTTGTTGTAAACCGGGACATTTTAGCGTCCCAACAGGGATTTGTTGGGACTCGGGACAGGCAACTTCTGGTCACCCTATTCTGTGTGCTAGTTGAATAACTTGCCTTTCCAGATTAAATGTGCGTACTGGTTAAGAAAGGCATGTGAACAGTCTCTAAAATAAGGATAGCTTCCTTAGTATAGCGTCGTTGATCTTTTTTTCTTCTCTCGCTCTCTCGGGGGTAGTCTGCCGAGCATTTGCTCTGCTGCAGGCTTGTGCGTTGGCATCGCCCAAAATGCTTGATTGCATTGCATTCTCCAAATTTTTAGCTAAGTTTTCATGTACCACATCAGAACTTTTGTTTAGTGAATCTTTTGAAAAAAGCTTTACAATTACCGTCCAGCCCTTGTTAGCTGCCTTAGTTATCGCCCAGCTCACCTCAGCTTGCAGCCATTCACTCCGTGTCTCCACATACCCAAAATACTTGATTGCATTGCACTCTTCACATTTCTAGCTAAATATTCATGTACCAAATCAGCATTTTTGTTTAGTGATTCTTTTGTAAATTGGCCGCCTTCATATCGCCCAGCTCACCTCATTTCACTCATTCGTCTTCATTAACACTTCCGGTAGAATTCTCAATCTTTTTGGCCTCTATGTGTCCAGTTACATAGTCTATCTGTTCTTGGTCTTGAATTTTGTGAAATAAATGTTTAAATAAGTGCGACTTATATATGTTTTTATCCTCTTCATGACACATTTTTTGACTGATGTGATTTATAATCCGGAAAATACGGTATATTAAGATAGGCTAGTAATCCGTCATTTTCTGTCATAGCCTACTGTGTAAAGTGTAAACAGGAAGTTGCCTAGTAAGAAGCAAATTAAAAGGAGTCCTGCATAGAGTCCATTAAACAAAGCCTCGAGGAAAATAATTACTGGTTAGCACTTAGTACTTGTCACCGGAGGGTTGCCGGTTCGAACCCCGACCAGTAGGCACGGCTGAAGTGCCCTTGAGCAAGGCACCTAACCCCTCACTGCTCCCCGAGCGCCGCTGTTGTTGCAGGCAGCTCACTGCGCCAGGATTAGTGTGTGCTTCACCTCACTGTGTGTTCACTGTGTGCTGAGTGTTTTTCACTAATTCACAGATTGGGATAAATGCAGAGACCCAATTTGCCTCACGGGATCAAAAGAGTATATATACTTATATATACTTATACTTACTTAAACTGTGCCAGTTGTGCCAGTTAAACTGTGGCTCTATGACTGCGGTCTTCCACCAGTCATAGAGCCACAGTTACATACATAAACAGCGTTCTGTTCTGTGTTTAGTTTTGTGACTTGCACTTACCGTGTTATCATCTTCTTTCACCACATTATCAGGTGCAGGTGGGTTATCATGAAAGTCCAAAGAATCCTTATCCTCTAACCTGAATGTGAGGGGAAAACATTTAAGAACAAGTCTGCTGTTTTTAGTGTCATTATTACATTTATGCCACATACAAATGAAAAGTAAACTTACTGGTCATACTGTGCCATGACTGTTCTGCTCAGTGTCTGAATGTTGGTTAAAACAGAAGACATTGTCAATTTAAAGGAATTCAGAGTAATCACGCAAATAAACAATTCACAATTACAACCCCAAATCAGAAAAAGTTGGGATGGTGTGTCAGTTGAGAATAAAAACTAAATGTAATAATCTGCAAATCTCGTAAACTCATATTTAGCTGCAAAAAGGACACAGACAACAAATCAAATGTTGAAAATGACAAATTTGACTATTTCATGGAAAATATATGTTTGAATTTTGAATTTGATAATAGCAACAAGTTTCAAAAAAAGTTGGGGGTAACAAAATGCTGGAAAAGTTGTGTAATGATAAAGAAAATAAAAGGAGTAATGTTTCACAGCTAATTAGGCTAAAAGTGTCACGGATATGCAGGAGGACCCAAGCGCAAAACTTGTTGCAGGCAGAAACTTCAATAAACATGGGATAACATATTTTCATAAATAGTCCCTTAAATGATAGATTCTGGTGACTTTTGTGGATATAAATGGACATCTGTCAGACATAAGATGAACAAACCCAATACAAGCCTATATTACAGTAGCATCTTTGTGTAGAGCACCAGTGATACAAGCATTAAACTTGGCACAAATATTCTTTGGGACCCACTTTATCCAAAAAGCACATTAGCCACGCAAAAAATCCAATATGGCTGCCATTTTCCAAGATGGCCGCCATTGAAAGCGTTATACTTAGTTTTTGACTTGGATTGGGATTGGATAATCACATTTTGATGATCTTGATATCTAAATATAGGTAATAGGGTCTGGACTTTCCAATTCTACAATAAAATATCAAAGAATGTGTTAAATTGTGAAGATTGATGCAATTAATGTGAAAATAGCACATTTTAGTACTAATTTTAGTATAATTAAATTGTTTTTGTTAATAAAAAACAGGGGGGCTAAGTAAGTGCATGTTCTTTTTTCAGTTATATATATACCTCAATAGAACAACAAAGACTAACAGGAAATGTGTGGGAAAGAAAGACGGGGCCCCAGTAACGTCTTAAGTCTAGTGACGCCTCTGCTCTGTAGCTAGCCATATTAGAATGTCTGCATTACAAATTAATTTAATCATTGCATTTGCAGGCACACAACTGAGTACACTCAAGACTAAAGCAGTAGTGTGATCGGGATGGCGTTGCGGTAATAGAAATAGGAGACAGAGTTGAGGTTTCTCCAAACAATAATCTCAAATCAATCACTAAACTTGAATTTCCCCTTGGGGATCAATAAAGTATCTATCTATCTAAAACTTTCAATATATCAAAATCAACTTTGACAACCCTCTTCAATTATAGGGTAAACAGGCTGCAAATCACAAAAAGAGTTTTAGGCCTATAAGCAGGGGCAATCACTTGCTCACCTCAGACCATTCTACCTCCCCTTGCCCCACCAGAGAATTTAACTCTGCAGTCTAAACCAATGCACAAGCAATCAATCAATTATCTAATAAAATGCACCTTCTCTATATAAATATCCAGAAACACAGTCAATACCATAAAACCCACAGTTTCATAACAAGGCAATCCTAGTATATAATTTCATAACCTAATTCATAGCATAAATAACCAGAACGTCCCAAACACCCCTCTTGTCCTGCACACTTGACCTCTGCCTGGGCAGTACGTCACACTCCACAAACTTATAATGTTCCTTTCGACTTTCCGTCAGGTCTTTTCTCAGTCCCCAGACCAGGAAGCAAACAGAGAATTACAAGTAATTGTACTAGTGTGAGAAGATCTCTGGACTCCTCCTAAAAAGGGTTGCCCAGGTCCTTCATCACACCAAACAACTTCTGGACCTTGTCTGTTAAGGATTTCTGAGACTGGTTAGTCTGTTCATGGTGTCGGATATCTTCACTGGCTACTTTGGCCTGAGATGCAGACTTATACTGAGAAACCAAATAACTAAACTCTGGTCCAGATACCATCCATCGCATTAGGGCTGATGGGTTCTCAGTTATTCCAATGGCACCACCATCACCTTTGACAATTGCATTGGCCTGTTCATGGGTTTGGTCAAAAGCCAATCCGGAAAACTCTTTGTGGGTCTTGTGGACCACAAAGTTCCCTTGCTGAAATTCATTGGCCAACTGAGGATGTGTTTGTTGTAAAGAGACCATGTCCCTAAAGTGTATGGAAAAACATCTAGTATAGTTGACATTATTGATCGCAAAGAAAAGGGGATGAGTGCAGACAATGACTGACAATACAAAGTGAAGTTTGCTTCTCTGAAAGACCTGACCAATTGCATTGACATCACAAGCTCCCAGAATTTAAACTGTGGACTCTTCATCTGCCTCTTCTCACACCAGTCTTCCCAACTTAAAGAAGTATGGCCTTTTTCAATATTCGAGAGAGAGAATAAATGATATTCGAGATAGAAAGAGGATCAACGATATTCAAGAGTGAGCTTCGATAAACGATTTTCGAGTGCAGTCCAACTAATTTTGGCCACCATCTCGGAAACTAGCCTTGAAATAGATTCCTTTCTATGCACCATTTATTTCGCCATGTTAAAATACATACAAATTGATGCCTATCATGTAAATACGCCCAGCCATCAAAGTTATACAGCAAAAACATTTTTCTTACATTTGATGTGGCATCTTGAAAAATGGCCACCATGTTGGATTTTCAGATGGCTAATGTGCTTTCCTCAAAAAATAAGTTCTAGTGATTATTCATGCCAATTTTGGTGCTTGTATCACAAAGTGAACGATGGTCATGGAATATGGACTTAACTTTGAGTCCCACACCTTTGCAGATTTTTGTCAGCGATTCGGCCAATCGGAGGACTCGGACCACTGCTCTCCACCCTCAAAGTGATGGCCTTGTTGAGAGGTACAACTGCACCCTTGCCGAACAGCTAGCCTTTTGTGTGCAGCAGGGTCAGAGAGATTGGGACCAGCAGATTCCCCTGGTCCTCATGGCAAGTCGTACTGCAGTTCAAGAGTCCACAGGTTGCAGTCCAGCGCTATTGATGCTTGATAGAGAACTGCGGACCCCACCCTCACTCCTCATGGGCCTACCCCCTGATGCTCCAGATGCCCCTGGGCTTGAGTATGCACACCAACTGCAGGACCGACTCCAGCTAGCTCATGACTTTGCGCGCCATCAAGCCATTCAAGCTGGAATTCGGCAGAAGAGAGCATATGACCATCATAGTACAGGGCGCGACTTTACTGTGGGTGAGTTGGTCTGGGCAAAAAGAACGGTCGCCCAAGCTCGTCTCAGCATGGGACGGGCCTGCGTACGTAGTGGAGAGTTGGGGAAGTGACATATCGCATCTGTAAAAGACCTGGAGCGCGGTGTGTGGTCATCCACCGTGATAGGCTGGCTCCTTACCGAGGGAATCGTAATCCCTTTGTCCGTGGAAGTCCACGTCGTTCTCCTGGGGTGAACTGCCCTGAACCTGGAGGAGCTGAACATGCAGTGCCAGGGGATGGGTGGGGAACCTCAGAGGAGTGCGAGGACTATAATTCCATTGCCCTGGTCCCTGGGAGTGTTCCAGGAACACCTGGAGGAGCTAAACACGCAGCGCCAGGTGGACCTGGAGGCAACCAGGATCAACCAGGCTTGGGATTGTGCTGGCCAAAGCCTGCTGCACCTGCGCTTGACGACCACAGGGAGGAGAGGTCCCACGGGCGTCGGCCCAAGCGGAGACTAGCGTGTGAGGGCCATCCAGCGGCGGCGTGCTCCTTGTCGCCTGTGCCTGACGACCACAGGGAGGAGAGGGCTCATAGGAGCTCAGCTCACCGGTTTGCGGACGTGTCCAGCACCATCTCGTCCGGGTGGAGGGAGAGGGGACGGAGGCCACGTGCCCACCGAAGACCGGCAGCACCGGACGACATTCCTGTGTCGCCCCTTGGTGCTGTGTGCTTCCAGGTAAATCACCGCAGTGGCTCCAGCAACATCAGCCTGCGTATAGCCTGAGGCCCAGGAGAGGACTTCGCCCGCCTCGACGCTTTGATGAGGCCATCTTTCCTCGAGGGCGAGGAACTTAAAAGGGGGGGCAGTGTAGCGCCGAGGCTATTTGCCACCGTGTTGGACTTTCCCCTGTGTCTTCTGTTTTCCCGGTGTGTGTGTGTGTGTCTGTGTGCGTGCGCGAGTGTTTGTGTCTCCCTCTCCCTTCTGTGTCATAGAATGTGTCAATGAAACCTGATGTGTTTGGGGGGATGTGTCCGGGAGGGAATATTTAGGGGTTCAGATAGGTTAGTGATTGATAAGGGGAGGGAATAGAATAGAGGGTTCTAAGGGGGTCTAGTAAGTTTAGTCAGAATAGAAGTGGATTATGTGCGAGTGAGTTGTGTTGCATTGTGGGCCGATGAGTGTGTATGACGAGTGATTGAGACCGTGATTTATTAGAGTGATCAGTTTGTTGTTTTTTTTAGTGGACACCTCCTGCTGCCTGTGCCCTAGCCTGTACTTAAGTAGAGGAAATAAATTACCGGATTTTCGGAACGATAATCAGCCTCGCTAGCCTGACGCAGTCATACTCAATTCTAGTCAGAATATGAGTCTGATACTGCTCCATTGGGACGTAATTATGGGACGTGTTTCAACCGATACAGGGGGGGAATGCCTCTGCACTCAATTGGATAGACCTAACCAATCAGAGCAACGAAATAGCTTACCATGAGGTGTAGGAAGAAAACACATGAACCATCCTTCTTCTCCACAAATGCCTTAACATTGTTTTCTGGTCTTTTGTAAAAGTTAGTGCCGTCAATAACTCCTAGCCTACAACACTCATTAGTGAAATCTAAGAGATACGTAGTAGGACTAGGGTAGGCTATTAGGAAAAACTGATAGCCTATATCCCCTCCATTTTTAAAAATAATTCTGTTGAACACTGATATGCTACAAACATGTTAAACAACTGGGAAAGGCTGTCGCAAATCCCTCGAACAGGTGGTCAATCAGAGATTTCAAACGAACGAGGGAACATGTTGCAATGCAACAGCGCTGTTTTCCCTTGATGAAAGTGAAACCACAAGTTTTCCCACATCTCAACTTTGGCCAAGATTTTCAGATATAATCGTTTTCAGTGATAAAACCTCATTAAATAATATGCATTTTTCATATGGGGTCTTAAAAGCCATGTATCCTTCTAGCCACAGCGTTTTTGTTTCAAACATAAACCTAATCTAAGCGTGCTCAGATGACGTGATAGACCAGGCGCTGTTGCTCACCTGTCCATCATTGTAAAGCCCGATTTGATACTTGCTTCACAATGGAGCAATGCCAGACTGAACTTCCCGACCTCAAATGTTGTGGGCGGGACTAAGTTCGGAATGGCACCCAGGCTACAGCCTCGCAGTCTCCTAACTTCTTCGTTGGCGCTACAATATATACACCGTGTTCCAAATGATATTATTTCCTAAGGATATTGACCATTATTATTTTGGATTATTATGGAAGTTACTGCCTTTTGCCTTGGCACGACTCTTTATTTGGCAGATATACAAAGGCATGAAGGTGAAGGTGTTCAAGAGACTTATTAAAAACATAATCTGCTCCTCCATTCCCAAGACATTCAGAAGCAATCCTTCAGACCAGGTCCAGAATGCATTAAGACATGAGAGGGTTTGTGTTCTCCTTCAGAGAACCAAGGTTATATTCATAAACTTACGTTCTCTTTCAGTCGAGTTCACTCAATGTTAACCAATAGGAACACATATGCCACAGGGCCCTTATTGATGACGATGCACAAGCATTCACTCATGTTGCACGCACGGTAAAAGTCAGAAGGAAGGCAATAACGCAGCACAAGCAGCACACTAACCACGCTAGATAGATAGATAGATAGATAAATAGATACTTTATTGATCCCCAAGGGGAAATTCAAGTAGTGTCTGGCTGTGGCTGGGTCATGATAGCAACTCTTGAGCAGCATGACTTTATGACTCCAGGGGCGTCCTGACAATTTCCTACAGCAAACTGCATACACACAGGGTTGACTGACAGGGCTGTCAGGTTGCTCACACGTTTTTCTTAATGCCAAGGCGGTTATCAGTGTGGTTTTAAAGGACAGTATTTTCAGCTTGATGTTGTCTAGTTGCTGGAAAGTGGCATTAGCGATAGCTTTCAGAACCATCATGAGGTCCCATGGGGGCACTGGCACTGTTGAGACCGTAAGCACTGATTTGATGGGATATTATGAGCACACCAGTCAGCAAACACCAACAACTTCATAGAGTAGAGAGACTGTGTAGATGGTGCTCTCTCTCTCTCTGAACACTGCATTGTCTCCACAGCTAAGAGGGGTAGCTCGGTAGTCAATAGTCTCAACCGTTCAGAAGTCAAGTGGTTAGCCGCCAGCTCTCTGGGTTTGTAAGCCAAATTGAGCCCTGCCCCCTAGTACTGAGATGAGTGTGAATAGGGGGAAAGATGTATAGGAGCATTTGTGGACAGACCCAGTGGCAGGATGTTGTGAATCAAGAAACATAGCTTGCAGTGGGTGGTCTCCCTGGATGCAACAGGTTGACCTGTGCCGCACCAAAATGTTGTTATATCCCCGCCAGGTGACCGTGATTTCTTCAGTTGTTCCTGGATTAACATTCTAATATTGTTCCTGGAACAACAACTCTTTAACCAGTCACTGCCATGTGATATCAATGTGAGCCTTCTGTTCTACCCAATGCCATTTTGAAATTTCCCTCCAGAATCAAAAGGTCACAACATCTTTTATCTCAATACAAGTAAGTTCTTGCCTAGTTTTGTGTAAAATAGTAGTAAAATAAAAAAGCACTGAGCAAAATCTTAGATTTATTCTCAAACAAAAGTAAAAACAATGATGGTGAAAGAGAAAAGGTCCATGTGAAGAAGAAAAAAGGACAGGTTTTGGCAAATCTGCTGGAGATTAATTTCAAACAGCATTTGACTAACCTCAGCCTGCTGTGAACTAAGAAAAAGCAGGTCCAATTTCTGCAAGCCAGCCAACCTGAGCTTTGCAAACGGAGTGTATTACCACCATCTGCTGGACTGAAGTGTGATGGCGTACCCTGTAGCCTCGTTCTGGCCACCGTGTGAATAAGGCGAATAGTCTTTTAAAGCAGCACTTAAGAAGATTTGCTCTCGGGGTACTCCTACAGTTGAGAAGCACGATGATACATGAAAGTGTCTTTTGCTACAAAGTATTAACACAACTCTGATACAATATAGAGCAGCGGTTCCCAAACTTTTCCCCCCGCGTACCACCGCCTACATTCCGACTCGGCTCGCGGCTCAAAACTTTCCCCCACGGACCATCTAACGCATTCAAAAGTAACGCATTCTATTAGCTATTCCAGGCATCATGTTTAATAAGCTGCCCTTTTTTGATGAACACATACAGAGTTTATAAATTATATCCTTTAATTTCATGTTTCCATATCATTATGACCTGATTCGAAATTATGTATTTATTCATGAATTAATTACAAAAGATTTAAAATTTTCATTTTACACCTGTCCGCCATAGCCCTTTTCATCTTGCGTACCCCCTAGAAGCAGCTCGCGTACCACCGGGTAATCTATCTATCTATCTATCTATCTATCTATCTATCTATCTATCTATTTAAGACACAACTTAGATTGAGCTTTACTTTGATTGGGACAAGCTTCCATAAGCTGAAGTCACTCATATCCTTACAATAATTAAAAGACTGTCATGGAACTCTGAACCAGTATTCCAAAGATCCCTTTCACTCTCTTTTTAAATTGATTTTAACAAACTTGATCTGCACTAACCTCTCTCTGAGCGTTTTTCAAGCAGAACAGAGAACACGATCTTGAACCAGTTCAGTTCAGAATTTGTTTAACCTTGGTGCAATCTAGTGTACCAGCCCGCATTTCCACCAGTTTGAATGGACAACAATGGTGTTGCATGCATAAACAAAAGTTAATGACATGCAACATGATATGACAGGAGGATGATATATGACAGTTGTCCCGTAACATCTGCAGTGTAGTGCTTTTTGTCTATTCATGGCAACAGTTGATATGGAGGGAAAGCTCAGGCTTTTAGCTTTCTCTTCTCTGAATGGCAGAATGACACACTCACTCCAGTTCACAGGAAAAAACAAAAACATTTTTGGCTCCAGCTCCAAATCAAAGTGCCACATTTTGAACCGTTTTTTGTTTGGTTGAGATGCTCAGAACGGTTTACGAATGTGAACGGAACCAATTCTCTGTCAGTGGAAAAGGGCTATCTGTGCTCTACTGGCTAGTTCTGACCACCTAATATTTTCTGCTTGTGTCCTGTGGGGTGCATACATAGATCTTGCTTGGCTTTTGGCTGTGTAATGATTCCTGTATGATCCCTGCAAGGTGATCAATCAATCTATCAATATGAACTGTATTGAATATATAAGATAATTACATATACATTGGACAAATATTGTGGTAATGCTATCTATCTCGTTACTCTCAGTTATTTCTATATAGTTATAGTTATTTATATATATATATATATATAAATAACTATATAAATATATATATATATATATATATATATATATATATATATATATATATATATATATATATATATATATATTTATATAGCTGTTATTGTAAGTAACAGATAATCTATGTTGCCATCAGTCTCTCTATATGCATGTAATACCTTTCTACCTTTCTACTCTGATTTTGTAACAGATTGATTAGTTAATGGATTAATTCATTTAAGCTTATTATTTACTTCTGTTAATACAGAGCCCTTGGACACAGTCTTTAAAAATTACACTAATAATATAAATCGTATTGATAGTGAATACAATTGGTCTTTTGGAATCAGATCGAATGCATAATTAATATCTCTCTGCATTTATGTTAAACTTGGAAAAAAAATAGTTAGTCAGACCTTTATCAAAAATGAGAGGTTTGAAGAAGGAGTACTTTGTCGGTATACTTTACCTTTGCTTGAGGTCAACTGTTACTTCACCCTTACAGTCCAGGATTGAAATATGCCAAAATAAATCTATATCTGCTCATATATTTCTGAAATAAGTTTCTGCACATTGTCCCTTCTGCTTAAGGATTGACTAGAGAAGAGGGGGGTGGCGGCTGTCATCAAGCATGCCTAAGCTTGAGTATCTCAGACAGCTGGGTGGAAAGATGACAAGGAGTAATTGGAAACCCAGTCATTTCTTAAACCTGTGAATGTGCACATGTTCTCTCTCTCTGGCATACGCTACCTCAAGACTCATAATGGTGTATTTCAAGGCACAAGACGTCTAGAATACATTTAAGTTCTAAGATATGGTTTTGGCATGTTGATATAAAAGAAGACATATGTAAACAATTCATTTTTAACAAAATGGCTGGTTATGGTTAGCCTGGCTAGCGCCACCACTTCTCAATGAGACGTGGTCTGGGAACCAAGCGTTCATTTTCTCGTATTTGAAAAAAATGCCCAGATCCGTTTATTGGGTGCCACGGATGTCTATCAAATGCGTCTGTGCATAGCTCATCATCGTCTTGCTTTCCCCCTTGTTCTGTGATTGGTCTCCTATCTCAGGCGAAAATTTGCTCCATGGTCTCCAGGCTGCCTTAGCAGCGTGAATCAAATTGCGCGCAAGGCAGCATGGGAACACCCAGGCTAGGTTATGGTTATAGTTAGCAGATAATCAAAGATGGCCTACAGAATATGAACAATAAACAAAATTGACAGTTCTTGATAAAAAATATTGGTAAGCATAAATTAAGCAAAATAATATAAATTATATCAAAACAGTTATATCAATAGCAATATTAAATATAATGGAATTAAACATAAATATACAAACCATAACTCTAAAATAATTAATTAATTAACTAGAAAAATGTAATTTCGAGGAAATTACCAGTACATGAAAAACATGCAAAACATAAGCTATATTAACATAAAATGCAAAACAAACTTTTATTAGGAAACAGCTGGCGGGAGTCATAGTTGATGACGACTGACAGTTGAAATGGCTGAACAGTAAAATAGTTGAGTAGTTTAAATAGTTAAAATATTTAATAGTGAATTATTGTAGTGGGGACATTTATGTTGAAACAGTTGTGGGCAGAGGAAATAGTTGAACAGGATCTGTAGTCTTAAAGGAGAATTCCGGTGTGATATTGACCTAAAGTGTGTTGAAACATGATACCGAGTGTGAACGTATGTCTCATAGCCCATCTCGGCTTGTCCCCTGCACTCAGATTCCAAAAATAATTCCGTGGAAATGCATGGATTCCAGTTGCTGCTACTGGAAGAAACTGAAATCCATGCATTTCCACGGAATTATTTTTGGAATCTGATCCCTTATCATACCTGTTCATTCTTACTCGTCGCTCGACTTATCGTGACTAAATTCAAGATGGCTGCAAACGCTAAACTTTGTCGGAGTCTACCAATGAAGTGTGGAGATATATTGAGCCTCGTAAATGGTGTAAAACAGTGATTTATTTGCATGGCTAGCCCGATGCCGAAGCACCACCATTGAAAAAGCTGTTGGTAGCATTGGCTAACTAGCGCCAGATTTTGGAGTGCAGGGGACAAGCCGAGATGGGCTATGAGACATACGTTCACACTCGGTATCATGTTTCAACACACTTTAGGTCAATATCACACCGGAATTCTCCTTTAAAGCTGCAGTTGGCAAGTCAGACAGATTAAGGGGACTTAGCCAAAATTTTGAATGTTTACAACTCTCATGTCCCTCTCCCACTACCACAGAGCACCCCCTCATCGAGTTTGTCAGTGCGCACCAGACTGTGATTGACAGTCAGATCTCGCACAGCTCTGCTCTGATTGGACCAGAAGAACCGGGAGCTGTGGATTTTTACAAAACAAATAACAGGCTCTATAGAAGTAGATAGATAGATAGATAGATACTTTATTGATCCCCAAGGGGAAATTCAAAGTGCAGGTTGTTTTTCTAAAACCAGCTGATTTATGTTGCTCTGTCGGAGCATAGTGTCGGTTTCAGTGAGTATGATCAAAAAAAGCCAGATTGTATGCTTAAAGCCTGAGACCAGTGTCTCCCACATAATTGGATTCAATTTGTGCTGACGGAAGCTGCTGACTTGGATGGTGGTGGTGGTGGGGGGAGGGGTTACATGTGTAGGTTTAAGGTTGTCTTTGTATAGGTCTAATTGAGTGCCTGTCACTTTAAGACGTTCGTGAGGGAACACTTGCAACACAGTTAAAAGGCTGCTGATGTGTGGATGCAATTCATAAGGTTTTCTACGTAGTTAGGACAAGCACTTTTGAGTCTTGGAAAACACTTTTCCATTTACAACGGGATTTTGCAAACATTCATAAGACCTTAGCAGATTTAACTTGAATGCAGCAGTTTTGAACAAATTTGCGCAGCATGGTCACAATGCTAAGCGGATTTAATAGCAATTTAGCCCGCCGTCCTCTATGCAAGGCTTCTATGTGGCAACAACAATCCTTCAACAATCATTAATGTTTTGTTAAATGCACATGCAGAGGAGGGGCAGCGGGTTGGTTATGAGAGAGAGCAGGGCGGGGCAAGGAAAGGCTGCGTGCATAAAAAGCACAGCTCAATGAAAGGATTTTTATCTTATCTTTAATTTAAATAGTAGCCTACAACATAGAACATGAATGTGTGGCGGCCGGTTTTGATTTCTTGGTGCCCCGCCACAGATTAGTCAACGTATGGGAAACACTGGAGACAGAGTAGACAGTTTAAAAGTTGATTTAGATAGTATAATGGATATTGATAGACAGAACGTTGAATGGATGTTGATAGATAGTTTAATGGGTGGATGAGTGAATGGTCTAAAGAAGATGGATGGATAGAACATTGGATGGAATGTGTCTTGTAGCCTTGTAGAATGGAGTGAGACAGAGAGAGTTTGCCTAGTTGATCAGAACACAGTTGATACAGGTGCAAGCAGCAGTTGATACAGGTGCAATCAGTTTAATTGGCTCTTTGAGAGGGTCTAGGTAAGCAGCTGGTAGTGGATACAGGTGCAAATCAATAGAGTCCCGAAGTGTGACATAGCGTTTCCATGACGGCAGAATCACTGGATCTAAAAGAACTTTCGAAGTGGCATAAATAGCATTGAATGTAGACATGTGGCATCATTTCTAGCTAATAAAAATAAATATATCCATTTAAACATCTAAACAAAATTCTAGTGGATATTTCACGTCTTCTCAAAGACTGGCGGCTGTTAAGAGCAACGTTTTTTGCCAAAAAAATAAAGCCAAAACACGTCCGTGAATTTAAGGATTTTAAACGCATGCTGTGCAGTTACATGCAGGTCTCTTTTACGGAGGAAACCCATGCTAAAATAAAACTCTGTAGTGACGAATTTGATCGTGTTGGTATGAATATATGTTGTAGTATGGGATTCCTACAGTGTAAAAAAAATATACTAACGTCTTAGAAACTTTGTAAAATTGTTGAAATAGATTAAGAAAGCCACCGCTATGGTGATTTCTAATGGTAGATTGATTTGTTTAGATCCAGTGAAATTGCTGCCTTGGCAACACTACGTCATGGCTTCGGTACTCTATAGAGTACCGAAGTCTGACGTAGCGTTTCCATGACGGCAGAATCACTGGATCTAAACAAACTTTCGAAGTGGCATAAATAGCATTGAATGTAGACATGTGGCATCATTTCTAGCTAATAAAAATAAATATATCCATTTAAACGTGTTTTACCTGCTAGGCAGCAGCTTAGCCACATAACACGGATTCCCTGGCAGGTGTAATAGAGAGAAACAAAATTCTAGTGGATATTTCACGTCTTCTCAAAGACTGGCGACTGTTAAGAGCAACGTTTTTTGCCAAAAAAATAAAGCCAAAACACGTCCGTGAATTTAAGGATTTTAAACGCATGCTGTGAAGTTACATGCAGGTCTCTTTTACGGAGGAAACCCATGCTAAAATAAAACTCTGTAGTGACGAATTTGATCGTGTTGGTATGAATATATGTTGTAGTATGGGATTCCTACAGTGTAAAAAAAATATACTAACGTCTTAGAAACTTTGTAAAATTGTTGAAATAGATTAAGAAAGCCACCGCTAGGGTGATTTCTAATGGTAGATTGATTTGTTTAGATCCAGTGAAATTGCTGCCTTGGCAACACTACGTCATGGCTTCGGTACTCTATAGAGTACCGAAGTCTGACGTAGCGTTTCCATGACGGCAGAATCACTGGATCTAAACAAACTTTCGAAGTGGCATAAATAGCATTGAATGTAGACATGTGGCATCATTTCTAGCTAATAAAAATAAATATATCCATTTAAACGTGTTTTACCTGCTAGGCAGCAGCTTAGCCACATAACACGGATTCCCTGGCAGGTGTAATAGAGAGAAACAAAATTCTAGTGGATATTTCACGTCTTCTCAAAGACTGGCGGCTGTTAAGAGCAACGTTTTTTGCCAAAAAATAAAGCCAAAACACGTCCGTGAATTTAAGGATTTTAAACGCATGCTGTGAAGTTACATGCAGGTCTCTTTTACGGAGGAAACCCATGCTAAAATAAAACTCTGTAGTGACGAATTTGATCGTGTTGATATGAATATATGTTGTAGTGTGGGATTCCTACAGTGTAAAAAAAATATACTAACGTCTTAGAAACTTTGTAAAATTGTTGAAATAGATTAAGAAAGCCACCGCTATGGTGATTTCTAATGGTAGATTGATTTGTTTAGATCTAGTGAAATTGCTGCCTTGGCAACACTACGTCATGGCTTCGGTACTCTATAGAGTACCGAAGTCTGACGTAGCGTTTCCATGACGGCAGAATCACTGGATCTAAACAAACTTTTGAAGTGGCTTAAATAGCATTGAATGTAGACAGTGGCACCATTTCGCCATTTAAATGTGCTTTACCTGCTAGGCAGTAGCTTACCCATATAATACGGATTCACTGGCAGGTGTAATATAAAGAAACAAAATTCCAGTGGATATTTCA
The DNA here is from genome assembly GCF_046254945.1 of Alosa pseudoharengus. NCBI lineage: Eukaryota > Metazoa > Chordata > Actinopteri > Clupeiformes > Clupeidae > Alosa > Alosa pseudoharengus. Next base: position 2,269,483 of record NW_027468881.1, read on the forward strand.
TGTCTTCTCAAAGACTGGCGGCTGTTAAGAGTGGCGTTTTTTGCTTAAAAAATAAAGCCAAAATACGTCCGTGTATTTAAGGATTTTAACCGCATGCTGTGAAGTTACATGCAGATCTCTTTTACGGAGGAAACCCATGCTAAAATAAAACTCTGTAGTCACGAATTGTAGTATGTGATTCCTACAGTGTAAAAAAATATACTAACATCTTAGAAACGTTGTAAAAATAGGTTAAGAAAGCCACCGCTAATGGTGATTTCAATGGTTAGATTGATTTGTTTAGATCCAGTGAAATTGCTGCCTTGGCAACGCTACGTCATGGCTTCGGTACTCTATTACATTTAATTTAATTGGCCCTTTATGATGTCATAGTGCCAATGCAAGTCTATGGGGAAAAATAAACTTGTTACAGTGCATAAAAATGCACTGTACTGTTATCACTGGGCTTCTTATCTTTTATTATTATAGTGCATGAAAACGCACTATACCTCCTAGACTTCTTCTGTTTCTTCCGCTGACTGTTTTTTCTGTGCACAATTTCTCTTGAACTGTTTAACTTAGAAACTTCATTCAAACTTTGTAATGTAGGTCTTCTAAAGGACATAGCTGCTATGTACTTTTCATTGTTGTAACTTTTGTACTTTTTAAACTATTTATTAATAAAAACTCCTCAAAATTTCCCCATAAACTTAACATTGGTGATTATAACATCACAATACGGCCATTAACCCTTTCGTGCCCGTGCCGAACATTCCATTTTTGGTGCTGGATGACCTCCTTACACAAAAAAACGTGTATAATACATACCATCAATGGGATATACATACCATTGTAATCAGAAGGATCAGTTCTATGAAATTATGTAAAATACATATGGTAATGTTGATATAGTAATGAACAGTCTTTGAAAATCCTTTCCAAATCTATACCGAAATTCGTCAAAATTTAATTTCATTCACATAAAAATTTATTTTCAGCATATTTCTCTATAAGATAGAGAAAAATATAGAGTATGACATGTTCAGCAAGTTGTGGGCTATTTAACAAAAAAAGACTGAATTGGAATATCATGAACCTTTCAAAAGTTATGATAAATTTAGGCCCCGTTTACACGAGCATGTGTATTTTTATAAACGAAGACATTTCCCTACGTTTGAGCCTTTAGACGCAAACGGAGAATTCGCCCCGTAAAGCGGTTATCCAAAAAAACTCCGGCCAAAGTGTTTTTTTTTAAAAACTCCGTTTATGCGTTTGGTTCTAAACTGTGGTAAACGGAGTTTTGGGCAGCCAACGTCACAGTATGCGACAAAAGTACACCAAATGTGCGACCAATGTTTACATTTACATGTTCTCACGTGCGACTTTTCAGGGTTCTGATTGGTTAATGTGAGCTTGAGGCTATCGTTAGACTGCCACTGTGGTTTGGCGTGCTCATGACAGCATGTATGTACACGGGTTCGTGTAAACACATTTTTAAAAAAAACGATCTCGTGTACATGCAGTTTTATTTGCAAACGTAGATGGCCAGATATTCGTTTAGGAAAATTTCCTGCTTCGTGTAAACGTAGTCTTAGTGATCAGTGTAAAATAATGCAGGAAATGGGATTTAGAATGTTGACAGAATTCATATTCTCTTTCTCACCAACAACATAAAAGTATGCATAAAAACTAATAATGAAGTCAGACACAATGGTTTAGATTTATTTGGTCCATAAGAATAAACAATTTATTTGTATATAAGCAAATGCTAAAGTCAATAAGAATGATATAAAAAAAAACATGTACCTTACCAGTAATACAGGAAGTAAGTATACTGTATATTTATTGAAGATCATTTCGGAATAGTGACATGAAATACATTTGATTCAACAGATACAACTTCCTTATATAAATCAGTATAATATAAAAATGATATACATATATAAAATGTATTACTATTTATAAAAAGCTAGGAATACAATCAACTTCAACATCACTCAAAAATCAATGTGTTCTAAACATTTGAAACTGGATTACATAGAACAAGCCTGTTGAGAATAAACATACACACATATACACACAAACTCACACCCAGACACACACACACACACACACACGTGATGGATTTTCTCCAAAGTCTTTCTGGCTGTAGCTACCAAACCTAGGTTCAACAGATTCTGCATTGCCAAACTTCAAATAATAAGAAACTACGGCAATGTCAATGGAGAAAAAATTTACACAATATGTATTTATCATTTGGTCAACGCTCCCTGATCCTTGCAGAGACTTGGTTCCCCAGTAGCAATGGATATTAGGGAGGGAAGTGAAGCCCCATGTCAATGATCAATCCCAGAAAACTGTGAAACTCTTCTGGGGTCTCTTCGTTCCATGCCCCTGCACTGTCTGTTTGCATACGACGGCCTACTAAGCACAACCTCCCACCCGTTCCGGTTGGTAAAACCACATATGCCTGGGACAATAATGTGAGTAAAAAACAACATAACAAGTCTATTTCACACAGTGTTTTAGTGGCAGTCTGCACCACCCTACGCACGCCACCTAAATCTATACCTTCTTCCTCCATCCTCTCATGGTCTTCAACATTATGAGTGCATCATCTCATCAGCAGTCAGCTACTTCTTCAGGCCTGCAAGGTCAGTGTAGGTCTTGTCATCCTCCATCTGAAACAACAGTTAAATCATGCAAATGTAATACCTTTATTAATGTAAAAAATAAAAGCACAAAACTACAGATAAGTGTGTGTGTGCACATACATACACAAGAAGAGGTAGCCTAAACTATTGAAGCATTCTGAGTAACTCAAAAATATTTTAATTTAAAAAATAAAAGCACAAAACTACAGATAAGTGTGTGTGTGCACATACATACACAAGAAGAGGTAGCCTAAACTATTGAAGCATTCTGAGTAACTCAAAAATATTTAGGAGTATGAAAAGTAATTTTATTACAGATCTGATTGCCTAGCTGGCATCAAGATAAAGACAGATTACATTTCACCTAGCGGGGTAACAACCCAAGGAAAGGCAATAATTACATTTCTGACAGAATCCGTGATTTCACATCTTGTTTTCTACAACTACATATTGAGAGGAGTAAAAATATCGCTCAACTTATTTTGTCAGAGAACGTAACAACGCAAATTAGAAACGTGGCACCCATTGATTTATTCAGCTTTGGTATATGCTACAGTATACTGACTTGCCAATATAATGCTTACCTAACAAACACTAGAAAAGTACTAGAAAACAAGCTTATTTACAGGTTATTAGTTTAGGTCAGCGCATTTTATCATTATTCCGCCAGACCCATGCTGTGTGATCCTTGCACACCCACGGTTGTATCTATAAAAAAAAAAAACAGGTGTGGTCAGGCATATGATCACAAATTGCTATTTTGATGCCACTGAAAATGATAACACTACTGACCAAGGAATGTGGTCCAAAGTTAAATTGGCATTATTTCACAGTTACTTTGAGGGTGCCTATACATTGTTAAATTGTGTTACCTACATCCGAAAAAAACGAGCACACTTTGAAATAGTCAAATTGTCATCAGGCAGTTTGGCCTAGTTGCTTCTATGCATGCTGCTTTGTTTATCTATCAGAGACGGTGTTGCAGAATTGGTGTATTCCGATGTTTCACTGAGCAACCCCTCACGCACGCGCACACACACACACACACACACACACACACACACACACACACACACACACACACACACACACACACACACACACAAAGGTAACAAAGTTTAAATTAAGTAGCCTATCGTAGCCTACCAGCATGTTTTCCTCTCCTGTGTGCAATAACAAAGTAGAATAGGCTACATTGCAAGTTGACCGATGATTCATCTCCCATGTCGTGTCTCGTTGCAGAGCCTTAGGCCACTAAGCAAATCTGCAACCTATGAGCCCAGCTGCCAGTATTGGAGGAGGCCTAAACATCTCGTAGATAAGACTGACTGGGTTATTTTGTTTCAATATTATATATAAAACACATAGTCATTGCAGCCTACCATTCAGGGAATAGGCATTTAAAAGGGAGACAGATTATGGAGTGATATGACTCAGAACTGACATCGGGCAATGGCAGTGCGAGATGTTCAGAACGTAAGAGCTAAAACTTCTACAAGCTCAGTAACATCCACAGCGGAAAAAAGAAGGTAAGAAAAATAGTCGGAAAACTTAGATGTGTAAGGCAAGCAAGCAAGTTTGGCGGTTGTTACTAAAAATAAGAACATGCATGTTGCACTGCTGTGCGGTGGACTTTCGGAATGAATAGAGTCGCCGTTTCTTTAATATCGAGGCGCCATAGTTTGTCCGATCGGCCTGCTGTTATAAAATGAATTGCGCTGTCTGTCTGAAAAAGACGCGCTCTCTTCCCATGCAGTCAAAATGAATAGGAGTCTTCTTCAGAACAGGCTTGACATAGTGCCCTGACATGACAGTGCGTAAAGTAGCCTATAATGTGAATGACTTGTTATTTTATTAAGGATTTCTTTCTTTTTGCAAAAAATAAAGTACAATAGGCATTAATTAGTAGGCTAAATAGCAGCATGTTGAAAGGATGTGCCAAATTATGTTTTTTATTACAATGATAAAATTGTAGGCTACAGGCCGATGTGCGTTTTATTTGGAGACTTTTGCGAGACAGAGACTGAGTTTTCTGCTGTTATTCTGGGGATAGGCTACAACAGGGATTCCCAAACTGTGGTACGCGAGCTGCCACTAGGGGGTACGCGAGATGAAAAGGGCAATGGCGGAAAGGAGTTAAAAATGATTAATTAATTAATACTATAATTAATTCATAAATAATACATAATTTCGAATCAGGTCCAAAAGGCCTAATTAAAGCGATCGAAGAGGAGAAGCGAGAGAAACAGAGCAGGACACAGGTAACGATGGAATGGGATGGGGGGCAGACTAATGAAGGTGGAGATGGAGCGCAGGGGGATAAAAGAAAGAACGAGACAGAAAAGACTGCGCGAAGAAAACGAAAGTATGATGAGGCATATAGCATAGGCTTCATGTGGATTGGGAGACAGACTGCCCAAAGCAACAGTACGTGGTTTGCAGTGAGATGCTACCTAACCATTCTCCACACTGTTTTTTTTAACATAGCCAATGTAGGACTTTAGCCTTTTAATATATTTTCTGCATTGGATCAGAAACAGTCTTTCTAGAACAGGCAAGAGCTTTCTAGCCTCATGTCAGCAGCACCGCATCACAAAACAACCAGCGGATGGCGGGCGGGTGCGGTTTTGAAAATTGGTCAAAAAACGTTGGTGCGGATGGATGATACGTTTTTCTATGCGGTTACGGTTGAAATAATAGCCCATCCACGCATCTCTAGAGGGTGCACTGTCAGGAATCATTTAGACGCAAACGGAGAATTCCCCGTAAAACGGTTATCCAAAAAAACTCCGGCCAAAGTGTATTTAGCCAACAGCAGAAAATAACAGAATATCCAAACGTTTTCAGTAGGCTAGCCTACCATTGTTGCAGAAATCACATATAAGAAGGTATCCCTTCGATTTCTGTTTATTTTCGCATATTCCAACATAAGGAAGCAGCATGAGCCTCCCGTCATAATCGTCATGAGGACATTCTTCCCAAATGGCCCTATCACATCTTTGAACTGACGTCATGAGGGCGTGTTTCAGCTCGTGCAGCTCGTGGAAGGCAACTGCAAGATCTGTCTGCAGGCTAAGACTCCCGCAATATTTTAAGGCCATGTGACATGGTGTCACGGTGGTAAGTCCCTCCCCGGCTGACAGAAGTCGGACAGAAAAACATAAAGTCCTTGCCTCATAACAAGAAGAAGAAAAAGTTGCTCGGGAACACGCATGGAGTCCGAGTGGAGTCGCCCTGAAGCGCAACTTGATTTCATTGGATAACACAGCGGCTCTAACTAAGAGCGGTCTGCCTGCTGTCCTGCTGCAAATATGCATTCGAACATGACGTGAAATATATGTAGTCGAACTATAAATAAACTATTCGGTTTTTAGTGCACAGTGTAGCGCATTTTTACAGTCTATGATTAGTTTTTTTTTTTATTTTATTGTTTGCCATCTCATAGCGGGTGCTCTAAACGTATTCTAGCGTTGGCCCATGACCAAATCAAGCCAATAGCCAGTAGCCACAATAATGACTGGAGCCAGAGCCCTCAATAGCCACCCTGTTTTGAAAATAATATTGAAGATATTCAATATTATTGAAGATAGTATTGAAGATAACGCACAGAACGGTCAGCCTGAGCGGACAATTACGTCCCCAACTCATCTAAAATGTGGTGTCTTTACTTTGAGTTGTAGGCTACACCGCAGATGGTAAAGTAACGGTTAAAGAGAATGTTGTCTGCGGACTCAGCAAAAAACAGTTTACTTACGCATCCACGACATCCAATCTTCGCGCTCACCTGTGGAGTTACCATCCAAATGAGGCAGCGGTGTCAGAGGCACAGTAGACGGCCAGAGCATCGCCAGGCGTCCAACATCGTATGACTGCATACTTTCCGTAAATCCTAAATTATGTCCAGGGTCTGCTATTTACTTAGGCTGCAAAGCACAGGTATTTATTTGAGGTAGGCTTATTCGAGGCAGACCTTTATTTCTTACATTGTATGTTATTGTGAGACATGCGTTTTGTTTGGAGCGGCATACCAGGCTATCAAACGCAGACGATTTTCGGTTTTGGTATGGGATTTAATTTACTTTTTGACTTTTATTATATAGTTAAATGTTGAGACTGATGGGCATTTAAATCTAGAGGGTATTTGATGATCACTGTAAAGTTTCGTGTAGTTGAAAAACTGTTGGAATTTCCAGCTGTTTATTGCGAGACAAGGCCTTTCCTTCATTGAACGTGCGCTGTGCTCTAATAGAAACCTTATTGCATAGCGAAGTAGCCTAAATTGAGTTTTTTTTAAATTATGCATGGTTTACTTTTTATTAAATTCGTAGGCTGGAATGCCTCGCAGCAATAATTGTGTTTAAATGTAGTAGCCTAGTGCTTCAGCCTCTGGCAAACTCCAAAGGGGGGCGGCTATAGGTTGAGAGCAACGTGTTGAAGACCCATGGTGTAACGAGACAAGGTCTTTATGCCGCTGTTGTGTAATTTATTGTCTTTAATCATGTTTAGGCTATGTTTGTTCGGGACAAACAACAACGAAACAAGATCAATACAATTTAATTTATTTGTTTATTTGTCATATGATGGATAAACAACCATAATATGCACGTCTTCTCATAGGATCCTCAAGAAATACGCACTGAATAACGTTTGGCTGTAGCCGCCGGATAGGTACCCGCCCACCAACATGTATGCGCATGAGAGCTCGTGCCCAACACGGATTTTCATGCATGGAGCTGGTTCCAAATGCTCCATGCAGCGGCATATTTGAAAATGGCGTATGCTAACATGCCGAAGCTAATCTGCACGCTCTTGACCCCCTGAGAATTTCTAACCAGCAAGCATTGCGTCCATCCCAGTATGCATTGTGTTCAACCCAGCATGCATCACATCAAATCAGATCTGCCGCAAGTTGAACTCGCCTATTTACATGTTCTCACGTGCGACTTTTCAGGGTTCTGATTGGTTAATGTGAGCTTGAGGCTATCGTTAGACTGCCACTGTGGTTTGGCGTGCTCATGACAGCATGTATGTACACGGGTTCGTGTAAACACATTTAAAAAAAAGCGGTCTCGTGTACATGCAGTTTTATTTGCAAACATAGATGGCCAGATATTCGTTTAGGAAAATACCCTGCTTCGTGTAAACGTAGTCTAGTAGTGAGACCTAAGCAACAAGTTTCTTGCAACACAATTCAAAGACTGTGCTGGTGTGCATGAATGTCCTTAGCATTTTTAACATTCATTGGAGTGTTATCAGGGTGTTAGGAAGCGAAGTGCATGAGCACTTCAGACAGTACACAGACACAAACTTATTCCATTCCACTCACTCACTAAAATGTTTGGTTTGTGTGCTAAATAATGTGCTAATTTTAATTGTTGTACAATGAGTGTAGAATTGAATAGAGTAAGTGCACTATTTACTAAGATGAGTGCACCATTTACTAAAATAAGTGTGTAAAACTTGCGCACTATGTAGAAAAAGGTGCGCACACATGGACGGATTATCAGCCAGTGGGCCCCCCTGGCCACTTCAAAAGGTTGGTAACTAAGCTTAGTTAGGGTGGTCTGGGGGCATGCTCCCTCAGAAGAAATTTTTAAAAAATAACTCCTTAAATAACGACTTCTGGTGAGTTTTTTGGAAAGAAGCATTAACCCTTTAAGACGTTGAATTTGTCATTGTATCTATACATCCTATCCTATATATTGTTTTTGTTTATTTTTCAGGACAGTCTGGGATTTGTACCCATCTTGCATAGCCTATGTCTCTTATGTCAGCCTTTATATCAAGGGGAAACCATTTCTGTTTTTATGTCACCACTTGAGTAGTCTATTGTCACTGAACCATTGGACTAAGAATGTGCATGCCGAGACCAACTTTTAAAATTGTTTTATTAGGACAGCAAGTTCATTATTTTGGGTTGCTATTAGCCTACATTATGGTGGTTGGCAGGCAGCTCATTATCTGCAGCAGTCCTGTATCTTTAGAAAAAAATGTATGTGTAGTATACTCGCTCAAATTGATAACATATTGATAATAAGCTAATTTTCATTCATTGTTGATATGGTCCATGGAGGCTCAGACGGGTGTCCCGGGACCTGATGAACACGCCGCTAAAAAGCACAAACGAATGCGAAAGTTGCAGCCGTGACGACAGGGAAAGTGCAGGCAGCCACTAGAGTGATTGGTCGTATAAAATGAACGTTTCTGATGTCTGGGTTACACAAAGCTACAACGACACAATCATTATGTTTTCTTAATGACCGACAGTTTAGTTTAGTTTATAAATAAAACATAATTTTGCCATAAAGTAGGCTAGGCCTATAGCGTTACAAGTGCTCGTAGAAAGGCCTGATTTACACACATTGTTAAAGTACCATAGGCTGGTTTACCAAATGACAGACAGTTGAATTTCTGAATAAAAAGAATTTTGGTGCAGTTTTGAAATCTTAAACCTGTAACCCCACATAAGCGCACAAGCATAACGTGGTTGCAGGGAGGGGATTTCCTATTTTGGAATTTTACCCGGATACAACGAACACGATTTTTTGATTGGATGTCGGTGGCATTTTCTTGAATTTCCCCTTGGGGATCAATAAAGTATCTATCTACAGTATCTATCTATCTATTTATTTTTTTGATTTGGCTGGTGAGTGGTAACCTGACTCTCGCCAGATGAATTTCGTTCCGCCTAGCTCCACTCATCCATCTGGGATCAATCCATTGAAGTGTTGTTTCAGAAGGCTGGGCCTAATCAAAAAATGCTTGCATATGATTGGATAAGCCACTTGTCCGTCATCTATTGAGGTGCTACTTCAACCACTCACATCAAAGCCAACCCGTGACGCTGATAACAGTCTCACAGTCGCTTCTACGCCAGTGTTTCCCCTACAATGTATTCATCAGCGGCGCAGCACCGCTCCTGGAATTCAAGCGACACTGCAAAAAAAGTTGCGTAATTAAAAAAAAAACTAAAAAAAAACACACAAGTGAACTTCAGGAACAGCTGCCGTTCGTTCAGGTTTGATGTCAACAAATAATAGTAGGCTAACGTTGAAGGCGCAGTCAGGGATTCCACAGGAGATCACGCTTGTTTGTGTTTATGTTTAAGTTTATTAGCAGACGCAATTTTGTGCAAAAAAACGTAGCCTACATTATGTTAACCAAGGAACCAAATTAAACACGCCAGCGAGATAGCTCGCCCAAGTAGCCTATTCCCAGATAAATTCCACGCATTGTTTCAATTTTGTTTGTGATACAGGCAATGCTTTCAAGCCCTGTGTTGCTAACATACCTAGGCTGTGAAACTAAGGTCTAGCTAGCCTATTGGTGGGTTTAAATGAATTTCAGTAATAGGATACGCAACCATTTACATCTGGAGATAGTTTGTAATTCCTGTAGAGCTCACCAAAATTATAGAAATGATAAGACACATATCTCCTATAATCCAAGATAGAATTTCCTCGAGTTTTTGAGCATTTATTTTACCAAATGACATGGAAAACATAATTCATTTCATCCATTTCATCTTATGCACCATGCACAACAACGCTACTAAGTTAGCTTAAAACCGTGAGAATCAAGCAAGCCTCTCGGGCCGTCACCGCATTAAAGTGACAGGCACAGCACCAATACAGTGTAATGACATGAAAGAGAAGTCTATGTAGTTTATACAGTGCTGTGCCAAAGTTAAGACACCCATGCTGAAATTGGGAGGAATAAAAAACATGTTTTGCCTTTTGTCTTAATGCCTTAATTAAAAAAAAAAAATAGGACATCAATTTTTTTTTAATGTATCATGTATCGTAAATAAATAAATGTTATTATATAAATAAATATCTTAACTTATGCACAGCACTGTATATTCTAAATAGTAATAGTTTGTACAGTGGCCTACAGTGTACAGTTGTACAGTGGCTAATTACTAATAATGTAAATGAAAAAGGTGAAAGAAAAACATGAATAATCCTGTTCAAGTACTGCAATAATCATGCTTTGTAAATGCTTGTGTTGATAGTTATGTCATAATTTGTAACTCAATCTGTCCATTTCTTTCACAAAATCCACCAGAAGTCACCATTTAAGGAGTATTTTTTTCAATGTTTTCTTTTTTTTGGGGGGGGGGCTTGCTACGATCAACAGCACCGCTACTGGAAAAATTTCCCGCCCTGCGTCCTGATTGGCTCTACCATAAAATCTGGTGCAGAAATCACTCTCAACGGAAGAGGTCCCAGATGGATGTGAGTGAAGCTAGGCGGAACGAAATTCATCTGGCGAATGTCAGGTTAGGCAGAGACTTTCTAATGTGGAGACACAGCACTCAAAAAATACTCCATAGAAATGCATGGGGCTAGTTTGTCACGCCAATATGGCCGTTGTCTACACACCCCTTTCTCAGCAAAACGTCGACATGTGAATACATTGAGCCAATCATGTGGTGTGATGTGAATACATTGAGCCAATCATATGGTGTGCTGTGAAGACATTGTGCCAATCATGTGTTGTGTGATCTCGCCGCTGGAGCAAGATTGGTGTCGTGAAGCCTTGCGCACGTGCATTTCTGCCGAAATGGATGCCTGACGAGTGCCCAAAAAGCGTCAAATGGCCGCCGAGTGGAGGGACTTGCCTAAAAGGACTTTGGGTTAGGTGAGTGGTGCGCTAGTTCTGAACCCTGCGACAAATCCTCTCGTATCCCTGCGCCTCCTCTAATAATTATGCAGATACCTTCACATCACTAGTAATATTTCTGCGTGAGAAATGCAAGGTGTGGCGTGTGAACTTGTTGAATTGCGTGTGTCTCACGCCCATTGTGTGAGACCAAAAAACCTTTGCAGAAATGTGTTTACTTGTCCGTATAATGGCACTGTGCCATGGTACATGCACTATTGCTCTTAGGGAATGGGAGATGACACTCTTACAGTTTTTCTTCTGATTGGTTATGGGTGTTACACCCAAGAAACATTCATGTTTAAAAGGATACTCCAGCGTAAAAACAACCAAAACAAAATAGCCTTACACTTCGGTGATAGTGTCCATGGGTATCCTATAGATAATATTGCAAACTTAAACCCTAGGTTGTTTTTACTTTGGAGTATCCCCTTAATTAAGAAACATTAGAACAATCCTTTTGAACCATGCACCTGGTGTCTGATCACTTATTCCGCTGTCAAACTAGGAAAAGTGAATTAGACACTCCCTCCCTCCCATACACCTGAACCATATGCTTCAGACCATGTGTAGATTGTCAAAATAGGACCCTGAATGTAACAAATTGAACATGAAAATGAGATCTGGAGGTTATATGTGTTCTTTGAGCGACTGTCAACATGTTAGATGCTAATACTTTTAAATGTGACCATAATAATGATAAGTGATAATAATAATAATAATAATAATAATATAAATAAAATAATACATATGATTGATTATTAATAATAACAATTATAAATATAACCGCAAGCGGTGATTTACGGGGTCCGAGCAAAACGAACATGAGGTAGCATAGCTTTTTAGTTTTACATATGCTTTGATTGTTTGGGCACAATTGTTCAAAAGAAACGTGATCGGATTTCGGTTATCGGATTTCAGTTAGCGGATTTCGGCTATCGGATTGGATCAAATCTTGAAAATGGGTTGTTCAAAGGGAAACAAGGATCCTGAAATTGGATTAGATCACATAATCTATTCTTGGTTTTGATCTGGATAAAACCTTCACTTTGTGTTGTTCAAAACTTTTGAGTTGGATTGGAATAAATTTGATGCATAAAATTAGGATTACCCTGTGCTGTAACATTATAGTGTGCTAACCTCCACAACCTAATAGTATTCTAACAATACCCTATTCTAGTGTGCTAACCTCCACAACCCAACAGTATTCTAACAGTAGTATTCTAGTGCACTAATCTCCACAACTCAATAGTATTCTAACAATACTCTATTCTACAGGACTATGCATTTGTCATGGGTAAGATGAAGGGTCTGATAATGGAAGGCAGTGTTTCCCACAGAATGGAATTGTATTTGTGGTGGTAGGTGAAGGGGGGTGGGGTGGGTTCTGTGTTGGAGTCAATAAGATGAACAGCCTATAATTATACAGTTATACCTGCCTTGCACGACAAGTCCTGACTAGTAGCTGTAACGTTATAGTGTGCTAACCTCCACAACCCAACAGTATTCTTAACAGTATTCTATTCTAGTATGTTAACCTCCACAACCCAACTGAAGGAACTGTAGGGGGCGATGTGGGTCGAGGTACTGTGAGTGTGTGGCGAGCAGGCAGAGCCTCGGTCAGAAGGCTCAATGGTATGGAGTGATGACACGGATATGGCAGGTTTCGGTGCAACACAAGTGAACTTTATTTGAGTTTCAATTCATCTGTTCTTTTGTTCTTTACTTGTATGTGTGCTGCATCAAAGAGGAAACAAACAGAAAATGGAGTAATCAGTGAAATGGGGTAAATCAGTACAGATCCCAACTCACAAACAAACCAATTGACATTTGAGCAATAAACTGAAATCATATGGCTATATAAAATACAACTAAACAATACTTGACATCCCAAGTCAACCAACATCACCTAATCATCTCTCACATGGGACTCCAACACACCAAACCAACAAACAAAGACCTTAACTTTACACATGATGGCAGAGCTACTCTACAAACTGATAAACATCACAAAAGTCATAGTGAGGGTCATTAAAGTGATGACTTACGTTAACTCAAAAAAACAATTTATCCTGGTCTGAGCCCCTGCTCCAGAGCTACAGGGTTTCCCAGCAGGTAAACTGGGCGTGGTTAGGTTGCAGAGACAAACAATCCTGCAATTTCTCCACAGCACTTTCATCTCAAGGACTTTGTGCAGATTTAAGTGTACATTCGAAAATGAGAATCAATATAATAATAATAAAATATATATATATAAACTTAGGGAGTCTTTTCACCAACAGTATTCTAACAATACTCTATTGTAGTTTGCTAACCATCACAACCCAACAGTATTCTAACAGTACTCTATTCTAGTGTGCTAATCTCTACAACCCAAAAGTATTCTAACAATACTTGATTCTACAGGCCTATTTATTTGTCGTGGATAAGATGAAGGGTTTGATAATGGAAGGCAGTGTTTCCCACAGAATTGAATTATATTTGTGGTGGTAGGTGAAGGGGGGGTGGGTTATGTGTTGGAGTCAATAAGATAAACAGCCTATAATTATACAGTTATACTTGCCTTGCACTACAAGTCCATATTGACAAGTAGCTGTAATGTTATAGTGTGCTAACCTCCACAACCCAACAGCATTCTATTCTAGTATGCTAACCTCCACAACCCAACAGCATTCGAACACTAATGCTTCAAACGGGATTTGAACTCTCAACCTAAGGATCACCAGTACAAGGCATTATCCCACTGAGCCACTGACAATCATACACATTGGGCAGTCACATTCACATGGTGAAAATGTGTGTTGGTAAATACACAAGAAAAACTCCAAGCATACATTTGACAATAAAATGAAGGGCTTTCCTAAAAGAAAGAAGAAATCCTGGGGCAATTAGACATTTGTAGAGATGAACACTAATGGATGAAATATAAATATGATAGGCGTAATGATGAAGGAAAAATAGTAAACAAAGAAGTTCCCCTAAATGTAATAGAGAGTCCCGGCATTCTGATTCTTGGCAACTGATGAGTGTGAATGTTGATTGGCTGATGTCATTCAGATGCTGTTCAATGGTGTGAATCTTAAATGACAAATCCTAAAGATCTAACGGGGATTTGAACACTCAACCTAAGAAACATCAGTACAAGGCATTAGCCCGCTGAGCCACTGACAATCATACACATTGGGCAGTCACATTCACATGGTGAAAATGTGTGTTGGTAAATACACAAGAAAAACTCCAAGCATACATTTGACAATAAAATGAAGGGCTTTCCTGAAAGAGTACACCTGAAAACTTGGTGAAATTCTGGGGCAATTAGACATTTGTAGAGAAGAACACTAATGGATGAAATATAAATATGATAGACTTAATGATGAAGGAAAAATAGTAAACAAAGAAGTTCCCCTAAATGTCAGAGTGTCTCGGCATTCTGATTCTTGGCAACTAATGACTGTGTATGTTGATTGCCTGATGTCATTCAGGTGCTGTTCAATGGTGTGAATCTTCAATAACCAATAGTATTCGATCTAGAGCCTAAAGCACTACTGGGGATTTTCAACCTAACTCTCAACCTAACAAACACCAGCACTAGGCATTATCCCACTGAGCCACTGACAATCCTACATATTTCACCGTCACATTCACATGGTGAAAATGTGTGTTGGCAAACACACAACATCAAGAAAATTCCTAGTATACATTTGACAATAGAATTAAGGGCTTTATAAAAAAAGAGTACAGATCTGAAAATGTGCACTGTTAATGGTATCCACCTAATGATGGTTGTATGGTTGTTATCCAAGAAAAAAAATGACTCATATAGGAATATAGGTGATATAGGATAAATGGGCTGAGTGGTCGAACTTTATTGGCCTATATCTCTGAAATGGAACAACATATCCAAATTATTTTGATAAGTTTTGTGAGGCTTTGTCTAAACATTGTCTGTGAGAATTTTGGTGAAGATTTGATAATTTTTTAAGCCTGTGAAACTTTTTATGATGTTTGGCTTTTCTCTGAAATTGTGGCAAAAGTAAACATTTTTAGAGCATAAGACCAGGGTGAAAAAGATGCATCTGAATGTAGAGATTAATATGATGAAAGAATTTTGAGTCTAGGTCAATCTGGTAAGGAGAAATAAGCGTTTTTGACAAGAGCCACTTTTGGGTGCAGTACCCCAAATTTTGGGTTATGGGTAGTGGGGGGTACTGGTAACAATACTTGAAAATGTCAAGTTTCTAGGACTTACGGTTTATAGGAATATAGGTGATCTAGGAAAAAAGGCCTAAGTGGTCTAACTTTATTGGCCTATATCTCTGAAATGGAACAACATATCAAAATTCTGAGCAGTAACTTTTGTGAGGCTTGGTGTAAATATTGTCTATGAGAATTTTGGTGAAGTGTGAAACTTTTTATAATGTTTGGCTTTTCCATGAAATTGTGTCAAAAGTAAACATTTGTAGACCATAAGACCAGGGCCATAAAGATGCATCTGAGTTTAGAGATTAATATTATGAAAGAATTTTGAGTCTAGGTCAATCTGGTAAGGAGAAATTAGCATAATTAACTTTTTTTTCCAATAGCGCCACCTTTGGGTGCAGTACCCCAAATGTTGGGTTATGGGTAGAGGGGGGTACTGGTAACCATACCTGAACATTTGAAGAGTTTTGGAGTTATGGTTTAGGCTGCAGTATGACTTTTACAGAATTTTGGCAAAAAATGAACGGTACAGAAACAATAGGGGTCCTGCAGCTACGCTGCTCGGACCCCTAATAATAACACAATAATAAATCTTAAATGATAAATATTTTTGGAATGATAATAAAAACCAAGCATACATTTTCTATCTTGCTTTCCATAACACCCAAACTATCCATCAGCTGTTCAGTGAAATATGATTTCTTTTTTTTTTAATATGTGTGTTCGGGGCAGGCTGCTGTCTTTTGTAGCTTCTCCTGGGGCTCGTTTCTAGAAAGCGTTGTTTGCTAACTTGCGTCGCAACCTTGGTAGTTCGCTCCATCGTTCTTGGATTTGGTGTTTCTAGAAAGGGTAGTTCGAACTCTCAATTCCAAAACAAGGACGCAAAGTTTGGTCGTTTGAACTACTGCCCCTAGGCAGTCACACTTGTGTCGTTCCTTGGTAGTTCCTGTTGGTGTCCGGTGTCCAACCGCCTAACCAAAAATTGCGAAGTGGATGTTTATCTCGTGACTCAATAATTGATCTATCCTGTAGCTTAATTTTGATTAAGACACTGACTCCCCTACTTGGCTCATTCTTGCTATTTATGTGAATTCGAGTATTGCCTTGCTTTTAGTATTATAATCTTCACAGACTCTTACTACAGCAGTGATAAATGGTGTAGTGGCTAAGGCAGATGACTTGTGATCCCAATGTTGTACAGTAGGTTCGATTTTCTTAAGATGTGAGTTTGTCCTCTTGCTTCTCGCTACCTGCAGGTGAACTAGTGTAGATATAATTGTTTTTGACTGATGTCTTGTACCTATGGTCTCTCGATGTAGAGTAGGCTAACTATATACATAAATATGTATGGTCAAAAACTATTGTTGGGTCTCGTAGGCCTACTCTTACTCAGAGATGAAGAGAAGAGATAGGATGCGAACTCCGGCCGAGCGCGTAGTGCACTGACGCGCTGCCTTTAAGCCACAAGACAATTGACAACATGCGCGATACCCAGATATTCGTCCAGCCTATATATTTTTTCCCAACATAGATATTTTTTTATTTTTTTTTAAATAATAGCACATATTGGTCGGCTTTAGTAAAATGTTTTATATACTTGCAATAAGTTTAGGTTTTTGCAGATGACAATGACAATGCCAGCATTAATCACTCGGTTTAAATTAGAAAAATAGAAATATTGGTATCAGCAACTATACAAATGTAAATACAGCGGGGATAATACGTATTGAACACGTCAACATTTTTTTCAGTAAGTATACTTCCAATGAAGCTATTTGCATGACATTTTCACCAGACATTGGTATTAACTCAGATAATCCACCCATATAAAAAAATCCATACATTAAACATTACATACAACCATTAAAGTCCATAGGTAGAGTTATGTGTAATGAAGTGGAATGACACAGGAAAAAAGTATTGAACACGCCTGCTGAAATTTCTTAAATACTTTGTGGAAAAGCCTTTATTCGTAATGACCGCTTCAAGGCATTTCCTGTATGACGAAACTAATCAGTCACAGTATTCTGGTGTGATTTTGGCCCATTCTTTTAAACAGATAGTCCTTTAATATTGAAGATTCCAGGGGTCCCTCTTTTGAATCCTGATCTTTAGTGAATTTCCAAAACTTCGAAAAATTTCTCTGAAACCAATTGAGAGTTTCCTTTGCTGAATGGTTTGAATTATTGTCCTGCTGGAAGGTCTAGCCATGTCTCATCCTCATCATCCTGGTGGATGTAAAGATTTCCCTGGAACAAAATGACTCCATTCATCATTCCCTTCAACGTATGAAGTCTGCCAGTACCATGAGATGAAAAACAGCCCACACCATGATCCCTAGTCTTTAGCTCAGGGATTCCCAAACTGTGGTACGTGTATGTGTATGTGTACGTGTAATATGGACACATTTTCTAATGCATTCACAAAAGACTTTATGGATATGCTTGACTCCTTTGGCATTGCACAATATGTTGACTTTCCAACCCACAATAAAGGGCATATTTTAGATCTGGTCTGTTGCTCTGGTATCAAGCCTGTCAATATCAGTACTGCTAAACTACCCATCTCTGATCACAAAGCTGTACTGTTTGACACCCATCTGCCTGTCATGAAGTCCAAGGTTCAGCGTGTGATGTCATATCGCAACATTAAAAAGGTGGACCCAGAGGAACTCCCTTCTCTAATTGCCACTTATCCCTCCCCTGCTTTTAATACTTCATTGGGGGCTTTAGTTGACCAGTATAATGACTGCATGTCTACAGCACTTCACAGACTTGCTCCTATGAAGATGCAAACTGTTTCATTTGTGCAATCCGCTCCTTGGTTTACACCTGAACTTCGGCATATGAAATCCTTGGGCCGACGCCTGGAGCGGCTGTCAAAAAAGATTGGTCTTAATGTACACAAAGACATGTATTCTGAACACCTGCATCAGTATAAAAATGCACTCTGTGTTGCAAAAACATCATACTATGCAAAGATAATCAGTGAAGGACAAAGAAACATGAGGGTTCTCTTTTCCATTGTTAATGGTCTCCTTAAGCCACCTGATAACATCACCCACCAGGAACTCTCTGATGAACGCTGCTGCTCAGCCTTCCTGAATTTTTTCAATACCAAAATTAAGGCAATTCACCAGCAATTAGAATGTTCAATTACTCAGTTAAAACAACCATGCTCACTGAGCACTCTGGGCTCACCTTCCATCAATAAACTCTGTGAATTCAGTCTCCCTGCTGAAAGTACCATCTATGGCCTCATCAAAAAGTGCAATTCCTCCACCTGTCAGCTGGACCCTCTTCCAACAAGCCTGGTTAAGAGCTGCCTATCACCTATTGCTCCAATTATTAAATCGATATTTAACACTTCTTTTCTCTCTGGCACAGTCTTTCCAACTTGGCTTTTCTCTCCAAAGTTCTTGAAAAGATAGTGGCAACCAGAGTCCTGCACGGGTTCGGGTACCCGACGGGTATGTGATTTTTTTTAATTTTTATTGAGGGCAATTAACGTAAGGATTACAGAAAATCAAAGTAGGCCTACTTTGTTTGTGTAAATGCTTTGACGGGTAATTCACAAAGCAGTATAACCTTTGTAGAAGTGTCCGAAAAAAGACAGTCCCCTAAAGAGATCATCAGGTCATATGTTTCAATACATTCATATATTTTGTAATTCATATTAAGTTCATATCTTTTTAATAATTGATATTCTGTGACCTGCATTACTAATAGTCAACTAAATATCTAGTCATTTCATTTTGATTTAAACTATTAGACTACACTTCTCTTTAATGTCATTACATTGGTGGTGTGTAAGTCTAATTGACTGCCTGCTTTAAGGACGTGAGAGTAGCCATTTCTGAGTGGATAGGAAGGCTTGCATCTCACTGTGTTCGGCCAGAGTGGAAATAACTTTTTGCATAGGCTACTGCATTACGATATGTGGATGCAATTCATGTTTTCTATGTCATTAGTTAAATAAATGTTAATAAATTACAATCATTCTTGGATCATAGAAGAGGTAAATGTTTTGCAATGTTATTCATCTATGATTTTGGTAGCACTATGACACGAGCTAAAACATCTCCAGATGTAGGCTACACGTTTGCCAATGGGTTGCATAGCCTAGGCTACTCAAATGTCAGTAAACCAAGTGGCTCAATATTCTGCGCGAGAGACTGTAGTGGTAGGTGAAATTTCACAGGGAATCTCCGATGATTGGTCAGATTTGCGAAAAAGTTGGGGTGTTTGTCGCCCCGATTCGCGGGGATTTGCTGAATTTGCGTTAATTGCGATCGCAATTATAGACTGTAGTAGGCCCTAATAGGCCTGATTAATTTTGTGGATCAGTGTAGGGCCCTATCAAACCCCCTTTCTGTGCCTAGCCTAGGCTACTGACTCCGGCACAGACAAGTTTCACATGATAGGCCTTCTGTTAATGACCTTATTTTGATTAGTTCCGGAAATCGTTGTTCGTTATATTAGGTCATCTAGCAACCTGTCTGAAAATCGACGCATGTTATCAAAGCTTTTAGGATGACACACACCCGTCGTGATGTGATTGGTAGTATACTGCGGGCGTGACATGTTATTGGCTGTAAGCTTTCGTCCTATTAGGGCAGACCGGAAAACTTCACAGCCTCAAACCGTAGCCATGAAAGGTGGGGCACACAATGAAATTATGATAAAGGATTTGGCGGAGCTATTTATAAACAATAGCAGCTGAAAGCAGCTATTCATTTTGATGCAATTACGTGCGGACTTTCTTGACGTGATTCAGACATCTGGAAGGTAAGTGATCTAGTGGCACGTATTTAGACAAAACCTATAGCAGTCTTGCTAGCTCTCCATAGAATATAATGCTACAATCTGCATTAGCACGGAATATGAAAATGCACTATATAGTTTCTTTTTTAAGATCTCAATAAGCAATCTGTCGCAATAGGCATAGGCTTCACGTAAAATGCTCTCTTTTTCAAACATAGGCACTGAATTAAAAACAGAGGACCGCGAAACCATCATTACAGATCAGTTCCTGTTAGTGTAGGCTACGACTTACCCGCAAGATTCGTCTGCAAAATCTGATTGGGCTTGGTGATGCTGCAGCTGATTCCCATAAAATGCATGTCTACACATGGGACACGTGGGAAAGTAAAGTGCGTTGAAGAGTTTTGTAAGTGAGGATAAAGGTAAAAATAAACAAATAAGTAATGTCACCTAAGATATGTGTGGGCTTTAGTAGGCTACTGTTTTATTTCATACAAAACATGTGCAGGTGATTATCATTAGGCTACAGACAAAGTACTGTCCGGTGGCTTCTTTTTTATTATTATCATTAGTATTATTACAGTGTGCGCTGTATTGTTATCTGGTGGCTTTTTCTTCATTATTACAGTGCATGCAAGACACTCGTCTATTATTATTATTATTATTATTATTATTATTATTATGGTTCAAACAACACAGGAACCCTCTTGCTCTTTTTCTGATTGTTCCTTTTCTAAAGACAGAAGGGCTTCGGAGTTCCTCAAATGGGTAAACTCACTTTGTAATCAGAAGGTGCTCTTTGCTGAAATACTTCTACCTTAATGCAAAACGGATAGATTCCAGGCACTCTTCTTCTAATGAAAAAAAAAAAAAACTATTTCCAGGCTAGTTCATATTTGTAAGTGTAACAAATCAGGCTTATATTATATTACGGAGCCCGGGAAGGGTCACATTGGTAAATATTTTTAGGTCACGTTGGTAAATATTTTTAGACCGCACTATTGCGTTCTTTCGCAATAGTTTTGCGTTCCCATGAAATACTTTTGCGTTCCCTTGCAATACTTTTTGCATTCCCTCGCAATAACTTTTGAGTTCCCTCGCAATAATTTGTGTTTCCTCACAATAACTCTATGCTGCTGCTTCCTCAGTGAGCCGTGCCACATCCCATGTCGAATTGGACAAACGATACTTTAAAATCCTCACTTTAATGTTACTGTGTGAGGCTGGCAACTATAGTTGGGTATTTCCCAGAATTGGGGCCTATTTCTGTCCACAGGGTGTAATTCTATTAAAAACACATTAAATCTAATAATGTTTAGCATCACTAATTAGTATAAAGAAAAACAAGCCTAGACTTTTTTAATGGTTGCTCCTACTCATGATTTAGACACATTTTATTGGTGTTTTATGGTACAATATCAGTGTTTTGGTGTTGTCCGCAACCAGAGTTTTCACATATTGTGCCATATCTCAAACATTATTTATCAAAAATTTATTTAAAAAATCATGCATATGAATTAAATGTTATCTGAACTAATGAACTGCATGCACACATTATGCATATATATGCATTTCCTGCTCTATTTTGCTTAATGTATACCTGTCCCATGGTTTAGCCGTCATTACCAGCACACTCTACATAAAAGCACTTTGCTACTGTTTTTTAATCAAAAAAATATTTGGTAACCATGGTCACCTAATATCACAGTGGAATACATGGGTGTCAAGCAGAAAGATTGATGCCTTGATGTCCAGAAACATAAGAAAATCCAAGCCAGGGTCGAGTGAAAAAATCAAAAAATAAGATACTTAAACGACTATAATTCATGTTGTAAGTAAAATTCAACAATTCTAATAAGTTCAAGATAAAATAGACTTCATGTGAAACCATAATTGATCATTGATTGATCATTGATTGACCATTTCATCTTTAAAATGTACATATTAGATGATGTGATGGTAATGACATTTACCTGAAAAATGACAAAAAAGCATAAATTCCCTTATACTGTGGTCTTAACCAAGCTCACAAGGTTACTCCTATCAAAATGACTGATAACTTGATGCATACCAATTAGTAAAATTTAGAATTTTATTTTTCAAAATTTCAGTTACCCAAATAGGCCCGAAATCTGAGAAATGCCCAGTTATGCCAGTTCATAAGGAGCCTCACAGCTGTGCAAGTTGCAGCAACTATTTCTCCTCTCACGGATCCCGTTCTCTCGTGAATCCATGTTGCCGTCTGCTGTGTGTGTGTGTGTGTGTGTGTGTGTGTGCAAATTGAGTTAGCCTACCCTCTCCCCCCACTAGATCCCACTCACTCACTGTGCGCTCTGATATGACACTGACCATGAACTAACGTGCTGACAGCGCTGCGTGAATGGGGACTGAAATGTATGGAGCCCAAGTTGAAACTGCAAAGCAACAGAACAAAAATGATCCTGAGGAACTCAAAAAGGTATTGCGAGGGAACGCAAAAGTATTGCGAGGGAACGCAAAAACTATTGTGAGGGAACGCAAAAGTATTGCGAGGGAACGCAAAAAGTATTGCGTGGGAACGCAAAAGTGCGGTCTAAAAATATTGCCCACCCTGTCCCCAGGGGGGCTCTGTATATTAGCCTATGAAAAATATGTTTTTGATTTCAACTTTCACAAGCAGCTGAGTAGCCTACTTTTAAGTTTTATTCTATGAATTTCGCAGGAATTCTTTCAGTTGCAGTTGGTTGCAGGAAAGCTAATATATTTAGCATTATTTCAAACTATTTGTATTTTAGATGGGAAATCCAGGGTCGCCCATTTTAAATGCTCACTAAGATCACGTAAACCCAACCACAGATCTTTACTGACAAACCAGCTATTCTCCTGACGATTGCTATTGTGATTGTTATTGTGTTGATGTAGCATTTCATTTTATTGATGTAAGCTGGTTTTTTGAGGTTGCATTTTCTTTTCAACAATGGGTCGTTGCTTAGCTGCCTGCCTTAGCTAAGTCAGGGAGCTAGCAATTTAACTAAATATAATGTATCATAGGAACAACATGTACGCAATCAATTTCTACCTCGCATGTTTTTAACACTCACTACTACCAGAGCTCTGCTACTACGGAATAGGTGTAACAAGATCTCGTGCCATATGATCTCGCGAAATCTCGCTATATAAAAATGTTGCGATATTTCTCGTCAAAGTAAAAATCTGACGAGATCTCATGCCATGAGATCTGGCGAGACAAGAATATCACAATATTTCTCGTCAAGGTAAAAATCTGTCTCGTGGAGAAGTATCCAGCTGTAGCCACCATGACTAACAGTGCCACATCCACTTTTACGTTTGGATACCTGCTGGAAACAATACCACTCAATTACATTTTTGTGTCCCTAAAACACTGCGCCACTGTGCTTATTTCAGTCTTGCACAGCTGACTTCAAAAACATAAAGTTGGCAAGATTCATGGACCTGTGTTGAATCTATGCAGCCTAATACCTTCTCCATTTCCATTGAAACTAAACCAGTGCAAGTGGCACACCAGGCTATAAGAAATCCTGAAGTGAAATTCAATACCTTTATTACCTTCTCAAATAATTTAAAACCTCAACAGGTCCGTGTAACACGTGAAAAATTGGATTCAATTTTCTAAAATCGTGGAGGGGGGGGGGGGGGGGGGGGTTTGCTCGTCAAATAAATGCATATTTAGGATTTTGGAGTTGTATCTTGATTTTGTTGTGTAACATTGGATAGAAAACTAGACAAGAAAAATCGGACAAGAAAAATCCGAAATAATGTTGTTTCTCTTTGTGCCTGGGCTTGCCTGAGAGGGGCAGGGTCTTGTGACCGACGCAAGTTAAAGCTGATAGGCTGGCGAGGGCCGAGTTCCACCTTTTACCATGCTTGCATTCAAGGGTTATGGCTTGTGCAGGTTTTGCCATTCGACAGAAGGCTCAGCATATGATGCTGGGATGATAGATATGCAGCATGTCGTTTGAGAACCATAAATAGTAGTGATGTAGCCTACTTCACTGAAATAGATTAAAATACAACAATGTCCGACTGTAGGAGTTCAGCGATAGGCTACGAGCTGTGAGGAATTTGTGCAACATGTGTTCAAATGTTTCTGTAGTGTATAGTTTTAGATGCATAGTAGGCCTAGGCTATATGATCTGAGCAGCGTTGAACTTGATAAATCCTTTGTTTAGCTTGTTTAGCTTTTTAATTTTACGCACCACAGTAAATCACCATGGCTATCATATTCACATAATTTCTGTCAAATCAAATGTGCATTTACAAGGGAAACCATAGCCAAATCCGAGTAGACTTCCCAAACAGCTATTCTGTCCATGTAATGTAAAGCAAGCGTGGTGAGGGGTGGGACTTGGCCCTCGGCAGCCAATCAGCACTCAGACCATGCCCGTCTTAGGCAGCCCCAGGCACGTATAGAAACAGCATCAGTTACTATTTTTCAATTACCCATTTTTCTATCAACCGTTACACAAATACAAAATCAGGATACAACTCCAAAATCCTAAATATGCATTTATTGACATGCAAAAAAACCACGATTTTAGAAAATTGAATCCAATTTTTAATTTTCAATAGAAAATTTAACTGATAAGCGTTACATGGACCCTCAACACCACTGTGATTTTCATCGGCGAAACCTTTCTTAGCCAAATTTTTTATATATTGATCAGGGGAATGAAATTAATTTATTTAGAATTTCAGTTCATACCATTTGTATAAACCTCTGAAGTTCCCCTACAAAAAAGGGCAAACATGGGCGGCGCCATCTTCGCCTCCTTTGTGTTCGAACTTCCTGTTTAGCAGTAGGCCTACATCCATTGCGATACATTGAGATAGCAGAGTTCTATCGCGATGACTGGCATCATATGTTATGGGTCATCCTAAAGTTAGGAATGTTTATTTAGGATTTTGGTTATTTAAGACTTTTCTGTAATAGGCCTACACCTTTCCTATCTGAAGTTAGGAGAACACTGACTTAGGAGTGACTGTTCTAAAATTACTTTCTAAACATAGTTACCATGGTTACCAAACAGATAAGATACAGGGCTTAAAATTCATTTTTCAAAATGGGCTGGAATTCCCCCCTTAGGTTATTCATGTAGGGGGGATTTACACAATTGGGGGGGGGGGGGGGTGTCAATTCTGATACCAAGTCAAGAATTGCGATTTCGATACTTCTTCGATACTTTTTTTAAAAAGTGTTTGATTTTGGGGCCCCCACCACCCTGACGTCATCAGTAATATATATTGTAGTGGGATCATTCACAACAGTGGACATCCTAGATTCTGCTTGACTCTCTCCACACACACAAACACACACTGAAAATGATAGCTTATGTGATATGTTTCTATCATATATTTTTGAATTCATATAGAGTGTATTTATTTAATAATGCATTTTTTAAAGTATAGCATTTTACTAGTAATTACTAGTAGCTAAACATATTTAGTAATTTGATTCCCTCATATTGACGTTTAACCTATAACACTTAGGCATATCTTTAATGTGGTGTGTAGGTCTAATTGAGTGCACATTGGTGATGAGTAGGTGTAATTGAGTGCCTGTCACTTTAAGAAAATACGTGAGAGTAATTCTATGGAGTAATTAGCCTCCCTTCAGCCTGACGGTTTTAGGCTATAGTCGCTAGTGAATAAAAGTTGTGCATAGTGCGGTATGTGGATGCAAATCATTATGTTTTCTATGTCATTAGATATAATAAATGTTCAAAAAACTAACATGTCGAAGACAATCTTTCTGGGATCAAGTGTTGACTTGACCAGAGCTAGCAGGATAGTTACCAAGGAGCTCTTTCCAGATGTAAAAGTTTACCATGGTTGCGTAGCCTATTTGCGTAAGCGCAAAGTGGTTCTCTCTCTCCCTCTCTCTCTCTCTCTCTCTCTTTCTCTCTCCGTGTGTGTGTGCGTCTGCATGAGGCTATGTTCAATTCAACTCGGTAGTTGATCAGTCCGGTCAATAGCACCGCATTCACGCCACATATATTAACGTCATCAGACAGGCTGTAAAAGTGTATGCGGGAATTTCTCGCATTATGATGGCTAGAGTTGCGGGACTTGAACAAATTATGCGCAATACCCGCAATCCCGCAGTGAAATTTAAGCCCTGAGATAGGATTTGCGAGTTAGGAAGTTTCTGTAATACGGCCCGTAGTAAGTGTTTTGGTGTTAGCATTTTAGACAATAAATAATCAGATAATGCATTGGGTTTTGGGTAAAAATAAAGAAAGCACTATATAAGAATATATTATGACAATTATGTATTGACATACTGTGCTGAGAATGGCCAGTCCGTCTCTTAAATATATCTCCATACGATACGGGAGGCCACCGCCGTATATCTACCCACTTGGTAGAGGTGAATAGCCTTGAGTGGCGAAGTACAATCTTGCCATCTGACATGCTGATGGCATTTTTCGTTTCCTCTCCATCCTCTCTGCCGTGTTATCCCAATGAAGCTAACTAACCGGAACAAGCCGACTGGAATATTGCACACAAGCTGGAAGAAAATACATATCTAAAATGGTGAATAGTATAGGAAGATAATGGGGATTTTGAATAATCACACCTGTTAACTTGCAATACGTAGTTAACTATCTCCAGGATTTCCTTACATGGGCAAAGATGACAGCTTTGGGTCCTTTTTCCTTTTTGGGTTATAGCACAACTTACAGTACACTTACAGCACACAAATTACCCTCTGTGTGCACAAACTGTCAAGGGACTTTTATTTTGAACTGTCATCAGCCTAGACATAAAAATTTCCTAGAAAATTTATTTTGACGTTTCGGCGTGGCAAAACATTAGGCTAAACATGCAGAAGGATACAAAAGTACCTATTTCACTTAGTAGCCTACATGTTCTATACATTCACAAATAAACGTCATGTGTAAGCAGTTTGTTTAACTAAAATGTCTGTCCTCATCGTGCTAACTTCACTGTCAAGTAGCAAGATGACACAGTAGCCAGATATCATGATCAGCCGTGTTAACTTGCTACAATCATTATACTACTCTTTTAATAGTATAAGTAAAGTAAATTTCGCTGCAAGCCAGGATATCATGCATGCAGTTTATTTTAGCATCTGTTTGATTCCCACGCGAAGTTAATATTAGGCAATTTAGGTATTTATTTATTTGGTGGCATATTCATGGTCCAGTTTCTACAGACAACCTGACACTGTGTTGTAAACCTTTATTACATTACATTTGGCTGATGCATTTTTAACCAAAGTGACTTACAACATGGTAAACAGTTTAAAGCTTTTTAAAAACAATTCTCCCAACAATTTAAAACAATTTAAAAGGTAGAGTACAATAAGAACAAGTGGGTCAGTGAGTGTGTTTTTATACAGTCAAGTGTCAGTTTTAGTCAGCTGATAAGCGATAGAATTAGCCAGACTAGTTGTAAGTAGTGCTACGAGAGGATATATTCTATGAAGAGCTGGGTCTTCAGGAGGTTTTTTGAAGATGGAGTGTCCATGCCCATGTTCAGGGTGGAAAATAAAAAAGAGAAAAGTGAAAATGAGAACCAGAATGATGAGCAGAGCAGATGAGCAGATCAGTGAACACCCCTGACCACTTGGTGGGTTTCACATCTTTGTAAACGAAAGTTTAATGCGTTTAGGGAGGATTGTTCCAGTGCACCTATGCAGCGTTGTAGAGGTGGGGGGGTGCTACCACAGAAACCGAAAAATTCTCAGGACCGCAGCATGTGTCCAAATTTCAATCTTAAACGTTCTATTTAATCATAAACTATCTGAAAACAGGGTTTTAAGTGTAAAATACCGAACTTGTCCTTTAATGTCATGATTAGGGCTGGGATAAACGATTATTTTTTAAACGATTAATCTAGCGATTATTTTTTCGATGCATCGATTAATCTAACGATTCATTTTTTCAGTCCGATTCGATTTCGATTCGATTATCGATTATCTCCTTATTCATTGGCTAATTAGCCTGGCGGGCCATCCTATATCATTGACATGTATAGTCTGGCATCGAATCATTCACCTCGCTTAATCCAAGGGGCGGGCAGAGAATTGTCTTTCAAACTGCCTAGGCATGCAATAGGCCAGCGCTACGACCATATCCGTATCCGGTCGGCAAAACGGCAAATACATCCTTCTTCGAAAGGAATGACTTAAGTGCATTGTGTTGATCTACTTTCAAAGAAAAGCACAAGTCCAACTCCTCCAAAGTTGACGCCAACGCCGATTCAAACAACCGCTCTTCGTTTGCCATAGCCACCTTCCTTGTTGTTCACCGTCGCAGGATGTCGTTATCCTGTTAAGCCCGCCTTAAGACTCTCTAACGAAATAGAGCGCTGTGATTGGCCGTCATCCACGATGTTAAGCCAATAGAAATTCCTATGGTTCGATACTAGACGTACAAGCTGAGCAAATTAATTTGCCGCCGCTAGGGTGCGTCTAGATTTCTAGGCTATTGGCTAATAGCAACTTATACATGTTTATGTACATATCTGAATGAATTAAACATGAATTATTTAACATTGCAATATATGTTTATTGCTCTTAAGATTCCAAAATAAAAGACTATACAAGTGCAAAGTAATGCATTCTTAGTCAGAGGTAGCATTCAATAAAGTTCAGTAGTGTATAGGTCTAATTGAGTGCCTGTCACTTTAAGACGTCTTGCAATTAACATTAACACAGTTAAAAGGCTGCTGATGTGTTTATGCAATTCATAACGTAGTTAGTTCAAATAACGGTTCGTACTTCCTTGGGACAAGCACTTTTGCGTCTTGGAAAACACCTTTCCATTTACATCGGGATTTTGCAAACATTCAGAGTCAATAAAATGAGCCCTGCATGAGTAACGAAATACAAGCATGCTCAACTTGACATCCAAACAGTATTCTAACATTAGCTTTGAGATACTGCTTGATTGCATACTGTAACTTAACTTAGTTTAGTCTCCTCAATGTACTATGTTGTGATAAGACCTTAGCAGAGTTTACTTTAACTTTAATGCAGCAGTTTTGAACAAATTTGCGCTGCATGGTCACGATGCTAAGCGGATTTAATAGCAATTTAGCCCACTGTGTTCTATGCAGTGCTTCTATGTGGCAACAACAATCCTTCAACAATCGTGAATATCTTGTTAAATGCACATGCAGAGGAGGAGTAGCGGGCTAGTTACGAGAGAGAGCAAGCGGGGCGAGGAAAGGCTGTGTGAGTAAAAAGTGCAGCTCAATGATCTTATCTTTAATTTAAATAGTACAACATCAATGTGTGCTGGCCGGTTTTGATAAAAATATTAAGCAGCACACGTTATGCTTGACGAATCGACGCGCATATTTTGCGTCGATGTATTTTTTGCGTCGATGTCATCGATTACGTCGACGCGTTGTCCCAGCCCTAGTCATGATCTTTATTCTGTTACAATGTTGTCCTAGCCTACATACTGCATCATTACTGATGAAGAATACTATTCAAATTATTTCCTTAATTGCAAATGGAGACACCGTTGACTGAGTAGATCTGAATGTAGAGAGCAGATAAAAACTTGAGGCTGGCTTGCGAAAGAATACTTCTTTATTCTGGATGTTACAACAGAGTTCTGGTAGCTCTGTTGTACGGACAGCACAGTGTTGCAAAGTGAAGCCAAGGTAATGAACATGTTCCACCCTGAAGGGACCTATTTCCCGATAATGACCGGCGTTCTATACATTATCCCGCTTATTACACGGCTACTTGCCAAAACGAAACAATAAACTCCCCACGATATGACTCTTTAGCCCACATAGCCTAGGCTATAGCCTATTTGTTACCATTTCATCGTGGCTTTTGGTGAGAAACAAATAGTTCGCAACAGCACACGCTGAACTTGAATCAAACTTTCTTTAGAACACAGCTGATCTACCGGCAGCTTTCATTTTTGAATAAAGTTCCAGTCCTTGCGCAGTAATATGAAAGACGTGAATTAGAAGCACAAAGCCCATTTTCCTTGACAGCGGTCTGTTATACTTAGCAACGGTCTGTTATTGAGAATTAGCAGACCACCGAACGTTGGGAAGGCCTAGTGCTTGGCGGTATACCGGTTCACGCCGTATACCGGTGTATATTTTCGTTATGATATGAATTTTTAATATACCGCCATACCGGTGTATTTGATTACACAACGTTTGGAACGCTGTGCTGCGCGACAGTGTTTCAGACGGGACTTTTTTTCACACGCACTCATGGTGCGACTGCGAGGCGTAGTGATGGTAAACACAAAACACAAGTTTTTCCCCTGAAGTATGACCCTTAAGGCTTAATTTCTCCTTAGGTAAGGGGTTTATTTAAGGGTGTTGCACAGAATACCTTAAAATGTTTCTTTAGTTAAGGAAAAACGTTAAGGGATACTGCATTGAAAGGGATTTACCTTCATGAAAATTCTATTGAGATTGTTCAACAGCTGTAACTAGCTGGCTAGTAGTAGACGATGTTGTTAGTTAGCAACCCACCGAACACAGTGAAGTTTAATGTTCTTTCATCTCACCTTAAGAATATTCGCTGAAATTATCCAGGTAGCAAGTAAAGCATGTTATAGACATGAACTGAACAACTGACTAGTTAGAAATTATCCTGACTGTCATCAGTGGACCAAAACAAACTTTTTTGTTAATGTTTTGCCTAGCGAAACGAACCGAAGCTCATGGCAGGCTAACAAGACATCCACATACCACTAACGTCATGTAAACCACACAATAACAATAAGGCATGTTTCTGATAGGCCTATTTGACAGAGTAAGCATACTGGTATTAGCAGAGAGGTTTTATATTGAATTGTATAATAATTGTATAATAATAAAAAAAATACCTTCATATACCGTGAAACCGTTAGAATTTTGAAAAATACCGTGATATAAATTTTTGGTCATACCGCCCAGCACTAGGAAGGCCCATTTAAGTGAATGGAGCATTCTGCAGCACTCTGAAGAGCCGTGAAATAAAAAACATTAACTAGACTGCATTTCCGGCGGGAACTGCGAAAGTGTGCTTGCCCTGGTCCGGTCAGCAACATGAGCGGACAGTGGCATACGCTATGCTGAACCTGGCTTGATCCAGGCATTGTAACAGTGCCTTTCAATGTTGGAGCAGTGGCAATATCTCAAAAGCTCTAGGAGAGGGCTATTCAACTATTGGCTTGCGGGTTGAATGTGATTCGTTGGATTTCACCTTTGGCCTGCCTTCGAATTTAGCTTCTATGACTGAGATCAAATCAATAAAATAAAATGACAGCAGTGATGGGCTATCAGGTAACCTACAGAGGAATTGAAATTATGAAATATGACCAAGGCATTAAAAAGGATACTTTTTCACTGATTTATTTAAAAAAAATATGAGCTATGAGTGTGAATGTTATATATTCCATCCCACAAATTATGTTTTACTGGTTTATTTGACAAATAATCTATATAGATTTGCTCTATAAAGACCTTACGTCTGTTTGGGATTGTTTTGTGAGCCTGGGGTTGTTTTGAGAGCCTATTGATGTAGCCTATCTCAGAATAAAGGAATACTTCATATTAATCTAAACCACCGTCTGTAAATCAACTGTATACTACTGTCTACACTGCACTATATTTCTTGACCTGTCTCTGTATGTTTCATCACCTTTCTATACTTTGCCTCACATTGCAACACAGCTCAGATCTTTGGTTGCTATGAAGGCCAGTCGTTCTAAATGGATGGTTGCTATGGCCAAAGGCCAGTTCTATCTCTGCCGTTGTCAAGCGGGCATATAGTAGAATTCTGATTAACCTTATCTTATTGAAAACATCTCTATTTTACTTAGCCCACTTCCATACAGTGGGTCCCATTAAGAAGTGGCCACTTCATTCACGCTTACCGTGATTCACACAGCAGCATTATTAAATTAATCTGTCACCATACGCCTATGCCTACGTTTGCAAAGAAAACATTTTAATTTGATTCACATGAAACGTTACATTTCATGTACATGTTGACAATGAGTAGGCTAGTTTTGGTTGTTGGTGGTGTTATTGCATCCCTTAGTTATGCCTACAATGCAAGTTCCCTTAAGCTGTCACAGACGTAGGTGCTACTTTTAGGGCTAATGTGCTTCGTGAATTACTGTTAGTAACAAAAAATAGCAGTCCTAAAGTTACACGTGACGAAGCAGTGGCGTAATAAACCAATGGTGGGCCAAGGTGCGAGAGCACTATGCGGGCCCATATCGACATATTTTGGCCCAGGATGAATTAGCTCTGATACATCCAATACACATTAAGGGTGACTTCAATTGTTTATACAAAGGGCCTGAGGCACCGAAGTAGTTTAGTAGTTACATATTACAATTTCAAATAAAAACACACGACTACATAGGATGCATTACATGTGAAAACATTAAAAATATTTTTATTAACAGCCTGCAGGCCATGGTAATCTAATATTACTGCATTAACATCAACTCGCATGGAATTATGGGAACACTCAATGCGCTCAATGCGCTTCTTCAACCCTCTGCTGAAACTGCAAGCGTTGCTTGCTTAAAAACTCGCACTGCGCAGAAACAAAACTTAATGTAGCCTAACTTATTTAACCGTGCAGAAACCAAATAAAATCATTCATATGCATACAATCCCCAATATGCGTGAATTAGGCCATTAGAAAAAGGCCATCTTACGAGCCTTTCGTTGAATCGTTAACGATGTTCCCAATATTTAATGCTCTTGCTCTCGTATTTTCAATGGACAGGATAGCTAACCCACTGAGCCTCTCCTGCCCCATGCTGCTCCTTAATAAGTTTGAGTTTGGAAAAAGATCGCTCAGCTGTTGCCACAGTCACAGGCAATGTCAGAAACAACATGAGAGCAGTACACACTTACCCGAATGTGGATGTTACACTGTCATAATCTACCACCAGCATTTTGGCAAGTTGAAAAATAGATGACTTCTGTGAAATCTCTGCTTTAAAGCAAGACCTGAATGAGAGGAATTGTGTTGGGAATGTTGGTGCAATGTCCCTGCTATAATGGTCTGACAAACGTCTTGCCTTTTCAAGCAGTTCATTATCACCTGCGAGTTGAAGGGTCATAGGACGTAAAGACTCAAACACATGACAAGTTTCCCGCATACTTGCAAATCTTTGGGAGAGCTGACTGATTATGATGTCCAGAGTTGCATTAAATACCTGCACTTTGAAGAATTTCTCTGCATCGGTTAAGCGCTCATCTTTCGCTTCGCTTCACTCTCCGTGCTCTAACATTTTCAAATGTACTCTGAACCCCCAATTAATTTGCGAGCGTCTGCGCTGTAGCCTTGGCCTGGTCAAAGGCACGCCGGCAGTCAGAAAGGACCTGTATAGAATTTTCCAGCAATTGCATTGCGGGTGTAGTGACGGGCCCTGGTGCGACTGTACTTGCTGCACCTACTATAGTTACGCCACTGGCATTACGCTAAACAACATAAATCCCAATTAGCAACATACATCTCCTCCCTATAGCTAGCCACACAAGAAATTAATGATACTAAATCTCTGCTTAGCATGCTTCTCCGCTTAGCATTCTAATAACAGAAGGGGCACATTTATGTTGACCACTACAACATGACTCATTATGTCTGTAACGTTAACTGTATAAAACACTTACTTTCATAAAGGACGCACACCATCCAGCACATGGAAACCGATATTTTAGGTTCTTGGCCACAAACTCAAAACGTGTCTCTCTGAAGCCCTGTTCTAGAATCTTCAAGAAATAACATTTCCAATAATTTCCCATGATAAATTACATAATATTTGCACCTTCCTTACTTGTGAAGCTCACACGTATTCAGTGAAATGTAATACAACGTTGCCACCTAGCGTTAGGCTATTTAACATTAACGTGACATTGCTTGCTTATTCTTTCGTCAACTCCATGCTTTTAGAAAAACAATCTTTTTATCATAGTTCAATGCTTCAATGAGCGATTACCAGCTCGTTTTTGTAAAAGAGATAGCTGTTTATTGTCCCTAGGTTTACAGAAACACCTATTCATATTAATACGTAGCCTATGGAGTGCTGCCGACCACTGTTCATTACGGCCCAGAATGCCTTGCATGTCTTTATAACAAAACAACAGTAAAACCTAAATGCCCGTAAACATATGCATTTGCAGACTTGTAACATTTTTAATAATACTCTCCCATCATGATATTTAACAATAATGAAAAATTTTATTTGAATACCATCAATGTGAAAACAACTCTATTATGTAAGCTATATATAGCTACTGTTCTCCTTGCTATTTCAGTTCGTAAGTCCATACTATCCCATGGCAGAGCAAGGATTTCATGAGTGGGCAAGGTTGCCCGGAGACATTGTGGCTGCCCAGAGGCATTGAGCATACTTGGAAGGCATTGTGATAGAAGGTGAATGGTGCAAAGGTGAATGGTGAGAGTTACCAAATACCTGTGGGTGGTATGATGGAAACTTTTGGAATATTTCTTTTTTTTTTTTTTTAGCTTATGCACCCTCACATTGGAGTCCCCACTGGAGTGACAGTGTTCCTGAGATATGGACGACTTCCTGTTTCGGAGCTTCGCCGCCGATTTCGTTTGGCTGTGACGGGCAAACGCTTTCGAAAATCAAAAATCCTTCCGGTAACTTGTGAGGCTTGGTCCAAGGATAATGTACGTCAAGTTTCGTGGCGTTCGGACCAAATTTGTGACCTGTGAAAATTTAGTTTCGCTTTCTGTTCAATCCAATATGGCGGACGAACGACACGCCCACCTGACTTCATCTTCGTGACCAACTTACACCGGTACTGACCGGACGTTTTAAAGTTGGAACGGTGTCTCTGTCTCAAAGGGCCTAGGCACTAGAGCTGACAAAAAATTAGGGAGACGGGAAAAATAATAAAACTTTGCAAGCACACTTAATTATGATGCACTACACTGTTCATTTAATGTACTTATTTGTGTAAATTAAAAAAAATGAAATTACTGTATCAGTTTTATGGGCTTTAAGTGGGTTAAAATCTGATAAGGAAACTGTACTGCTAAATGTAATTAATGTAATGTTATTTAAACTGTGGTTATTGTCAGTTATTTCCATTGACTCTTGGTGCGCCCCTTTTATCTCTCCTTATTGGCTGCGACAGAAGTCATGGCATGGTCATATTCTCTTCTACCTGCTCTGGCATTGATGCCCCTTGCCTATGTGATGACGGTGCACACGGCACCCTGCCAAACATGCCGAAAACTCACTCAGAGC
This sequence comes from Alosa pseudoharengus, assembly GCF_046254945.1. Classification (NCBI taxonomy): domain Eukaryota; kingdom Metazoa; phylum Chordata; class Actinopteri; order Clupeiformes; family Clupeidae; genus Alosa; species Alosa pseudoharengus. Next base: position 2,305,000 of record NW_027468881.1, read on the forward strand.
TTCATAAAGGTATGGTTGCTTTATGTGTCTGAATGTCAAAGAGTGAAGAAATCTACATGTGATTGAATAAATCCAAATGTGATGTGTTCCACAATTGTGATAGTAGGGGACATTATGTGAAATATCTTCATGTGGTGGATAGTGGCATGACATTTGGTATATGTTCCTTAGGTGATCCTAAGACATCCTAGAAAGGGTGCCCAAAAATATCTCAAACAGGAAGTAATATTTTGAAAAAAATCCAAAATATACAGTACCCTCCGGAATTATTAGCACCTTTGGTAAAGTTGACTAAAAACGGGTATAAAAAATAATCCGTTGGAGATTCCCTTGAAGGGAAGCAAATTTATTCTGAGAAAAAGGAAAATCTCATAAAGAAATAAATATTTTTAACAAAAACATGTTGCTCACAAATATTGGCACCCCTAGAAAAGTCTTATATACAAAACCCAACAGAAGCATTTTCCTATCTAATTTCAACTTATTTAAGTTAAATAGAGTGTCTTTGAACTTTCAGAAGCAGTTCATGACTTTCTTTTTCACTAAGGTATGAAAATAAAGTGACATACACTGCATGAAAAGTGTAAATTTCCTTACTTAGTATTGGATGAAACCACAACTTTCAAACAAGAAAAAAATCACTCGTGATTGTTTGGCAGATCTGTCACTATTGGTCACCCTGCCAGGACTTTTACGGGCTTTTCCCAAATCATGGAAGAAACATCGACGCAGCGGTATAATAGCAGATAATCAGGCAAGTGTTATTGAAATAAACTCCTGGTGTATTTACAAACTTTTCAATGCCTCGTTTTATGAGTAAAGAACCTAGTTGTACTACTGTAGAAGTTTCGTACCATTCAGGGCATTATTAGTGGGATAATTTATGAGATAAAAGTTGGTACCATTACGACTGCAGAAACTCATTAGTTTCTGACCGCGCTACTCGACCAGGGTTCGACCAAGGGAAAACAGGTTCTGGGAGGGTGTTTGGCTCGGGGTCATTGTGCAAAGGACCCTAGGATGAAATTACTCCGAACCATCACTTTAATAAACACTATCAGTATTGTGCGATGCACTGCGTATGGACACAACACATCTATCAATGCACCTGAAATATAGTCACCAAAAAAAGGCTCAAAAAATACACTTTAATAAAGCAACTTACACTGGTTCTGCTCACTTGTTCTTTTGCAAGGCTACTAGGCTACTCTTAGCTTTGGTTTTAGGCTACTTTTAGCTTAGCTAGCAGTAATCGAACATATTCTTACTAGCTTGGGATTGTGCACCCGTCTTCTCTTCTTAGAGTTAGTCTCTCCCGCACAGTTTTTCGACTCCAGAGCAGCCAACCTGTCCTCTATGGACAGCAACCTGGAGTTTACCGAATTGCTTGAATGACTTGCAGACAGCTCCAAGCAATGAGGAGGTCATGGCCAAAGTTAGTCTGTGAAAACAAAATGTAGAGTTAAGATCGGTATCTATTAACGTAGCCTATATATTTCCTTATAGCCTGCAGCAGAATGAAAGCATGGTCTTAAATCTTACCATTGCTCCTGTTTGTAGCGCCTACAGCGTGTCTCCGAGTGAACCCTGGTAGGCTATGGCTGGCTACCGCGGCTCTGATTTCTCGACAGCTTCTCCTGGCGAGACAAGTAACCACTTGTCTGACACTAGATGATCCAACGCTCACCATTCCTCCAAGCAAAGGGAAGTGCTCGTTTCAAGGTCCCCTCTTCTAGAAGGAATGAGCGCCGACGATCACGGGCGCGTTGTTTATGAACCACATTCACATCCACATACGTCCAAGATACGTGAAGTAGTAGCCTAACCAAACTGTAGGCTAGCCTTGCTGTTCTGAATTTGCCGCTGCACACTGCGGCAAGCCACGCACTGACTGCGCACTGACTGTTGTTTACCCTATCAGCTGTTCTGGTGGAAGCGCGACGGGCGGGTCTTCCACTGCCCACTAGAGGAATTGTCTCCCCTGCTGGCGTGGGGGCGTAACGGTTAGTTTATTGAAGTGACGTTCTCTCTGCTGTGGCATATGGACTGAGAATGTCTACTCTACTACTACTGGTCTACTACTGGGGAAATATATATATATATATATATAAAAAATAGATATTTTCATTCAACAAAAATATATGCAGTTCTGCATATATTTTGGTTGAATGAAAATAGTGATAAAGACAATCATTTATATATTTGCCTCTGAAATTCTCATTATGTAAGACTCAAGTTTAAAGTCAGGTTACATTATTGGAGCTTGCAGGGAACAGACATGCCATACCCAGCATCATTTCTGGCTGTTGAGCGTATTACTGGGAGTTGTGTGGTTAACACATCCACTGTTTAAGCAAGACCAAAGGCCAGTCATGCCACCATGCACAGTGCCCTCCCCCTGCTACCCTGATTTGCATTTGTATAGCTTACAGCATTTTCATTTACATGTTAAAGCCTCCCCTACAATTAGGAGGAGGGCATCATGGGGGTACAACTGCCAAGCAAGGCCCACGTCAATTTCTGACAATTCATGGCAGTTTTTGGCGTTGCCTTCAAATTGTCGTGAACAGCCATTAAAGTGCCCATATTATGAAAAAATCACTTTTTCTGGGATTTGATGTGTTATTGTGTGTCTCTGGTTCCACACGCATACAAACTTGGAAAAAAAACATCCATGCTGTTTTAAGTGAGATAAGGGTTTCTGGATGTATCCTGCCTTCAGCCTCCAGGGTGAGCTGGTCAAAATCGGTAAGGCTTTTGATGTCACAAGCCGAAAAATGTCAATATTCCCACCCACCACCTCCTTTTAGGGCAATTACGTTACGTGGATATAATGGAAACCTATGGAGCTGCATCGAAGTGGGCAGGGAAAAGGATACTTACTAAATCGTTGAACAAACGTGAATAAAATGCACAAAATAAGGTTGGTGTAAGAGTTATCTGTTTGTTCATGGGATTCAGAGATTATGGTAAGTGTTAGCTAGGGGCTAAATTCGTCCTTTCAACACTGGGGTATTGGAAACTAATTAGGTTGGTAGTGTACATAGTTTCGGCATGAGTCAGTTCAGTGTTTCCCCTAGAATTTTTTCCAGCAGCGGTGCTGTTGATCGTAGGAAGCCACCCCCCCCCCCCCAAAAAAAAAGAGAAAAATTTGAAAACATGACTCTTAAATGGTGACTTCTGGTGGATTTTGTGAAATAAATGGACAGATTGAGTTACAAATTATGATATAACTATCAACACAAGCATTTACAAAGCATGATTATTGCAGTACTTGAACAGGATTATTCATGTTTTTCTTTCACCTTTTTCATTTACATTATTAGTATTAGCCACTGTAAAACTGTACACTGTAGGCCACTGTACAAACTATTACTATTTAGAATATACAGTGCTGTGCATAAGTGAAGACATTTATATATAATAACTATATATAATAATTTATGATACATGATACATTAAAAAATAATTGATTTTTTTTTTATTAAGGCATTGAGACAAAAGGCAAAATATGTTTTTTATTCCTCCCTTTAGTCAATTTCAGCATGGGTGTCTTAACTTTTGCACAGCACTGTATAAACTATATAAACTTCACTTTCATGCCATTACACTGTATTGGTGCTGTGCAAGTCGAATTGAGTGCCTGTCACTTTAATGCCGTGACGGCCCGTGACGCTGGCTTGATTCTCACGGTTTTAAGCTAACTTAGTAGCGTTGTTGTGCATGGTGCATAAGAATATGTGGATGAAATTAATTATGTTTCCCATGTCATTTGGTAAAATAAATGGTCAAAAATTCGAAGAAAATCTATCTTGGATTATAGCAGATAAGTGTCTTGTATCGTATCTATAATTTTGGTGAGCTCTAAAGGGATTACAAACTATCTCAGATGTAAATGCTTGCGTATCCTACTCAAATTCAATTAAACCCACCAATAGGCTAGCTAGACCTTAGTTTCACAGCCTAGGTATGTTAGCAACACAGGGCTTGAAAGCATTGCCTGTATCACAAACAAAAATGAAACAATGCGTGGAATTTATCTGGGAATGGGCTACTGAAGGTAGGGGCGAGCTATCTCGCTGGCGTGTTTAATTTGGTTCCTTGGTTAACATAATGTAGGCTACGTTCTTTTGCACAAAATTGCATCTGCTAATAAACTTAAACATAAACACAAACAAGCGTGATCGCCTGTGGAATCCCTGACTGCGCCTTCAACGTTAGCCTACTATTATTTGTTGACATGAAACCTGAACGAACGGCAGCTGTTCCTGAAGTTCACTTGCGTCTATTTTTTTTTTTTTTAATTAGGCAACTTTTTTTGGAGTGGCGCTTGAATTCCAGGAGCGCCGCTGATGAATACATTGTAGGGGAAACACTGCAGTTACATATACACAATTCTTCATAACCATTGTGTTAGTAAAAGGATTGAATGTCCTGTGAATCAATATGTAACGTGTGACTAGCATCTAGCTGTCTTTCCCATTGGAATCAATAGCCACGTTTTGCATTGACATTTTAATTTAAATCCGATTGAAATGAATCTGATTAAAGATTTCAACCGACTTGTTTACATGGACGCTAAATAATCCAATTGGCAATTATTGACCAAGATAACATCATGGTGCTTCATCTGAGAAGATGCAGTTCTGTAGCCTAACTATATGCTACTATGTAAAACGAAGGTGTAGTAGATGTTAGGGGATTTTGAATTGCCGTGTTTCAGACGTTGCATAATCAACACCCCAAAATAATGTAGATATAAGCTTAAACCTTTGCACAGTAGTTGTTGGGTAATATTTAGCATTATTGACAAAGTATGAAGCAAAGCCAAGATGGTCAGGCGAGGCTGGAGGCATTTGTTGATTTGGTGCGAATGACCCTGGTAACAGTTAATGGAGTGGGGCGTGGGTAAGTGAGCAGCAGCTCATTAATATGTAATGAGCAGCAGAAACAGCACACTTTGAAAGGGACTGAAAAAGAGTGTAATAGAGGTAGGTAAGAATCTTTTCTTAAAAGCTATTTCAAGGGGCAAGGACTCATTGAGAGTCTGTGTTGAAGTAGGCCTACTTCTAATGCCTACTCTGGTAGAGTTATACTCAATGCAAGATACTTAGCCTATTTATTTATGGACAATAAAAGGCGGGAGGTGTATGTTGCTTTTAATTATCGAATGTTCTATCAAACATATTTTTTATTGATTATAGATCAATAAATCGATTATCGATTACATGTCTATTGCGATACATATCGCTATCGTTTTATCGCCCAGCCCTATTGCCATCTCAGTCCCCTGATCTAAACTCCATAGAAAAACAGTGGGGTGAGTCAAAGAGGAGAATGCACAAGTGTGGACCTAGGAATCTGGATGATCTGGGGAGATTTTGTAAAGACGACGGGCTTAAATCCCTTGCTTTGTATTCTCCAACTTTATGGGGTGTCATATGAGAATATTACAAGCTGTTTTATTGGCAAAGGGAGGCTAAAGAAGGTATTACAAGCAGGGGTGCCAAAAATTGTGAGTGACGTGATTTTGTTAAAAAAATTTTTCTTTATGGGGTTTTCTTTTTTCTCAGAATAAATTTGCTTCCCTTCAAGGTTGTATTTTTCCTATTTTTTTCATTGTGAGATTACAATAAATCACCAACACATTATGTATGATAAAGGTTTTTATTCAACTTTAGCAGAGGAGCCAATAATTCTGGAGGGTACTGTACAGTAATTGACAGCTGATTCAAAGGCCCCCTAAAAAACCTCCTTAAAGCTTGACATTTGTTATATCCCTTGGATCATCCTGGAAGATTACCCAAACAAATCTCAAACAGGAAGTGAACTTTTAAAAAAAAAAATGAAAAAGGCTGCACAAAATTGGCAGCTAATTCAAAGGCCAGCTAAACAACCTAATTCTAATTAGGTATTTCTCTTATAGATATGTCTCTATTTAAAGCATACAGTGGCTGCCAAAGTAAGGGAATTATGAAATGAAATGCAAACACAATGGCTAGCTGTATATTCACCAGCTGTCTCAAGGATACTATAAATACAAACACTCAGGCTCCTCAGGCAGACCTCATAAAACCATACAATTAAGCACACATATCCGCTACAACTTTTGAAGATATAGTATAACTGTACACTATATTACATTAGTCCTAGCCTACATACTGCATATGTGCATATATTCACATGCTCTAGCACCTGGGGGCAGGCCCGGATCTAGGCTGCTCAGATTGGGGGGCAAATAGAAATTTGGGGTGGGCACAATGAATACCCCCCCCCCCCCCCCCCCCCACCGCACAGTTTCACCTACAAATGCCTTACTTTTCACCTTAAAACCCGTATTTAATAGCAAACATGACATATTACATTTTGTGATCATGAAGGCTACTTTGACAAACTCTTAGTCAGCTGATTTTAATATTTACAGATATCTAGGCGATATTTGTAACATTTATTTTGTATTTGGCCTGTTATAAAATCATGTATTGGACAATTTAAACACACTGTGAAACCTGAAGCCCAAAGTTGGAGACATGCATTTAGACATTGCTGCAAATGTAAAACCGGATTACTCTGGAATGGCTAACTGTACAGGGGAATGCTTTACACCTTTGTATTCGGTAAGGTCTGCTGTTTCTTATAATATATGGTTTGTCATGTGTTCGGGAAAAATTTGTGAAGTATTCCACCGAGATGAATGGGTAGGGAGATGGGCGCAGAATGTAACATGATAAATTAAAGTTACTTTTCTCGCGAACCGTTTACCACAGCTTGCGGCTAACATCGTTTAAAAGCTGAGAAAAAGCTTTTTCTTGTGATGTGATACATGTAGGCCTACTATCTGTGAAGAGTAGGCTATCGGGAGTAGGCTAGTTCAGCAAAGAATGAGTGAATTTGGAAGCACTTTCTACCGAGGTGAAGTTAGTTTGATTTTTGATATTCGGATATTCGACAGATATTCAAAAAAAAAAAATTATGCGGCCGGTTTCACCCCGTGTTTGCAGACAATGTACAAACAGATGACCTGTCTACTTGCTCCCAGCCGATCTTAGGGACCGTCTAAAAAGTACCTTCTGAATTACCTTCATAGTCTTTTTTGTCAATAGCTTTGACATCATGTGATAACTATTCTGCATTGGTTTGGAGTCACAAGGTCACATGGCTTGGGAGGTATTGAAAAAAAGGAGACCATTCCTTATGGGAAAAAATGTATTTTCTTTAAAATATTCATATAAAATACAGTGTGCATACAGTGACCATAAAAAGAGGTGTGTCTGATGAGGCCCATATAGGATAACTATTCTGCATTGGTTTGGAGTCACCTAGGTCATATGGCTTGGGAGGTATTGAAAAAAAGGAGTCTGTTTCTAATAGGAAATAATGTATTTTCTTTACAAATATTAGTATAAAATACAGTGTGCATACAGTGACTATAAGAAGAGGTGTGTCTTATTAGTTTTATATAGGATAACTATTCTGCATTTGGTTTGGAGTCACTAGGTCACATGGCTTGCGAGGTATTGAAAAAAGGAGACCATTCCTGATGGCAAATAATGTATTTTCTTCAAAATATTCATATAAAATACAGTGTGCATACAGTGACTATAAAAAGAGGTGTGTCTGATGAGTCCTATATAGGATAAATATTCTGCATTGGTTTGGAGTCACTAGGTCGCATGGCTTGGGAGGTATTGAAAAAAATGAGACTTTCTTATATGAAATAATGTATTTTCTTTAAAATATTCATATAAAATACAGTGTGTATACAGTGACTATAAAAAGAGGTGTGTCTGATGAGTCCCATATAGGATAACTATTCTGCATTTGTTTGGAGTCACTAGGTCGCATGGCTTGGGAGGTATTAAAAAAAAAAGGACCATTCATATAGGATATAATGGTTTTTTTTTTTACAAAATATTCATATAAAATACAGTGTGCATACAGTGACTATAAAAAGAGTTGTGTCTGATGAGTCCCATATAGGATAACAATTCTGCATTGGTTTGGAGTCACTAGGTCACATGACCTGGGAGGTATTGAAAAAAAGGAGACTGTTTCTTATATGAAATAATGTATTTTCTTTAAAATATTAATGTAAAATACAGTGCATACAGTGATCATAAAAAGAGGTGTGCCCGATGAGTCCCATATAGGATAACTATTCTGCATTGGTTTGGAGTCACTAGGTCACATGACCTGGGAGGTATTGAGAAAAAGGAGACTGTTTCTTATATGAAATAATGTATTCTTTCTTTAAAATATTAATATAAAATACAGTGTGCATACAGTGACTGTAAAAAGAGGTGTGTCTGATTAGTCCCATATAGGATAACAATTCTGCATTGGTTTGGAGTCACTAGGTCATATGACTTGGGAGGTATTGAAAAAAGAGGACCATTCATATAGGATATAATGTATTTTTTTTACAAAATATTCATATAAAATACAGTGTGCATACAGTGACTATAAAAAGAGGTGTGTCTGATGAGTACCATATAGGATAAATATTCTGCATTGGTTTGGAGTCACTAGGTCACATGGCTTGGGAGGTATTGAAAAAAAGGAGACCATTCCTTATGGGAAATAAGGTATTTTCTTTAAAATATTCATATAAAATACTGTGTGCATATAGTGACTATAAAAATAGGTGTGTCTGATGAGTCCCATATAGGATAACTATTTTGAATTGGTTTGGAGTCACTAGGTCACATGATGTCAAAGCTATTGACAAAAAAGACTATGAAGGTATTTCAGAAGGTACTTTTTAGACGGTCCCTAAGGTCGGCTGGGAGCAAGTAGACAGGTCATCTGTTTGTACATTGTCTGCAAACACGGGGTGAAACCGGCCGCATACATTTTTTTTAAAATATCTGTATCCGAATATCCGAATATCAAATATCAAACTAACTTCACCTCGGTGCACTTACTTTCTTGCCGTGCGCTGTTTACATTCTCCACTGCGTAAAAGACATAGGCTAAATTAATTTGTGTTGTGAATGCTAAGTATCAGGCCATAGGCTAAATTAATTTGTGTTGTGAATGCTAAGTATCAGGCCGTAGGCCAAATAAAAATCGCTAGTCGGATGCAAAGCAGAATATAGAAAGAAATGGGCACCAAGGCTACAGTGGCCTGTGAACCTCCGATTTTCAAAGGGACATCACGGCCAACGCAAGGGGCAACGACGTGGCCGCCGTAAAATTCCTACCCTGCTTATAACACAGTTAAGGAATGACCAATGTTAACAAACTACAGTAGCTGGCTAGATCACCTTAGAAAGCTAACATGCACATTAGCTAAAAACAAACCTTATTCAAACGAGAATAATAATATAAAAAGGTCTTTATTTAAACCAGCAACAATAATCTATATTATATCTAGTAGGCTACAACCTTTATGGAAATATAGCTAAGCCCTCTCTAAAAGTATGAAACAGCAAGTGATGCACTCAGTGTGGAATGGTAGGGGAACGTGTCGCTGCTGCTCTGGTAGCGTATTTATACGATCCAACCAGCAAATCAGCACCCGCGAAATTGAAACAGGACAAATTAGAAAAGTGTGATTGGCAGATTCAATAGCTGTCAATTAAAATTGACCAATTAGGTGGGGCAGAAGAAATATTTGGAGGGGCATTGCCCCTCCCAGCCCTATTCTAGATCCGGCCATGCCTGGGGGTATGTGAAGGCACTCCAGGGGGTACGTGAGATTTTAACCCTTAGAAGCCGATTGACGCAACGGGAGTCAAAAAACACACCCTTTCTTCTCTGTTAAATCTCACGTACCCCCTGGAGTGCCTTCACGCAGGCGCGCCTGCAGGTGTACATCCGTACGCACTGTGCGTACCATCAGGCTACTCAACAGCGATAGAAAATTTCCCGTGTGTGTGTGTGTATTCACACCAAATTGGCCTACCATACCTTCCCAACTATGCACAGTATCCCATTAGCTGCATGCCATCAGGCTATTTACCATTTTCTATTACGTAAAGTTAGTGAACACGTTATCAAATTTAACGTGCACACATTTTGTTTGAGCAGGAGAGAGAATACGCACGCAGGCACGCAATAGGCTACTTGTTGTTTTCTTTTACTCGGCTATCTATATATGGTTATCAGCACACAATGTTGAGCTAATTCACTAACTCAATACTCATCATGGATATCATCATCAACCGTTTTTTATTCAGGGAGAAATTGACTGAGCATCAAGCTCTTTTACAGCAATGCCCTGAGTTACAAAACAACAACAATAATCAAAACAACAAAACAAGAACAATAAAAGATACAAAAGGCAAATAATAATAATAATAATAATAATAACAAAAATCAAATAAAAATAATAATAATAAATAGAAAGAAAAGGAGAATGTATAAATAATAATAATGATATAAAAGGTCTAAAATATCAGTCAAAGCAAGAACATTTTGCCATATCAGCCATATCATCAATCATACCCTTGAATTGGTCTAATCTAATTTCAATAACTCTTGCAATTTGTTCCATTTATTTGATGCAAAACATGTAAAAGCTAATTTACCAAATTCAGATTTAATTTGAGGAGTTTGAAGAGATATAAAACCCTGTGAGCGTGTATTGTGGCAGATTGATTTTATGTTCAGAAGAGAAGTTAGGTATAAAGGTAACTTTCCCAGTAATGCCTTATAAACAAAAAGGAGGCAGTGCCTTTCCCTCCTATCATAGAGGGAAGACCATCCTACATTTTGGTATAATTTACAGTGATGAGTTTTAAACCCATCTCCAGTTATAAAACGTAGTGAACTGTGATAAACTGCATCAAGTGATTTCAGAGTGGAAGGGGCTGCATGCATATACACAATGTCACCATAGTCTAGGACTGACATTATAGTTGCTTGAATAATGGTCATTCTGCTTTCTAAAGAGAAGCAAGACCTAATCTAACCTAACCTAAAGTGCACCTAATTTAATTTTTACCTTTTTTGTGAGATCAAGCACATGTGTTCTAAATGTTAGTTTGTTATCTAGCCAAATGCCCAGATATTTGTATTGAGAAACTTGCTCAATTTGTGCCCCATTTAGGGAACAAATGTTATAGGCATCAAGGTCACACTTTCTCTGTCTAGTAAAGATCATATATTTTGTTTTTGCTTCATTTAGAACCAGTTTAAGATCTTTCAAGGATTTCTGCACACAATCAAATGCACATTGAAGATATGACACGGCTTGCTCTACAGATGGTGCATAGGCATAAAGGATTGTGTCATCTGCATAGAAATGCACTTTACAATTTTCTATTGAAGCACAGATGTCATTGATATACAATGTAAACAACAGTGGTCCCAAAATTGAGCCCTGTGGAACACCATTATTTAGTCTCAATGGCTCTGAGGTTGATCCTGTCACATCTACCCACTTTGTTCTATTAGAGAGGTAGTTTTTAAACCATTTAAAGGAAACTTCATCTAGACCAAAAGAGGTTAGTTTTTCAAGAAGTAACCTGTGATTTACAGTGTCAAAAGCCTTTGACAAGTTAATAAACAAAGCTGCACACTGTTTCTTACTGTCAACAACAGTAGCTATATCATTTACTACAGCAGTTGCTGCTGTAATTGTGCTGTGGCCAGCTCTGAACCCAGATTGATAAGGACTTAACATAGAATATGATGACAAAAAGGAACGAAACTGTTCATTTACAAAGGATTCTAACATCTTAGCTAAACATGGAAGCTTGGAGATTGGCCTATAGTTATTCAAATCACTTGGGTCTCCTCCTTTATGTAGAGGGGTCACTAGGGCTGATTTCCAGACTTCTGGAATAGAACCAGAGCAGAATGTTAAATTAAAAATGTGAGTTAAAGGTTCAGCAATGACAGGGGCTGCAATCTTTAAGAGATGTGGGTCTAACTGATCTGCACCCAGAGAGCTTTTCATACACTTGGAATTACACAGTCCATAGAGAACCTCAGATTGGTTTACTGGTCTAAATGAGAAGGAAGGGTCATTAGGCCTATTTGAAAATAAAAACCTCTCTTCTTCAGGACTAGTGACACTGAAATGGACTTGTATCTCTGGGGTGATGGGTGTGCGTACCATAGCATTAATTCCTGCAGGCGCCCCTGCCTTCACGTACCCCCGCTGTTCATAGCAGCGAGATGAAGCCTTTATTGTGTGACAGAGCAGAAGTGGGGCTTTCCAACGAGACCACGCACTTGTCTGTATGTTAAAGTATGAAGATTAAAACAAATCATGAAATTAAATCAAAATTGCATCATATTTACAGTCTATACTTCTCTGCGTTCACCTGCGCACCCATTACTCTCGTTTGAATTACTCGCGAACCCATGAACGCATAGATAGAACGCAAGCATATCAGATGAAAGAGGAGACACAAGGCTATCCATTGGTAACCTGACCCTAGCCAGATGAATTTCGCTCCGCATAGATCCACTCAGTGTTGCCAACTATTTAAAATGAAAAGTAGCTAAAGCCAGCTCCAAAAGTCGCTAAATGTCGCTAGATGACGTCACGCAATAATTTCCATATTAATTACGTCAGCACGTCGCAACCCCCCCCCCCCCCCAAAAAAAAAAAAAAAAAAAAACGGTGATGGCCCTTTAATTCCCTTTTACTCCTGTTTGCTTTTCTCCTACCCATATAGGCAACTTTAGGAGCCTAGTTTAAATACATTTCATTTAATATAGCCTACTTGTATATTTATTGATAGGCTACACTTTACTTTCTGTAGCCTATCATCTAGACTAGGCTACACTAGAGCATCAGGTGGCTGAAAAGCAGTCATTTCCAACCTATTCACTGGCACTGCTGCATCTGCTTTGCACTGCTTGAAGTCTGATTATAACGTGACCGGTAGCCTACACGCAATGTACCCTTACGGCAATGGCTATATTTTGGATATATTTAGGCTACATAATATAGGCTTAAATGTCACTCGGACAGACCGATAGAATTTTTTTTTTTTTTTACTCAGCCGACAGTCCTGCATCAACTTGCATTAACAAAATTGAAGCTAGGCCTACATAGCCTAAACGAATGCTATACGTTTTTCTATGTATGTTCGATTAACTATCTGCTTTGCTTGTGAATGAAGTTGTAGCCTACTTCCTTTGTTCAATTGTTGAACGATGCTGGCAAGCGTGTCCCTGTTTCCCTGTCATCATGTCATTGCTCTCGTCTCGTTGACTCTTGTAATCTCACCCGTATAGTTGCTGCACCTTCCAATGAGCGTTGTCTGAGCTTAGATCTATAGAGCATCTACTTCCTTGTAATAAAATGGGCGGATACTATATAGGTCAGTCATTCCTTTTATAATCATGGGGCAACGCTTTGGGCAAATTCGCGATGTACAGTAATTCACTAACGAAACAGGCATGAGAGGGGAGATTTGCCATCTTTGCGAGAAGATTCTCACGCTTTGAGCTGCTGCTGCAGTCAGCCTGGGCAAACCGAAGGATAACGCAAAGATAAAACAAAAGTCGCCAGACACACGAAAAAGTCGCCAGATTTGTAGTCAGTCGCTAGATACACTTTTCAGTCACCAGAGACGGCCAAAAGTCGCTAAATCTAGCAACAAAGTCGCTAAATTGGAAACACTGGCTCCACTCATCCATCTGGAACCGATCCATTGAAGTGTTGCTTCAGAAGGCTGGGCCTAATCAAAAAATGCTTGCATATGATTGAATAAGCCACTTGTCCGTCATCTATTGACGTGCTACTTCAACCACTCACATCGAAGCCCACCCGTGACGCTAATAACAGTCTCACAGTCGCTTCTACGCTATGTCACATCTATGAAACTCCCGCCCTGCGTCCTGATTGGCTGAACCATGAAGTCGGTTGCAGAAATCACTCTCAATGGAAGAGGTCCCAGATGGATGGGAGTGAAGCTAGGCGGAGCTAAGCGAAACAAAATTCATCTGGCTAATGTCAGGTTAATCCATTGGTACCAAGTATGTCGATCCTTCTGGCTTATGAAAACAGACAAAGTGACTGCAAAATAATAAAGTCATGTACAAAAACCAACTGCACACCCATTACGCTCGTTTGAATTACTCGAGGACCTGTGATCGGATAGATATGCCACGCATGTCAGATGAAAGAGGAGACAGAGGGCTATCATTTGATACCAAGTACATCCTTCTGGGTTATAAAACAGACGAAGTGACAGCAAAATAATAACTTCATATAGCTCGATTTACCTCACGTATTTGTGTGTTTTTGTGGCAAAGCATGTTTATAATCCAACGCTATTGTGTGTTTCTTTATGGCAAAGAATGTTCATAATCCGGTTTTGAGATCGTAGCAAATTCCTGGCATCCAATTCAAGGCTCATGTAGCGACCTCAAAGACTCAAAGGCTCAATGGTCTTGATGCCACATATTTAATGAATCTTTGTTTCTGTAGAAACATACAAAATACACTCAGTAGGATGACACAACGAACATTCACGCTTGCTTCAACAAAGAACGCAGTTACTCTACTTCCCTGCTGAGATTCTCGTGAATACAGACTGATTCCACAGCGCTCTGCTGCCACCTACTGGCGCGGCTGATGTAGTGAACAACTAAATACAACCCAAACTCTTGAACAAACACCACATATCTGTTATCTTTCTTTTTAAATCACTCACATTGAATTGAGGGCGCTACACTCACATTGAATCCCAATTTGTTCGACAAAGAAACACCTTTTTTGCCTTTACTTTGTTCATGGCAATGCAGTAAAAAGTTGTAGAGAACCATTAGTGCAGAACACTAACACGTAAACTCGGGTCAAGTCAGGTCAGATCAGATCAGTTCGTGTTACAGATATGGAGCGCAGAAAGGTCATTTTTAATCACTAAATAAAAAAATGCCATTAATTTCTGTAAGGCGCATACCACATATGTCTGTAAATTGCTTAGCCCCAGAGAATCCTTCCACCATGGCAATTATATTGCCAGATTCAGGACAGTCTGCCCTACACACACATGAAATGCATGTAGAGCTACAGTGGGCATCGCTTTCAAATGGCCACTTCAGTCGCGCATTACGAGGCGTGAAGCTGCGTGAAGCTTTAGTACCACTTTCAGCCACTGTGCGTCGCTCTGCCACTGTACATCGCTCTGCCTGCCGCCCCTTCTGAAAAAGCTCGATTTACCTCGATTTAGGCTACTTGGGTATGGCTTAAGGCTTGACTACACGGTGGTAACGAAAATCGAAATCGAAATTTCTACTAATCTACATTATTGTCAGTGTTGGGGTAACGCAACTACGCAAATCAAAACAGTGGTGTGATAATTGAGCCAGTAGAGAAATAACTGTTCAGAATTAATCTGTAGCCTTGAGTAGGCTTCTGCGACGTTTTTAACAGGCTACGCTATAGAGGCTTAGACAACTATGACCACGTTTTGGTTTCGTAAATTAATCTTCTTGACTGCAATGTAGTCAATTGACTGCTTGACATGTCATTTTTATTTTTCTGTACAATAAACAAATACATCTGCTTTATGACGCAGAATTACATTCATATTTGGAACTTACATAGTCCAATGCATCGTTACACTACGTTAGTGTTTCCCAAAAACATAGTAGCAACGAACGTTTGCAACCACTATCGTAAAGTTGTGTAGTTACAACTACACCTCTCGACCTGTGGTAGAATGCTAGTAGAAGCATAGTTCCAGGGATCTTCATGTCAAAGACGTCACTGACGCCAGTTATTTGTTTGCAAATTAATAATTATAAATATATTTAGGTTTCTAATTGATATTTACACTTCTAACCACCATACATCCATATTTTAAAATGCCCAAGGCAGAAAATACATAAATTAAAAGTCAATTTGCAGCCATGTGCACGTAAGTAAAAGTCACACACCTGCAGATAATAATAAGGTGGTGAGCACTTTTTGACGAGTCAGCTGAGAATATTTAGCCTTTGATTTTCATGGGGGGGGGGGGGGGGGGTCCTTTTTAGTTTACGCAAACCAAGCCAAGAAGGCTGATTCTGATTTTGATAATATGATCTGCACAAAAGATAAACTTAGTTAAACTTAGTTAAACTTAACGTCAATATTGTTGTCAAAATCTTTACCCAGATTCGAACTCTTGGACAGGGGACTGGTAACTGCTGTGCAACGGCGGCTCTCATCTGCCGGCCTTAACGCAATGCGCCACAGAAGTATGTGCAGGTGCCCGTTCACGTGCTACTAAATGTCATTAACCACCTTAGTCCAGACTACTGAACTTTGGAAACTATCATGGTCCAAACTTACAGTACTATGTAAGTACGACAGTTTTGGGAAACTGTTGGTTAGTTGAACGATGCATCCTGTTAGTAAAAAGCTAACCTCCGTAGTTGTATGGGAAACGCACCCCAGATGAGCTTGTAGGCCGTTAGCAATCTGTTTATTTTATTTTATGAAGCCTACACAGTAGATCACATGCCACATTCTCACTTTCAATAGACAGATGCAATAGCCATTGGTCAAGTATTTAGTATAAAGCAATTAAGATAGTATGAAGTACTTTTTGTATAGGGTACTATCATAAAAATTCGTTAAAACGAATAGCATTTTGCAACTTGACAAAACACTGGATTAAATATCGTAGGCACAGGAGAAAACTTGTACATCCATTGGCCCGTGGGGAGAGCACATGCCAGTTGCCTCTCCCTTCAGTGCTATGACTCGTTCGGCTGTGAGCTTGTTTCGCCAAAAACAACTCTATTGCAGATATTAATGCGTCTTTGTTCATGGGTTTGGCCTCACAGCAGAGGCTTAGACTACTATGACCAGGCTTGGAATTTCAACATTCTGGGGGCAAGGCCACTTGGCCTTCAGTTGGGCATATTTGATGGAGGGCACAAAGGCCACATGTCAGGGCACTAAGGCCAACGTTAACTATACAGTAGTAGGCTATAAAAATGATCAAAGTTGTATTTAGCCTATTCACTGCAGTAGATCTGTATCACTGTATGAAACATTACAAAAACATGAAACATGACACATTACATATAACTGTAAATCATCTGATTATCTAATATTTACAGATATCTAGGCTATATTTAACGTTTATTTGATATTTGGCCTGTTATGAAATCATGTATTGAACAATTTAAGCACAGCTCAGCTTTAAGAAAGTCAAATAGCCTAGATGCATGCTTAGCATTTTGTGATCATTAAGGCTACTTTCACAAACTCTTAGTCAGCTGTCCTCTGATTTACCGATATCTAGGCGACATTTGTAATATTTATTTTGTATTTGGCCCGTTATGAAATAATGTGGAACAATTTAAACACAGTGTAAAACTTAAAGCCCAAATTTGGAGACATCCATGTATGTTGAAATTTACTGCAAATTCAAAACGGGATTACTCTGGAACGGCTAACTGTACAGGGGACTGCTTTACACCTTTGTGTTTGGTAAGGTCTGCTGTTTATTCTGATATATGGTTTGTCATGTGTTAAACGAGGGGTTCGTGAAGTATTCCGCCGAGATGAATGGGTAGGGAGATGGACGCAAAACCTTCAGTAGAATTTATGATTATTGAATGATATTATTTACTTTTCTCGCGAACCGTTCATCACAGCAATTAGCGGCTGACATCGTTTAAAAGCTGAGAAAAAGCTCTTTCGTGTGATACTTGTGATGTCTGTGTGATGAGTAGGCTACTTCGCAAGTAGTTCAACTGAGAAGAATGGGTGAATTTGGACGCACTTTCTTTCTTGCGCTAACTTCTCCACTGCGTAATTTGTGCTGTGAATGCTAAGATTGACAGGCCATAGGCTAAATATATATCACTATTAGTAGGACGCAAAGCAGAATATTGAAAGAAGGGGGCACCAAGGCCACCGTGGCCTGTAAACCTCTGATTTACAAAGGGGCGTCACGGCCAACGCAAGGGGAAATTCCCCGCCGTGAAATTCCTACCCTGACTATGACCCACGTTTTGGTTTCGTAATTTGCCCTACTTATCGACTACAATGTAGTCAATTGACTGCTTGACAGGTTATTTTTATTTTTCTGTACAATAAACAAATACATCTGCTTTATGCCGCAGAATTACGCACTTGGCCAGCCTATAGAACGGGCACATTTTGGAGAGAATAGAGAATGTACGCACGCAAGAATCTGTAGGCTATTTGTGGCTGGTTACCAGCAAACAATGTTTAATGCATTAACTCAAGACGTCAAAAATTTTCTAAACAATACAAACAGAAAGGATGCAGCAGGCAGCAAATGTAGAAGAGTCATTTCCAGTGGAAGAACAAAATGCTGAATGAAGCCCAAAGATATGAAGGCATATCTGGCAAGTTGTTATTTTTTGAAGATGTAAATGGTTGGGCTATAGGCCTAGTTTGCAAGAAGGAGACATAAGCGTGAGCATGCCACACTATCCACAGCTGTGGTAGTGGGGGGTAGGAGGATTACTGTTAGCGCAGGATTTATATAAAATTCTTCAACAGAAGGCCTGCCTCGAATGCAGGCTTGCCTACAGTAAGTAGGTCTTAGTGAGTTAGGAGTCCTCTAGACTTCTTTTAAGCTGTCTCAGAGGTGGAACTTTGCGTTAGTTGGAGGCAGGGCCGGATTAACAATTCATAGACCCTTGGGAACAAATGTCTGATGGCCCCCCCTGCCCCCCAGCCAATGTGAATCGGGCGGTCAGTTAATAGGCCTATCGTGCTTATCGTGAAGATTTGTATTGCCATTTAAGGCACGAGCGCATCTGTGAGGCCAAGCCTCACCAAGTAGCCCGTTTGTTTACAACTAACATTACATTTAATTAAACTGCTTATAGGCTATGCCGAAATAGTTTCAACATTTTGAATATCAGTGTCGGGTGAATTAGGAAATGCCTTATGGCTGAAAGCTGCTTGGGATCCCCCCTGTCAAGCAATAACCATACAAAAAGTTAAAAACAGATGACATGATGCGCGTCACTGACATAATGCGCAAATAATATAGCCTAGATATTCCAATATATTCGAATACATGTGTTTATTTTAGAGGGGATATTCGAACGTCATTTTTGAGCAATTTTGACAGCCCTAGTCCACTGGCTACGCCAATCGTCTATTAACACCTTCCACCTAACCCCGGTGAGTGGGGGTCGCTATAATGCGTGTGAAATAGCACCATTGAGTAGCTTATGCGAAATAGCCTTAAAATCGTTCCGGTGTTGTGTGCCTTCTGGTTTCTCCACCTACTGGTTTCCTTGCGCGTGCATGCGCTGCAGCAGTTGTCAGACATTCACAAACAAGTTGTTTTAGGCGGTTTGAAGTCGCTTTTCATACGCCATGAGCGCTCGGCTACATTACAGCCACTCGGACAAAAGACATGTAAAAAAATATATGTTTTGAAAACTAGCATTAAACTGGATTCGATCCCGCAAAAGCAACACACGCGTGACTCTCTCCATCCTGATTCCCTACTCTTTGAGCCAACTAATATGTTACGCGAATCAATTAACTATTGTAGGCTACCATTAATTAATTACGTAGGCAACACCCAGGTAACATGTTGTCCAGGCTATCTGAAACAAGGGGTTGCCTCTCATCTACAACAACTGGTTACCTTGGGCTGCTACAGTCGTCAGTGCACTGTGCACAGTAGGCCTATGCTACTCTTTGTGGTTGATCAACTAAAAATAAAAGATGTATTTGGTGATGATGTTATTGTAGGCCTAGTAGACCTAAATTCTGAGAAATTAAATGGTACGAGAAACGATCTACATAGCGCACCAGACCGCGAAGTCTTCAAGGGTTGAATGAAGGGAGTTTGCAAAAATTAGTGTATTTTTCAAATCAATAAACATTCTTAATTTTCGAATGTCTTTGTCAGGGAACATCTGACTTTTAAAAACCATAGTCGCTCAGACAAGGAGTTATAAGATAAAGGCAATACCATTTGTGTCACCTAATGCAGTTCAGTGAATTAGCAAGATACCATCAGAAGCCAACAATCATAAAAAGCACCTGTGCGCGCGCGCGCTCTCTCCCCTGCGCATGAAGCTGTCTGCGTGTTGTAGGCTAGATTTGCGTGAGTTGTTTCTATCTGCTTTACTTTTGTGAGTTGCGACCACCTAGGCTATATTATAGACGTTCTATGAGGTACCAGTGTTTAGCTGTGTCACAAAACAATAAGCTTTGTCAGACTACTTTTAAAATGATATTCAGGGCTATATAAATTTTAAACATTCGGGGCTGAAGACCCGACAAAGCCTTGCGTTAATTCTTCAGGTGGGAAGTGTCAGGAATTTTCATACGAGAGACGCTCTTTTGATTTTAAATTAATGTAAATTTAGCCGGGACTGTAAGCTGGCACACGTGGGTGCTCGATGTTTTCAGTGGGTGCCCGAGAGACGGAGCACCCACGGTATCGGCGACTATGACGAGCGTATCTCGCGGTTGCATACATTACAAACAAACATGCAATGTGAACGTCTGGGATTGGGGAGAGCACTAAATGCTCTTCTGAATAAGCACAAAGTCAAGCCTTTAAATGAAAAACACTTTTTAATAATCAAAAAAATAAACGCTAATGAAGTAAACTTGTGACCATCAAACATCACACAACATCGCCTGTAACTCCGTGATACCAGGACGTAACAGGAAGGCATTTGGCTGAGCAACGGAGGTTAATATGCTCTATATTTTGTCCAAATGATGTCTGTCTATCATCGTTGCGCTCGGAGAAAACCAGAATGTTTAATTTGTCCTGCGTTTCTTCTACGGCTGCAAACGGGATTCACTCGCCGTTAACCAAATATTTCTTTATTAGGGCAGGGCAGGCATATTTCTGGCTATTAAATTATTTCTAAACCAGTCTGCTAAAGTCTGTAGTGAAGTCTGTGTAGGGTTTTCCAGCTCCATTTCTTTTTACGAGACACCCTGCTCACTTGAGACCTCTGCCGGTTGTTGCAGCGTCGTTGCAGCGTCACTGGAAAAATACAAATTAAAGTCGCGTGATGCCGTGTGATCCCGCGCGCGGACCGCGAGGGAAGCTGGCCAAGTCGAAGCACTGCCCACTGTATGAGTTATGAGCTATGAGCTTGCTGTGGTGAGATACATGTCAAAATATAAGAATTTGTATAATACACTTTTTATATTTTAATTCTTTAAAAATCACAACATATAAACAATATATAATATGGGTGTGTGGCACTTACAATGACCAGAATAAATCCTTATTAATAAAGGTAGTGAAAATGCCCTAAAAACAGCTTAGAATCCATGCAAAAATACTTAAAAACAATTATTTAATAAATATTTCAGGAAAATATAAGTTGTATGTGTTTATCAGTTCCAAAGTTTAATAAATTAGACACTGATGGCACAGTGCTCTGTTTTAAGTCTTTTTTCTCAACTAAAAATGCTTTGCGCTGGTTAGGGGGTACTTGGCTGAAAAAATATTTCACAGGGGGTACATCACTAAAAAAAGGTTGAGAACCACTGCTCTAGCACATTGGCATAATGTTGTGCAAGGCAACCCAGCATCCTAGCATCGGCACTTTTGAGAGTAGAGAGGCCACACATGGTTCTAGAATGCGACCAAGTTTTAAAGAAGCCCTATGCAAGTCTGGTTATTCCTTCGCTGTTTCTGGGTTTTCGCCTGATTTTGGCTAGCATTTTTCACAACATAGCTCCCCCTGCAGCTTCGGTAGCAAGTGACTGCTACACTAAACCCCCACTAGCTAGCGAGCTAGCCATCAAGAAACCAAGCTAAACACATACAGGGCTCACAATAAAACGGTCGAGCAAACACATTGTTCAAGAGACTATCAAACCACATTACAAAAACGAAGTTCACCCAAGGGTAGGCTACTTACAATTTCAGCAGCAACAAAGCCAAGTCGGAGTCCGTTTTGCAGTCTTCTTAGAAACTACAATCTTATTACATTTTCGAGGCCTTCTGCCGAGTCACATCCGGATTTCTTCGGTCCGAGACCAGAAAGTTGCATATTCGGTTTTTCCACGGAGAAGCACTAGGGGGAGACTAAGCACCCACCAAACGACCCAAAAAGTGTTGTAGAACCATCAGAACGACTCTCAACCTGCACAATTAAGGTAATTTTTGCTAAAATTGTTGCATAGGGCCTCTTTAAGAGTGCGACAACATTTTTTCCTGGGTCGCACTGGTGCACCTAATGTCATAAGGGTGAGCGCCTAGACTTACCTTGCATCGCTGTCTCTCCACAAACTAAGTGTTTGTTCTCCTTTGACTAGTGTTGCACGGTTGGCCCCTCGTAAAACTGGCTGTATCTTGGAAAGTATTGATCTTACATAAAATACATTTTACAGTGTGTCTCCTGGGTAACATAGGTACACCTGGTAATTTTTTCAGAAGTTTTTGAGACCTAAGTGCATGGGTCCTGGTTGAATTGACGTGGAATGACTCACATGGTGTTTGGAGTGTTTTGACTAAATGTTTTATGCATCAGTAGGTAATGCATCATACAAAGTTAAAGTCAGGCGCGCATCATACATTATTTTATTTATTTTTCGGGGTGAGGGGGGGTGGCTAGGTAGTTTCTCCACCAAAGCTCAGACCAAACTTACGCCCTTGTGTATATGACATCCAGACACTGTCTGGCATCAATGCCTGTCTTGCGTAGCGCCACCAGCTGGCCAGAAGTCAGAATAGTTTTTGGAATGTATTAACAAAATATTAGTTAATATAAATCTGATGATATCCACATGCCCGAACTGCCAACCTGGTCTAGTGCCACCAACTTACTGAACAGGAAGTGTGCCAGACGTTGACAACACCTTGGTTAATTGGTTGGAAACTTTCAAAAATATTGGATATTATTATTATGATGATATTCACATGCCTAATTAATGTGTGTGGTATAGCTCTACCAACTGGCAATAGAAGTTTTTCTTTTTTCATTTATTCTGGATATTGATGTCAGATTCTTTAGATTAATTCAGTTTAGGTGCATGTCAACTTACTAGTGTCCTGACTTTACATATCTACACTGAAACACACACACACACACACACACACACACACACACACACACACACTGATATACACACACACTTACAGAATCTGACACACAAAAAAGGCATTGTTGTTAACATGACCAGTCAAAAAGAGTCTCACTACACCCCACACACACACTCTCTCTTTCTTCTGCTCTCTCTCTCTCTCTCTGTCTCATAATCAGACACACACCGACTCAATGATGTAAATTTTTGAATTTAAATATCTTGCTGAATGAACATGATATGTCATAAAGTCAATACATTGCCTGAAAATCCAAAAGTTGTAAGTGCCACCTAGTGAGTATCATCGCCGCAGTGTAAAACGTCACACCCACACAGACTCCATAGTGCCCCCTTATGTTACGCGCAGGATTAACTTAAGCTGGGAAGATTATTTAGAAGGCTGCAGTTCAAACACAAGGTTTAGCTGACAATGTAAGCAGGCCAATTGAGAGCATATGAATAATTTATTTGCTTCATACATGGATATTCAGGTCAATTAATGTCACTGTCAAATTTAATTTTAAAGGAATTTTCTTGTGTATGTTTCAGGGTATTGAGCGAACAGCTAACAAGAACTTTGGTGGTGGGAACACAGCTTGGGAGGAGGAAAAGCTGGCGAAATATGCTCGCAGGTGGGAAACAAACTGCCACTGTTTTTGAACCCCCCCCCCCCCCTTTTTTTATTGCGGCACATCATACATTCAAAATTGCATTTGTTTCATCAGTTTGTCTAGCCTGGTCCTACCAAACTCTCGTACATTTCATAATGTAGAGAGTCTGGCCACTTTCCATCGCCAAGCGTTAACTTCATTGAAGGCGAGTACTCTGTTGAAGTTTAAAACTATTGGATCTGCCCAGAGCCACTCTGGATCTGCCTTAACCAATCACTAACATTTGGTCATGTCATGCTCAAACTAGCACACAACCTCAACGTCATCGTTCTCAGTCACCCCCTCTGTTCGCTGATTGGACAGGTCAAATTTGGCCTGAGAAAACCCACGAATATACCGAAATCCCAGACGATGTACTGAAGGAAAATTGCTGCAATTTGTCCCCCTCGCTTGAAAAATCCAAATGAAAACCGAAAATGAACAAAATGGGAAGAAATCGGTAGAAAACAAATTTCACCAGTTTCAGAGCACTACTTACTTTTCTTTGAATATTACCCAAACATTTGTGAAAAGTTGAAATATCATATCAGAGACATTAAGAAAATATTTAGGTCTATGTGTCATGTAATTGGTAGCTACATGGATACAGTAATTTCCAGTGTATTTGGCGCTTTGTGTATAAACTGCATGATGGTGTTTTATGCAATTTAAAAAGGTAAAACCTTGTATTAACTGCACACATGTGTTAACCGCAGTGTCCAATAACCCAATGAAGCAGAATAAGATCAGTGCTTTAATCAATAGATTAGATTAGATTAGATTCAACTTTATTGTTATTGTGCAGAATATATACAGAGACACAAAATGCATTTTGTGTCTAACCAGAAGTGCAAAAAAGCAGAAAACTGCAATGTCATATACACAGTATAGGCAGGAGGTGCATAAACAGTATAAGATATATAGTGCAGTGTAGACAATAATATACAATTAAGAAGGTGGAATGGTTTTTAGTAATATAAATGAACGTTTAGAGGGTATTGCATCTGAGCTCTTCATATCTGACCCACAATTTAAAGCTGCAGTTGGCAAGTCTGACAGATTGAAGGGACTTAGCCAAAATGTTGAATGTTTACAACCCTAATGCCCCTCCCCCACTACCACCAAGCACCCTCTCATCGAGTTGGTGCTCGTCAGTGAGCACCAGACTGCACCAGACTGTGATTGACAGTCAGATCTCACACAGCCCTGCTCTGATTGGACCAGAAGAACCGGGAGCTGAGGATTTTTGCAAAACAAATAACAGGCTCTAGGTGGAAGCAGAAGTGCGTGTTTTTTTTCTAAAACCGGCTGATTTATGTTGTTTTGTCGGAGCATAGTGTTGGTTTCAGTGAATATAATCTTGCCAACTGCAGCTTTAATGTTTTATTTGAACGTATTGTTGTTGTAAACAAAATCCAGCTCAAATTTCCCCATGAACAGATTTGCACAACTAGGTGCCAATGGAGTGCCCATGGTTGTACTCTGTAGCTGTAGATAGTACTCATTTTAAAAAAGGAAATTGTTATGTATTAAGATGAACCTTGTTAAATCTGTAGTAAAATGGTTTGTCGGGTGGATCCTTATGTAATGGTTCAAACCAACCAAGTCAAAAAAAGGGTGAAAACATGACCCCCTTGGTGGAAGATGTTATAGATCCGAAGCGCTTGGCAGAGATACAGCTAAGAACAAAATTATTCATACCCCTGGCAAATATTGATTTAATGTTGACTTTCTCTTGACCAATATGTTTGTTCTGATTGAAAATGACACTGCCACATGCCAAAAGGTTGTAAGACATAACCCAGATTGCTGTTAAAAAGGTGCAGTCTAGAATCATTGTGGAGACATGGAGAGGCTTGGTAGGTATTATAAGAACCATTTTGAGAGCTGTGAATGTAAATAAAGATGTTTCCATTGATTATCTAAAAAAGGTATGAATAATTTTGGACACCATTTTTCATAAAAATGTTAAAAAAGATAAAAATGCTTCTTTTTTTTGATTCCATGTTTCTACCACATTGTCTTACAACCTTTTGGCATGTGGTACTGTCATTTTCAGTCAGAACAAACATATTGATAAATACAAAATCAACATTGAATCAATATTTGCCAGGGGTATGAATAATTTTGTTCTTTGTTCTTAACTGTATATATTCTGCTGAGTGTCATAGTTGCTTTTGTTCTTATGCTCAGTATAGATAAGGACAAGGAATTTGCACAGACCATGTTTCTTTCCTTTTAGTGAAACCCGTCTATTGGAGATTGTGGAGACAGCTTGTGAGAAGTCTGACTTTGAGTGCAACAGACTACTAGAGCAGATAGAAGACCAGGTGGAGACATGGTGGTTCCACAGGTAAGTGCACCCGGTTTGCTTTCATGTCTTCAGAAGTTACTTGCATTTAAAAAAAATATATGGAAAAAAAAGAAACTTACTCAAGAGGTTTTGTGTCAATGACTGTTTTTGTCAAGTCATTTTATTTGTTTAAAAACAACAGAGTTGACCCAAAGTGTTGATGTCGATGAGGTTAGACAGGACAACATGCAATTAAAAGAACAAATATTTGAGGAGCAAGGAGTTAATAATTAAAAAATAAAGTGATACAGAGAAGGGAATAAAAATATAAAACAGTTGGATTAATAGGGTCATACAAATAAATGTAAGTTTAAAAAGGTAGAAGGGAAATAAAAGGGAAATAATTTAAAGTAAAAGTGCAAGTCTTTACACTTCCATAGCTTGGGGGCAGCAACAGAAAAGGCATGGTCTCCTTTTGTTGAGGCGTGAATAGGGTACTAGGGGTGGCAGGAAATTCAAAATAGATCAAAATTACATCTCGTTCTCGATCTTCAAACTCTAACGTAGAATCAACGATGTAGCCACACCCCCAATGTCACGTCCAGCATGTATGCCAAGATGCAAAAAAACACACAACGTCAACAGTCTAACTTTAGGCTGCAACCAGTCTCAATCAATTGACCGAAATCGAAGCCCCTCTTGCTACTCTGAATTCACTGGTGTGGAAGTACAGTATTTTGCCGTTCATTCACGTCAATTAACACTACTTACTAAATTTAGCAAGTGAAAAGATGATCTAGTTACAGTCCAAAATTACTTTAAGGCATACAATGCACATTGATAAGTGTATGCTCCATGAACACTAACCTTGGGTCTCTTCGGAATGTGCTGAAACAATCGAATTAGCATTCTGTGTTGTTTCATTTCACTAAGTTCACGTCTATATTTGATGTCTGTTCTGTTTACAACCTTGTGGTTTTTATTTCAAAGTAAAAGCCCCTGAAACAGAATAGGAAAAGGCCAAAAAAGTAAACAACATAAGGAATGCATTAATAGTAATATTTAAAAAATATAAAAAATCGCTTCAAATCGTGATTTTAAAATCGAAAATGAAAACAAATCGAGAATTTGGAGGATCTTGACACCCCTATATGGTACTGACGAGAATTGTGAAGATGACCTAAGTGACCGGGGGGCAGAATAAGGTGAGAGCAGATCGGAAATGTACTGAGGTGTTAAACCATTTAGGGCTTTGAAAACTAATAATAGAATTTTAAAACCAACCTCATACTTTGGTAACCAGGGAAGTTGAGCAAGGACTGGAGTGATGTGTTTTTTTCTTTTGCAAAAGCCTAGCTGCTGCATTTTGGACCATTTGTAAGCATGAGGGAGCTGAATTAGCCTGGACTTGCCTTCCTACGTACTTCCGCTCGATTTGCATCCCCCTCCACGACTCCGTCTGGGATTCCGGCCATTGGCCTCGCTCGCAACGGAGAATTCGACACTGAGCCAATCAGCGAGCAGGAGGCGGGAGTTGTGAGAGACGACGTTGAGATTCTGCGCTGAATTGAATTGTAGTCCTCGAGGAGTTGGCAAAGGCATAAGTTAATGAAGCAATTCAGTCCGTGCTGGCTACACTTCCAAATATTCAGGAATTGAAGTCCGAACAAAAGGAGTGTTTAACACATTTTATTTCGGGCAAAGATGTTGTGGCCCTACTCCCTACGGGATTTGGGAAACGTTTGATTTGTATCGCGCAGTAGCCTCTATTAAATTACAGCATGTGCGGCAGACCCGGTATGAACGAAGCGGCGTGTTTTCAATGATCACATCTAGCTTTGACAATTGTGATGATATTGTAGCGACGAGGCTATTTGCCCCCGTGTTGGGCTTTCCCCTGTGTTCCCCTGTGTCTTCTGTTTTTCCGGCGTGTATGTGTGTGTGTGCGAGTGTTTGTGTCTCCCTCTCCCTCCTGTGTCATAGATTGTGTCAATGAGTTCTGATGTGTTTTGATTGGGGGGAGGTGTCCGGGAGGGAATATTTAGGGGTTCAGAAAGGTTAGCGATTGATAAGGGGAGGGAATAGAATAGGGGGTTCTAAGACATTTAGTAAGTTTAGTCAGAGTAGAAGTGGATTACGTGCGAGTGAGTTGTGTTTCGTTGTGTTGTTGGCCGATGAGTGTGAATGACGAGTGATTGAGACCCCGTTTACACGAGCATGTGTATTTTTATAAACGAAGACATTTCCCTACGTTTGAGCCTTTCATTTAGACGCAAACGGAGAATTCGCCCCGTAAAACGGTTATCCAAAAAAACTCCGGCCAAAGTGTTTTTTTTTGGAAAACTCCGTTTATGCGTTTGGTTCTAAACTGTGGTAAACGGAGTATTGGGCAGCCAACGTCACAGTATGCGACAGAAGTACACCAAATGTGCGACCAATGTTTACATTTACATGTTCTCACGTGCTACTTTTCAGGGTTCTGATTGGTTAATGTGAGCTTGAGCTTATCGTTAGACTGCCACTGTGGTTTGGCGTGCTCATGACATGTATGTACACACGGGTTCGTGTAAACACATTTTAAAAATAAACGGTCTCGTGTACATGCAGTTTTATTTGCAAACGTAGATGGCCAGATATTCGTTTAGGAAAACACCCTGCTTCGTGTAAACATAGACCGTGATTTATCAGCGATCAGTTTGTTGTTTTGTAGTGTAGTGGACACCTCCTGTTGCCCGAGCACTAGCCTGTACATCTATAGGAAATAAACTACCGGAGTTTTGGAACGATATATCAGCCTCCCCGTCTCCTAACTTCTTATCGGCGTTACAATATGTTATCTTCAACCTTACTGTTGAAAAGTAATCTGCTATTTGCTATTCTTCCACTAACTCTTACATTTGTATCGCAAAGCTGGTATCGGTCATTTACATCCATCTTGTTCGCTTTGGTGGGGAATGGTTGTTGTAGCGCACACAATTTCTGAGCGTTGTAGTGTAGCTCACTTCACGATCGAGCTGGCGCATAACATACGTCACAGCCAAACGTTAGCCGAGATCCCAGACCCTTAGAAGCGAAGCGTACCAAGGGGATGGCAAATGGCCAGGCTAGAGCTGAATAGGTCAGCCTTAGATACAGTGCATTGCAGTAATGCAGCTTGTAAGTAATAAAACCATAGATTACTGTCTCCAGGTTTTTTAGAGGTTGAAAATGACTTGACTTTAGCAATATAATAAGATGGTAAAAAGTGCCTCTCACCACATTATTCACTTACTATTATTCATTCTCACTAAATCACTTGTCAGAATTCACCAAGTTCAAAAAGCTGCAAGCTGATGTTACTCAGAGAGCCATTTCTGAGTATATCAGAGCCAGGACACACACCACAGTGCTCTGGACCTCTCTGCTCAGAGCACAAAGAGAAGTGGGGGTGAAGGATTCGAGGAATTGTATTTGTCACATACATAGAGATACTTTTCTAGAAACATGTAGTGAAATGGCATTTAGCTTCTCAACTTTCATAAGAAGAAAGAAGAAAGTTTTAGAAAAATTTAAAAAAAATATATATTGAGAGAGAAGGGGGCAAAAACTGCAGTATGGCATGTGTCCATGTAATGTATTTTACAGAGTTTTATATATGTTCAGGATGCGGATGGCTTGAGGAAAGAAACTCCTCAGTCTTTCTGTTTAAACCATGTGAGAACAGAGACGTTTGCCTGCCCTCAGTGGTTTGAAAAGCCCATGGTCAGGCTGCCTAGAGTTCTCAACGGGCCTGAAAATTACAACCCGACCCGACCCGGCCCGTGGCTTTTAAAGCCCGGACCCGATGTAACCCGACACATCAACATGAATTATCTGCCCGAACCCGGCCCGCGGCCCGACGTAAAACATAGGCTACGTTTCGACTGTTAAACCCTGACTTTATTTAGGTAAAGATTCAACACATAGCGTGACAATTTAGCCTACTTAAAACAGTGATTTTCTCCTCTTCTGGCGTATCGTGACGGAAGAACCATGCCAACTTTGGATGCGGTTATCTTAGCGATAGCCTACTTTTTGCAATACCCTCGATATACATATCGTTGGAAAGCTTAGTTTATGGCCGTTCATATGAGCACAATAACTTAATTTTGAAAATGTTACCAAAGCGACTGGTTTTGCCTTGCATGGTCACATATTTCATCAGCACCTTGCATTTTGAGCATTGCACATAACCTGTAGAATTTCCATCAGAATCCAGCACCACTCCAAACACTTTCCAGACCTCTGATTTTCCCACTCCTGTAGTAGCGACGGTGAATTCACCTGTGGCAAGTTTAGTTTACTTTTCACCAACTCCATCTTCTTCTCCAGGCTAAAGGCGTGCACGCAGCGGCAGGTCTGCCCCTGCCCCTCATGATGCACGTTGCACGCAGCAGCAGACTTTCTTTACGAACAGCTGCGATGATTAATAATTTTTCTTTTTTTTTCACTGAGCAGAAAAGATTAAGCCCGAGGTCCGACCCAACCCGAGTCATTTGCTTATATTTTCGACCCGAACCTGCGGGTCCCGTCGGGTTTGTCGGGCCGGGCCGACCCGACCCGTTGAGAACTCTAAGGCTGCCCACTAATCTTTAATGGAGTGTAATTGCTTTGCTGTCTCCTGTAGTCCACCACCATTTCCTTTGTTTTGCTGACGTCAAGTTGTTATCGATGTTGTACAGCAGGCTGCTCAAAGCCTTGGGGGGCACCTGTGCTGATGGTTAATATGCCAGATGTAAGACCACCCACTTGGACAACCTGTAATTAGTTGGTAAGAAAACTGAGTATCCATTTGCACAGTGATGTGTTCAATCCAAGAGTCCTCATCTTTGTGACAAGAGTGAGGGGGACTATGCAAATTGGAGGAGCTTGACAGGGATGAGCAAATGAAGTTCTTCACAAGCTTCTCAAAACACTTCACTGTTGATGTCAGAGCCACCGGGCGGTAATCGTGCAGGCATGAGGTACTTTTGTTTTTTGACACAGGTGCAATAATGGATTGTTTGAAGCATGATGGAAAGACAGCTTGGTTAGATTTTATTAGATACAGTGGGTCCCAGTTAAGTTTGGACGGGTTCCTTCGGGAACTTAAATTGGTCACAGTAGTTTAAGCTTACACTTGACAAAACATTCTAATATGAAAATGTAGATGCAATTGTTGTAAAATGGTGCAGCTCCTTTAAGAAAGCACCGTGCGCAGGGATGGAGAGAGAGAAAGCGAGAGGGGATATGTGTGTTAGAACTTAGATGCATGTGGAAAAAGTAGACGTGCTGTTGAGACTGGAGCGAGTCATATTCAAAATAATGCAAAAAATAAATCCGCAAGTAAAACCAATTATCCTCATTCATTGCAACCGCAGCATGCCTGCTTGCTGACGTTTAAACGAAAAAGATATCAAAGCACCTTTTGCGTTTGAATGTAGCACGAAAAAATGTTTAAACAGCTGGACAAATGATTTAGCTAATTGATTATAGCCTGTACACCAGCAATTGTTGAACATTTACCTGTACAAGTACATTGACAGTAGCCCAGCCTAACAAGCATGTTGGGTAACACTCCATAATAAGGTGTCATAATAAATAGCAAACTAGTAATTACCTAACCCTTTGTTAATATTTGTTAATTGTTACTAACATATCTATTTGGCACAAGTTAATTGTTTTTTCATCATCAATTAAATATTTGTTGTTTGCATAAAATCTGTATGTTAATGTTTTAGCAAATCTATTAACTAATATTGTATTAATATGTGTTAATAGTTAACTAAATGTATTTTTTGCACTAATTAACAGTTATTTCTTACATCATTTAAATGTTAAATATTTATTTACAAACTATATGTTAATAGAAAAGTTAATGACTTATTATTATTTAACTAATTGATATTAAACTGTGCTTCTGCCTATCCCAATATGAACCATTCCCCATAGGACCCTTACAATAGATAGACAGATAGATACTTTATTGATCCCGAAGGGGAAATTCAAGAAAAAAACACGGAGCTACCTTGACATGCCGCCACTCTTGTCGGCGCCAGAAACGCTTGCAATAAAGTTGGTTAAGCTTAATTAATATATTATATAGCTATAAGCGTGGGGTCCCTTATAATAAAGTTGGTTAAGCTTAATTAATATATTAGTAATATATAACTATCAGTATGGGGGACCCTTATAATAAAGTTGGTTAAGCTTTATTAATATATTAGTAATGTATAACTATTAGTCAGACAGTGAAGGGACTGAGACCAAAACTGGCTTATCATTTTTATTCCTTTAGGAAAAGTTCAAACAAAACATGCCTTCAGACACTGGCATACATAAAACAGCATCTGCACAAGCAAAATAAAAAGAAGTAGTTGAATGGGCTATACATGGATTCGAAACGTCACGAAAACATGCGTGCGCAACCAAGAGGCAGAAAGCACCATAGAACAGCATAGAGCAATGCAAAAGAGCAAAAGAATAAAATGAGTTTTTGTGCTGAAAACTGCACCAATTCGAAATCACGATGGTTAGAGAATGTTAAATATGTTTATTATAACATCTATAAACACATTATAGCATCTAGTTTTGTTGGTAAACGGGATACCCGTGTATAAAGAAAGTTTAACGTGTCCCAAAACAGCTATCAATTAATCACCAAACGTCTTATAAACAAGTCTTGCCAGGAGCAACACCTTGCAAAAAATGATAACAATAGGCCTAGGCCTAATAATGGTTGGAATGGAAAGATGCTAGTTAGGCCTATGTTTTAAAAACAAATGCTCCCGTTACCCCGCAGAAGTTTCAAAGTAGCCTACATCCAGAAAAAACTGTTTGCTACTGGGATAAGTTTAGTTAATTTACTGGGCTATCTTTTAGCTGGGTTAAAAACAGACTCATTGCAGAACACTTCATCGAATGTCTGTAGTAGGCTACAACTTCGATTAAAAAAAAAAGATTTCTAAAGGAAAACCGTTGCATCATTAATCCTGCCTAGATTCGAACACAGAACTGCCTGAAAGTTGCAGACCTGTTCTGGAAATAGGTGCATTAACCCACTCGACCGTCAGACAACGCCATCTGCTTCGAGTAGGCCTATTGGGTAGGACTGTAGCCTACACTGGTTGCTGTGGCACAGTCTTGAGTGACCGAATTTGTTTTCCTTTGTCATATGAATGCTGTCATTTTGTTAACATTACTGTTAAGAGATAGATAGGTTAAGAGAGATGCTGTAGGCAAAGGCTATATTTAAACCTCGTTAGTGTAGTAAAAAAAAATCAGAACTATTCACAAGGTTTCTGGGCAGCATATTTATGTTCTGTTAGCAAGCAAACTTCTCATGACTGCCGACAAAGTAGCCTACTGCCAGCTGACGAAGCTCTCATTTTAAAACATTACTGAGAGACAGGCACTGTACAATCAAGAAATCTTGCCACTGAATCAAAAACTATGTTTAACATTATGAACAAAGCTTATAGGCTACAGTGGACTAGCATGTTTCAGGGGCTGCTAAAAACACAGAGAAACACACTGAAAACTCGGTCAATCACAGCCCTTGCTGTCGAACGCTCCGTCCGGTTCGACCGCGGAACTCCACAGCGGACTATGCTGTCCCCAAGCGGCTGCAGTTGTACTTACATTTCACCCAGCTGCGTGAATCACGTTTTTCGTGAATGAAGTGTCAATTTTTAACCGGGACCCACTGCAAGCTGTTTTTGCAGTGTATTAGGTAGGCTAACCACCCCTCCTGATGCCTTAAATGAAAATTCTGGCCATTTTCTAAGTGAAACACATTATATTGATGTGTATACATGTGTATTGATGTGTATACATGATCATCGATGGCATGTAAGGTTTGAATCTCCTTCTCCTTGCTTTCCTTAAAGCTGCAATCGGCAAGTCTGACAGATTGACAAAATTTTGAATGTTTACAACCAGGCTTGGAATTTCACCATTTTAGGGGCAAGGCCACTTGGCCTTCAGTTGGGCATATTTGGTGGGGGGCCAAAGTTAACTATACAGTAGTAGGCTATAAAAATGATAAGTTGTATTTAGCCTATTCACAGCAGTAGACCTGCATCACTGTATGAAACATTACAAAAACATGAAACATGACATATTGCATAGAACTGTAAATCATCTGATCTAATATTTACAGATATCTAGGCTATATTTAACATTTATTTTATATTTGGCCTGTTATGAAATCATGTATTGAACAATTTAAGCACAGCTCAGCTTTAAGAAACTCAAATAGCCTAGATGCATGCTTAGCATTTTGTGATCGGCACACAAAGTCTTAGTCAGCTGTATATCCCCTGATTTTAATATTTACCAATATCTAGGCGATATTTGTAACATTTATTTTGTATTTGGCCTGTTATGAAATCATGTAGAAAAATGTAAACATATTGTGAAATTTAAAGCCCAAATTTGAATACATGCATATCGAAATTTGCTGCAAATTCAAAACTGGATTACTCTGGAACGGCTAACCGTACAGGGGAATGCTTTACACCTTTGTGTTCGGTAAGGTCTGCTGTTTATTTTGATATATGGTTTGTCATGTGTTGAACGAAGGGTTTGTGAGGTATTCCACCGAGATGAATGGGTAGGGAGATAGGCGTAGAACCTAGAATTTATGATTCAATTTCATTTAATTTGCCAAGTCAACATAATAAAAGCTATACGAAAAATGAGAAACTAAATAAAAAAACGTGATTTAGCCACTTGGTATCCAACCCGATTTAAAAAAGGATTTACAAAAAGTTCTGTATGTGTTGACAGACAGACAGAAAATAATGGGTTACACTTTACTTGACAGTATCGACATAAGAGTGACATGAGACTGTCATGAAAGTTTATGACATAACGCTTCTGTCATTAAGTGTCATTCGGTTTTTGTCATAACAAGTTAGGGTTAGGGTAAGATGTTAGGATTAGGGTTAGGGTTAATGTGTCATGACCATGTCCTTCAGTTTGGGAACGTGCGTCCAAAATCCAAAATAAGGTGCAAGAGCCAAAAGTCCAAGATCCAACGTAACAGAGACAGAGTCGGAAGGGCTCGAAACGTCATGTGTGTTGGGGATTGAACTCAAATCAAATTAAAAAAAGGAGAGCAAGTGTGCGGACTTTCTCTGTTACGTTGGATCATGACAGTGTCCTGCCACTCTTATGTCGATACTGTTACCAAATAATGCAACAAAAACACTTAATAATGACTTAAAACACAAAAGACAGCAGCTGCTGCAACAGGCAGCCACCAGTGTGGCGCGATGACATCACAGAAAGGAGAGGTCTTGCTGTGCTTGTGAATAACAGATGGTGCAATCCAGGGCATGTTATTGTGATGGAGCACATCTGCAACCTGAATATTGAACTGTTGGCCGTGAGCTTGTGTCCATACTATATGCCAAAGGGAATTTACCTGTGCCATTGCTGTAGCTGTCTACATCCCGCCATCAGCTGATGCCGACGCTGCGTGTGACCTCATCAATTCAGTCACCGTTAAGTTATTTACACAACATCCAGATGCCTTCATGGTGATTTCCAACTTTCCAGCAATTTGTGAACTGTTGGACTTAATGATATATGATATAACAATCTTGTTATGTTTAAAAATTGTTGTCTTGTATATAAAATCCGACACAGCTTAGCTCCACCACCACTCTGCAGCCTACTGCAATTTAGATCATCTGTAACCAGTGTTACTAGAGGGGCTGCTAGAGGTGATTGTGCAGTGCCTTACAAGAAATCAACTTTTGGCCAATCAGTTTTCACTTATAAAACAGCTGGTGAGTGGAATACAATCCCACAAAACATAAGAGAGTCCAGTTCTTATAGTTCATTCAAATTAAAATTTAAGAAATGGCTGATAGACAACCAAGTCTGTCAGCATTAGTGTATGAGATTAGAAGAGTATGATTGTTGGAGTGTGTGTGTGTGTGTGTGTGTGTGTGTGGGCGCGTGTGTATCTCTGGTGTAATTTTTATGTATATTGTAATTGTTTTATTTTTGTTTTGTTTGTTTTTTTGCTGTAATTTATTCTTTTAATGAATAGGTAATTTTGCCATGCTCCTTCTGGCATGGGGACTACCAATGGAAACTAGCCTTTTGGCTATAATTGGGTGCATTTACATTTTCTTTGTAAAATGTCAATTAGTGTACACTGTCCCTCTATAACAAATAAAGTTAATAATAATAATAAAATGTGCATGACTCTTCTAGTTCCGCAGCTCTGCCTCCACTTGGCAGATAAGATCATAACCTTCAACCAATCTCCTCACACCCACTTACACACCCATTGTTCAGCAGCAGCCTGTGACCACAAGGACAGTTAAGGAGGTGGTCAGAGGAAGCTGATGAGCTTCTGCAGGAGTGCTTTGAGGTCACAGACTGGGATGTGCTCTGTGAACCCCATGGAAATGACATTGACTTAATGACAGACTGTGTAACAGAATACATCACCTTCTGCGTTGACAATGTCATATCAACTAGGAAAGTGAGATGCTTTGCCAATGACAAGCCCTAGATCACCAGAGATATAAAGGAGTCATTAAACAAGAAAAAGAAAGCCTTTAGGGATGGTGACAGAGAGATGCAGAGGAGCGTGAAAGCAAGGCTGAGAGAGAACAAGGAGGCATATAGGAGGAAGCTGGAGAGCAAGCTCCAGAGTAACAATGTGAGAGATGTGTGGATGGGTATGAAAGCCATAACAGGTTTTAAGATGAAGGGGAATCGGGCTGAGGAGAGTCTGAATAGGGCCAATGAGCTGAACACAATTTTCAACAGGTTCAGTACCTTCCCCTGCCTCCCCCAGCCACTCAGACCTCTCATCACAGTCATACTGTAGCCATACCCTAATCTGCGGTATTCTGCAGCTCCTTCTTAACCTCAGCCTAACCAATAAACTGGATTGGAGGTACAACACTTAGGGAGGGTGCCTATGCTGTTGGAGACATCCTGCCTTGTTCTAGCTAAGGCAAGGGGAATGGTGGTGGACTTTATGAGGGCCAGGCCTGAGCTAAATACCATTTCAATACTGGGTGAGGAAGTAGACATTGTACAGAACTACAAATATTTGAGGGTTCTTATAGACAATAAACTGGATTGGAGGTACAACACTGAAAAAAAGTATTTCTGTATCTGTCTTTCTTTCAGCTTAGTTGGCTTAGCCTCCAAATAAAAACACTTTTTTGTTTGACCAGTTAAGTTGTTTGACCAGTTAAGTTGTTTGACCAGTTAAGTTGTTCTTGAATTTCCCTTGGCGATCAATAGAGTATCTATCTATCTATCTATCTAACCATCTAAGTTGTGTAGAAAAAAGAAAATTGCTCTGACCCTTCTTTTATACAGCCTCAGTGTTCTATCTCCAATCCAGTTTATTGTCTAAGAACTCTCATTGTTTTTTTCTTTATGTTCACAGGCAACTGGAGGCTCCAGATCTTTTTGAGTGGTTATGCATCCAGGAGCTTAGACTGTGCTGTCCTCCGGGACGGTTTGGGCCTGACTGTGCACGTATGTGTTCACTTATTTAAAAAGGATTTATCAAAGTGTTTTTCCTTGGGGGGAGGGGGGACATGTCATTGTTAAGCTAGAAATAGATAGGCAACAAAGGTTTAATTATCTAACCTGTGAAGGAGTAATCTAAATGTTATCAGGTCAGATTTTAGATTATATAATATAGCTTTTATTCAATTTGATTGGATAAAAATGTTATGCAATGTATTTTTTTTGCACTCACAACAGAGACAATGCTATTGATGTTTCATATAACATTTATATAGCGCCCTGACACCACATAGACCAAGTAAAAAGAGGTATAAAAAAAATGTATACTTTTTGGTCAATTACCTTTTATATCACACTGAAAGAAGTCCAACCTTACCCTTTACAAAAATAAATGTTTGCGGCAGATTTACAGAAAACCTGTGGGTGATTTGTGGGAAACAAATGAGTTCAAAAATATGGCAGAATATGGCAAATGTGTTCGCCAGTGATTTGGCACCACACTTCCAGTTCCACTTTCCACTAAATTCCCATAGAGGTAGGCAGATTTTTAAAGGCCAGTCAAGACCATGTAATAGATAGATAGATAGATAGATAGATAGATAGATAGATAGATAGATAGATAGATAGATAGATAGATAGATAGATAGATAGATACATAGATACATAGATACATACATACATACATACATACATACATACATTAATTAATTATTGATTCCCAAGGGGAAATTCAAGAAATAGTACAAAATTAACTAATTTGGGAAATGTCAATGTAGGATATGATTGGCAAATGTGGTGAGGTATACAATCTGATAACCTATATCCTAAATACTACATGCACAGAACCAATTTACCAATATGAACAAATCTATTTCTTCAATTGCTTGAATATGTGTTAATTTTTCTATTCAATACATTTTGAAGAGTGTCCCTCAGGACCTCATGGTGTGTGTGGAGGTCTGGGACGCTGTGAAGGTGATGGAACCCGTCTTGGAGATGGAGAGTGTGTTTGTGACCCAGGGTACTCGGGACACCTCTGCCAAGACTGTGCTGATGGCTACTACAGAGATAAGAGCTCAAATGGAACACAGCCCCCTTGCTCAGGTAACAAAACATAGGTTGTTCTTTAGCAACGAGCACCAAGTATGTTGGTAAATTGCAAAATACAAATTTGCACATATTTACATCGAGGAGTGCCTAAAACCCCCTTAAACTGTTCTTTGTAACCTACGACTCGAGTGGCTTATTGCTTTTCTAAAACAGTTACTACAGCTCTGTACAGCAGTTTTACAGCACTGTAAAAAATAGAGGTTGACAGAACTCAGATTTTCTAGGCAACGTGATGCATTTGGTTTTTTCTAGGCAACGTGATGCATTTTGGAGTTTTCCTCACTTCAATTCACTGTGGTTGAGTTTACAAAGATTTTTGAGTTTTGCCAACTCAGGTTTTTGGAGAGTTACATAGAAACTTTGAGTTCTACCAACTCAGGGTTTTGAGTTTTACACATACATTTTGAGTTCTACCAACACAGGTTTTTCAGTTTTACCCTTAAGTTCTGAGTTCTACCAACTTCATTATATGAGTTTGACATCAACTCAGTTTTTTTAATTCTAGGGTCTGTGTTCTGAGGGGAAAAAAACAGCCACAGCGACATTTTTTAGCGATAATACCCTGTAACAATTGCCATCACCCAGCACATAAGCTAATTTAGTTATTTACAGTCACATTAAGGCAAAAGACTACCAGCCAATAATTATCCAGTCTCTGGGAAGATATGAAATAGGCACTGCAAATCTCATAATCACACCAAATTGCTCTTGACTTACTTACAACACAATTCAGATAGAACTCTGATATATCATCATGAACAAAAATGGGAAGGCCTCTCAGTTCTGCTGTCCTTTGATGACGCACAATGTCGTCTGTGAACATGTGTACACAAACATGGGCACACACATACACACACACACACACATTGTAATGCAGCAAGACTCTTAAATCAAAAATCTCTGTCTATAAACATCAAATGTCAATGTTTGATTGATTTTGATGATTGAAGGTCATTTTTGTATTTGCATATAGTTTAGTTTGGGACACATTACCCACCCCTTCATCAAGTTTATTTAGCAACATCTCCATATCTGGACCAAAAGCTGCCTTCCTGGCTCGGTACAGATATCTGGACACAAGCAACAAAACAGTCTTTAATTACGATTTCCATGTCAGGGCTTAATGCGGTATAGTCATGCCAGCCTAAATCAGCCAATACATTCACAAGATTGTATTAACATTTGCAAAATATGGGTCCTCAAACTGAAGTGAGAAGTCACCTTCAAGCTGGATTGTGTCTTTAAGTACATTGGTGAGCTGGTCAACAGATGCTGGTGCCTCTGAGCAGGATTCAATGGGCTTCTTCTGGAGAAATGACTACTCCAAGTAATAAAGTCTGTAAAAAGGGGGGGGGGGGTTAAATGTTTAAGTTATCAGCACAATTGCAATGGCAATGTTAAATTAAAATAACACTGAAACACATTTAAATTGAAATAACAGTGACTGATGGTTTAGTTGAGGATGAATGTCCTTGTGTTCACCATCAATTTCCCACCAACTTTGAATTGTTCTAGAGGGTGATAGTCTGTCAACAGATCTGGATCCAAGGCAACAGTTTCAGAGAGGTGGCTTTCAACAAACAAGTTCATAAGATTGTAAATGTTCAATTTACTAGTTGTTAGTGTCATGAACCACTTTTTTAAAAAAGTTGTCCTTCACCTAATATTACATTGTCCATAATTCCACCAAAGGGCCATAACTGTATCAATCAGTAAGCAATTAACGGTGGTCCTGCAGTTTGGAAGATTCAAAATGTCGAATTTGGTGTGGATGTGTGTGATCTTAAGATGTGTGACCGTAATGCACTAGATGTTTTAAATATATACACAATCTGTGTAAATGCATACTGTGACAAAGCCTACAATTCAGAAGAACGATCTGGTAGGAGCTTGAAAATGTACACTGCATGCACTCTTCCTTCCTGAAACAGAATCACACACAAACCATTAGAATATATCTTACTTAAAGCATAGGCATTGTTTAAATTAATATTCCTTCAATTAATATTCCTAGGTCAGTTTCTTGCTAGTGAGTGATAAGCTATTGAAGTAACATTCTCCAGCCAAGAGAAATGACATAGGCCTACACCAACTAAATCAATGAGCTTTTTACATGTATACCCCTGTCATTAAGGACTTCGTACAGCTGCAGTCAAATTAAAAGTAAACCAGGAAATAACAAAAATACAAATCCAAGTCAATATCTTAAAGGGAAACTTGGCAACTATTTCAACGTAATAAACCCGTTTAGAAATCATTTGGATGGTTAAATGACCTGTTCCAGTGAAAATGGTGACTTTTCCCGCTGCCCTTAGCGTCCCCAGGTGGAAAACCAACCTTGCAACATTGATACTACCGTCCCGGAAAGAGAAGTGAGAAACAAGAAACTCGTTTTAAATCGTGTTTCTTACCTTGTAACATCCACATTGTCTGCCGAACTTATGCTAACCGTTTTGCTAGCTTGTAAACAAATATTGTGCTTTATCGTTACCTTTTTCCACAGTTTGAAATAGCATAATGCACAATTTCTCCAGCAGAGGGGGAAATCCTGCCAAGTTTCCCTTTAAGACACCTGCAAGGCTGTGGCATGTGTTACTGAATGCCCTGTCAACCTAGCCCTCACAAAGCCTAGTCTAGTTCTAGACCTACAGGACTTTTCCCTCCACTTCAGTTCAGACACGCAGGCTCGAACTCTTCCTCTCCCTCCACCACCAAAGTTAGCCTATACTGTCACTAACATTGTTAAGCAGACGTAGTTCTTTCTCTCCCGCTTGAAAACGCTCCACAACCACATGTGCAACACCCGCATTGCTTATACAACATGTGTATGTAGTATATCCAATTAAGTTGAACAGTTTTAGCGGTTTACTGACTGTGCATAGAACATCACGTTCAAAAATTTGCATGAACTTAGCAAACTAAAAATAGCTAATAACTTCAGTAATTCTGTTGAAATACACAAAATATACGACTATGGTTAGTTCACTGACCAAATATATCTTAGCTACTTTGCACAAAAGTCTTCTATGAAGTCATATTTAGGGAAATAACAATAATTAGCTTACCTGAAAATCTCAAATCCGCCAATCTTCTCAACCTCTAGGGAAAACGGCTGTGCTCTTGGAGAAAGGGATGGAAAACCTGTACCGTAGTAAGCGTGTCCATGAACATGAGCAATGCACATGCCCATGAGTTTTCAGTTGAGGCAATTCAAAAAATCTTGTTTAAGTTATTCAAATTTCCTTGTTAAACCAACTTCTGAGAATATGAGTCGGGCAAACATGTATTTGTTTGTTAGATGTTACATTTATATTTCTGAGTCAAATTAAAATACAATTGTGTGTTAGAACAACAATTGCCATTTCTTTTTTTTACAGTGTGGGTCTCAAAAAATTAGAATATCTTGGAAAAGTTCAAAACAGCACCAAACCTCGTCAGTAGCTTGCTCAGGGTCCCTACACATAAAATGAAGCACCAACAATGTAGTTAGCGAACCCAGAGTTTATTACAGAAAGAACACTTACCAACTGTCCCCCTTCCAGCTCCTCCAACGAATAATAGATTAACCAAACGTGACAGTACAACGAATCCTTACGATACTGGGTTGGAGGAGCTGGTAGGGGGTTTGGTCAGTCCCTCCAGGATTTCGCAAGGATTTTTTGAGATTGTTGCGATCTAAAATGCCTGATTTTGCGACAACTTTTCTAAAAAATTGCGATGGAAGTTGCGGTGTTTTTAGCTGTTTGTTGGGAAGAAATTGGAGTGAAAATTGGAAAAATAGTTGCGATTTTTTTTTTTTTTTTTTTTTTTTAATTGAGGGTAATTAAGGTTAGTAAGACCAAAATTACACGGATCATCTTGATTCGTTATTATTATTGCTTATTAAAAAGGATAAGTAAAGGAAAATAGTAAGGGTTACAGAAAATCAAAGTAGGCCTACTTTATTTGTGTAAATACTTTGACTGGGGTAATTCACAAAGCAGTATAACCTTTCGTAGAACTGTCCAAAAAAGACAGCCCCCTAAAGAGATGGCATAATGTCATACAGTATGTTTCAATACATTCATATATGTTGTAATTCATAGCCTATTAAGTTCATATCTTTTTAATAATTCATATTCTGTGACTTGCATAATTACTAATAGCCAACTAAGTATCTAGTAATTTCATATTGATTTAAACTATTAGACTACACTTTTCTTTAAAGAAATAACTTTTTGCATAGTGCA
Source organism: Alosa pseudoharengus (assembly GCF_046254945.1). Lineage (NCBI taxonomy): Eukaryota > Metazoa > Chordata > Actinopteri > Clupeiformes > Clupeidae > Alosa > Alosa pseudoharengus. The sequence continues at coordinate 2,347,759 of NW_027468881.1, forward strand.
TTACGATATGTGGATAGAATTCGGAATGTTTTCTATATCATTAGTTAAAATAAATGTTAAAAAATAACTCGTATGAAATCATTCTTGGATCATAGAAGAGGTAAATGTCTTACAATGTTATTCATTTCTATGATTTTGGTAGCACTGCACTACACAAACTGAGCCCACAAGCTAGCAAACATGACACGAGCTAAAAGGACATCTCCAGGTGTAAACGTTTGCCAATGGGTTGCATATTGTAGCCTACTCAAATGTCAGTAAACCAAGAAGGCCTTAATTAACTTACTTTCATAGCTTAGGCAGGTTAGCAACACTAGGTTGAGATGACAGATGCAAGTAAAGCAGATCATTAACGTTAGCCTTCTATTGATTGTCATCAAAACTGCAGAGGAGTGAACAAGTTATAGGGCAGTCTCTGCAGAAGTGAGTGTGGCATCTGAGTCAATATTCTGCGCGAGGGGCTCTTGTGGTGGGTGAAATTTTACGGGGAAACCATGATGATTGGTCAAATTTGTGAAAAAGTTGCAGTGTTTGGACAAAATTGCAAGGTCGCCCAGAATTCACGAGGATTTGCTGAATTTGCGTTAATTGTTGCGATCGCAACATCGGGAATTCCTGGAGGGACTGGTTGGTAAGTGTTCTGGGTAACACTTGAGTTCATAACACATTCATAGCAGCTGTCATAAACTGCACATAAGGCATTCATGACTGTTTCATGAGACATTACTCAACATTCATACCAAACCTTTCATGAATGTGGAAGACAGAACGACGAGAACTTGTCAAAATAAAAGTCCAAAGTCGCAAAGCAGCATTGCCGTTTTTGTTCCAAACCTCTTACCTGATCACGTCACATCTGAATCAAAATAATGATTTCAGTTTTCTTTTCATTGAGTTGTAGGAAATTCCATGCCATGTTTAAAACTGGAGGGGACCACTCCATTAGCTAATTCAAGGTCCCAGTAGCTTATGACACCCCACACAACAACATAAACAGGATCATAATGACAACAAAAACTTCCTTAAAAAGGCGTGATGGAAAAACATATAAGTGGCACAAGGTGGAATTCATATGAGGGACAACCTCAGATAGCTGCTCAAATACGTCAAGATTGAGTAAAGTTCCGTTGTATGCTTTGATGATGGAGATATGGCAGCTAAAGTTAGACTTTTACTGCGAGCCAAAGTACCGATTTCACACAATCCAGCAAAATAGTCCTTGCTCACGGCTAGTCTGACATTTGCGACTACAATTGACTCCCATTCATCCATAAAATCAATATTTTGAAAATGTGTTCAAACTAACGCCGACGAATTTTGACAACAACCATGTCCCTTTAATGATTAACAGATTTCTATTGTTGTTGCTGTATATATCTTGTACAACAATCTAGTTTGATAGCTGGCAGTTCTCATAACATTTATCCGCGTTTCTCTATCATACTAAGAGTTTAAAGGCTCAGGAAACCGACATTTCTGTATTATAACCTCTTTATTCTAATATTTTGAGATACCCATTTTTGGTTTTCATGACCTGTAAGCTGTAGTCATCAAGATTACAACATAGAATGGCTTGAAATATTTCACTTTATATCTAATGAATCTAGAACATAGGTTCTCAAAGTGTGGCCCGGGGGCCAATGGCGGCCCGCGGAAACATTTCTGGCAGCCCGTGATAACATCTGATAACATCTGTAAAACTGTACAACTGTACTGTGTGCTTTGAAAAGAATGAATCTTTGTTTAGTGGTGTTTAGTGGCCGTCAGGTTTTCTGTGGTGCTTTGGTAGCTGGAATTGGCCCTGAATAAGGCCTATGCTGATTGAAGAAACACAGGACGAGTTGGAGTTATCCTTTATGTGCCAGCGTGTACTAAGATTTGCCAACAGAAATGACACAGAGGAGTTATCAAGTGGGCACCCCCTTCATCAGCGTTTCGTCGATTTAAGCCCACGACGCCTCCGGAAGGCTCGACGTAACCCCAGGCGTCCCTGAAGTACCCCCCTCTGTGTCATTCCTGGCTGCCTCCTGATGCCCAGCCGGTGTCTTTATGCTTCAGCCAAAGCCATTGGCTACTCCCTTCAGCTGCCTCCGACAATGCCCTGATGGCATGACGCAGGCTTTGGCCTCTTACTCCCAGATCCTTGAGCAGCCTGGTGATAGACGAAGCCACAAAGCCCCTGCATCCCACCCCCACAGGGCGCACCCCAGTCCTCCACCCACGCTGCTGTGCCTCTGCAGCAAGGTCAGCATACCGTAGATGCTTGCGTTCGTATGCCTCCTCTACCGACTCCTCCCAAAGCACAGTCAGCTCAATGATAAAGACCTTCTTAGCAGATGGTGACCAAAGCACTAAGTCAGGTCTAAGAGTGGTGGCAGCAATCTCAGGAGGAAAGGCAAGGCATTGACCAACATCCGCCAACATTTTCCAGTCACAAGCTGTGTGTAACTGGCAGTGCTTTGCTGTTGTGAGTGCACTGTGATTTGCCTTTGCCCCCTCTCGCACAAATCTGACTGCTGGTGAAATGTGTTGCAGGTGTTGCTGAGTTGGCTGCAGTTCGCCTCTGTTCCAAAGTGGCAGCAAGTTCTTTTTACACCTGGTTGTGATGCCCCCGGGGCAAGACTCACTTTACACCCTGTGAGAATATGCCTAAGGGGTGCCGGCTTGGAGCAGAGTGCACAGCCTGGATCTTCTCCTCGCCACTGCTGGAGGTTCATGGGTGTGGGGAGGACATCATATGTTGCCCTGATGATGAAGTTGAGTCTCCTTGACTCCATACTCCATACTCTGGTACATGGTACTGTAGTTGTGAGAGTAGTGATGTCATCCATGTATGCTCGGAGTGGAGGGAGACGCGAGTCGGGGTTGAGTCTTTGTCCGCCAACAACCCATTTGGAGGCTCTGATTATTACCTCCATTGCCATTGTGAAGGTCAAGGGAGAGACTGTGCAGCCTGCCATGATTCCAACCTCAAGGGATTGCCACGTGGTGGTAAACTCTGTGGTGGTGAAACAAAACTGCAGGTCTTGGAAGTAGGACTTAACCAAGGCTGTAATGTGTCCTGTGATACTGAAGAATTCGAAGGCAGACCAAAGGAGCTCATGTGGTACTGATCCAAACGCGTTGGCCAGGTCCAGAAAGACAACGTGTAGATTATCTTTCTTCGCCTTTGCTGTCTGAATCTGGTGCCAGATCATGCTAGAGTGTTCCAAGCATCCAGGGAAGCCAGATATACCTGCCTTCTGTACAGATGTATCTATGTACTGGTTGTTAATCAGGTATGCAAAGATCCTCTGGGCCACCACCGAAAAGAAAATCTTGCCCTCTACATTCAGTAGGGAGATTGGTCGAAACTGGCTGATGGTTTCTGCCTCTTTCTCTTTCGGGATAAGGACTCCTGCTGCCCTGCGCCACACTTTGGGTATGATCTTCTGCCATATCGTCCTCATCAGCTTCCACAGAAACCTCAGGACATCAGGTGTGTTTTTATACAGCTTGTACGGTATTCCATTCGTTCCTGGGGCTGACGCTGTCCTTGCTCGGTGGACTACCCTTTCCACTTCTTTCCAAGTTGGGGGGCCATCATCACACTGATGTTTTGGGGGCAAGATTGGTGGGTTGTCCGAGGGGATTGTGAGATGTTCATACCACTTTGGATCCGAGTGTATGCTCCTGAAGTGGTCCTCCAGGTCTGTTTTAGTTGTTTTAAGGGATCCACTTTTCTCGCTTGAGAACAGGCCTTTTAGGAATGCGTAGGGATACTTGTAGAACCTTGTTCTAGTGCGTTCCTTCTTCCTTCTGCGCTTCCTCAAGGTCTCCGCTTTGCGTAGACATGTTAGTCGCGTTTTAATGCCCATTTGAAGTGTGTTGATGCCTTCCTTTTCAACGTCTGTGGACTTTCTCCATAGCTTCTTGAGCTTTCTCCTCTCCTGGACCAGACGTTTTATCTCCTGCTGTCTCCTCGATGTAACCACCACTGGGACTTGCTCTCTGCTCTTCTGTTCTTTAACCCCGAACCGTTCCACTCCATACTGGTAAATCAGGTTTCCCATACTCTCCAACTTCTTTCCAGCTGTGCCTTTTAGCTGCTCAAGGGACTTTTCAAGGTCGGTGTTGACAGTCTCCCACAGCTTCCTTTCAGCCGCACCAGGCCATTTCACCTGTGGTTTGCGCCCAGCCATCTTCCTCTCGGCTGGAGGTCTAGCTGGTTGAGTGGGTGGGATGGGACTCACCAATGCAATCTCTGTGTTTGAGGTAACATTCCGTGCCGTTGAGGTGCTGATGCACTGCACACTGTGGTTGGCGTCCCGTTGCTGTGCTTCATCCGACTGACTTGACCAATTCCTAAGAAAGTAGCCAACGCGGGGCCTCTGAGGCTCTTCTCTCGCACACCCTTTCTTTCCCTGGTGTATCCTCAGTCCCAAGTGTGATGTTACTTTGCTCCACCCACAGACGCATCTCTGCAGTTTGTGACCCGTTGCTGCTGCCGTAGCTGTGTTGGGTGGCATGATACTCTCTTGTACTGCGCTGTGTCTCGTAGTCGTTTCCGGTCCGGGGTCTGCTGCCATAGTTTCAACCGATGAGTCTTCTTGCACCCTCGCTCTCGCAGACTCTGAGGGTATGCTCTCGCAGACTCTGAGGGTATTGTCTTCATTTGTCTTGACGTAGCAATGGCAGGTGCCCTCGACATGAGAACATGCGAAGGCTACAGACATGGGGTGCTAGCCCAATACTGTCCCTTTGGGGTCTGTTCCCTCCTGTCGGCTGTCTCTCCAGGCTGTCACAAAGGCTTTCCTCTGTTGTCAGCTGATCTTTCTCAGCGGTCACTGGTTTTCCAGATATTCAGATTGAAGAAACACAGGACGAGTTGGAGTTATCCTTTATGTGCCAGCGTGTACTAAGATTTGCCAACAGAAATGACACAGAGGAGTTATCAAGTGGGCACCCCCTTCATCAGCGTTTCGTCGATTACATATAACATCTGTAAAACTGTACAACTGTACTGTGTGCTTTGAAAAGAATGAATCTTTGTTTAGTGGTGTTTAGTGGCCGTCAGGTTTTCCTGCGGTGCTTTGGTAGCTGGAATTGGCCCTGAATAAGGCCTATGCTGATAAGAAGCAAGGCACACTGAGACTGTTTGTTAAGTTTGTACTTGAAATGGACTGCAACCAGAACAGTTATATCCCAAATTTGTCTGTTGAGGGTAGAGAACCCCAGTGATGGTGTGTGCATTGCAAAGATTTTCACAAGTTTTGCCAGGTTTAGCCTCAGTTATGAATTAAAATGTGTTTAATGCAATAAATATAAACTGTAGAGTAGGGATCGACCGATATGGTTTTTTCAGGGCCGATACCGATATCAATTATTACCAAAACAGGAGACCGATATGTAAAACCGATATGTCAGTTGTCAAAAAGGGGGGTAGGTAGTAAAGGCGATATGTTGCAAAAAATGTATTCAAAAGCATTTAATTATGTAAACTTTTCTTTCTTCTTTTGATACACAATTGTCTATCAACTTGCATCACTTGCAAGTGTATCATGTTAATCCAATAGCTAAGTGATAGCAATTATTTTCATAGACTAGGCCTACACAATGGGCTATGTGGTTGTTAAGGGACCTGTCACAAAGAGGATGCTTTGCCATTGTGTGTGTGAGTGCACGAGAGAGGGAGAGGAAGAGGTGCATGTGTGATGGCAAGTGTTACGGTTGAATAGTTTAACAAAACAGTTTTAAAATAGATCTTAGGCTATTTAAGTATGCAATTTGTGTCCATGTGTAGACTACAAGCTACACTTTTGAGAGCCTAAAGCTCAGGACGCGATTTAGTTCATGTCGGATTAAATTACGGCTGGCCCTGGGTGCATGTTGTCTTTTCTGACAGTCCGTTTCAAAAAGGAGCAATTAGACTTTTTGACGTTCGCTATCGCATAATTTAGGACTTGTCTGTACTATTTCCGCCATGGTGTCCCGTTATTCACAATTAACGAACGAGGCAGAGGCAGAGAACTCCCGACACGCAGCACCCGAGTTTGTAGGCTAACTAGTAAACAGTAACGTGCATCAATCGGGAATTCGCTAAATGAAGGAAGTGGGTGCTTTACTTATTGATCCGGATCAAAGAGACAATAGCTTACAACGTGGTGTTTTTGTAACTTCAGTGTAGATGATTGTGATTCATTGCAACTTCAGCAATGTAGGCTACCTTCCTTACCTTCGAAAAATAGCTCCGTACAGCTGAAGCCCAGTCTACAGTCTGCCTCAGTGAGAATCCTAAACTTTGTCTGTGTTCAGTCTTCGATCCTGATTGGCTGCATTCGTGCTAACTAACAAATCAGACGGTGTAGTGGGCGGGACAATGCTCTTGACCACAGAGTAGCAAATGCAGGGAGTGAGAGACGCTTTACAGACAAAGTAGCGCGTTTCATTCTTCCATTTTAATATCGGCTTATCGGTGGAAAAAATGACCGATACCAATTATTATAAAAATGCTAAATATCGGCCCTAATAATCGGCTAGGCCGATAATTGGTCGATCTCTACTGTAGAGATGCAACCTGGTCATTAAAATGATTACAAATGGGATTTTTTTTTCTCAGGTTTTTTTTTCTTCTTTTTCTCCCCCCGCCCCTTTGGCGGCCCTCAGTTAATGTTGGGTTCCTGAATTGGCCCTCACCAATCAAAACTTTGAGAACCCCTGATCTGGAATATATGAAAGATCCACTTTTTGAACTAAATTAGGGGGGGGGGGGGGGGGGGTTAACTTTTCCACTATATTCTAATTTTTTTTAGACCCACCTGTACATTTGGCAAGATTTTGTGAAATAAAGGCACAGCAACAAGAAATATAACGATTTATTCATAGATAATCAAGAAATATATTTCTTCTATCAGAATGGTTGCCAAGCAACTTCAAGGCGCAGCTGGATTTTACAACGGCATCGAACGCGATTCAGCCAATCATAATCAAGGACCGGAACTATCCGACTTGTAGTCTGATTTAACACTGCAAAACAGAAGCAGCAGCTGGCAATGGAAGTCAATTAATAATTTCTGGGTCACAGAGATCGGAAAAAATAAATATCAGAATCAGTTTTGGCCCTGAGGTCATTTTTTAAATGTTCTACTTTTGTTCTGACCATGAAATCAAAAGTCTTAAAAACAAAGCGTTATTTGTTTGTTTGTATAAAATTCATAAACAAATAATGAAATAACAAGTATTTTCTTTTCTTTTCATTTTTTGATTTTGGATTCTCAATTCAATATCAAATGAACGAATCATACACAGACCGAGTCTGATATTGGCCACATTAAATAAAAACAATATAGAACCTAAGAGTACAATGAACATGACACACATCATGATATCGTCATATTCCACCCTGACTACCATTATGATAAATTGCACTAGATCGATCTACAGGAGTTATATTATTCATGCACATTTACACCCACTCAATGTAGTTGTTTCTCTCAGATGTCTCTGTATTGGTTAGTTTTCTGGGATTGTTTTAATACATAATCACCTTCCTAAAATAATGGCATCTTTTTTGACAATTTTTTTTTTTTTGCCTAAATCATCATCATTTAATTTGGTAACACTTTACTTGACGGGTGAGTTCATAACACATTCACAGCAGCTGTCATAAACTGCACATAAAGCATTCATTACTTTCATGAATGTGGAAGACAGAGCAATGAGAGCTTGTCAAAATAAAAGTCCAAAGTCGCAAAGCAGCATTGCCGTTTTTGGTCCAAACCTCTTACCTGATCACGTCACATCTGAGTCAATGGGTTACTCCAGTGCCATAAAGACAGAACATGGTCAAGCAAATAATTTTTGTTTTATAAAAATGTATTTGTTTTAGGATGTAACCTTTGCAGATAATTTCTCATCTTTTGCTACTGGGAATGTCCAACCGTTCCAGGATACACAAATACGGGTCAGCTGAATGTAGTTTACCTCCCATTGTTAAACTCAGTGATAACGAATACTTCTCAACGTGTATAGTAAAGTGACAATCGATGTAGACAACATAAGATATTCATGAAATATTTACAAAGGCTAGAGAGATTAAATTAATGGTATCCAGGTTACACAAATACAATGTTGGACTTTTATTTTGACAAGTTGTCGTCTGTCTTCCACATTCATGAAAGGTTTGGTATGAATGTTGAGTCATGTCTCATGAAACAGTCATGAATGCTTTATGTGCAGTTTATGACAGCTGCTATGAATGTGTTATGAACTCACCCGTCAAGTAAAGTGTTACCTTTAATTTTTGTGTTTTCTGAAAAGCCTGAATGTTTTTACAAACGTTTTTTGTGTTTTCTGGAAAAACCTGAAAACAATTATTTATGCCATTATTTTAGGAAGGTGATGACATGATGGTTGCCAGGTGATACACCCAGTTTAGTTTAAAAACTGTAATCTCTATCGTTTCTTCTCCCTTTTCTCTCCCGGTCTCTGCCAGCATGCTACCACCCATGTCGAAAGTGTACAGGGCCACATGATTACAATTGCCTTGATTGCAAATCAGGATGGATACTTCATGACCACAAATGTATAGGTGAGTATCAAGAACAAAGAATGACATCAGAGAAAAACATTCAGAACAAAACTACCTCATACCTCAGACCAATGAGGCAGTTCATTAAGTTCTGCTGTAAATTAACAAGTAGTAAATGGGTAACTCGGCTACAATATCGTAACAGAAGGGCTTGTGGGTCATCATTTATGACATTAGTGTTGAGTCTTAATGGTTCCCATACACGTTTCAATGCATGTCAGTTAGATTGGATGAGAAATGATACTCAGTGCAGGAGTCTCATTAAAGGTTGTATAATCGAGTCTCCAGTTACCAGTAGTTTTGCTCACATAGAAAAAGATCTGTTCTCACCATCCCACTATAACTGGTGTTGTCATTCGTACAAATCAATACATACCCATAGTTCATATTACAAATTATTATATTATTATTGTTATTATTTTTATTTAGGGTTTAAACCCCATTCGCCCCATTAAAAAGGATTCCATTCCATTAAAGGATGTTACGCCTAAAACACACCCATGACTGATTAAGTTTTATCACAAAATTGCACCATTAACCCTTTGTTGCCTGTACCGAACATTCCATTTTCATTGCTGAATGACCACCTCACAAACAAAATACATATTTCTCGAATATATTTTATCCCACCAATGAAATATACATATAATTTTACTAAGAAAGTCTAGTTCTATAAAATGGTGTAAAATACATAGGGTAATTTTGATACAGAGTGCAGTCTCTGAAAATCCTTTCCTAATGTATATCCGGAAATCATCAAAATCTGTTTTAATTCACATAACAACCCATTTTTGCTATATTTGTGTACAAGAAAGAGAAAAATGTAGAGTGTATGAAATGCAGTGAATTTTGTGGGTGATTTGACAAAACCTTATTTGAACAAATATACTTATCTGTTCGTAAGTTATGATACATTTAGTGATCAGTGTAAAAATGTGATTTAGAATGTTGTCAAAGCTCCTATTGAAACAAGTTCTTTCTTGTGGAAATACAAACAATGTGCACTAGAGTGTTAGGACCTAATAACAACAGACACAATTGTTTGAATTAATTTGGTTTATATTGGCTTACTACTCTTTGAATTTCGCTTGGCTATATTGTAGTAAGGCTTGTCAAAAGCATATATTTTGCTTTGTAGAGGTATTTTGTCATCATAACAACCGCAATGCCATCGTTCCTGGAGGAACGATATGTGAACGGTTCGTCAACAAAGGGTTAAATTGGTGAATGTGGGCTGGCTATCCTTTCATGTCTTTAAACTTTACCCTTACAAAAAATGAATGTTTGCGGCAGATTTGCAGCAAACTTGTGGGTGATTTGTGGGAAACAAATGAGTTGGTAACACTTTATAATAACTACAGACAATTCATCATTTATTAAGCCTTTGTTACTTATTAGTTAATGGTTTGTTCATCATTAGTAGTTTATTGTTCATATATCATTCATCATCAGTAAAGCATTTGTTCACAGTTATAAATGTTTTTTATAGTAAATAAGCCTATCCAAAAATATGTTTAAGTACATGATTTATACTTGAAACAACCACTTATAAATGAAATCATTTTCCCATTATAAACCAGTTGCAAACTATTGCAAAATGCTTTGTTAATTTTTTTTTTGTAAAGCATTGCTCCTATGTTAATTCTCATAAAAGTATTTGTACACACAGTTATAAATGGTTTGTTCATAGTAAATAAGCCTATATCTAAAATATGTTTATAAATTATTGTTAATACTTAATAAATGATGCAATAATATTCTTTGATGAAGTAATATTTCCATTATTTAACAGTTACTTATTACACAGCTCTTCAGAGTGCTGCAGAATGCTCCATTCACATGAATAGGCCTTCCCAACGTTCGGAGGTCTGTTAAACCGGCAATGTATATAATCACCGCTGTCAATGGCAACGGGTTTTGTGCTTCTAATTAATGACTTTCATATCACTCCGCAAGAAGTCCATTCGCTTATTGCAATGGAATTTCATTGAAAGTGAAAGTGATCAGCTGTGTTCTAAAGAATGTTTGATTCAAATTCAGCGTGTGTTGTGAACTATTTGTTTCTCAGCAAAAGCAACGATGAAACGGTAACAAATAAATGTAAAGAGTCATATCATGTGGAGTTTATTTTTTCGTTTTGGCAAGTAGCCATGTAATAAGCGGGATAATGTATAGAAGGGTGGTCATTATCAGAAAATAAGTCCCTTCAGGACGAAGCAAGAGTCCTGTCCTGTCCGAAGCATGTCCTGTCGGGACTTATTTTCTGATAATGACCGGCGAGTAGTTTTTAATTAATAGTTTAAAAAGTATAAAAGTCACAAAGATAAAAAAATACATAGCAGCTTTGCCCTTAAAAAGACCTACATTACCAAGTTTGAACAAAATTTATACGTTAAACGGTTCAAGCTGAACAGCGGAAGAAGAAGAAGAAGCCTAGGAAGAACAGTACAGTGCATTTTCATGCACTGTAATAATGAACAAACCTTTAACTAATAAGTAACAAAGGCTTAATCAATGATGAATTGTGTGTAGTTAAATGTATAAAGTGTTACGAATTAGTTCATATGACAGAGCTGGCTTTTTAATAAGTCCGTTCAGTCTGTTAGCATCCCTCGCTTTCATGCCACATCCCCAGCACACCACTACATACAAAATGGTACTAGATATAACAGACTGGTAGAACATCTGTAGCATCTTGTTGCAGACATTGAATGATCTTAGTCGCCATAGAAAGTAAAGCCAGCTTTGTCCTTTCTTGTTTCACTAGTTCGCCCTTCGATATGATTGCTTCAGCTAGACTAGAATGTATGGGAGAAGTGCGTGTTTGGCAAGGTAGCTGTCCGTGGTCCTGGAGTGCCTGGAGCGGATATCGCGATAGAGCGATGACCGCTTGCACCCCCTGTGTAAGGAGGATGAGTAATAGGGCAATTGGTGAAATGGAGGAGTAGGGGGAGGAGGGGGGATGATTTCGCGAACGTCGGAGCGTGTGACGTATGGAAAAGGAGGTCGGCTTAAATAGGCATACCCTGCGGCGGCAGTGGGTGAGTTAATTGCTGTCAATCATCCCGCAGGCTCCTCCCGAACTTTGTTTAGAAAACATCATTTCACTAGTTCGCCCTTCGATATGATTGCTTCAGCTAGACTAGAATGTATGGGAGAAGTGCGTGTTTGGCAAGGTAGCTGTCCGTGGTCCTGGAGTGCCTGGAGCGGATATCGCGATAGATAGATGACCGCTTGCACCCCAAAGATCACAGGGAAAGGCCGCTGGCCGCTACCAACTACATAAGTACTTGCTGAGCGAGTCATAAATCCGCTAGATTGGAGCGGATGTAAGACTGGTAGGCATCCGAGGACCAACGGCCCAGTATTTTAATTTGTTGCTCCGATAAGCCGTTGAGCGCAGCTGTTGTGGCAGCTCCTATCCTGAAGGAGTGTGCGGAGTAGCGATCCGCGGAAAACCAGATTTGACTAGAATGATTTTAAGAGTGTCTGGAATCTGTGGCGAGTGATGGGTAGCCCTTCGTCTGACACGAAGAGCGGGCTAGTAGACGAAGCTTGAGCTGACCGATATGAGATGTAGTGAGATAGGTATTGGAAAGCTGAAGATCTGAGGCGGAGTTAAAATGGATATGGAGGGACTCGGGACTGATCGGTTTTACTCTGTTTGATGGTAAATCGAATGGTGTCGGAGAAGGAAGGGCATTCGGAGCCGTGGAGGCGTTTGTAGAAGAAATGAATGCCGGCTAGGTAGACTCTAATGGAAGAGACTTTGATCCCGAGTGAAGTGTGGGCGTAGGTAATAATGATGATATGGTGACAGCATCGAACTGGGAAATGGTAGTGAGTGCTTTGCGTGGAACTGTTTGAAGCACGACCAAGCAGTCCGGGACTGCATGGTCCTGGGTGCGAGGGCTTGAAGGGCTAGGTCGGCCGTGATGGGCTGCAGATGAATTCCAGAGATTCAGAAGCTAAGACGAGAGAGAGAGTCAGCAATTTCATTGTGGCGACCGGGGACGTGCGCGGCTCTTATAAAGAACTGGTAGCTGGCTGCTATCAAGATTAGACGCCTTATAAGAGGGGAAAGCGCAGGCGATTTGAGCTCGAGTTATTAATGACGTGCACTACGGCTTCGTTGTCGCTGTGGATTGGCACACTCTTGGAGGTCCACTCATTCCCCCAGTAGGGCCGTGATGGCTACGGGGTAGAGTTCGAACACGGCTGACGATTCGTTTTCAGTTGTTAGCTCTCTGAACTCTAGTGGCCACGGGGATGCAAACCAGCGCCTTTTGAAAAGCCTCCGAAGCCTGTTGAGGGGGCTGCGTCGGTGTACAACTGGAGGTCTTCTGGAGATGATTGGCAGTCGTCGTAGAACATGCACAGACCATTCCATTCGTCTAAAACATCCTCCAGTGTTTGATATCGGCCAGACACTGGGCATGTAGAGATACGACATCTTCGAGAGATGGGGTTGCTGAGGCGCAGTTTATGAGATGCGAGATGAAAGGGCGGCCCTGGGGAATGAGTTGACTAGTGGACACTCGACCGCGCCGTGACTGGGCTATTGCAGAGAGGACAAGATGGCTTGAGTCCTAGGAAAGCGCGGTTATGGAGCTCCATATCGAGCGCGCCCCAGTAGGGGTTTTGGTTCCAGAGGCCGACTCTGGCAGCGCATTTTGCTGAAAACAGCCGGTGGTACGTATACAAATGGGCTCCCCCGTAGGACACGGCTAGGCCGGCGATGATGGCCAGGTAGTCATTTAGCTCTTTGCGTCGGCTGGGGAACATGAAACAGATGAGTTCTGTGTAGTTGGTAAAGCTACGGTGAACTCGGGGAATGACAGAATCTTTGATGCTGGGCCAGAATGTTTAAAAGACAAACCAGTTCGCCGCAACTAATTCCCGGTTATGAGAGGGAATAGGAAGGGAGGGACGAATGGTAGAAAGGTCTACGTCTGCACCTGACAAATGAGGTTCCTGGTGGACGCTGTGACGGGTGGTGGTTCAAATGCTGCAGCGTGAGGAGGCGGTGGCAAGGCCTTTGCTGTGGCTAATGAATAGCTTGGAAGCCGGGATGGGACGTCGTGATCCAAGGCACTCGCTGAATGCTGATGACCCGCTGCGGCGGGCTGGTCTAGCGCGGAGCCGGGGAAGAAATGGGAAGGGAGAAAAGGGGGGGGAGGGAGTGAGCGGTCGCTGACGCGACCGGAAGGGGAGCAACCTGGGTCGCGGGAAGTGGGACAGGGAAGGAGGAGGGTTAGGGGGGGATATCGGCGCCGGCTGAGACCAGGTGCTCGCTAGCTCGTAAGAGATATGGGGAGCTAGCGAGGTGAATCTTCGAACTGACGCTTCGTGAGTTGAGTCGTGCAGTACAGACGTGGCTCCCGGAATGGAAAGGGGAGGGGGAAAAGGGGGGAGGGAGAGAGCAGTCGACGGACGACTGGAGGTGGGGCAGCCCTGGACTGAGTCCTGGCTAGGGGAGGTGGATGGGGGAGGGAAAGAAGGGGTGGGGGGAATAGCGACGCTGTCGCTACCGGGGCCGTCTGGCGAAGTGGGGTTGGACCCGGAAATACGGCGGAGATGCGGTGGAAATGGGCCTGAGCCGCTGACGTGGCAGTGGCTGTGGCTGAAGCAGCGGAATGCTACGCTCTGAAGGTGTGGTGCCGGAAAGTGCTGTCGGCATGCCCGGTTCGCGAGGTGGCTGGTGGTGTGTGCTTCGTCCGGCTGAATGGCCGGCGGAAGGAACCGCGCCGGGATGCCAGAAGGAGCAGCTTGCTTCCTGGTCTGGGGAGGAAAACAAAGGGAGGGAGCGGGAGGGCGAAAAGACCGGGCTATCCGACTGCGTTAGAAGGCGGAGGAGATGGAACTTCCTATCAGACCTACGGAACGCGGTGCCGCGGGAATGGAGAGTGCTGCGGATGCGAGCCGTTCTCGGGGCTTGGTGGAGCCGACATTGCATGGGTCTTGGAGCTCAGCGTAGCTGTTGCTGCATGGTTCTCGAGGCTTGGTGGAGCCGAAGTTGCATGGGTCCTGGATCTCGGCTTAGTTGTTGCTGCATGGCTCTTGGGGCTCAGCGGAGCCGTTGTAGCAGGGGCTCAGCGGAGCAGTTGCTGCATGGGTCTCCCTGAAGCTGTTGTTGCATCGGGTCCAAGCTCATTCCTTACCATCTGTGGCAGCCTTAAATAATTCAACCTGGGCTGAAGAGACTTTTAGAATACCGTTACCTGATAAACATGACATATTCAGCATGATACGACATACGACACATAAAACATGATAAGCAGATAAACATGATAAGGCATGAATAGCATGAATGGTGGGTATCCAGATGGAATGAAATGGCTGTGGCCAATGAATAGCTGGGTAGACGGAACGGGATGTTAAAGCTGGAACGTGCAGCGTGAGGAGGTGGTCGAAGGCCTTTGCTGTGGCTAGTGAATGGCTGGGGAGCCGGAATGGGACGTCGTGATCCGAAGCACTCGCGGAGTGCTGATAACCCGCTGTGGCGGGCTGGTCTAGCGCGGAGCCGGGGAGGGGATGGGTAGGGGGGAAGGGAGGGAGCAGTCGTCGGAACGACTGGAAGAGGGGCAGCCCTGGACCAGGTCCTGGCTGGGGGAAGTGGGCGGGGAAGGGGAGGAGGGGGCGGAGGGAGTAGCGACGCTGTCGCTACCGGAGCCGGCTGAGACCAGGTGCTCGCTAACTCGTAAAGAAAATAGGGAGCTAGCGAGGGGAGTTTGAATGGACGCCTCTTCGTGAGTCGTGGCGTGCTGTACAGACGTGACTCCGGGAATGGAATGGGGAGGGGGAAAAGGGGGAAGGGAGGGAGCAGTCGTCGGAACGACTGGAAGAGGGGCAGCCCTGGACCGGGTCCTGGCTGGGGGAAGTGGGTGGGGAAGGGGAAGAGGGGGCGGAGGGAGTAGCGACGCTGTCGCTACCGGGGCCGTCTGAAGAAGTGGAGTCGGATCCGGACGTACGGCGGAGATGCTGCGGGAGGGAAGTCGGTGGTTAAGAACCTGGGCCGCTGGCGTGGCTGTGGCTGTAGTATTGCTTGTAGTGTCTTAACATTAAAACACAAGTGTTAAGCAGTGAATTTTGCTGCCATCTCCTGGCTGTCTGGGCAAACTGCTTTGGGTTTGCTGTAAACATTTATTTACAGTGCAATACTGTAAACTCCCTCCTGTCGGTGTTGGCATGGAATGAAACAATAAACCGGTGTTCAAAGAGTGTCATTAATATATTCTGGCTGTAGACTGGGGTTTGAGGGCCTCCTGAGAGCAAACGCAACTGCCCACAAAGCACTGCTTGCTGGCGAAGTGCTAATTTTAAGACATACAAATAACCGGTCATTGTAACCAAAATGACTTGAGTTTATTTGCAAAGCTTATATCAGTGAACTAGCTTGTTGCTATACCCCGTAGAAGCTACATGAATAGTCGGCCATCGACACAGGACGAGTTGACAATCAGGGTCCTTGCTGTCTGCGTCGCCTGACGCGAATTACAAAGTGTACTATCGCTTTAATAATTGCTGACGTCTGCGACGCAGCGCCATTGTTTAAACAGACTGCAGAACGAGCCTGCGAAATACTGGGCACTTAAGGTTGAGGCTTGTCAGTTCGTTATAAGTAGCTTAAATATCCAACAACGCTAGTATCAGTTTATGAGAAGTCACTGGACGACTAGAGGAGTGAATTAACAATACCTGTTCGTTTCCGATGCCAACACGGATTACGGATTGTGTGATCTTCGGAAGATAGGCCTCCGCTGGATAGTGGATAGCCTACAAACTTCAGACGCTTGGCGTGCCGAGCCATGTGGAATTTAGAGCATTTCGAGTTACCTGGATAATCTTGCGACGTGAAAACGCGAGCTTGGAGCAGCTTGATGTTAGAGCCTTGAAGTATGCTGGGGTGAGCAGGCTATAGCATAATCGATAGTTGTAGCCTACCCTTGCTCTGAGCAGTGACCTGAAAACGCTGGTGAACCGGGTGGCTGTAGCCCATGGACTGGATGTAGCTTTCGGATGGTTAGGAGTGAAAAACCCAGCTCCATTACGTCTGCCTACCGAGGCTTTGCGACTCCAATGATTTCGCGAACGTCGGAGCGTGTGACGTATGGAAAAGGAGGTCGGCTTAAATAGGCATACCCTGCGGCGGCAGTGGGTGAGTTAATTGCTGTCAATCATCCCGCAGGCTCCTCCCGAACTTTGTTTAGAAAACATCATAAAGTGCCCCCATAAGTGCACTCCAAGGTATAAAAGTGAACTACTTCCACATCTACCCCATTGATGGAGACTGAAGGGGATGTATTGAATGACATTAATATTTTGGGTCCGTCATGTAGTGTGCAGTATCTTCAGCAATAATTTATTCAAGCTCTATTTGATGCATATAACTATTTTAATGTGTTTATTACAGATGTGGATGAATGTGGCACAGAGCTTGCTCGCTGTCCATCTAATACTTACTGTTTCAACACAGATGGATCTTATGAGTGCAGAGGTTAGTGAGTATGGAAGACCAACAAAAAATGTAAAAACTTTAGTTAAATTTAGTTTTGTACAAATTGTATGAAAGATACATTCAAAAGTTGAGTGTATCGATGTAAAACTGATCATAAACATGTTAATTCAAGGCCGCAATCACTTGTGTAAAAGTAGTTCAAAACGTTCTCTCTCCACACACACACACACACACATACATATATATATATATATATACACAATATTATTTAATCTTACCCCTCCCCCTCTCTCTCTCTAGGTTGTGATCAATCTTGTGTGGGCTGCATGGGCAGTGGTCCAGCTAGATGCAAGAAGTGTTCTAGAGGTTATAAGCTTAATGGGGCCAAGTGCCTTGGTAAGCCTTCCAGTATTCAGCTTTTTCCTTTTCTACATGATGTTCTTCATATCCTGCAAGATTGTTGTTATAGTTATTGTTTGTTTATTGCAGGCCATCAGGGCTCCAAACTGACACAGTGGGTATCAATTTACTGTAAATGGCGGGCACAGTGCAAAGTCTTTCAACAAGCAAAGTTTTGTTGCATGAAGTATATCGTAAAAGCACCAATTTCTGGCCTTTTCTTTCAAAAATTCTAAAACAAATATGTTTTTTAATACTTCAAAATAACATTTGATAAATGAACCTTACATTTTGCAGTAGCCATTAGTGTGTAGATTTGAACAAAATCTGGTTTGGTTCTTAACGGTTGCATTTACTGCCTGAAAAATCCGATTTTGTTTACCGTTATTACATGTCAACTGCCTCCCATGTTAACTGGCTGCGTTGATGACGTTTCACGATTTATGCCATTTCTTCGACAGATGTGGCCACTTGCAGATTTGTCACTTTCTGATATAAACTGGAGACTAACAAATACAAATACGCATGGCATTTAAATGTCAAAATTGTCTGTAGTAGGCTACATGCACTGTGCCATGAATACAGTGGGCATTGCTTCGACTTGGTCAGCTTCACTCGTGGTCCGCGCGCGGGATCACGTGGTATCACGCGACTTTAATTTGTATTTTTCCAGTGACGCAGTGAAGAAACGCAGGACAAATTAAACATTCTGGTTTTCTCCGAGTGCAACGATGATGGACATCATTTGGACAAAATATAGAGCATATTAACCTCCGTTGCTCAGCCAAATACCTTCCTGTTACGTCCTGTTATCACGGAGTTACAGGCGATAAACTATTTTTGATGGTCAGAAGTTTACTTCATTAGCGGTTTATTTTTTTGATTATTAACCCTTAGAACCCGATTGACGCAAAGTGCGTCAAAAAACACACCCTTTCTTCTCTGTTACATTGCTCCAGAACGGTTCATCGCAGCGAGATGAAACCTTTATTGCACGACAGAGCAGAAGTGGGGCTTTCCAACGAGACTACACACTTGTCTCTACGATCAAGTATGAAAATTAAAAAAAATCATGAAATTAAATCAAATTGCATCATATTTACAGTCTATACTTCTCTGTGTTCACCTGCACACACATTACTCTAGTTTGAATTACTCGCGAACCCGTGATCGCATCGATATGGCAAGCATATCAGATGAAAGAGGGGGCACAGGGCTATCCATTGGTACCATGTTTATCGATCTTTCTGGCTTATAAAACCAGACGAAGTGACTGCAAAATAATAACGTCATGTACACAAACCAATGCTGCACACTCATTACTCTCGTTTGAATTACTCGCGGACCCGTGATCGCATAGATATGCCACGCATGTCAGATGAAAGAGGAGACTCAGAGCTATCATTTGATACCAAGTACATCCTTCTGGGTTATAAAACAGACGAAGTGACAGCAAAAAAATAACTTCATATAGCTGGACTTACCCCACGTTTTTGTCTTGTGGCAAAGCATATTTATAATCCAATGCTATCATGTGTTTCTCTATGGCAAAGCATGTTCATATTCCGGTTTTGAGATCCTAGCAAATTCCTGCATGGCATCCAATTCAAGGCTCACATTGCATCCCAATTTGTTCAACAAATAAACACCTTTTTTGCCTTTACTTTGTTCATGGCAATGCAGTAAAGAGTTGAGAATTATTATGACTGCATACACACAGGCATGCAGGCTAACACGCAACCTCGGGTCAAGTCAGGTCAGATCAGTTCGTGTCACAGATATGGAGCGCAGAAAGGTCATTTTTCATCACTAAATAAAAAATGGCATTTATTTCCGTAAATCACACAGCAAATATTTCTGCAAATTGCTCAGCCCCAGAGTATGCCTCCAACATGGCAATTATATTGCCCGATTCAGGACAGTCTGCCCTACACACACATGAAATGCATGTAGAGCTGTGAGCTTGCTGTGGTGAGATACATGTCGAAATATAAGAATTTTTATAATACAATTTTTATATTTTAATTCTTTAAAAATCAAAATAAAATTAATGCTAGTATTAATACATGAAATGATGGCAGATCTGAATAGCCTCGACTCTCCTGAAAAAAACAATATATAATATGTGTGTGTGGCACTTACAATGACCAGAATAAATCCTTATGAATAAAGGTAGTGAAAATGTCCTAAAAACAGCTTAGGGTTCTAAGGGTTAAAGAGTGTTTTTCATTTAAAGGTTTGACTTCGTGCTTATTCAGTAGAGCATTTAGTGCTCTCCCCAATCCCAGACGTTCACATTGCATGTTTGTTTGTAATGGATGCAACCACAAGATAGGCTACGCGTTTGACGGCAATGAGTTGTTAACAGACATGAACCAAGACATATAGCCCAGCAGCAATCTAGGGACTGTTCATTATTTATTGAAGGGGCCACCGGAGGAATTTTGAGTGCTTCAGTCAAAAGTTGCATGACCCTCCCTTGCCTGCTAGAAATTGTTCAATGACCGTCCGACAGAATTGTTAAAAAAGACATGACCCTCCCCTGCCAATTGTCGCTGTCTTCCGCCCGCGCTGCTTTGCGCCACACCCACACACTGTGATAACGTTCTTAAATCAATCTTTCCCGTGAGCTTGCATGCTACCAGTCCTTCCTTTTCAAATGTGTTGCACCTGTTTGCACAATTTCACAAATAATCATATGTGATTAATAATATGACAAATAATCCCTGTGCACGGAGACCGAAACAATGCATGCCAACTTTTTAAGTGTTTATTACATATTTTAACTTTCCCCCGCTGTCTTGCCGTTTTAATGTTTTCCCATAGAATATCCCATATTTTAATACTCTCATAACAGCCCTGCCATCGGGCCTGTCTCTGTGTTGCCCTGTTGCTACCCCCTTGCACTTCCAACGAAACAGATGTCTTCAAATCATCGTTTTCCTTGCTTGAAGGCGAACTTAGAGTGATGTTAACCTATTTCAAGTCAAGTCAAGTTTATTTATATAGCGCATTTCATACACAGAGGTCATTCAATGTGCTTTACATAAACAAAACCAAACAATAATAACAAATAAAAAGCATAGAAAGGCAATATAGTCAAAGAATAGTTAAAAGGTAAAGATCATAATAAAAAGAAAACATAAAACACAAGGTAAAATAATTTAAAAATAAAGGATAATTAGTAAGCAAAAAACAAAGGCAAAAGTAGTAAAAAAAAGTAATAAAAGATAAAGTAGAATAATTATATCAAGGCAGATTCAGAATTTGTAACTCGGCACAGTTAGCAGAAGGCATCTGAGAACAGTTTGGTCTTAAGTCTAGATTTAAAACGGGCTACAGTTGGGGCCTTTTTGATGTCATCCAAAAGTTGATTCCACAGCTGAGCCACATAGCAGCTAAAAGCTACTTCACCATGTTTAGTTCTAACAGTAGGTTTTACTAGCAGGTTTTTCACCTGGGACCTGAGAGGACGAGAAGGTGTGTACTGCTGAAGCATGTCTGACAGGTATTTAGGTCCTGCTCCATTTACTGATTTATAAACAAGCAATAGAGCTCATAAAGTCAATTCTGTGACTTACTGGAAGCCAGTGCAAGGACTTCTAGTATCCTAGCTGCTGCATTTTGTATCATCTGAAGCTGTTTAATAGTCTTTTTAGGAAGGCCTGTGAACAGTCCATTGCAGTAATCAACCATGCTGGAGATAAATGCATGAATGAGTCAGCCCTCTGAGTCTGGCAATATTTTTGAGGTGGTAAAAAGCTGATTTAGTTGTCGCTTTCATGTGGCTGTTGAAATTTAGAACTGTCAATTAATACACCAAGATTTTTAACTGTATCCTTTGCCTTCAACCCTTTTGTGTCAAGGAGAGTGGCAACCCTAAGTCTTTCCTCCTTTTTACCAAATATAATTACTTCAGTTTTTTCTTTGTTCAGCTGAAGAACATTTTGAGACATCCAGGTGTTGATTTGTTCTATACACTGACACATAGATTCAAGAGGACTATAGTCGTTTGGTGACAGAGCTAAGTAAATTTGTGTGTTATCTGCATAGCTATGATATGAAGTTATTTTGGATGATTTGTCCAAGTGGGAGCATATAGAGGTTGAATAATAGTGGCCCTAAGATCGACCCCTGGGGAACACCACAGGTCAAGGACGTTGGTGTTGAGGTACAGTTTCCGATGGCAACAAAGAAGCTCCTTTCTTGTAGATATAATTTTAGCCAGCTGATAACTATGCCTGTAAATTCAACCCAGTGTTCTAGTCTGTGTAGTAAAATATTGTGATCAACAGTGTCAAATGCTGCACTAAGGTCCAGTAGCACTAGGACTGATGTTTTACCTGAATCTGTGTTAAGTTTAACACCGGGATTGTCGTGAGCGCACAATTCATTGGCGCTTGCATGTTCGGCCTTATACATGCGCACCTGCCTACCATCAGGCTACTCAGCTACTAGAGAAAGAATTTCCCCTGTTTGTATGTTCACTCCAAGTTGGCCTACCATAACTTACCAACTCTGCACTGTAGACCCTAACTGGCTATTTATATTTTTCTGTGAAATAACCAAATATATTTGTTCACCTTTATGAAGCAGAATTACGCACTAGGCCTTACGCTTGGCCTCACAGATGCGCTCGTGCCTTATGGCGGCCTTACATTGTACGATTTTGGTCTGTTTCACAGTCGGCGACTAAATTTCCAAAGTCGGACAGAAATCATGGGGAAATCATCGTAAAAAAGCATCATACCGCACATTGTGGCGGGTCTGTTATTTAACCTACTTACTGTAGGCTGCGCAAACCACAGGCCTTTATTTTGGGCAGGGGCGGTTCTAGGGGCGGGGCCACAGGGGCCCGGGCCCCATCTGAAATCTCATTGGCCCCTGACTGGCCCCTGTACCGTCAATCATCAATAAGTGTCAAACTTGTTGAGAACGATGATCAGAGATGCAATTCCGTTCCCAAACAACTGGTGGCAGTAATGCACCTATGAAGCTTGAAAGCTAAAGCAAACAGTGAACTGTAAAAGAAACAATACATTTGGGTAACCAGAAATGTCTCTGCTAATGTGAAGAAACGATACATTTGGCTCACGGAAGTATCAGCTAACGTGAAGAACCGATACATTTGGCTAACGAAAGTATCAGCTAGAATTCTAACGTGACGAACCGATGGCAGCGTTTCATCCTCCACAGAAGTTTCTTGGTGAGTCACAAATCTCTATGTTGGTTATCATCATTATGTGAAAGGGACGTTTATTTGTTGCTGTCACAATATGTTAAGTTTGTCAATTAAATTACGAAGGGATAATTTCAAACTTTTAATTACTCAAGGTTTGTATTTACTTACAAAGTCACACCTTCTGTTAACAGCTTTAGGCCTGATATAAACAGTCTACTCTATATTAAATGGCCATCAAAAGCCATGCAATGAAATAAAACAGTTCGACACAATTATTTATTTGATAATTTTCTTTATTTTTGAATAGATAGCCTAGTATAAAATGCATGTGATACTTCCATGAAGGCAGGCAGATTCCAAAGTCCGTTTTGGGGGTCAGCCCTGTCAATCAAACAAAAAAAGAGTGCATTTTAATCACTGTTAGCCTAACGTTACAGAACTTTATATTAAGACTTGCATGAACCATTACCAGTGAATGATATTGACAGACATAAAAATCCACCAGGAGACAAATTATTAGTGCAACACACTCGGAAACCATGACCACCTAATATTATGGAGTTGTTTTAAACATAATACCGGTAATAGCCTACAAAACGTGCGTTTAGGTCAGATGAGCTTGATAACAACATTACCATTAGCCTAACATTAGGCTGACAAACATAAGTTCAGCAGTGCTAACGTTAGCTAGCTAATGTTAACACATTATTCAATTAGTGAATTCAAGTTAATGTTACCACCAAGAACCACCCAGTAAGTTACATGGCTATAATATGAGGCTAACCTGAAGGATTTAATACGATGTTGTTTGGCATGATTATTATCGTAAGTTGCGTGTTGTGAAGAGACTAGTGCTACTTCGACTGTGTTAGCTAGTTGACAAACGTTAGCCACGAAGCATATTTCATTAGCATAAAGTTTCAAAGTCTGCTAACATTACCTACCAGCTGCTGGTATGCTAATTGTAGTTTGTTGTAAAAGTTTGTTTTGTTTCTGTTCAGCAGTTCCTACCCAGTGAATACAGAACTATGTTTTTATGAGTCTGTATTTGTGTAGATTTAACATTAACAGTAGCTAATATTAGTGGAATGACACCTGCTAACCTGCTTGAAGCTGAACGAAATGGCAGGCAGAATATTCCTTGATATCACGAAGGGTATGTCTCTGGGTGGACTTTTAAAATCCGTCTGGATTAAAATAAATAAATAAAAGCAGATACATACCTTCCGAAATCACCTGATTTCCATTGCATGTTGACAGCTGCTGGACTTGACGGTTGAAAGAATATGCCTGCCTGCCTGACGATTTTTTTTTTCTCAACCTTCAAATAACTATGCAGCTGTGTTGGAAGTCACCCTGGTGCTGGGTAGTGTACTCCACGTCAGGTGGGGGACAGGAGGGAGCACAGCCCTAAACTATCAACCCAGCAGTGATAAACTATCAACCCAGCAAGCTGGGTTACAGAAATGACCCAATATGAGTAAAAACAACCAAACAAAATGACCCAACAGCCTCAACCCAGCGTTTGGGTTGAAAAAATAACCCAGCATTTTTTAGAGTGCAGT
This sequence comes from Alosa pseudoharengus, assembly GCF_046254945.1. Taxonomy (NCBI): domain Eukaryota; kingdom Metazoa; phylum Chordata; class Actinopteri; order Clupeiformes; family Clupeidae; genus Alosa; species Alosa pseudoharengus. The sequence goes on from NW_027468881.1 coordinate 2,371,932, forward strand.
CAGCCAAATATGAATGTAATTCTGCGGCATAAAGCAGATGTATTTGTTTATTGTAAAGCAGTCAATTGACTACATTGCAGTCAAGAAGTAGGGCAAATTAACGTGGGTCATAGTTGTCTAGCCTGTTAAAAATGTCGCTAGATATTAAATCGCCAACAACATTGTTTTGCAGAAGCTACAGATTGATTCTGAACAGTTATTTCTCTACTGTCTCAATTATCGCACAAGACACTGTTTTGATTTGCGTAGTTGCGTTACCCCCAACACTGACAATAACGTAGACAGCAAATTAAGATATTTTTTCGTTTTGTGGAGCGGCACCTTAGGCTATCAAAAGCAGATTTTGATTTTCGCTACCACAGTGTAGTCAAGCCTTAAGCCATACCCAAGTAGCCTTAATCGAGGTAATGTTTAATTATGCATGATTTATTTTGTTATTGAATTCGTAGGCTGGGATTCCTCTCGGTAACAATTATGTTTAAAGGTAGCCTCCTGCTTTTTCAGAAGGGGCGGCAGTCAGGCTACTAACAGAGTGATGTACAGTGGCAGAGCGACGCACAGTGGCTGAAAGTGGTACTAAAGCTTCAAACAGCTTCACGCCTCGTAATGCGCGACTGAAGTGGCCATTTGAAAGCGATGCCCACTGTATGTCACCAAAAAAATAAATACCTAAATTGCGTAATATTAACTCCACGTGGGTATCGAACCGCTACCAAATTAAACTGTTTGCATAGGGCTGGCCGATATGGCTGAAAACTGTATCACGTTATAAGTGTTTTATATCAGTCGATATTGATCATTATTGATTTTTTAAAACCTATTTCACAGAAGGAAAAAAAGTTCAATTTAAACACTTTTATTTTAAACTTATTTTATTTTAAACGTATAAAGTTATTTTAACCTTCCTCTGATTTTAATCACCTCAGTTATCACTTAAAGCAAACAGGGAAAAGAAATGTCAACACAATCATGAAAAACACTCAAATAAATAAATGTGCACATAAGTCTGAATGAAAAGCGGCACTGGTTGAAGCCTGGAAATATTGTAAACAAAGTAGCTTAATTGGTTAGTTTATTATAGTTTACTGGTTGGACTATTCAGTTTCCCCACGTGTGTTTAAGTTTCAAATGAATACTTTTTCTCCTTGGGACAGGCCCTTTGAGTCTTTTCCATTTAGCCTCTTTCGGGATTGAGATAATAAGAACTTAGCAGTCAACTTGAATGCAACAGTTTTGAACAAATAGTGCAGTGTGCTAATGATGCTAACCGGATTTAATAGCAATTTAGCCAGTCGTCTTGCACGATTGTGAATGTTTGGATTAAATGTGCATGCATACTGAGGAGGGATGCACCGCCTGTTGAGAGGGAGAGAGAGCGAGAGTGCACAGGGCAAGTACTCAATGAGAGTTAAGGTAGGCCTACTTCTATCGCCTACTCTGGTTGAATTGAACATACTACCTACAATGCAAGATATAGCCTATTTATGGACAAAGTAAGGCGGGAGGTGTGTGTTGCTTTTAATTATCGAATGTTCTATCGAACATATTTTTTATTGATATCGATTATCGATGTCTATCGTGATTAGGGCTGTCACTTTTATGAAAAAATCTGAAAAATGATTTTTGAAACATAAGTGTTCATTGAATTGATTGTAAAATCGATTTTCTATGTCTAAAGACGTTTCCATTTTCAAAGGCCATTCCACAGACAACTAATAGGCATTAGGACGAACGTAAAGAGGGCGCTTGAAGACGCACAAGCCACACGGGAGTGCAACATTCTCGAAAAACAATAAGCAGAGTGGACTGCCATAACATCAGTGAAAAACATTACTGCAGACTTCAATGTGGCTGTTTTAACGATTAAAACTGTCAAACAAATTCCGCCGACGTAGGAACTCACGACTGCACAGTTTGCATACCACTTTGTCCTTCTCCATAGTTTGATCTACCCAAAACCTCAAGTTATTAGGGCTCATCACGTTGTCCTTCATTTTTTGGCAAAACACCAGCAGCAGAGCAGCCGATTGAAACAGTTGTTTCCGGTGCATAAAATTGGTGGGAATTTTCTTTTTAGCTTTCGCAATGCCTACTGCACTTTTGGAATTCTTTATTTTCTTTTTCTGATTGTCTGTGGGTTTTGTTACATCTATCTTTTTTTTTACATTTTTTTTTTATTGGTGTTTACAACATAGAAGACAGACAAGTAAATAACGGTAATAAAAACAAACAAACAAACAAACAACAACCAAAATCATACACAAACAAACAAAAAAGCATACATATTTTAGCTATATAACCCAGTCATTTTCATATTTAAGCTGTAAATTAACTCCATGACATGAACAGAAAAATAGCAGAGTATGACACATTGTGGCAACAGATAGATTCTTATCCATAAATATCAGAATAAAAATAAAAAAATAGCCTAAATAAATAATAATAATAAAAAAATGTATTGATCTTTATCCCATTTTTTCGTGATGGCTAATTTTCTCCAATCATCTGATTGTGGTTTTCTTTTATTTTTTATCATGTTCTTAGTCATTAAATAATGGTGTTTTAGAAACATGATGAATGGTTCCAATGTAATACATTTTTCTTTTTTGAAAATAAATTTTTTTCCAAGGAGCACAATAATGTTTAACAGCATATTTTGTTCTTCCTGCAAACCCCAAATTATATTGATTGTTGTTATTGGTAAATCAAGTCCTTGCTCAGACAGCCAAGCTGCCACCTTGCGCCAGAAAAGCATGACATCTGGACAATACCAAAACAAATGCATGGTGTCTTCCACTTCTTCACCACAGTATCTACACATATTGTCTTCATTTATTCTCCAAATCTTTAACATTTTCTTTGTTGGTAGAATCTTGTAGAACAGTTTTACTTGAAAGGCCCATACATATGTTGAACAGGATGATTTGTACAGATTCTTAAAGACATCTAACCAAGGAAGTGGAGTATCAAAAATACTTTCCCAGTAGTCTTGAAAATAGTATGGAGAAATTGCAGTATTTTAAAAAAATAAAAAGAAGCTGTACATGTCAAAATTTACTTTTTTATGCCCCAACCATTTATCATTTTTATTAGCCGGATGGCAGACACCTAGGTTTGCATTTGAATCAAGTAGTGTTATTTTCCAAGATGAAGGGATTGCTGATAACAACTGTAAATACCGTAGTTTTGGACAAAAGTCTCCATATATTGACACAAAGGATTCATAACTAAGAAATTGTCCTTTACTATTCAATATGTCATTTACAAAAAGTACATTATTATCTAAAAATGACTGCCAATATACAGGTTTTTTATCTATGCAGATATTGGAATTAAGCCACAATATCTGTTGTTTAATCTCTAATGTGTTATTTGGCATTGAGAACTGAAAGCAAAACCACATAGACAAAGAGTTTCTGAAAAAAAGGGAAAGATTAGGACAAATTTGGTTCAGGGTTACTTTTGATTCCTGGCCTAGCTGGAAAAATGAATTGTAATGAATAACTTACCTACTGATGTGCCACATTGAGCTATGAATAATTTAGATGAAAACCAGTGTTGATTATTATATAATCGTTGAATCCAAGCACCTTTTAAGGCTATATCTAGTGTCGCAAGGTTCTTTAGTCCTAAACCTCCATTGTCACGTGTATTGTACACATATTTGCGTTTTATTTTATCAGTTTTACCATTCCAGATGAAATTAAAAATGACTTTTTCGTATGTTTTTATGAACATTGTATCAGGTGAAGGTAAGGCTTGCAATAAGTATGTAAATTGTGACAGTATTAATGAATTAATTACTGTTACCTTTCCAAATATTGAGAGATATTTACCTCTCCAGGCCTGAAGTATCTTATTCATTTTCTGAAATTTTAGCTCAAAATGTATCTTTACAAGGAGCTTTTTATCTTCTGGTATATATATCCCTAAAAGATTAACAGGGCCTTCTGAACATTTTATAGGCACCTTACAGGAAATATGATTTGAATTTTTCAGCGATCCAGTTCTAAGAATTTGGTTTTAATCCCGAAAGTAAAGCAAAGGAATCCAGTTCTGCGATAAGAGAGTTTAATGACAGAACATCGGGTTTAATAAAAAATGAAGCATCATCAGCATAAAAGGAAGACTTTGATTCTAACCCATTTATTTCTAATCCTTTAATAGTTGTATTATTTCTTATTCTAATGGCCAGCATTTCAATTGAAAGAATAAATAGATATGCTGAAAGGGGGGCAGCCTTGCCTCACTCCTTTGGATAGGGTAATTGTATCAGAAATGTGCCCATTATTAATTATTTTACTACAAGGATTTTGATACAACACATGAGTCCATTTAATAAAGCTCTCACCAAAGTTATACACATTTAGACATTGATATATAAAATTCCAATTTATTGTATCAAATGCCTTCTCAAAGTCAGCTATGAAAATCAGGCCGGGCAAATTTTCTTTATCATAATAATCCATTATTTCAAGCAGGCGTCTGATGTTATCGCCTATAAAGCGCCCTTTTAAAAAAAACAGTTTGATCAGTCCTGAATGACTTTTTTTAGTCTAAGTGCTAAACATTTGGCCAAAATACGTGCATCACAACATAAGAGTGTAAGAGGTCTCCAGTTTTTTAATTTCACAGGGTCTTTTTCCTGGCCCTCTGCATCATGTTTCAAAAGTAATGAAATTAAACCTTCTTTCTGAGTATTTGATTGACAACCAATCTCAAAAGAATAGTTATAGCATGCTAGCAAAGGGACTTTAATTTCAGTAAAGAATATTTTGTATACCTCCACTGGTATTCCATCTAGACCTAGTGCTTTTCCATTTTGAAAGGAACAAATGGCATCATATAACTCTCCCTCAGTAATAAGACCTTCACATAATTTTTGTTGAGCATTAGTAAGTTCTGGGTGGGGATACATTTCCATATGCTCAGCCAGTGAAAGATGAGATAAATGATGTGCCTCTTTGTTGAAAATCCCATTATAATACTCCATCAATGTTTTCAGAATGCCATTAGTTGAAATAACATTTGTTCCATCATCTTTCAAAATTTTTGATATATTCTTTCTGGGATAATTTCTATTTTGAAGTTGCAGAAAATACTTATTACATTTTTCACCCTGTTCCATCCATTTAGCTTTACTTCTATATATAATTCCTTTGATTTTATTCTGATAGAATCTCTCTAATTCTTTTTCTTTATCGTCTAATATTTGGAGATCTTGTTCAATGCAATCAGATCTATTTGCATCCAAGCGATTTTTAATGTTTTGCACCTCATTTAATAAAATTCTTTCTCTATTACAGGTTTGTTTGTACTTCCATGAGGAGAACTTTATAGCGTGGCCTCGAAAAGCACATTTGAATGCATCCCATACAATATGTGGATTTGCTGAGTCAGTGTTAAAAAGAAAAAAATCTGAGATAAATTGCTTTGTTTTAACAATGAAATTTACATCTTCTAACAATGATTGATTAAATTTCCAATAGCCTTTACCCCTGTCAGTGTCAGCAAACTTAAATTTTAATATAATAAGATGATGATCAGATCTAAATCTTTCCGCAATTATTACTTGAATAGCTTTTGCTATAAGAGAGAAAGAAATCAAGAAAAGGTCTATTCTACTTGCAGAAGCATTCTGCCGCCAAGTATATCTAATTAAATCTGGATTTTTTAATCTCCAAACATCAAAAAGATCCATTGCAGACATCATTGATGTAAGAGCATGTCTTTTCTGTCCATAACAGTCCCTGCCCTCTCCAGCCCTGTCTTTAGTAGGTTGGAGGGCAATATTATAGTCTCCAGCTTGAATGACAGGAATATCATAATTTCTAATCATATTATAAACAGTATCAAAAAAAGTTGGATCATTATCATTTGGAGCATAAATATTGACCAAACAGAAACGTTTACTTTCAATTTCAACATCTAAAAAATTTATACGACCATCCATATCACGTTCTATTTTATGCACACAAGTTTCAAGATGCTCTCTAAACAATATCAATACTCCTTTTTGGTTTCTTGCTCCATGATTAAAGTAAATAGACCCCTTCCATTCTCGTCTCCATTTTTCTTCCACATCCTGAGTAGAATGACATTCTAGTAAACAAATTATATCCAAATCCTTTTTTTCAGCTAACCAAGTAAATATTTCACTTCTTTTCGTGTCATTAGCCAGTCCATTACAATTATAGCTGGCAATACACAGGGATTCAAGGCTCATAATGCTTTAAATCATTAATTAGCTTTCCTGCCAATAGAGTTTTATTATTCTTAGTGGCCTTATTCTGAAAACGAAATGTTATGTATGCACAAACAAACAGAAAACAAAACCGAAGAAAAAACAAAAAATAATTAAAAGGAACATACCATAAGATTGACATATTAAAAGACCACAGAGTAGGCCATGTCAGTCAGTGGCAACAATAACAAAACTTATTCCAGGGAGATCATTTCAAATTCATTTCGATTCACCTTAATTTAGGCTAAGTTATCATCATCACCATTCGGTTCCAATAAAAAGAGCCATGGTGTGATTGTTATGTCTTTGTATAATTCGCCGTCGATATAGAGTTTATCAGCAACAAGTCTTACCCTGCCCTTTTCTTTTTTGTCCTTTTTCTCTTCTTTAAATATGGGAAGTAGTGCTTTGCGTCTGTCCACAATCTCCACAGGGTACTGCTGGTTAATGCCAAAGTGTTTCCCCTTAAGCTTTGGCCCCAGCCCGAAGACCATCTCTCTGTACGTGTACTGCTCGAAGCAGGCGATGATGGCTCTTGGTTTGGCCTGCTCCTCCGCCGCCGCAGCATTCGAATAGGAACTTTTCTTGGACTTGCTGGTCCGAGTCTGTGCACTCTGAGGAAAGCAATCCGTTGAACAATCTCTTCCTTGATACCCAGCTCGTTGGTAAAAGAGGCTTTGAGCACATCTCTCACATTCTCATCCTTCTTCTCGGGGAGACCGCTGAATATCAAGTTGTCTCGCATTGACCGCGCGGTCATCTCCAGCATTTTCTCCTTCAGCTTGAGGTTTTCCCTGGTAACATCTCTGACAGACCTCTGCACCTTAGAGAGCGCTTTGGATTGCACTATGTGCATGTTAAATGCGCTTTATAAATAAATCTGACTTGACTTGACTTGACCTTCTTAACCTTTTCTTTCACAGACTGGAGATCATTGCGTGTCTGCTCCAGTGATATCCCATTTGCAATCACAGTCTCTTTTAAATCTTTGATATCGTCCGACATTGAGTCCAACTTGTCAAGTTTCTTTAATTTCTCATTTATATCGCTCAAGATTCCCTCCATATCGGGCGTAAGTGAAAAAGAATTATCCGGACTGCTGTCTAATTTCGAGTTAGGTCGTTTGTTTGGGGGCTCAGTTCTTTTTTTGTTTGAAACTCCGGGCGTCTTTGTTGCGTCAGACGCCATGAATCAAACAATCGGATCCAAAGTGTGCCACTGGAGCGTGACGCCAACTTAAATTTGGCCCATTCAAAATCAAAAAAGTTTCTTAATTGAATTCTACCTTCAATCCGCGAAAAAATACTTATAACTCTCCCATATTTAATGAAGTTTGCCACCCGACATCACCTGCTGCTCACTCACTCGCGCATGCTCATTCTCATCTATCTTTTTTATTTGTTTAATTCATTTAAAATGAAGTGTACATATTAAGGTTAAAATCGATTCCCTATTTTAGTTTTCAAAACTTGTTGGTTGGTCCAATCGATTGTGCAATCGATTTTCGAACATAAAGGGACAGCCCTAATCGTGATATATATCGCTATCGTTTTATCGCCCAGCCCTATGCTTGCATGACTTGCACCACGAACCTGCTGCTGGCGTGCGGTGAAATTTACTTAACTTATACTATTAAAAGAAGTCAGCAAGTTAACACGGCCAATCATGGTATCTGGCTACCTTGTTATCTTGCTACAGTCGCCCAAGCCATTTAGTAGGCCTTGATAGCATATTTCTTACTACCATGTTTCTCTGGAGACTCAGTCAGAACGATGGAAAATCAGGATACAGGCTTTTATTCTTTTAAATGAGGGGCCAGTGCCCCTCAAGGGAGACAAACATGTTTGTGTCAGCCCATGGGTAACCCCATGGGATTCACCAGTATTCTCTGACTATACAAAACAAGTCTCTTACGCTTAAGTAAGTTACAAACAAAGTAGGGAGTGACCTCTAGTTACAACCCAGTATGAATATGCAGTAGAAAGGGGATGTGTGGGGATGTGGCCCCTTGTTGTGGTGCTATAAAGTCTTAAGTACTATTCTTAGGGCCCGTCCACACGGAGACGCTTTTTAGGTTAAACGCAGAGGTTTTGCTTCGTCTTGGCCGAGCGTCCAAACGAATCCTGTAAACGCACTGCCCGAAACCACACCTTTCTGAAACCTGGTCCCAGAGTGGAGAAATCTGAAACCGTAGCCCGTTTGAATTCGTTTAGACAGCGAAACCGCACATCCTGCTTGCGATGATGTCATTGCCACACCTCAGCTGCCCTGGACTTGCACTTGTAGTATTGCCTAACAATACTAGTTTTCATACATGACATTACCTACGATTACACTAAATATCACAACTGGTGCTGCGCAGCGCCGATAGCTTATGACTTGGACTGAACACTGTTTTCCCCGGTGTTTTTTTATGCATTCTAGCTACTGTCAGTGACGCGAGAGAACTTAAGTTATTAGGAAAGTGCGGTGTAAGTTTAGGCTACATTAATTTGTGCGTAGTGCCAGTGTCATTCATTTATTTTACATGTCTTACAACATATATACATGCATTCACAGTCGAGTGAAATCAGATATAAGCATACAAAGACGCTTAGAACTCACGTTAAGCCGATGGTAGCACACTGAATGCGAATGCGCGATTTGATGCAGGCAAAAGTATTGACTGTTACTAACGAAGGTTTTATAGCAATAGTATAAATGTGGCGACAGAATAGCCTAGAACTTGGGTAACCCTTGCGTTTAGTAGCCTAATTGCGGTGATGGCCAAAACTAATGTGAATCACGGACTATCCTACAACCAAAGAAAGTAAAGGTGATTAGTAGGCCTACCTGCATTAGCCAAATAAAGGACGGGAATGCACCCTTCACAAACCGTAAAATAAAGTTTATTAGTTTTACAGTTGACTACAGTTGACAGTTCACCATCAATCCACACAAACAATTCTGGTTACCTTGCACTAGCCATGTGGTCGTAGCCTATTCTGTCTGTTTGTAAAGCGCAAATTTTGGTCAATTTCTGTAAAGAAACAATGCCACCTATAGGCCTGGGGTATGAAGTAACGTGTTGAGTCGTGTTGAGATGGATCCGTTTGGACGCAAATATTCTTGATGCGGTTTCAGGGAAGACGGAGGAAAAAAAGATCGGTTTCGTACGTGTGGACAGGGCCTTAGTTACAACCCCCCCCCCCCTCCCCCTTGCCTGCATGTTCTTCAGAGGCCTGGCCTCATACTGTTTTTACACATTAAACGTTGACGTTTCACACCTAGTGATAAGCAAAAGGTCCCGAGCCAGGCTCTCAGTGAATTCTGATAAGATACAGGACACTGCATACAGACAAAGATACACACATGAGATCCACCTGGGTAAATGACCATATAAAGCTGATTTACAATACTTTCAAATCCTCCTTTTCAGGTCATAGGGTGTGGAAGGAGGTTACAGATCATGGGAGAATAACAGAATAACAGACACACACACACACACACATGTTCAAACACACACACAGTTCATGTTGTCAGTTCATGTTGTCATGTTGCCACTTGTGCATGTGAACCACAAGTGTTTGCACACATTCACGCACATACAGAAACACACACACACAAACACACATGTTGTAGTTGTTAATGTTCTAATAAGGTTCTGTTTACAATAAATGTTCTATTAAATAATACTTTTTGTCTTGGAATTGGTATTTAACTCATTGAATGCCAAGCTGTTTTCGGGAGCTTTGTCCTAGAGTGCCAGCAAACTAGACCATTGTTGATGATTTTTGTACAGCCACAGCATATTCTGTGTTATAGCTATGAACACAAACAATAGCTCGATTAAAAGTAGAGACTTTAAGCTCTCGGTGGGTGCAAACCGTGAATTTCTACACGCCTCTGTTCCTGAGAAATCCCAAGCTAAACAGTGGCTAGTTTTCATCAAAATCGCTGTTTTTTTTTAGAAATAGAGATATAACGTCTTTCATGAAATATGAAGTGTTGCCTGTTACTTACTTGGGTAAACTTTCCGGGAAGTGATCAGTGAGACCTGGCGAGACTGCCACCTAGTGATAGACCCACGAAAATGGCCTGGTGCATGCGTCATGACCTGACGTGCATGCGTCACTGATTCGACCCAAAGTGGCAACCGAGTTATGATAAAATGTCCAGATTGTGCGTTTTCATTAGTTTCACGATCGTCATATATTTCATTTCCATTCATCACAGAGTTCCCAAAATCACATATAAGGTGTGTTAGAGTATCTAGTTTCGTAATTAAAAAAAAAAAACGCGGTAACACTTTATTTTAAGGTTCACATGTTAACCACCAATACATACCTAATTAATACCTGTATGTAAGTAAGTACCAAAATAGAATATGCATAACCTACTTGTATACTGTCTGAATAAATCCCAAATAGTAGGAGAACAGTTGTAGAATAAGCAAGTGAAATGCAGCAATGAGGTTGAGCCATACACTTGCTTATTCTACAACTGTTCTCCTACTATTTGGGATTTATTCAGACAGTATACAAGTAGGTTATGCATATTCTATTTTGGTATTTACTACTAATTAGTATGTAGAGATCAATGCTTACACGGTCATTATTAAGATTATATCAATAATAAAGGCCTAATTCATCATGAACAAGAAATTTGTGAATACACACCTAATGGTTAATGTTGCCTAACACATGCCTTACAAGTCACTAATACAGGTATTAATTAGGTATGTATTGGTGGCTAAAATGTGAACCTTAAAATAAAGTGTTACCAAAAACGCTAAAAACATAATATTACGTTTTTGGCACTCAACGCATTTGGCACTCAATGAGTTAAGAGCAGTTAAAACTGTCCGGTCAAATTTGGGGGGTAGCAACGAACAGTGTTTAAAGGTTTATTATCTTTAGCTTTAATTGACTTGAGTAAAAACTAAGTAAGCATGAATCAAACTTAGTAGTGCAGAGGGGAAAAGGAAGTGTGTAAAGGAACAGACACTTGGAATGTAGACATTAATAATAACACTGAATACATGCTCATTGCAAATGTATACAATTGCGTTCCCCATAGAAATAAAATACAGTAAGATAAGAAAAGTAACAGTAATCTGGACTTGCCCTGATCAGAATGATTAAGACACATGAAAGGAAAGAAAAAAAATAGAACAAACAAAAATAAAACAATTGTCAGTGCTGATTGCATTAAACATTAAAGAAATCACCAGCCAACCTGAAAATCGATTAGTCTTATAAGCATATTATAAGGAAGCAAAGGCTTGCAATCATTTAGTGTGGATAACAAAGGTAACAAAAAGAAATAACAAAACCACTCTGACATGGCAGAAATTCATAAAAACAATATTCAAAACATTATAAAACAGGACCTTTTATAAGAATTCCCTACAAAGATACACACATCCCCAACATACTTACAGCACACTGCCCCCCCCCCCCCAATACACAGCACATTGTCTCATGAGGAAGCTTCTCCAACACACATATTGCACACTGCCCTCTCCCCACAACACAGCACACTATCCCATCTCCCCTGTCATCCCCCCAACACATACACCAAGACCCCTGGCAGTTGGGTTAGCCCCTTGAGCTGTGGATCTGCCCAAGGTTTCTTCCTTGGTAAGGGAGTTTTTCCTTGCCCCTGTTGCTCTTGGGTGCTCCTTGTTGGTGCCCCCCCCCCCCCCCCCCCCAATCCTCCCCCACCTTTCTTATGCAGCCCTTGCCACTTAATCTACTAAACCCCTCTGACCAACAAACCAGGTGACGTTTGCAGAGCGACGCGAAATTTCCAGGCTCTCCTGCTATCGTCATCGTTTTAAACCTGCCAATAGCGCGCCAGGTGGATAAGCCAGCTTGAGATTGGTCCCAGCAAAATATGGAGGCAACAGAAAAAGATGCACAGATGACCAGCCTGAGCGAAAAAGAAACTGCCGTCAGATCAGGCTGAGTTCACCCAGCCTACCTTCAAACCTCACTGTTGATATGGTATTTTTAGGGTGATGCACAGTGCCATTTCTCCTCCAAATATGGTGTTTAGTATTACATCCAAAAAGTTTAAAGCAACACTAAAGAGTTTTCTGTACCTTCAAATAATGTTTCCAAAATCGTTTCAGTGGTTCATCAACTTGTAACAGGGTGAACGGCACTTCTGCATTCGCTTCGCGGCCCTCTATCAGCTATAACTGCACTGTGTAAGTTTGCCAGATCGGGTAGCGGATCTGTAGTTCAATGGAATGAGACACACATACAAATTTGACTTGCTTCTGGTGTCGCAATACATCATACCTTCATAAAATCATGCAACATACTCTACCGTGTGTGTGGACATTGTTATTTGCAAAGCCAGTGCTGGATAAACAAATAGTGTGCATGCGACAGAGAAAAAGTGTTTTAGTGTTGCTTTAATGTTGCTCTCTGACCAGAATCCATTCTCTCAGTATTTCATAGGCTTGTCCAAATGTTGCAAATTTTTGACGAGCTTCGACATATTTCGGTAATAAAGTCATGCAGAATGAGCGGTGGAGTGCATTACCTATGATTTTCTCATGGGGGTGGGGGGGGGAGCAGTTTGGAGTCCTTTGGTTATGCATCAAACACAAGTTCACAAGTCTTTGTGATGCATTTGGATCGTTGAAATGATCAAGATATCACTGAAAATGCTGAAATGTTCAATATTTGTAATGTTTGCTATGTATTTCATACCTTTATATAGTAAGTACATGTTTTGTCTTGCTCCAACTCTTAGATGTTGATGAGTGCAATGAGCGTGCCATTGCATGCCCAGGTCTTAATGAGGCCTGCATAAATGAGGAGGGTTCATTCCGCTGTGAGTGTGCTGAAGGATTCATTCGAAGAGACAGTATATGTGTGGAAAACATACTACCCAGTGAGTATACAAACAGGATGTATGTGAGCATTTTAGGATTAAGTGAAAGAATTTTAACGTAATTTCATTGGCCATATGTTGAAATTCCTCCATTTAATTTATTTCTTTTTGTTGGCTATCTTGACGTATGAGCAATTCAAACGTACAATATGAGCATAGCAATTGCAACAAATTGAAACGTGTAGTGTGAATTACTGTACACATAAACATCTGAAGTAAAACACACATGAGTGGCTTTAAAGGAACCACTCCTTTAAGGTATACAACTTAATTATTGAGAAATAGCTGATGACATTTAAAACATATATTGAATGACCGCTGTGATGACACATTCTCTGTCTTCCTTTTTCTGTCTAGCTGGGCCAGAGAAGGGATTATTTGATGACATGACAGATGACGAAGTCTTGGTCTTGCAGCAGATGTTCTTTGGTGTGGTCATCTGTGCCCTTGCCACATTGGCAGCAAAGGGTGACATGGTCTTCACTGCTATTTTCATTGGTGGTATCGCAGCCATGGCTGGTTATTGGATATCAGAAAAGGGGGATCGCATGTTGGATGGGATACTTAAAGGACGTTCGCCCGGTAATTAAAAAAATACCATGAAAGAAAGACCTCTTGTAAAAGTTTCAGTTGGCCAGTAAATTAAGTTTGGGTTTAGAACGTGCGTTTAAGGATGCAAGTGAAGTGCATCTTTACTTGTGGTTAGTAAAAAAATCTTGGTAATGAAAACCTGAGAGGAAGTAAGTGTTTAACATGTTAAACATTTAATGCTGCAATTTGCCTGCTCAAAGTTCAATGTGGAGATTTTTTTTTTAAAGTTGAAAATGAAACATTTAGAAAGATCAACAGAATGTGAGGAAACAACCGTTTTGACATAATGTCAAAACATATATGCTCTGTGCTCAGATATCCAGTGAATTTAACATGCAAACTAGTTAGTGTCGGCCTGACTCTCATGTAAAGTCACTTTGTACCACTTGTGGCACTGTGTTAAAAACAATTCAAGTCAATGGAAGAGTGACAGGTGGCTGTAACAACTGAAAGCCGACAGAACTCTCTGCATAGCACCTTTAAAGCAAGCGATACAGAAGAGGTGGTTTGTTAATATTAAGGGGCCTGAGAAGTAACTAAGAAAATGGAAAGAATCATCCCTACACAAATGTATTGCTGGAAGATGTGTCCTGGCCCACTGATCCCAAGTTGGTTTTGTTACTAAATCATCAAATATGCACTGCTCATTCACAGAAGGGCATTACTATATTTTGGTAAATTTACCCACATGTCGGTAAGATTCATTAAATCAAGTTAAGCAATGTGTATATTGTTAGAGGGAATAATTGCTGTATCTTTTAAATTTGTTCAATTTGAGTCTATCACATTAGCCATCATTGACTTAATAAAGAGAACATTATGTTCAATAATGCCTTTTTTCTCACACTGGAAATAGTTAATCTGATGATCATTTCGATAATTTCCATTGTATAACTTCAAAATTATTAAAAAGGGCTTAAGTGCTAATATGTTTACAAATTCATACTACAATTCATGCATTAAAGTTTAAGGGCATAGGTTTTATTTTCAATATAAATGTCCTCTATTCTCTTTTTAGAGCTCTTGACAGTCAATTTTTCTCAATTACCGGACATGTTCTGTCAATTATATGTTTTGACATATTTTAACAAATTAGGCCTACTCTTCACAATTCTCTAGCTGTCCATACTATTTTTTTTCCGCAGTTAAGAATCTGTGAAAGACAAACAAATATAGTGAGTCATTATAGCGAGTCAGACTGAGCCATAAACAATTACAGATAATCAATCTTACACATATATCAATCTTTGTGTACAACTTGCTGTAAATCTATGTGTACGCAAAATCTGATTTGTGTGTGATTTTTTTGAGAGTTGTCAAACACATACGCGCAGAAATACACACTTCTCTTCCTAAATCTGAAAGAGAATGAAATCAGCAAAAAGTCATGTGCACATGAACATGCTTAACGTCCACCTCCATTATCATCCTTCGGCTGGCCCAGCTGATATGGTACTTGCACACACATTGTAGCTTACACACCTTATATTGGTTAGATAAGCATTTAAATCTTCAGGGTAAACCGCCACACACAGGTGGCATGATATGAATTCTCTTGTTGTGCAGTTTATGGTAATCAGCTGCTATGTCAAGGTAGTGTTCATAATTAAATTAGCATTAATATTCTAAATGCAACAAAATGTATTGACATTGTACTCTTACAATTTTCAATTTTCTGCATACACTGCTCTCAGAAAATATGAATGATTCATTCTTTCATCAGAAGAAGGGCCTGGGGTGATACCATGTTTTGTCTTTTTGTAGCCTACTCTTTCTTGCTACTCAAACATTAATACATAAATAAATAAAACGGCACAAAAGATTGCCAATTGTAGAGCTAGATTTGGGCTTCAAATAGCTGGGAGCAGATCCAGTAGGTGGCCATAGGCCAAAGTGAGGGATTTGAAGCCCATGGGGAATAACTAAGAGAAGAGTTGATACCTGTCCTTGCTAAGGCAAGCTGAATGAATATCTTTTAAGGTAGAAATCAAACCAGGTAAGAGCTTTCCCAGAAATTCCCAGCTTAGATAAAGTAGAGAGGGGAATATCAATGTAGAGAGGGGAATGTCAGTATCAAAATGCTGCAGATAACTCAAGTAGAATTAATACTGATGACTGAGCAGAGGAGGCAATGCTTTAGTCACAAACAGAAGAGCAGTTTTAGTAGAATGACCGCTTTTAAAACCAGACTGCTTAGGGACTAGTAGGTTGTTTTGATATAGGATGTCACAGACTTCCTTTAAGACTACTTTCTCCAGAACCTTTGGATTGGGATAAATGCAGAGACCAAATTTCCCTCACGGGATCAAAAGAGTATATATACTTATATACTTATACTTAAGAGAGGAAGAAGAGAGACTGGTTAAGTGTACTTTTCTTGAGCAGAGGCATACAGGTCCATCTCAAAACATAAGAATATCATGGATATTCCATAATTGTTCCATAATGTATTTCAAAAAGTACATTTTTTATTTCAAAAAGTTAACTTTCATACATTCTAGATGTATTATTTTTAAACTGAAGTATGTCGAGGCTTTTTTTTTGTTTTAATGTTAATGATTACACCTTACAGCTCATGGAAATCAAAAATCCAGAAATTATGAGAAAAAAAAGAACCACAAGTTTTTTAGATGCACCTGTATATGCAACATATTTTCCATGCACCACTTCTTCTGTGATATTCATTTAAAACAACACCAAATAACTTTTCCTCTGTCGCACGCACTATTTGTTTATCCAGCACCGGCTTTGCAAATAACAATGTCCACAGACAAGGTAGAATATGTTGCGTGATTTTATGAAAGTACGATGTATTGCGACATCAGATGCAAGTCAAATTTGTAGTTTCTCATGTTAGGGCTGGGCGATATAAACGGTATAAGCGGTATGCGATAAAAAATTGGCCAACGATATTTTTGTTATACCGGCATATTGCGATAGGTCATTATGTCATCAAATTGCAACACGCTTGGCCTGCCGGGACCGGCAGCAACCACGAGGAGGCCACAGGTGAGGAAAAATGGCTGCGAGCGGTGAAGGTATTGTAACGATTTGATAGCGACACAGACAGTTGTCCAATCAAAGGTTTATTAGCTGAGAACGAGAGCAGGGACACAGATCCAGAACACAATACACACGGAGCAGGTCAAGTACACACACACGCTACACATACAGGGGTGGACGCAGCCCCCCACACAAAAAGGATCACACACGAGGGAGAACTAAAAGGGAAACATGTCACGATAAAGACGCTAACTTTAGACTTATAACTTAGGAGAAATACAGACATAAACCCCCTAACAGGGTAGGAATTTCACGGCGGCCACGTCGTTGCCTCTTGCGTTGGCCGTGAGGCCCCTTTGAAAATCAGAGGTTTACAGGCCACGGTGGCCTTGGTGCCCCCTATTTTCAATATTCTGCTTTGCGTCCTACTAATAGCGATTTTTATTTAGCCTGTGTGGCCTGTCAAAATAATCTAAGCATTCACAGCGCAAATTAATTGAGTATTTTACGCAGTGGAGAAAGTGACAGCGCAAGAAAGAAAGTGCGTCCAAATTCCATTCATCTCAGTTGAACTACTCGCGAAGTAGCCTATTCATCACACAGACATCACAAGTATCACATGAAAGAGCTTTTTCTCAGCTTTTAAACGATGTTACCCGATAATTGCTTAGTTGAACGGTTCGCGAGAAAAGTAAATAATATAATTCAATTTAATCATACATTCTACTGAAGGTTTTGCGTCCCATGATCTCCCAACCCATTCACCTCGGTGGAATACTTCACGAACCCTTCTTTTAACACACGACAAACCTCATATCAAAATAAACAGCAGACCTTACCGAACACAAAGGTGTAAAGCAGTCCCCTGTACAGTTAGCCGTTCCAGAGTAATCCAGTTTTGAATTTGCAGTAAATTTCGACATGCATGGATGTCTCCAATTTACAATGTGTTTAAATTGTTCCACATGATTTCATAACGGGCCAAATACAAAATAAATGTTACAAATATCGCCTAGATATTGGTAAATCAGAGGACTGAGTTTGTGAAAGTAGCCTTAGCCTAATGATCACAAAATGCTAAGCATGCACCTAGGCTATTTGAGTTTCTTAAAGCTGAGCTGTGGTTAAATTGTTCAATACATGATTTTATAACAGGCCAAATATAAAAGAAATGTTATATATAGCCTAGATATCTGTAAATATTAGATGATCAGATGATTTACAGTTCTATGTAATATGTCATGTTTCATGTTTTTGTAATGTTTCATACAGTGATGCCGGTCTACTGCAGTGAATAGGCTAAATAAAACTTTGATCATTTTTATAGCCAATACATTTTTAAATAAGTAACAATCTTGACTATTTTATGCAAGAACCTGCTAGACCTATATTGAAATTCACACACCAAATTATACCGCAATATATACCGTTTACCGTCTGTGTCCCAAATTATACCGCAATATGAATTTTAGGCCATATCGCCCACCCCTATCTCATGTCTCATTCCATCGAACTACAGATCCGCTACCCGATCCGGCAAACTTACATAGTGCGGTTATAGCCGATAGAGGGCCGCGAAGCGAATGCAGAAAGTGCCGTTCACCCTGTTACGAGTTGATGAACCACTGAAACGATTTGGGAAACATTATTTTAAGGTACAAAAACAAAAAACTCTGGTGTTGCTTTAAATGTAGCAAGTACCTTGGATACTGGAGAGTGAGCACAATTAATAACATCAGTTTAAAGAGGTAAGTCAAATTTAAAATAGTGGTGTATAGGCACCTCTGTATGCATTAGGCACCTCTGTATGCTGTTGTCTTTGAAATGTTTGGTTTTAAGAGATCATTTACAAACCATGGGTGTCACATTCGGCAAATGTTGCGAGTGTAGCACCCATTGGACCTCATTTATCAACATAGAAACCATCGTAGATCTGAGCGCAGAAATCATCTTACGACGGGGCTCACGTGTAATTCATGAAACTTTCGTATCACTCCAATTCCAGCATAAGAATAAACTTGTGTTGATAAATGTGGCGGCTAGAAACAAGCATAATATAAATATCACACCCCTATATATGTTCGTTTTAAAGGCCTTGCCCCCAGAAATTTACGACATGGAGGTGCATTATACGTCCAAAACAGAAACATTTGTGACCTCGAGATAGCCACAGTGACATTGCAAGTCCAGCTGAACCTTGTTCATTTGGACAGCTAGAAAAGTGTCATCAGGAAAGCCGGGAACCTATAGCGATTTAAAGGGACACCAGGCAAGCCTGCTGCTTTTTCTCTACGAAGTTCCCCCTAGCATCTGTACATGTCAATACATGTGCGAGCCCTCGCTCGGTCTGAAGCTTTTTTCCTTTTCTTTGCATCTTCCGTCAAGGGTTTTCGCTGCTTCTTTGCTGGCTCTGCCATTATACACACGTTTGCAACAATCGCTAGCGTTTCGTTAGCCTGCCTCTGTGCTGGGGATGCAGGATGTAAACTGATCCTGCTTCTCGCGAAGTCTGAGGGTCGGATACACTGAACTTGCAAGCGGGATATTCTTCCTACAGGCAGTAGGGGCGGGCGAGAGAGTCTTCATTCGCCCTGTAATGAGTCATTTAACCATATACCGACTTATGAAGATGATAATTAACACAAAAAACGTTGCCTGGTGTCCCTTAAAGTGCAACAGACTTTATTTTCGCAGCGAGAACGCATCATACAAGTACATAGCCTACATTAAAAAACCATATGACACTGCCATTTGCCCTTTGAAAATAATAAAAAAAATATTTATGACTTTATGTGTTTTCCAAAGAAAAAGTAATTCTCTCCACATAGCTATCCTAAGTCATCAAATGTGTCAACATAACAGGCTACATTACAGCAAGTAGGTTACAAATGTGCAGGAAACGTCTTAAGTCCAAGATATTCCATGAATGCAACTCTTCAACTTTCCAATTGTCCACTGATTTACTGTTGCACCGTGCTATGCCGCCTCAAAAACTTTCGTACACGAGTTGAGACTTTATGTGAGATTCGAGCATCGCCACCGCTTACGTTCAAATTGATGTGCATAGAAATGAGTGTACGCCTGTCCTACGCCTGTTGTATGTTGTACTCACGTTCCATAAATGAGGGCCAATGTGTTTATATAATTTCTTATTGGGGGCCAAGCTGCGTAGTTACCCATTGTATATTTACGTTTTCTTATTATTATGCCACTTCCATCTGCCATTGGGGTATATGGCAGCCCATAGAACCGTCTTTTAATAAGTTGTGAAATTTGGCACACTGATTGGGGACAGTACCTTGATTCTTTTCACCAAGTTTCATGTTGGCGCCTTGAGCGCGCTAGCAGGCCAAAGTTGGACGTGCGTTTACGCACGTAACTTTTGACTAGTTAGCCCGATTTTCAAAAATGAGGTATTGTTGGAATCCTTGGACCAACCCAAATTCAATGCACCATTTCCACCATGATGAATTTTCCGCCATATTGGATTTTATCAAAAACACTAAAACGTTTTCACAGGACAGAAATTTGACCCGATCTTCACCAGAATTCTCACAGACCGTTGCTCATATCCCAGCAACGCTTTCACATATCAAAACTAAACTTGGTAGACTCGGACCCCATCCTGAGGATGCATAACACATTTGGTGTCTTTTGACAATAGGGGCACTATAATTAGCAACACTTTCACCTATCAAAACCAAACTTGGTATGTGGACTTGGGACCACATCATGAGGACACACAATAAATTTGGTGTCCTTTGACCACTAGGGGTGCTATAATTATAAACTCTTTCACCGATTGAAACCAAACTTGGTACGTGGATTTGTGACCCCATCTTAAAATGCACTTTAGATCAATTTACGGATGATTGGAAGTACATACGTTGAGTTGACATCAAAATCATGTCATTCGGATGTGTTTTGAGAAAGTTCGATTTTACCGTTTTTAGTCAAAACTCGTTAGCCTGGAAGTGACCCGGGCATGTCATTTTCGCCGCTACAAAACGCTATTTTTATACCTCTTCTACAGTTCCAAACAACATTACACTTACGTGGTAGTGAGTAGAGGGTCCCTAAAGCCAAACCGAAGTATCCCGAGGTCTTTAAGAGTCGATTGCCGAGTGTGGAGTAACACGCTCTGGAAATTCACAATTTAGTCGCCATTCGTACTTAATGTAAGTCTTTAACAGTTATCAACAGTAGTTTGTGCGGACCATGTTACATATTTGAGTTCCCACACAAAAATATTAGGTGGTGGATCAAATGTCAGTTTAGTCAGTTAACTTCTTCGACACCTTTTAAAAATACTATTTCTGTTGCGCATCAGCAATATTGTCAGTGAATTTTAGGCTACCAGTACCTACAAGTTTATCGTACTGAAAATTAACTGAACCGTGACTTCAAAACCAAGGTACACACCGAACCATGATTTTTGTGCATCCTTACGCCCCTAGAATGTTTTTTTCACTGCTAGCAGAGACGTAGCAGTCACATTTTAGATATGGTTGTATAGTCCTCACAGAGACAACAAACACACTGATTTTATTGAAAGGAAAAGAATGCAAGGTCTGTCACAGGTATTATTTTTTATGATTTCCCGAAACCCCATTCATTCTCTTATAGTCGGAATGTGCAAAAATGCTTACATACAAAATGACAGTGGTCACCTCCATACACTATAGGTACTGAATAATTAGGATCAGTTATGATGCAATATAATAATTATATAAGTATAATTTGCAACTCAAAAGCACATGGGTATTTACATATAATGTATTTCCATTTTTGATTAATTGGTTTTTGTTTTCAGCAGACAAATGTGTTGGAAAAAACACCTAGACTCATTATGTTTTAAGTTATTTTATTTGTTTTTTTACACTCTTTTATCGTTTGTGGTCAAAAGATTGTCTTCCTGTAAAACACAATTTTGATGAGATCATGATAGAATAGGGTTTGTGTCCTATTAGCAACTGGCAATGTTTCCAACATTAAAATACAAGTTACTTTCCAATCGTTACCACACCAAGAACACAAGAACAAGTATGACACAGAAAAAAACTTGCTGGCAAAATGGTGTTAAAGGTACACTATGCAGGTTTTTTAGCTTAACATGCAAGTTTTTTAGCTTAATTTACCTTCGTTTAACAGCTTCAGAGTCATTGGAATAGTTATATGACTTTTTTCGGGTTGAATGGTGGCCGTCTCGCTTCCTGTGAGCGGAAAAAACACCCTTGCAATTGTGGACCGGCGGGCCGATGGCCTCAGTGTCAGTAAGTATAACGAGTGTAACAAATTGCTTTACTGCATTCAAATACACATACACGCCAGGCACCGGCTAGAAAAAGGTAGCGATGGAGTTTCTCAGACATTCATCATGACAGAGCCAGCGAAAAAGAAGCACAAACCGAGAAAACAGTAAGGAAATTGCCAATACTGCATAGTTTACCTTTAATTAACCTTTAATTTAATTAATCAATTATTATAGTATTTTGTCTTCATATTCCTCTAGTCTCTGAGAATGGAGTGAAGAATGCCAACAATGGTGGGGCTGGGGGTAGTTTACTGTAAGAAGAACCATGCTGTGCAAATACAGCGATGCCTCTGAATCTACAGAAAAGACAAAAAGAAATGGAGAATTCAGCTGCATTTACATACTAAAAAAAAGTTAAAAGTACCTCTGTCTCTCTTAATCTTAAATATCAATATATGAGATTAACAAAGACCAAGGGCCCATTGTTCAAAAGTGATCAAATTGGATTTTGGCTATTGGATTGTTCAAAGAGAAATGAATAATCTAAAATCAGATTAGATCACTGGTCTTTGTTTTGATCTGGATCAAATTGTCATGTATGTGTTGTTCAAATTCCATGAGAAGGGTGGATTCAAGTTGGACTTCAGGCACAAAATGACCATTTAAAATTGGTCAAATAATATCATATTTTTATCATGTATTTATGCTTGATTTATGTAACTGCAGTAAATCCTATCTTTTTGCCTATTAATGGAACGCTGAGAGAGCCAAAATTATTTTCCTCCCCACAGAAATCCAATGCAAAGTGGATAGAAAAGGAGAGCACAATAAAATAGAACCACGTCCCCTCCCCAGCTCTATCTGATGTAGGCTAAAAGGCAAATATTTTTTAAAACAGTGGAAAGTGAGCATTGTAACTTATTTGTTTTGCAAATTACATTTGAATAATTCTTACACAATTGTAAAATAATTATGGTTGACATTCCTGTTTATTTAACCCATTTTAGGTTATTTGCTTTTACAAAATAGCCTACAGCAGGATGCAGCTGTTTTGAAATGTTTTTAAAATTACTGTAGGCTGGAAATTAAATTACTTCATACATTGTAAAGCCCTATCCAAGTATATTATTGACTAATTAACACATTTTTTTAGATGGACTTTTCTGTGTTATAAATTCTGTGTTCTTTTTTGGGACTACTTTGCATTTATTTTAGAATTTCTATTCTTAGTATATATATATAGAGATTCTTATATATAATTCTTATAATATGTATTTATTTATTTATTTATTGTAATAATTTATAGTTATGTAGTTATCTTTTTTTAATGTGTTGTTACTTTAATGTGTTTTGTTGAACGGTTAATCAATTTTGATGGGTTCCCCTTTCAGTTATTATTGGTTTAGTCAGTTTGTGTTTGTCCTCCTTTTCACATTGGAGGGTGATGTCTTCTGTTTAATTACCCTTATTTTTTAGCACAGTTTTTTTTCCCAAAATATTAATTTCTTTATTATTTAATAAATAAAAAATAATTAAATTCATTTATAAAGAAATAAAATAATAACATTTATGTATTTGTAACTTTTGGTGAATAAACCATTTTTGTTGAAGCTGTAATCCTGTGTGCCTGTGTCTACTGCTCGATCCCTCATTTGGTGGCAGCGGTGAGTGTTATCTTCTTCTAGATAAATGTGACAATGGATCTCACAAAATCTGATAAGTTTTGACAGATTGTCTTTAATTGCATCCACCAAAAACGGTATAGATAAATTGAGGGGGTCAGAATGTTAAGCGATTAATGTCATGTGACTTACCTAAATGTGAAAAATGTGTTTCCTTTGCTTTGGCAACATTTAGCCACCCAGCATCCTCATAATCACAGGCAACCTGACAGCCTCAAAGCTAAACAATACTTTGACACATTTATCACAAATCTTCAGTCATGCATTCATGAAAACAACAGTCAATAAATAAAACCCTTACGTTACACCATCGGTGATCAACACAGTCCTCATATCGGTAAAATTAACGTTGTCATTCATGACAGATGTTTTACAAATAGCTAAGCAAGGCAGCAAGCTAAGCAATTTGGCTACAAACTGTAAATTGTGCTGCATATTTTGACAGAATAACAGATTTATTTGAGAATAAAATACCGATTTGGTGTACTTGACAAAGTTGGGATTCATGAAGCACGGGAGTGAATTTTATCGAGACGAGGAGGCAGTTTTTCCTTCAGATGACATGGAGATTAGACATGCATGCTTCCTGCTGTTTTTCCTCTGGCTGAAGGAGACGTCAACTCTTGATTTTTCTCTCACATAGTAAAAGAAATTTGCGCCACAAATCCCTTAAACAATTATATATATATATATCACCAGAAAGCCTAGGATGTTATGTTTATGAGGAAGTTTTCATTAATAAAATCGGTTGAGGCATGGCGGAGTTATTAGACTGAATGTCATCGGTACTGAAGTACCGAAATTAGAATGGGCTTAACACATCTGTGCACACATCTTATCGATTAAGTTCTGTTACTTGTAAGTTTGTTTAAATTCACTATTTAGCGTTATTTGTTTTATTTACCATGGTGTTCGCAGCGTTTCTCTGAGAGTGCAGCCGACTCTCCAAGGAGCTGTGTGCATTGCATTGTTGGGTCCTGCTTGTGTCGCCTGGTTAAGTTTGCTATAACCATGTCAACTATACTGTCTTTTCCATAGATAGAGGAATCTTTTGTACTTATTGTTTGAAGCTTAAATGCGCTGAGTGATGTTACGAGGTTTCTAAGCTAAAACATTTTTTGTCACATGCTGCAAACATCAACTCACCATCTGCTAGCTGCCTGTGCCCTGAATACAACTGTAAAGAAATGCGGTCTCTGTGGACAGCCCAAGCTCCAAAAACAGCAACAAAAACAATTTGGTCCAGCCTGGACCATAAAAACATAACAAACTGTTCCAGCCAATCACCAACAACATGTGCATTTGGGAGAGTTTCAATCTCACGGAAGGGAGGGGGAGGGAGTAGCGAGCTAGCTCTCTGTTTTGTTGAAACGTCAACAGAAGTGACGTTACCCAACATCGCTTAGAGTGCCTTTAATGTTTGGGATTACTTTGTATTTATTTACAAATTTATTTTTATTTATCTAGAGAAAAAGATTTCATCTTTAAATATCTCTATCTTTAATCTTTTTTAATGTTTTGTTTTTTTCTATGAGTTAATTGATTTTGATGGGTCCCCCTTTTTGTTCGTTCACATTGGAAGGTGATGTATTCTGTTTAGTTAGGGTTAGGCTTGGTTTAAAATTAATTGATTTTCTTTTGTAAAGTAACTTTTGGTTGAATAAACTGCTTTTTTGTTGAACCCGCAATCCTGTGTGACCTGTGTCCACTGCTCAATCCCTCAGAACCAGTTTACCACTGTACTTTTATTTTATTCTATTTATATTATTTAATATTTTTCTGTCATTCTTTAATACTTGCATTCAGTGTTTTTTACTTTTATTTCTTTCTTTTACCTTTTTGTGACCTTTAGTTATTTTATGACCTTTTTATTTATTTTTTGCAGCTGAATACTATGTATATGAAAGAATGGTAGTACAAGCTGACTCAACTCGCTCAATGAGAAGCTCAGTTCAGCAGTGAAGTTAACATCACACATAGGCATCACATCACATTAGACATTAAAACAATGTTTAGCATCGCAGAAAATACCACAAGACAAAATTCGTTGACAACATTTTAGCTCATACATAAATGGAAATGGTGCCAGAGGTGTTGATTATGTGATTTTCCAAACTCCCTGGTGAGGATCATTGTCTTGGAAGGCTTTTTAACTTCATTAAGAAAATACTTGTCGTCCAGCAGTTATATGGATAACATATTACAGTATGTATTGATTATTCAGTTCAGTACAGTTTTACTGGATCTGCATTGACATATGGTAAATGTGAGACAAACCTCTGAGATGGACGGAAAACTGGAGCCACTGGGCAAGCCACTCTCTACACTGAGTTGAACTCAAAGAGTAACCATTTATCCCCCTCATGTAACATGCCTGTGAAAAGAGACATATTTTCTCTTAAAAACTCAATATCATTTCACATTTCAGGGGGCAACTTGATTGAATTTCTTTCTTCATGTAAATGGACCAAACCAAAACTTAAGCGGCCAAATCACAAATAGTTCAAAAGTGGACTCATATTTGTTTGCAGTGTACAGTAGTCACTAGAAATATGAGCCTCAAGTCTTTCTTGCTCAAGACTAAGGGAGTTAATAAGGATTGTAAAATTAAAACAATAATTGTTTTGTGTGACATTCAATCTTGTGGCCACATATTCTGTTCTTCATAGTAATGTTTTCAAAAATGTCTGTTTGCGAACATTAACATCACATCATTATTTGAATCACACATTATATTATATTTGGTCACACATGTTTACATATTCCCATGTCTGATGCCCAACAAGTTGACAGCATACCATGTCCAAAATGTAACTAATGTCCAGCAGCAGCGAAATGTTTGTAAACTTTTTTTACCACTCGTCTGATATGAATGCATGGAGAATTCTTGGAAAATTTGTTGTGATTAACGCCCGTGGCATCTACTACATCTAGCAACAACTTCTGATGACATGTAACAACAATTCAGGATATGATGTAATATTGAAATTGTGGGAAGATTACAGTAAGTCGCACCAGACTATAAGTCGTTATTATAAGTATAAGTTGTTATTTAGAAATTAATTTCACAAAATCCAAGACCAAGAACAGACAGACTATGTAAGACGAAAAAGATTGAGAATTCTACTGGGAATCTTAATGAAGTCGGAGAAGAAGTGAATGTGGCAAGCTGAGGCGAACTGGACGATAAGAAAGGCGGCCAAGGGCCCGACGGTAAATGTAAAGCAATTTACAAAAGATTCACTGGACAAAAATGCTGATGTGGCACATGAAAATTTAGCTAAAAATGTGGAGAATGCAATACAATCAAAAATGTTGGGCGATGTGGAGGAACAAGCCAGCAGCAGAGCAAATGCTCGGCAGGCTACCTCCGAGAGAGCGAGAGAGAAAAAAATATGCACGTTTAAAATAACATTTTGAGTTGCGTGTCCCGAGTCCCTACAAAAGCCTGTCGGAACGCTAAAATGTCCCAGTTTACACCAACCAAAGTGTCGTCTTATTACAGCCCGATCATTAACTAAACCCATGTAGAAAGACTAAAGCCTAAAGCGTCCAGCGTATGATTTTGATAATGTGTGTGTGTGAGTGTCAGTCAATTGTAACAGTCAATTGTAACAGTCAGCATAATCTTTGCAGCAAACCTTACAGTGTATCTCTGTAAACATTGTTGCAATGCCTCATCATATCTGCCTTGTTTTAACGGTTAGGACAATGCTGATGAGAAAGTCCTCATTCTCAAAATAACCTATGGCTGAGTTTTCTAAAAGTTTTATCTTTTATTGTGAGACATGCGTTTCGTTGGCAGTGTCATACCGGTAGGCTATCAAAAGCAGAAGATATTCGGTTTGGTTTGGGATTTAATTTACGTTTGGACTGTTTGATTATGTTGCTAAATGTTTGGACTGATGGGCACTGAAATCTGGGGGGTATTTGATGGTTCACTGTTTAGTTTCATATAGTTGAAAGAGTGTCTGGATTTCCATCCGTTGTTTTTTTGCGAGACAAGGCATCCGCTTTCATTCATTCATTGAACGCTGTGCTGTAATGGAAACCTTATTGCGTAGGCCTACGGACGCCTAAATTGAGGTTTTTTTTTTTTAATTATGCATGATTTACTTTTTTATTAATTTCGTAGGCTAAGAAATTTGATGCACATGCACAAACAATATGGAAAATTCTGTACACTCATCCTTTGGGTGCAGCGTGGAGAGGCCATACAACCGGTGGTGGTGGCTAAATTTGAGTCATCCAAACTGTATCTGCAGAAATATGCTCAAGGCTTTAGACTTTCAAATCCTTTTAAAACCATTACACTATCCCACTAACCTGTTTAATCTCTGCATCACTGAGTTGGTGGAGCCCAAGTTGTGACAAGGCTCTGTCCAGGCGCATTAACTCTATGGCATG